>NC_139150.1:41391216-41991216 GCF_964270905.1 Leucopleurus acutus
ACCCCTCGTATGTAGCGACGGCTGGAAGAGTGAACTCTGCCGGGACAGTCGACTGAAACACCGACAGACGGCCTCTCCAGCTTGGTAGTTTCAGCATAGTCAGACTTCTTAAATGGCAGCTCGGGACTCCCAGCAAGTCAGGAAGGAGACGCTGCCCAGAAATGGCACAGTGTCACTTCTGCCATTTTCTATCAATCAAAGCACTCACAGAGCCCACTTAGATTCTAAGGGGAGGGGACACAGACTTCATCTCTTGCTGGGAGGAGTGTTAAAGAATGTGTGGTCCTGTTTAATCAACTATTATTATTATTATTATTCTCATATTGCAAATACAGCCCAAGTTTCACAGTAGCTGTTTGACTTGCCCAAGGTCACACAACTAGTAGTGAAAGAACAATTCAGAAATGTCTAGCCCTCATGCCTACCCTCAAGTCTTAACCAGTCATTTGTGTTCTCTCTCTCTCTCTCTCTCTCTCTCTCTCACACACACACACACAGAAGCACACACTCCAGCAGAGCTGGAAATGAGTGCTTATTCAAGCAGTTCTGTTACCTTCATGGAGGAGTGCTGTGGGAATTGTAATGGCAATCAGTTTCCCCACTGCAATTGGAAAGTTGGTTAATGTATTGGCACTAATACAGCGCCTCTTCCCATCACAGCAGAATTGGCTGTTACTGTTATAGTTGGATTATGGCCACTTCTCCCTCCTTTGCAAAATTTAAGTCTGTGATGTTCTCGTCAAGGGAAATGATGATGGAGTTACAGAAGGCCAGTGATTAAATTTGCTCGGCAACAATCCGTAAATAACCTACACATTCCATTTGCCAGCTTTGATTTGGTCCCTAACTTCTACAAAGGGCTGACTTCCAGGTATTGCAATAGAAAATGAGCCAGGTGTCGGCAGGGGGCCATGGTGGCAGGGGGAGGAGAGGGAGAGCCCATGTGGGAGCCAGATTGGTCTCAGAACTTCAAGGAAAAGTGACAAGCAGATAGGCATCTTAAGAAATCTCACCAAAAAATTTTAATTGGCTGTCCTCTTTCTTGCCCTTTTCAACTGTCTACCACACATCTCTTCCTGCCTCTGCCCACGCTGTGCCTGTGCTGGGTGTACTAGGACAGCTCACTTCTCTTCTGTTGGAGTCTGATTGTGGAATCCAGACTCTTCTCTCCCTCACTGCAGGTGATTTCAGTGGAGGTAGGAGAGGATGAGGGAGGCCATTATTCCTGGATAATAAAGATTCCAGGAATCTTATTACTGTATGAGGATTCTCCTCAGTTTTTGTTCTCTCATTGTATAGGGGGGCCCCAAACTCTGTTCCAACTTACATAAAGAAAATGCATTCATACTCTTGCTCTAAATGCCACCAAACAGTTACCGGGTGATGAGAGAGAGTGAGGGAACTAAAGAGAGCTAGACTGAGAAAAGGGAATTTATGCCATCCAAAAAAGCATTGACAGAGAATGTCTGCCAGTTAGCACAGGTTCAATTCTATTCATAAAATAACAACCATGAAAAAAAAAACCACAAAAAACCAAGGACTTCACGAAATCCCTCCACTCACAATCTCAAATTTTCTTGGTCTTTTAAACTACGCTGTCCCTTTTGGCTTTGTTGTTTATTTTCTTTTTTTCTTTTTTTAATTAATTAATTTTTGGCTGCATTGGGTTCTCGTTGCTGTGCGTGGGCTTTCTCTCTAGTTGCAGCGAGCAGGGACTACTCTTTGTTGCGCAGCACAGGCTCTAGGCGCGCAGGCTCAGTAGTTCTGGCTCGCAGGCTCTAGAGCGCAGGCTCAGGAGTTGTGGCACATGGGCTTAGTTGCTCCATGGCATGTGGGATCTTCCTGGACAAGGGCTCGATCCCGTGTCTGTCCCACTGGCAGGCAGATTCTTAACCACTGCGCCACCAAGGAAGTCCTTGGCTCTGTTGTTTCAAGGAAAGTTAATTCAGGTGAACATGCTTTCTTTAAACATAGATATATTGAGGTATGCTGGGGTTTCGTCCTACCATAAAATTCACCTGTTTTAAGTAGTACACAATTTAACAATTTTTAATAAATTTACAGAGTTGTGCAACCATCACTACAATCTAACTGTAGAAATTTCTATCACACCACTTGTAGTCACTCCCCATTCACATGTCCAGCCTCAGGCAATAACTAATCTACTTTTTCTCTCTCCAGATTTGCCTTTCCTGGACATTTGATATAGATGAGATTATAAATATGTGATCTCTTGTGCCTGACTTCTCACTCAGCATAATGTTTTTCAGGTTCAACTGACAGGTTCAACATCATGTATCAGGATTTCATTCTTTTTACTGCAAATGGTATTACACTGTACAGATATACCACATTCACCAGTTTTATCCATTTAACCATTCACCAGTTTATCCATTTATCCATTCACCAGTCAATGGACATGTGGGTTGTTTCCACTTTTTAGCTATTATGAACAATGCTGCTATGGACATTTATGCACACGTCTTTGTGTAGACAAGAGTTTTTATTTCCCTTGGGTAGAGACCCAGGAGCAGAATTCCTCGGTGATATAAAATATCTATGTTTAACGTTTTAAAAAACTGCAAAACCATTTTCCAAAATGGCTGCACCATTTTACATTCCTAGCAGCAATCTATGGAGAATTCAAATTTCTCTACATCCCCACCAATGACTGCTACTGTCTGACTTTTTTTATTATAGCCACTCTCTGGTATGTGAAGCAGTATCTCATTGTGAGGTAAAAAGTCTTAAGACTCTCAGATAAATACCTTTAATATTACTGCCATAAATCAGGAAGATGGAAAATTTTCACATTTTAATGAAAACATCTGTCTCTTTTCTAAGCACTTAGAGACTCAAAGTAGAATTTTACAAACTTTGTCTGGGGGTTAATTCTAGTTTTCTTAGCAAACAGGTCAAAGACTTATGCTTAATGAATAGACTTAGATCTTATTTCGGGTGTTATTGGGACATGTTAAACAAATATCCTTTGTCTATCACTTAAAACACATCTCATATATACGGGAAATGTTATAGTATCTCCTACCACTTCCTACTCAACATGCCCATAACCCCTTGTGTTCTGTTCTCATATCTTGTAATACTCTGTAAGACTGTAGGCAGACTTCCATTCTGGGTAACCGGTGGTCATTCAGAAAATATTTGAGCAGGCTGAAGAAATGCTATAAGGTGATAGCAGCATTATTTACAATAGCCAAGATACGGAAGCAACCTAAGTATCCATCAACAGATGAATGCATAAAGAAGATGTGCTGTGTGTATGTATACATACACACACACACACACACACACACACACACACATTTATATATACATATATACACACACATATACCACATCTGGAATATTACTCAGCCATAAAAAGGATGAAATTTTGCCATTTGCAGCAACATGGATGGACCTGAAGAGCATTATACTTAGTGAAGTAAGTCAGACAGAAAAAGACAAATACTGTATGTTTTCACTTACATGTGTAATCTAAAAAACAAAACAAATGAAGGAACATAACAAAACAGACTCACAGATACAAAGAAAAAACTAGAGGTTGCCAGAGGGGAAAGGGATGGGGAGAGAGGCAAGATAGGTAAAGGGGATTAAGAGTTACAAACTAATAGGTACAAAATAAATAAGTTACAAGAACATAACATACAGCACAGGAAATATAGCCAATATTTTATAAAAACTTTATATGGAGTATAATCTATAAAAATATTGACTCACTATGTTGTAAATGTGAAACTAATATAATATTGTAGATCAACTATACTTCAGTTTTTTTTAAAAAAAGGTAATACCTAAAGGAAAGCCCCCCCACACACCATGAATAAAAAGCAGCATCCTTACAATAGGAAATCATTAATTAGGAAACTGATTGAGAAAGACAGGTAAAGCTAACCAGCAATAACGGAGATAGGAAGGAGTAATTTTAATCAGACCATTGTACAGAGGCTCAAATTTTATCAAATTTGAGCCAGTATGACCTCACACTGGTAAGATGGAAACAAAAGCTCATTTTTGTTGAACATGCAGCAAGAAAACATGAATGACGTAACAGTATTATCTGCGATACTCATACACATAATATTGCTGTGTCTTTGTCAGTTTAGGGTGACCAACTGTCCCAGTTTGCTGGGGCTGAGAGGTTCCCCACACTGCAAGACTTACAGTGCTAAAACTGAGAGTCCCAGAAAAACTGGTTAGTCACCCTACTTGTCATCAAACATGGAGGTCTGTGAGGAAAGCAGATGAGAAATTTTGTAGAGAAGTCTACACATCTGAATACCTGAGATTCTGTGTTTTAACTCTCCTAGTAATTGGCTTAGACCCTGAGGTCTAAGTCAATTGGCCCCTCTGACCCTGAGGAGTATGAAATAGGATATCTCAAAGAACTTTTCTAACCCTGGTATTTTATAATTCTTTAGATGTGTATGGTTATAAATACAACTGTTTTATTTTGCTGATCCATAATCCACAGCCAGTAGAGTCAGGAAAACATGTATTTAGGTATAGGAATATGATATTCAAATTCAGAATTTTGCCACTACTGACACTTTAAGGATATTAATTAATAAATCGTCTGGTGCACCCCATGCTTATTTCCACCTCTTACAACTCTGTAAGAGTGAATGACATTATTCTATTAAAATACAAAATACAAATCTTTTTTTGGCACTGAAATTTCTCAAAGAACCCAAATTCTAATCCCAAGAGGTTAAAACTTTTCTCATGGGATTCAAAACAGACTCTGGCTTTAATTTCAGAACTTAGCACAGCACTTTATCACAGTTCCTGCCACACTGAGGAAGCCTAATAAATATCTGTTGAATTCAAATGAACTAATGAATCTTTGACTTTATTTTAAAGTTAATATGCCCAGAAGAGCTGGGGAAGGTTTTCTTGTCTGCTCATCTTTTCACTTTTCAAAAGGTTACAATAAGAAGAAGTAACTAACACTGGGTTTATAAGCATTCAGTGGTGAAATGTGTTTTAAAATATCTCATAAGTAATAATGCAATATACAAACGTACCACATTAATGTGTTCTACTAGAAAAAGAAAAAGACACTGAGTTTATAGACACTGGACTATATAGTCATTCAAAACTCAATGATTTATATGAGCATTCAGTGGAGCTCTGAATTTCCATTCTGAGAACCATAGCAGTTTTCAGAGATTATAAAAATCTCTGATTATTTGAATGTATCTATGTGCAAAAGTAAGATTAAAGAAATACAATGCTGATACAGCCTAATTTCATCTAAACCCAGAGATTTAAGATACGAAATGCAGTTCAAAACAATAACCCCAGATAAAAACAAACAAACAAACAAACATACACACACCACCACCACTACCACCCCACCAAGTAATTACATAGGGAGAAATTTGATCCAAACTTCAAAGTCAACTCAGAAGATTGACTCTTTACTTTTTAAAGCAAATGGCATTTATTCTGTTATGTACCCAGGACTTCTCAACCTTTGCGCTGCTGACAGTTTGGCTGGATAATGCTTTGTTGTAGGGGGTTGACTGTGCATTGTAGGATATTTAGCAGCATCCATGGCCTCCACCCACCAGCTACTAACAAACACCCCCAAAGCTCCCCTCTCGGTCCCTTGTTGTGACAAAAAACAAGACATTTCTAGACACTGCCAAATGTCCCATGGTGGGCAAAATCACCCAGCTTGGGAACCCCTGATCTAACCTGAGGGTATATGAACTAGCTCTGAGAAATATAATACATAAGACCTTGAGATTTATAAAGTTTCTATGTCAACTATTCTGTAATAGTTTACACGCTTACCTACAATTATTATTTTTTTTAACATCTTTATTGGAGTATAATTGCTTTACAATGGTATGTTAGTTTCAGCTTCACAACAAAATGAATCAGTTATATATATACATATATTCCCATATCTCTTCCCGCTTGCGTCTCCCTCCCTCCCACCCTCCCTATCCCACCCCTCCAGGCGGTCACAAAGCACCGAACTGATCTCCCTGTGCTATGCGGCTGCTTCCCACTAGTTGTCTACCTTACGTTTGGTAGTGTATATATGTCCATGCCTCTTTATCGCTTTGTCACCGTTTACCCTTCCCCCTCCCCATAGCCTCAAGTCCATTCTCTAGTAAGTCTGTGTCTTTATTCCTGTTTCACCCCTAGGTTTTTCATGACATTTTTTTTTTAAATTCCATATATATGTGTTAGCATACGGTATTTGTCTCTCTCTTTCTGACTTACTTCACTCTGTATGACAGACTCTAGGTCTATCCACCTCATTACAAATAGCTCAATTTCGTCTCTTTTTATGGCTGAGTAATATTCCATTGTATATATGTGCCACATCTTCTTTATCCATTCATCCGATGATGGACACTTAGGTTGTTTCCATCTCTGGGCTATTGTAAATAGAGCTGCAATGAACATTTTGGTACATGACTCTTTTTGAATTATGGTTTTCTCAGGGTATATGCCCAGTAGTGGGATTGCTGGGTCATATGGTAGTTCTATTTGTAGCTTTTTAAGGAACCTCCATACTGTTCTCCACAGTGGCTGTATCAATTTACATTCCCACCAACAGTGTAAGAGGGTTCCCTTTTCTCCACACCCTCTCCAGCATTTATTGTTTCTAGATTTTTTGATGATGGCCATTCTGACTGGTGTGAGATGATATCTCATTGTAGTTTTGATTTGCATTTCTCTCATGATTAGTGATGTTGAGCATTCTTTCATGTGTTTGTTGGCACTCTGTATATCTTCTTTGGAGAAATGTCTATTTAGGTCTTCTGCCCATTTTTGGATTGGGTTGTTTGTTTTTTTGTTATTAAGCTGCATGAGCTGCTTATAAATTTTGGAGATCAATCCTTTGTCAGTTGCTTCATTTGCAAATATTTTCTCCCATTCTGAGGGTTGTCTTTTGGTCTTCTTTATGGTTTCCTTTGCTGCGCAAAAGCTTTTCAGCTTCATTAGGTCCCATTTGTTTACTCTTGTTTTTATTTCCATTTCTCTAGGAGGTGGGTCAAAAAGGACCTTGCTGTGATTTATGTCATAGAGTGTTCTACCTATGTTTTCCTCTAAGAGTTTGATAGTTTCTGGCCTTACATTTAGGTCTTTAATCCATTTTGAGCTTATTTTTGTGTATGGTGTTAGGGAGTGATCTAATTTCATACTTTTACATGTAGCTGTCCAGTTTTCCCAGCACCACTTATTGAAGAGGCTGTCCTTTCTCCAATGTACATCTCTGCCTCCTTTGTCAAAGATAAGGTGACCATATGTGCGTGGGTTTATCTCTGGGCTTTCTATCCTGTTCCATTGATCTATCTTTCTGTTTTTGTGCCAGTACCATACCGTCCTGATAACTGTAGCTTTGTAGTATAGTCTGAAGTCTGGGAGCCTGATTCCTCCAGTTCCTTCTTTCGTTCTCAAGATTGCTTTGGCTATTCGGGGTCTTTTGTGTTTCCATACAAACTGCAAAATTTTTTGTTCTAGTTCTGTGAAAAATGCCAGTGGTAGTTTGATAGGGATTGCATTGAATCTATAGATTGCTTTGGGTAGTAGAGTCATTTTCACAATGTTGATTCTTACAATCCAAGAACATGGTATATCTCTCCATCTGTTTGTATCATCTTTAATTTCTTTCATCAGTGTCTTATAATTTTCTGCATACAGATCTTTTGTCTCCTTAGGTAAGTTTATTCCTAGATATTTTATTCTTTTTGTTGCAATGGTAAATGGGAGTGTTTTCTTGATTTCACTTTCAGATTTTTCATCATTAGTATATAGGAATGCCAGAGATTTCTGTGCATTAATTTTGTATCCTGCCACTTTACCAAATTCATTGATTAGCTCTAGTAGTTTTCTGGTAGCATCTTTAGGGTTCTCTATGTATAGGATCATGTCATCTGCAAACAGTGACAGCTTTACGTCTTCTTTTCCGATCTGGATTCCTTTTATTTCCTTTTCTTCTCTGATTGCTGTGGCTAAAACTTCCAAAACTATGTTGAATAAGAGTGGTGAGAGTGGGCAACCTTGTCTTGTTCCTGATCTTAGTGGAAATGCTTTCAGTTTTTCACCATTGAGGATGATGTTTGCTGTGGGCTTGTCATATATGGCCTTTATTATGTTGAGGAAAGTTCCCTCTATGCCTACTTTCTGCAGGGTTTTTATCATAAATGGGTGTTGAATTTTGTCAAAAGCTTTCTCTGCATCTATTGAGATGATCATATGGTTTTTCTCCTTCAGTTTGTTAATATGGTTTATCACATTGATAGATTTGCGTATATTGAAGAATCCTTGCATTCCTGGAATAAACCCCACTTGATCATGGTGTATGATCCTTTTAATGTGCTGTTGGATTCTGTTTGCTAGTATTTTGTTGAGGATTTTTGCATCTATGTTCATCAGTGATATTGGCCTGTAGTTTTCTTTCTTCGTGACATCCTTGTCTGGTTTTGGTATCAAGGTGATGGTGGCCTCGTAGAAGGAGTTTGGGAGTGGTCCTCCCTCTGCTATATTTTGGAAGAGTTTGAGAAGGATAGGTGTTAGCTCTTCTCTAAATGTTTGATAGAATTCGCCTGTGAAGCCATCTGGTCCTGGGCTTTTCTTTGTTGGAAGATTTTTAATCACAGTTTCAATTTCAGTGCTTGTGATTGGTCTGTTCATATTTTCTATTTCTTCCTGATTCAGTCTTGGCAGGTTGTGCATTTCTAAGAATTTGTCCATTTCTTCCAGATTGTCCATTTTATTGGCATAGAGTTGCTTGTAGTAATCTCTCATGATCTCTTTTATTTCTGCAGTGTCAGTTGTTACCTCTCCTTTTTCATTTCTAATTTTATTGATTTGAGTCTTCTCCCTTTTTTTCTTGATGAGTCTGGCTAGTGGTTTATCTATTTTGTTTATCTTCTCAAAGAACCAGCTTTTAGTTTTATTGATCTTTGCTATTGTTTCCTTCATTTCTTTTTCATTTATTTCTGATCTGATTTTTATGATTTCTTTCCTTCTGCTAGCTTTGGGGTTTTTTTGTTCTTCTTTCTCTAGTTGCTTGAGGTGCAAGGTTAGGTTGTTTATTCGAGATGTTTCCTGCTTCTTAAGGTGGGCTTGTATTGCTATAAACTTCCCCCTTAGAACTGCTTTTGCTGCATCCCACAGGTATTGGGTCGTTGTGTCTCCATTGTCATTTGTTTCTAGGTATTTTTTGATTTCCTCTTTGATTTCTTCAGTGATCACTTCATTATTAAGTAGTGTATTGTTTAGCCTCCATGTGTTTGTATTTTTTACAGATCTTTTCCTGTAATTGATATCTAGTCTCATGGCGTTGTGGTCAGAAAAGATACTTGATACAATTTCAATTTTCTTAAATTTACCAAGGCTTGATTTGTGACCCAAGATATGATCTATCCTGGAGAATGTTCCATGAGCACTTGAGAAAAATGTGTATTCTGTTGTTTTTGGATGGAATGTCCTATAAATATCAATTAACTCCATCTCGTTTAATGTATCATTTAAAGCTTGTGTTTCCTTATTTATTTTCATTTTGGATGATCTGTCCATTGGTGAAAGTGGGGTGTTAAAGTCCCCTACTATGAATGTGTTACTGTCGATTTCCCCTTTTATGGTTGTCAGTATTTGCCTTATGTATTGAGGTGCACCTATGTTGGGTGCATAAATATTTACAATTGTTATATCTTCCTCTTGGATTGATCCCTTGATCATTATGTAGTGTCCTTCTTTGTCTCTTCTAATAGTCTTTGTTTTAAAGTCTATTTTGTCTGATATGAGAATTGCTACTCCAGCTTTCTTTTGGTTTCCATTTGCATGAAATACCTTTTTCCATCCCCTTACTTTCAGTCTGTATGTGTCTCTAGGTCTGAAGTGGGTCTCTTGTAGACAGCAAATATATGGGTCTTGTTTTTGTATCCATTCAGCCAATCTGTGTCTTTTGGTGGGAGCATTTAGTCCATTTACATTTAAGGTAATTATCGATATGTGTGTTCCTATTCCCATTTTCTTAATTGTTTTGGGTTCGTTATTGTAGGTCCTTTCCTTCTTTTGTGTTTCTTGCCTAGAAAAGTTCCTTTAGCAGTTGTTGTAGAGCTGGTTTGGTGGTGCTGAACTCTCTCAGCTTTTGCTTGTCTGTAAAGGTTTTAATTTCTCCATCAAATCTGAATGAGATCCTTGCTGGGTAGAGTAATCTTGGTTGCAGGTTTTTCTCCTTCAACACTTTCAATATGTCCTGCCACTCCCTTCTGGCTTGCAGAGTTTCTGCTGAAAGATCAGCTGTTAACCTTATGGGGATTCCCTTGTGTGTTATTTGTTGTTTTTCCCTTGCTGCTTTTAATATGTTTTCTTTGTATTTAATTTTTGATAGTTTGATTAATATGTGTCTTGGCGTATTTCTCCTTGGATTTATCCTGTATGGGACTCTCTGTGCTTCCTGGACTTGATTAACTATTTCCTTTCCCATATTAGGGAAGTTTTCAACTATAATCTCTTCAAATATTTTCTCAGTCCCTTTCTTTTTCTCTTCTTCTTCTGGAACCCCTATAATTCGAATGTTGGTGCGTTTAATGTTGTCCCAGAGGTCTCTGAGACTGTCCTCAGTTCTTTTCATTCTTTTTTCTTTATTCTGCTCTGCAGTAGTTATTTCTACTATTTTATCTTCCAGGTCACTTATCCGTTCTTCTGCCTCAGTTATTCTGCTATTGATCCCATCTAGAGTACTTTTAATTTCATTTATTGTGTTGTTCATCGTTGCTTGTTTCATCTTTAGTTCTTCTAGGTCCTTGTTAACTGATTCTTGCAATTTGTCCATTCTATTGTCCATTCTATCTCCAAGATTTCGGATCAACCTTACTATCATTATTCTGAATTCTTTTTCAGGTAGACTGCCTATTTCCTCTTCATTTGTTAGGTCTGGTGGGTTTTTATCTTGCTCCTTCATCTGCTGTGTGTTTTTCTGTCTTTTCATTTTGCTTATCTTACTGTGTTTGGGGTCTCCTTTTTTTTTTTTTTGCAGGCTGAAGGTTCGTAGTTCCTGTTGTTTTTTGTGTCTGTCCCCAGTGGCTAAGGTTGGTTCAGTGGGTTGTGTAGGCTTCCTGGTGGAGGGTACTAGTGCCTGTGTTCTGGTGTATGAGGCTGGATCTTGTCTTTCTGGTGGGCAGGTCCACGTCTGGTGGTGTGTTTTGTGGTGTCTGTAGACTTATTATGATTTTGGGCAGCCTCTCTGCTAATGGGTGGGGTTGTGTTCCTGTCTTGCTAGTTGTTTGGCATAGGATGTCCAGCACTGTAGCTTGCTGGTCGTTGAGTGAAGCTGGGTGCTGGTGTTGAGATGGAGATCTCTTGGAGATTTTTGCTGTTTGATATTATTTGCAGCTGGGAGGCCTCTTGTGGACCAGTGTCCTGAAGTTGGCTCTCCCACCTCAGAGGCACAGCACTGAGTCCTGGCTGCAGCACCAAGAGCCTTTCATCCACAGGGCTCCTTAATTTGGGATGATTCCTTGTCTATTCAGGTATTCCACAGATGCAGGGTATATCAAGTTGATTGTGGAGCTTTAATCCGCTGCTTCTGAGGCTGCTGGGAGAGATTTCCCTTTCTCTTCTTTGTTCTCACAGTTCCCAGGGGCTCAGTTTTGGATTTGGCCCCGCCTGTGCGTGTAGGTCGCCGGAGGGCGTCTGTTCTTTGCTCAGACAGGACGGGGTTAAAGGAGCCGCTGATTCGGAGGCTCTGGCTCACCCAGGCCGGGGGGTAGGGAGGGTCACGGAGTGCGGGGCGGGCCTGCAGCGGCAGAGGCCGGCGTGACGCTGCAGCCTGAGGCGCGCCGTGCGCTCTCCCGGGGGAGCCGTCCCCGGATCCCGGGACCCCGGTAGCGGCGGGCTGCACAGGCTCCCCGGAAGGGCGTGTGGCTAGTGACCTGTGCTCGCACAGAGGCCTCCTGGCGGCGGCAGCAGCGGCCTTAGCGTCCCATGTCCGTCTCTGGGCTCCGCACTCTTAGCCGCGGCTCGCGCCCGTCCCCGGAGTTCTCCCAAGCAGCGTTCCCAATCCCCCCTCCTCGTGCACCAGGAAACAAAGAGGGACGTAAAAGTCTCTTGCCTCTTCGGCAGGTCCAGACCCCTCCCCGGACTCTCTCCCGGCCAGCCGCGGTGCACCAACGCCCTGCAGGCTGTGTTCACGCCGCCAACCTCAGTCCTCTCCCGGCGCTCCGACAAAAGCTGGAGCCTCAGCTCCCAGTCTCGCCCGCCCCGGCGGGCGAGTAGACAAGCCTCTCGGCTGGTGAGTGCCGGTCGGCCCGATCCTCTGCGCTGGAATCTGTCCGCTTTGCCCTCCGC
Source organism: Leucopleurus acutus (assembly GCF_964270905.1). Lineage (NCBI taxonomy): Eukaryota > Metazoa > Chordata > Mammalia > Artiodactyla > Delphinidae > Leucopleurus > Leucopleurus acutus. Next base: position 41,403,562 of record NC_139150.1, read on the forward strand.
ACCCCTGTTGCTGTGCTCTCCTCCACGGCTCCCAAGCTCCCCCACTCCACCTCCCGAAGTCTCCACCCGCGAAGGGGCTTCCTAGTGTGTGGACACTTTTCCTCCTTCACAGCTCCCTCCCGCTGGTGCAGGACCCGTCCCTATCCTTTTGTCTCTGTTTATTTTTTTCTTTTGCCCTAACCAGGTACGTGGGGGGTTCCTTGCCTTTTGGGAGGTCTGAGGTCTTCTGCCAGCGTTCAGTAGGTGCTCCGTAGGAGTTGTTCCACGCGTAGATGTATTTCTGGTGTATCTGTGGAGAGGAAGGTGATCTCCGCGTCTTACTCTTCCGCCATCTTCCCGGAAGTCCACCTACAATTATTACTCATCATAAAATAATGTCACTTTTGCCCTTAAACAAAATTAAGACTTTCTGCCCATCCCACCCCTATCCCTTGGAATTAATGTTGTTTCTTTGACCCTTGTTCTCTCTTGTAGTTCAAATGCAGCTTTGTTTACCAAAGTCACATTTGGAAAGGCATCCAACTGTAACAAGCAGTCAGGCCTTTTGGTAATGTTTGCTATTTCAAAAGGTTAGCTTGTCAAATTTTAAACACTTCTCTGATACTGAAACTTCCCATCATTGTGTGTTAGTTTCATTCATTTCCATGAAGCTTCTACTAAGAAAGGAACATTTATTCCTTGCAAGAAGCGAAAGATATATATTTTTTTATTTTCAGTGTGTTTGATAAAATACATGAGAAACTGAGGCAAGGTAGTTTCAAGAGCTTCTCCAAAACAATGAGAATTAGTGAATACAAACATTTCCTGAAATATTATAAAGATCTGTGGCTTTTTCTCCTCCAATAAACCCCCTCATTCTTATGCATGATTGATTGATGTCCATTTACCAGAAGGAGTTAAATGAAATTAAGAAAAGTTTATTAAATATAAGTAATATCTAAAGTATGACAGCTTCAACCTCACCTAGCCAACTGCATACTAGACAACTTCTCTCAAAAACGTTAGTGTCTAAAATTCAACCTAGTCAAGGATGAAGGAATCACCTGTCCCCTCCAATACTTGCCTCTTTTCTGAACTACTTATCTCAGTGAATGCACCCCTATTCCTTCTCACTCAAGAAAGAAACCTCATAATTGTATGTATTTCTTATATCATCTGTCTTTCCATCCCGCTGCCATGAATTTAGTCTAGGTCTCATATTTACTTTCTGTAATGTTGAGAAAATTAATAGTGTCCTGTTAGGCGCTGGGTTGTGTCCCCCCCACCCAGATTCATATGTTGAAGCCATTAACCCCCAGTACCTCAGAATGTAACGGCATTTGGAGAGAGGGGCTTCAAAGAGGTAATTAAGTTAAAAAGAGGCCTCTAGTAATGGCCCTAATTCAATATGACTGGTGTCCTTATAAAAAGAGGAGATTAGGACCCAAAGGGATGCCAGGGACGTGTGCACAGAAGGAAAGGCCATGTGAGGACACAGAGAGAAGCAGGCCTCTACAAGCCAAGAAGAGACACCTCGGAAGAAACCAAATGTGCCAGCACCTTGATCTTGGACTTCTAGCCTACAGAACTGTGAGAAATAAATTTCTGCTATTTAGCTCCTCAGTTTGGAGATTGCAACTGAGGCAAGTACAGGCAGCCACCACACTCCTCACCCCTAGGATCTAACTTCCTGGCTCAATATAGACTTCAGTTCTGCTTCTGCTATCCCTCTGCTCACAAATCCAGCTGTTACCATTAGGCTGACAGTAATCTGGTAACCTAATATAGTGCTATCATTGTGTTCAATGCTCTGAACACTGAGATGAACAAGAAAACAACATCATCCTCAAGAACCTCAAAAATTCCTAGAGCCATACCAAGTGTGGTGAGGATGTGAAGCGACCAGGACCCTCATTCACTGCTGGTAGGAGCAGAAGTAGCAACAACTCTGGATGTCTGTTCGGCAGTATTTACTCAGGATGAACTTACCCATATCCTGTGGCCCAGCAAGTCTACTCCTGGGTATATACCCAACAGAAGTATGTATATGTGTCCTTCAAAAGATCCATGCAAGAAATGTTCAAAGCAGCACTGCTTGTAGGAGCCAAAAACAGCCTAAGCACCCATCAAGAATGAATAAATTGCATAATCACATAGTGGAAAAATATACAACAATGCAGATGAATAAATTAAAATGAAGTATGGTACTTATGGGTGGGTCTTATAACGTTGAGCGTAGGATGCCAGTCTCAAAAGAGGCTATGTAGTATGATTCCATTTACAGAAAGTACACAAAAGGCAAAATGAATCTAGAAGACAGGAGAGTGGGTATCCTTGAGGAGTAGCTAGAAGGAGGCATGAGAGAGCCTCCTGGATTGTTATTTCTTTTTCGTATGGCTTTACACAGGTGTGTGTTCGGTTTGTGAAAATTTATAACATGCATACTTTTCTGTTTATATTATATATTTACATTGCATTGTATATTTCACTGTTATATTTGATTTCCATCCCACTGCCATGAATCATATATACATGATTTGCTATCATATTCCAGCAAAAAGTTTATAAAAGTTAAAATTCCAAAATCCCAATATAAATTAGTGGAAGATCCCAGATCTATTTCCATGATTTATTAATGCAGAAACTGAGTTTGCTTTTTCCTGAGATTTCCCCAGCTTCCAACTAAAACTGTCAAAGTCCTCTACAGCCAGCTGCATGCATATACAAAGGTTCCTGGAAGCAAAAATAAGTAGGAAATGTCAGAACACTCATATTGCACTTCCTGCCATCCCCTTTTACTGACTTACAGAAAAAACGTTGAGAATCCCAAACTGAAATTCCCCCTTTCCATCTTCAATGCTCTAAAATCACAATCTTAAAAAGCATAATTTCAGAGAGAGACAGGCGCACCAGCAGGTGCCATTTCTAATTCCTCAGGCTACCATCTGCGCAGAGTGCTGAGAGATAAAAGCAGTGATGAGAGCATTCTTTCCCCAATTTCATATTCATGGAATTTGTTGTTACTTAACTTTTCACGAATCGTTAGACTGAAGTACCTCTCCATTTCCGTCCCAAATACTGTCATTTGACCTGGTATCCAGCTTAATACAGCCTCTGCTTTTGAACAGATTTCCTCACAAGTGGCAGTCTCTAATAGGGTCATGTGGAGAGGCAACCTAACTGCATGCTACCTAGTGCACGGTAATGTGATGAGGGCAATTTCAAATGGCATTCAATCAAAAAATCTGAAAGTTTTATTAGGTGAGGTTGGGGGCTTTCTCATGTTCAGATGAGGCTCACTGCAGCTCGACTTTGACATTTTCAACTAAGATTTCAAAGGACTGAATTTTTTAAACTGTACACGTACTCAATGGTCCACATTGCCGTACGGATCAAATAGTTGGGCGTGTTTTTAAAATACTGAATGCAAATTCCTTTTCTTCTTCCAAATAAATACAATAGACCACTTGCCACTTAATCATCAATATGGAGGCTCTCTAAATGTGTGAGATAAGTTACATATTAAACCATAAGATCAAAATTTGGGTGTTGCTGGGAAAAAATACTACTTCTGGGTTGCTGTTCAAAATATGCACCCGTATTTAGTTACTGCATACCCCCTTTTTTCAGGATAGAACTGCTTGTGTAAGAAATGAGTCCCAGAAAGAATTGGCGGGGGTGGGGCTGGGATGAAATTGCTGGCCTTCTCCAGTCCTTTGGCAGTTAAAAGGACAGAGTCCTGGATTAATAGGAATAGATGCTGAAATAAATAAGCCACAGGCCTTTGTTGAGGTAGGGGAGATGATGATGGATAGTTGCCTTTTCTGAGCATAAAAAAGTTCAAGCAAAACCAGTTATAACTTTTCAAGAAATTCACGGCCCTGAATAGTCTAGGCAGAAACAAAAATGGTACAAAGTTGGGATTAAGTCATTATTCTGGAATGAGGCATTTTAAAGATAGGGACCCCCTGAGAAGTGTGAGTCATCCTGACCTAAGTGGAGTAAGATTGTTAAGGTATTAGGTTTAGTCTCTTTGTATCTTTTCCATTCAGGTGACCCAACACCAAGCCAGGCTGAGAATTCCTACTGCAACTCAAGACAATAATCCAGATTTCTACTTGCCTTGCTCCTACCATCAATTTCTTTAAAGAAAGGAAGAAGAAAGGATGAGGGCATTACACAACTCCTAGTACCGTTTTAACCTCCACTGGGTTCTTACTACAGTTTTTAATGGTTCCTGGCTATTCTGCCAGCCTTGACTCCCCCCTTCCCATCAACTAATCCATGTAGAGCTAACATGTGGCTCATCTCAACTTTGGATTTTGTTCTTCAGACATCCATACTTATTTGTTTTTTTGGTTCTTTTATTATAAAAGGAATTATTATTACGTAATTGTTAAACATTAAGTAACTACAGGAAGGAGAGGAGAGATTTTTCTCTATTTCCAATAAACAAACCACATATTATCATTTTGGTGACTACCTTTCTATTCTTCTTTCATATATAATCTTATAGTAATTAGATAAGTTATATAAAATTTTATCCAATAATCAGAAATACAGTTGAGAGTATTTCAAGACATGCAACAATCTGGAAGCTCAACATTGAAATCTCAACAAAGGTCTCTAAGTTTTTTAGGCTTGGTATTACAGGTTTCCTCCACTATCTGAAAAAAGAGCTTTCCTGCGAAAACTTTGATAAGCTGAAATGGCATAAAGCAAAGAGGCATTATTAAAACACATCTTGCTAATGGATGCACAAAATAAATCGAGATAAAGCACAGATGTACACAGATACAGGTCAAAGCTATGGTGGCTTGATGCTGAGTGTGGGTTCTGGGGAAGGAGCTTGGCGGGGCCACTCCCGCTATTCAGAGTGGGGTGCACTGCCTCTAAAATGACTCCCTGCAAAACAAACACTGAACGTTATTTTCACTTTTTGCCTTTTTTTATAAAAGCAAAAATTATCTTCGAATAGTTCTGTTAGCATAAACAGGTACTAATGTAGGTCCTTCATAAAAGCCAAGTGGCACAAAGCAAACCTGAAAAGCAGTGGATACCTATATAATATAATGGAACCCTTCTTCTTTAATGAGCCTATAGTCATTGGCTATCAAGTCTTAGTTCAAACCATCTCCACAGTCCTTTCCCTGCAATTGAAATTCGGGAATCAGGTAGATATCAGAGCAAAGAAGCTCTAAAATCAAGTTCAAGTAGGTTCTAGAGAGCTCTTCCCTCTGTTTGCCCTGCCCATATTCCTCCCTTCCACACAGAAGGATGACACTGGTCCACGAATATTCAGTTTTCCTTTCTGAGGATGTTATTTATCCCTGGATTCTGAGCCTGTGCTGCTCTGGAATGCCTGATCCTGACTTCCTCCCTCTTCCTAACCTAACTTTCCTTTCCCCACAAAGCCCAAAAATCACACACAAAAAATAAAAGATGGTGAGGGCAGAAGAGGAAAGGGATAAAGGAACAAGGAGGTAGGGAGAAGTGATCAACATTGAGAGATTCCAGCCTAGAATCTTTTGAGTCTTGGGAAAACCTTTCTGTATGCTCAAGAATAAAATGACACTCATTTATTTAACTAGGTCTTGTGTTAATGAAAAGGGAATGTATATCCTCAAACAACTGGACTGAAACACCAGCTCACTTTCTAGGTTTTTTTTTTAATTGAAAATTATTAGTAGTATCACTTGATTTACTTTTACTGTTCATAACCAACATCATGAGAAAGCTCCGATTTGAAAAGTTAATGGAAACAGAGAACGACTTCAGATTTTTTTTAAATTGCTGGCACCCTATTAAGCAAGTAGCGATATCGTGAAATATTGGTGTCTGCCACTGCTGTTTGTTCAATAGCCCATGGCTCCATTTTGCTTTATTGTTTATGCAGAACATTTTGACTTTCGGAGAGAAGAGATTTTTCACAAATGCTATTAAAAATGCTTTGTGAGGCAAGATTATTTGGAGCTGCCAAACTAAAAGTGTGGCTTCGAGAATCAGTTAAGCGTGGCTTAAAGAACCTAAAACAAGTATTCTATCACCCCAAGCATGGCAACAGTCTCTGGATGATATTCCTCAAAAAGGTGAATTTTAAAATAATTAAGCCTGCTTGTGTAATGGAAACCAAGTTCTGAGACACGTGGGATCCAGTGCTTTGTTAGAATGGTGGCCTTGCAATGAACAGATGTCATGTGGTTTTTATGGTCTGGTGTAGAAGGAAAGATTATGACACCTCTTGAGAGGAGTCCATCAGCCATTAATCCCTGAGCACACATGCCCCCCTCCCTTCCAAGCACCCACCATAACATTCAAACACACTGCCTATCAAGTTTCACAGTACAGATCACTTTTCAAAGCACAAATACATGCTTACAAATATCCATTCATCATCGTCACATATTTCTACATAATGTTTTCTTCAATATACAGACACGTGAAAGCTCAAAGCACCTAGGAATTTCTTCACATATTCTTTTATAAAGCCAGGAAGTAAGTGTCCTGACCGACATGATGAAATCTTGAGGTCAACTGATTGTTTCTAGATCTCACAGCAAAATCAATACAGAACTAAGTTTGTTTCAAATCTGTTTTCTTCTGCCAATCCTTGTGCTACCCAGTCAGGCCCGCAAAAAAGCTTAGGTTATGTAAGTGATGGGTTGCATTTCTCTTACTTACTGGCCAGTGATTCCCTCACCACCTTGTGCCCATTCTCATGCCTACAATAAGCGAGAACTGACGGTATCAACTCCCCATTTTGCACCAAGTATTTTTTCATATTTTATCCCACTGAATCTTCAAAACAAATCTATAAGGTAGAAACTGTGGTCTCCATCTTATAAGTGAACTCACTAGAGCTAAAGCATAAAATGATGTAATGTGATAAAAATTATTGGGCAGGAATTCAAGTATCGATTTGCCTAAATCCAAAACCTGTGCTCCTTCATCAGGCTATGGCAAGAGGTTTAATACCTTCCCTTTTCCAAAGAAGTGTTTATAACACTTTCAGAGTAACTCATGGTGGCTATCATGCCATATGGAAATTTCCTAGCAAGTGGCTCTGCAGTTGCTTTCAGGGCCTCAAGCTTGAGGACGCATTCATTCTCATTGGGAAGAAAAGGTCTCTATAGGTTGGTGTTAGGGACTTGAAGATGCTAACTGCAGAACTTATATTCTTCCTCTTCTAAATATGCTAACCAATCAATACGAGGATTAAGATACAGTATTTATTTCAACATATAGTATCGTCTTTGTTATTCTGTTATATACTTTGCTGCTTATCTATCCATCATCTATTCTCCTCTTCCCTCTTCCTAACAGAAGCTCAATTTTGTTTAGTTACCATGTCTCCTTCACACCATCTCAGAAGGATAAGTGGACTCACCCTACTCAAGGAGTGGTTGCAAATAGTCTAAGAGTTATTCTACCCTTTATTAATGATTGGTTAAGGAATGTTCATAAACCACAATTAAGGCCATTGAGACTGCTCTGTTAAGAGGAATATTTCCCACTTTACGAGGAAAGACAAGAAAATAGGGAAAACATAAATGGTACCCCTGTTGACATTGGCAGACATTGGATGCACTCGGTATTTTTGTCTAATTATAATTACATGTTGAGAGAGGAGGGGGTGGGGAGTACTTGGACTATTTATCAGAGAGAGAGCTTGGATTAGTTATCAGTTGGAATTAATCACTCTCTAAGTGCTTTTCTTCCAAAGACAGTTCCTTTGAATTAATGGCTATTTGGGTATTGCCTGAAAGATGTTCTCAGGAGGAAAATTAGACTCGCCTGAAAACTTAAATCTCTTTCTTTCACAAATAATGGGCCTTCTACTGAAACCATAGTTTCCATATCAACCGGCTTTATGGTCCTTCACTAATGCTTCGGAACTGTGCAGGAAGTCACTTTTCCGTGCTGACTTCCACAGAATATGATATTATGGTGAACTTGTTGCCTTTTTAATGTTCAGATAAGGTTCCAAATGCCTCTCAGGGTAAGTGCTGATTCTGAGCCAAACTGGAATCAGAAGTTGTCTCTCTGCTCTATTCGGAATTTGTAATTATTAGTTTAAATGGATGCCATGTATTCAGGAGAAAGAGCCAAGGTACGAGATGCTACAGATGGGAACTTCTTGAGATAGGAGAGTGGACATTATCCATGGATTCAAGATAGTAGGAGGAGATCTCTTTGCAAAAATCACTTGGGTTTGCCAATATTGAAGGCATCAAAGAAATACGGTATAACTGAAAAATACTGTGAAATTAGGTTTCAAGTGCCATTTACTCACTGTGGAACTTGGGTAGATACATTTTTCTGACCCTCAATTTTTGCACGTTAATTAAGCTTATCAATATTCAGCAGAAATCTTTAAAGAGTCTATCTAGGTGGTCAGCCATCTTCCCTACAGGTTCAGTTTCATCTTCGTCCTTTTATTTCCTTATTTGTCATGTAGACCAGGGCTTCCATAGCTCCCATCCACTAGCTGCCCCTGAGCCTGGGAAGTCAGACACAGCAATAAACAACACCACAAACAACATTCATGTTTTGCTTTAGTTTACAAAATGCATTCACATACATTTTCAAGTTAGTCATCGTAACAATCCCACGAGACTAGTAAGTATTAAGACACCTACTCTACAGACAGTGAAAATGAGACTCAGGATGCTGAAGCAAACTTCCCAAAGGCACTAAGCTAGGAAAAGGCAGATCAGGATAAAAATCTAGTCTGCTTGACAAAAATCTTGTGTTCTCCATGGGAGCCTGGAAGTCAAGAGAACCACTGTGGAAGCAGCTTCTGCTATAGACATTTCTGCTTGCTCTGCAGCTGGTTAGGGCATGCATCCCACTGCTTTTGTGAGAGTTAGTTGCAACAGGTAACAAACAAACTTGTCCTGGGTACTGGCTTCTGCAAAAATGAGCTATCTTCCACTAGAACATACCTGTGAGCTTATGTCTCCTTCCCCAGTGGCAGCCAACAGCCCATGAGAGACAAATTCAGGGATATAAATTTCTGTCCCCATGCCTGAAGATGGGACTATTGGTGGTGTTACTTACACTCCAGAGCTTCCTGTGCAATCAGACTGAGGCTAGACTTGAAATGAACTCACATCTTTGCCTAGATTCTTTCCCCACCCTACCCTGCTTGGCTCATTCCCTTGCAGAGTCCCCTGAGAGTGTGCTTTCATAAAACAGCTGCACAAGTAACTCCATCCCAGGATTTGCTTCAAGAGAACCCAATCTCAGGCAAAAATGGACTCTATCTTTACGGTACCTGGGATTATATCCTGGTTTCACTACTTATTAACTGCGTGATCTTGGGGAAATTATGTAACTGCTCTAAGCCTCAGTTTCCCCATTTGAAATACAAAGATAACAGTAGGATCTACCTATTAGGATTACTGACAGTCTAAACTGTGGTAATCAATGATAAAAGCTTCTCTCCATGCCTGGGAAATAGTAAGCACTTAATAAATGTGTGTTGGTATTTATCATGATTATCATCATTACTGTAATTCTCACAACATCCACAATCCATGCTAGCCCTTTGAAGATACAATTTCCTTAGCCCTACTGAACTGGGATGCTGGATGTAGGAAAAAATATACAGAAGAATAGCATATGCAGTGGTGGCAGCCAGGGAATTTCAACAAAACGGGGATTAAACCAAAGGATATACTTTAAGAAACATCTAGACTTCCTGATTCCACTCATTCAAATCAATTTAGTAGACATTTATGGAGTGCCATGTGCCAGGAACTGTGGTAGTTTCTAGCCATCCGAGAAGGGAATCTATTTCTCTCTTGACAAGTTGACGCTACAGGAAGGGGGAAGGGTTTTCATTTTGTGATGCACTAGTAATCCCCTCAAGTATTGCATACATAAATGTATAAATGTTGGTTATTAAGTCATAATACATTTGAAAGTCTCAGATAATTGCCCAGGAGGTGAAATAAACAGGCTTGGGGATAAATCTAGTTGTAATATAATTGTTAGTTATGTAAGCTTTTAATGGATTATATTTTTAAGTACTATTACTTGTAAACTTTTGCTTTTAGCAAATTAGGTATCATTTGAACACACTGGCTGATGCCTAATGCCGAATAAGAATTAGAATTATATTTTGCTTGTTATGTAAGTAAATAATCTTGTTGCATGCCTGTTTAATGCTTGCGAAAACCAATCCAAACAATCTCTTTAGAATAAGAGTCTAATTACATATTTATCATTAAGATTACAGTGAGCTAATTGCCTTGGAGATACCTTTATCTCTCTTGCAGCTTGCTTAATCCTAATGCATGTTTTCAATAATCATTTGTTACTTAATTAACTAATTAACAAACAATACCTGTCCTATGGAAAATCCTAAATTAAACACTTGAGGCTCTTTAATTGAATGCTCAATAACCCAATATAGTCCTTAATATTAGAACTTTTAAATATTGCAAAGATTCTATTGAATCACATATTAGTTTGCTTCTGTTATCTTTGGGGCTTAATTGGTATAAAAAGGGCAGTTGATAATACACAAGGGGTAGCCAGCACAGCAAGGCTCTGATGAAACAGAAAATATCCATTAATTGCTGCTGAACAACAGCCAAAGTTGGCCAGTCACACCAACCCGCAACAAAGGCAGACCATTCATTTAGATACAAATGTCCTTGCCCCATGAAATTAAGAAGCATACTTTGGGAGGTAAGCACATACGGGCCCCAAAGTCAACAGTTCCTGATGCAAAGCAGACACACCTGATATCTTGTCCCCCCTGCTCTCCTCTGTTCTTCTTTGAACTCACTGGGAGGGCAGTATTTTCTTCTATGGGTATAGTGTTTATAGGAGACCTCGAGAGTATTCCTTTGTACTACATCCCCCCATACTGTTTTTCACGTCTCCAGCCTAGCCCTCCCTCATTTAACTTTGAAAATGCTGCTAGAAATAACTTTCGAAAACGCAAATCTAATTATTAACTTCCCAATAATGGTTTCCCACCATTTTCTAAGGATTGCTTTCTAGCATCTTTGATGGTAGCAACTCTCCAAATTCTAATTCCTCAGTTCTTACTGATTTCCTGATGTGTCCAGCCACCACTTCCTGTACCTTATGCTCCATTAATACTTACTATATGCCACTACCTTAAGTTTTCATGCTCATCTACTTTGTGCATTATCTGCTCATCTCCCTGGCTGTCCTACTCATTCTTCAAGGGTGCATCTTTCAAAGAATTACCTGCTCTTGAAACCTGTAGTCAGACTTAAGACCATCTCTTCCCATGTTTCCTATATTATCTACATTATATAGTACATACCAAATTGTATTGTAATTTCTTGTATGTGTCTCTCCCAACTTAGGCTATGGAATAAGATGTGAATAGTTAAAAGCATGCATTATACGGTCCAGGAAATACTGGTTCAGATTTCTGTTTCACCACTATCTAAGTTTAGAGGGAAAATATTTAACTCCTTCTATCCTCAGTTTTCGTATCTGTAAAATGGAGAGAAAACTTGTACTTCTCTCATAAGGTTATTGTGAGAACTAAATGGCGTAACGCATATGAAGTGTCAATAACAATGGTAAGTGATAAATCATTGTGAGTTCATTTTAATGTTATTGTGTACACTTAATATTGTATTTCTTGTGCCCAATACAGCTGTGACACACTGTATGTGTAGGCACCCAGTAAATGTTGCATGGGTGATTGCATGAATAAATAGCTGTATGAATGCTTGAAACAGAGAGAGAAACACTTTGAAGTAATCTAGAAGTTTGTGTTTCTTGTTTTTCGTTTTTGTATGATGGTTTAAAGTTCTTTCTCTCTTTCTTCTTCATGGCTTTAACTGATTATACAACCTGTAGTTTTTATTGTTACTGTGAATGAGATCTTTTCCCCCCCAAAAAGGGAATGAATTCTAAAACATCATTGGTCTGGCACACTGTATTTCTATTACATTTTCAAAACAATTTCCAGACTAAATGGTAATAACATATTCCTATTGCAAATTTTCCTCAAATACGTCTATAAGTTCAATGCTTTTCCAGTCAAAATCTCAACAAGGATTGATAAGCTGATTTTTTGAGGTATAATTGACATGCGCCATTGTATTAGTTTCAGATATAAAACATAATGATTTGATATTTGTATATATTGCAAAATGATCACAATAAGTCTAGCTAACATCTATCACCATATATAGTAACAAAATTTCTTTTTCTTGTGATGAGAATTTTTAAGATGTACTCTCTTAGCAACGTTCAAATATGCAATACAGTATTAGTAACTATAGTCATCATGCTGTATATTATTGGGTTGGCCAAAAAATTTCGTTCGGGATTTTCTGTAACATCTTATGGAAAAATCCGAACCAACTTTTGGGCCAACCCAATATATCCTCATGACTCATTTATTTTATAACTGGAACTTTGTATCTTTTGAACCCCTTCACCCATTTCTCCCACCCGCTACCGCCCACCTCTGGCAACCAAATATGCAAGTTTTTATAGATATTTGAAATTATGTCCTCCAGCAAAGGGATCAGTATGTTTCCATGTGGCCGTAGAGGGAGATCCATGACCATAAAGTAAATCAACAGAGAGGGAAAGATAGGTTGAATGTTAAAATTTTCTTAAAAATTGAATGCATTTAAGATCTAATGAGGTTTCTAATTTTCCCTTTATTTCATGTGTTCAAGCAGAGGTCAAACAATAAAACTGTTGGAGGACTACAGATTAGAGGCTGGATTATATGACACCAAATGCCCTTATGTCTTTCTGATTCTGTGACTCTATTTGAAGTTCATAGCACCCTATATGTTTTACAAAAGTGCATGTGTTCACTGTTCTATTGGCTGTAGCATTCATTCATTCATCTCCTATACTGCTCAGTGTTCAAAGTTATTGCATCATTGTTAAGATTCCAATGAACCTCCTTTTAAGTTTTCTTAGTGACTCATTTCAGGGAGCAGCAGCTGTAGTGACACTACAGCTACATTTTGCTTGCATTGTCTGTAGATTATAAAATTCTTGGGAGGAATCTAAGCTTCTGGGCTGTGTAAAGCAGACACAAGAAACGATGCATATTAAGACCTTGCCTTTGGCCCATCTCGTTCCTAACAAAATATTTTCAATGTCTGTTTTCAAGTTTTGATATTGTTGTTTACATTTGGGGGCTTTTTTTTTGTTCTTCCAGAAAATGAAATTCAAAATCTCCCAAGTTTGGCCCAGCAGTAATTTGATATAACTTTCTAACAATAATTTGATGTAACTCTTTTTTTTTTTATGGTTAGGCTGAAACATTAGAAAATTAGTAGCTTAGAAAATATTATCAGTTGCAAACGTCATACTTGGAAAGTGATGTACACAGTAAGTGAAAACCATCCACCTCAACTTGAAAACATTGGGGACATAGAGCCCTGAGAGATGGCTGTCCATAGGGGGCTCCTCCCGGGAAGCACTGTGTCCTAAACTGACCCTCACCACTTTGTATTTATTATTACTATCTATAAGATAAACCCTAAAGTCACTGCCTTTCAAAGGAAGAAGCAGTGGCTTCCATCCCTCTTCATATCGACCCTCATTTATAAAAATAAAAGCCCCATAGATAGTCTGAACTTATTTCAAATTAACATTATGCTCCAAAGTTTTGCTGCAAATGTTCATAATTTACCTGTCAGAGATTGTGAAAGACATCATTATAATCCCAATCAAAGAATTTTCTTTTGCTTGTTTAGAATGATTTCTCTGAGTTTCAATAACGTTTTTGTTAAATCACAGAGGGTGAGAAATAATAATACGATATCACTTAATTGAATATGTCATCATGACAGCATGACAGGAGGTACAATACTCCATTTAAAACACAACAGAGCTTGCTGGCTACCAAGTTGGATTGACTGCCCTCATTATGTACATAGTCTGCATTTCCCTTCGCCTGTTCCACCCTCACCAGCAACCCAGCTCCACTGAGCTGCTGAAATCCTGTATTTCAAATTAGCTGTGAGCTTTCCATTCGTAAGCCTTTCTGCACTCAAACTGCTGGTACTATTTCAAACGCCAAGAGACTGAGCAGAATTCTGAAAACATACATTGAAAGCTATTTTTTAAATAATTTAGCATAAGGATCACAGCCTTTTCACCAAGGTAGCAATTAAGTCATCACTGCTGCTGGTCCTATAAAAATTGACTGGGCCTGTTTTTACCACCCATACCTTCTAAACTGCTTTCCTGTACAATCTGACACCAAAGTCAGAAATCACGCAGTGAAAACTGGTACCAGGAAAAGAGAAGAAAGGTCATTAAATAAAACTCGTATTTTTTAATATGTTCCACTGATATTAACCCTGCAGAAAATGACCAGGCAGGTAATGTTTCAGGTACCCATGTAATTATCATTGCTAAAGACATTTGTCCAATCAAACATAATTTTTCCTATTCAACCAGGAAAAATACACTAACTTGTACTTCAGGGACATCTCAATTTTCAGGACAGCTCAGCTGGGAAGACCTTTTCTTGCCTGTTTTTAAAAAATTCTTAATTTGCCTATGAGCAATATTTATACACACCAGCCTCTCTGACATGTCAAATCTCCCACCCCACTTCCCCTCCTCTGCTCCCATGAATGTCTCCGTCCTATTGTATAACAAACTTCCTCTGGAGAACCTGCTTATTATCCTGGCAGGTGTTGGGCTCTTTTTATTCCATGGCTGCAGCTCTCCATTTTTTAAGTTAAGCTCTGTGGCTTTCAGAGAACAGTCAGCAAAGAACATCAGCTGAGGCCTGGAGCCTGGCCCTCATGCTTGGGTAACTTCCAGGGAGAGCTCCAACTCTGTCCGGACATTTCCAAGCATGTGATTCTCTTGCAGCACTGGTGCAGGTAAGAGGAGGGCTGGGCCCTGGGCATTTAGGACAATTAAAGGCTCGCATTTTACCACTGAGAAAGTCAGGCCCACCTTGCTTGAGAAAACCTCCAAGAAAAGCAGCTATCACTTGGCTGAACACCGACATTTATCTGGAATCGTGATCGCTGTTTTTCTTCTATTTTATATTTTAGTCCTTATTACAACCCTGCAAAGTTGGGTTGTCAGCCCCATTTTTCAGAATGGGAAACTGACACTGAGGGATGAAAAACTGCATCCCCAAAACCCCAAAGCAGGAGGAAGTGACTTCTAATCTGCAACTGTACAAATCAGTGCTTCTCAAAATTGGATGAACATAGGAATCACCTGGGGGTTTTGTTGAAAAGCAGCATCTGAAGGTCTGGGATGAGGCCCAAGATTCTGAATTTCTAACAAGTTCCTGCTGATGCCTAGCTGCTGGTCCCTGGGCCACACTTTGCTCAGCAAGGGTGTAGGTTATCTTTTTTTAATGAAGGGAAACCTTTAGTGGCAAATACAAGTAGACCTGTGCAAGGATGCCATGCATTGGCCCCACGGACGCATAAAACCTTGAATCTGTGATGCCAAACAAGCTATAGGCAGGTTGTGCCGGGAATCATGCCAGCATCCATGTCCGACAGGCACTTTACTCTCTGCCAGCAAGTTCTTTGGCAGTAGTGAGAAACGCCTATTTTTTTCTGGCCAGAATTTGAGATTTTTTTTTTCTCCCGATTTTGTCCCAGTGAATGCTTTACAAGTGCCTTTTCTGCTTACAGATAACTCAATGTCTTTAAAGGAGCTGTTATATAAAGCTATAGCAGGGAGAGGGTGAATTCAAAAGGCCCAGGCGTCACTCCCATTTATGTTATTTTCTAGCTGTGTGATATGTAAGAGCATTAAACCTCACTCCAATCAGTTTCTTCATTTGTTAAGTAGGGAAGATAACACTTATTTCACTCAATGATGGGTTTATGGATACTTTTAAAATTATTAAAAATAATTAATTAGTTAGATAAACAAAAGTGGACCATGCTGGCACAACTGCTTGGGAAAACAGTTTGACATATCTACTGAAGCTAAGCCATGCCCCATGCCGGAGGGGTGCTCCTACAACCTCGCCTCTATGTAGATTCTCAAAGAAAATGAGAGCATGTCATTCACAAGTACCTTCATAGATGCTTTACTCATAGAAGTCAAAACAACGGAAGCAACCCAATGTCCACCAGTATTTGAACGGATAAATAAATTGTCACATAGTCACATAAATGATTCCAGCCAGCAATAAAACGGAATACACTGCCGCTACACCCAACAACTTGGATGAATTTCATGCACAAAGTGAAAAAAAAAGAAGCCTTGCCCCAAAGAGTACGTACTGTGTGATTCCATTTAGGCAAAGTTAAGAACACGTAAGGCTAATCTATGCTGATAAAAGTCAGAACAGTGGTTCCCTCTAAATTGGGAGTGAGGATGAGTACTGATGGAGAAGGATGTGAAGGAAACTTCTAAGGTGGTAGAAATGTTCTGCATCTTGACTTACACTGTGGCTGTCAGGGTGTGTACTTATAAAAAGTTAATCAAGTGAATACGTATGATTTGTACATGATAGTGGTGCACCAAGGGCAGGGCCCAGGCTCAGGCAACACAGGGTGTCTCATCCTTAGAGAATTCACAATAATAGTAACACCGACCAAAAGTCAGGTCTTCTTTTTATTAATCCCCATGTCCTTGCAATTCTAAACAATGCCAGTGATAATATACTTCTTCCTATTGGGGCCAAACAGTTCCCACTGCCCCGCTTTAGGCATGTCACTGGGGCACTTTACCATAGGCAGTCAATTTAACAATAAAGAGTACTGAAGAAGCCACCGTGTACAGACTGATGATGAGAGTGTGTTATCACCCACACTAATTTTTGCATGTGAAGCACAAAAAGAAATAGAATAAAATTACACTGACCTATAGAGTTATGATCATCAGAAGAGACAATGTTTTATATTTTTTTTAATTGAGGTATAATTGACATGTAACACTGTAAATTTCAGGTGTACACCATGTTGATTTGATACATTTACATATTGCAAGATGACTGATATTGAGCGTTAGCTAACACCTCTATCGCATCACATAATTATCATTTCTTTTTTATGGTGGGAATAATTAAGATCTTTCTCTTAGCAAGTTTGATGTCTATAATACAGTATTGTTGTTTATAATCACTATGGTGTGCATGAGATCTCCAGGATTTATTTTTCTACAGTTGCAAATTGTACCCTTAAACATCATCTCCCCAGTTCTCCACCTCCCAGCACCTGGTAATCACCATTCTACTCAGTTTTTCCAAAGTCAGCTGTTTTTAGATTCCACATCTAAGTGATACTGTACAATATTTGTCTTTCTCTGGCTGATCTCACTTAGCATAATGTCCTCAACGTTGATCATATGTGTGTTTTTTAAACAGTAAAGGGTTTATATCAATAGATGTTCTAAAAACGAGAGGAATGGAAGCCACACTGACACTTTAAAAATGCCTCATATACCAACCATTTTCTAATTTGTTTTTTTGTTTTAATTATGGACACAAGGAGCCTAGCTGGGAAGGAGTATGTCAGGAGAAAGCCTCCATCGGAATGCCCCGCTTCCTTAACACCTGCCACCTCATTTGAGGAATAAATCACAGATCTGCATCCCTAAACACCTTATCTTTGTTGGATTAACAATTCAAATAGATGCTATGGGGACACAAAACAAAAAGGAGGTAAATTTGTGAGGAGAGGAGGTAGGTGGATGGGTTTCTGGGGTCCTATATGCACACTAATAATGAAAGAAGTCACGTATTAAGAGCTTATCTGAGCAAGAATTAACTCAAACCTCTCAATAACCCTCTAAGGCAGGGACCATTTTTACCATCATTTCATAGTTGAGGAAACTTGAGACACAGAGCAGTAAAGTAAAGCAGTAAAGACACAGACCAAAGTCTCATGACCGGTGAGTAGTGAAGGCAGAGTTTGCAGTCAGGTGGTCTCGCTCCTGAATCTCTTCTGCTTCACTACCAGGGGCTCCAGACAGCTGCAACAAACACTCGTACAAAGCAGAACAGTTCTCGAACTATTTTTGGAGTTCTCCCTCAATCTCACAGATCCTCCCTACTCCATGGCCCCTGGATCTAAATCCTCTACCCCGGGGATTTTATCTCTGGACAAAATCAATGGAAAGTTTTGACAAAGGGTTCTCAGCCATTTTGTATTTGCCAATCATTAAACATTTCATCAGCAGAGGTAAACAGATTGAAAGACTGAAAATAACACTAAACAGATCCGCAGTAGTTGCGACCAATGAGTACTTTCTAAAGTTTTACATCATCTCCACGTTTATAAAAGTATTTATAATTGTGATGTCACTTGTTTGTGGTTAATCTTCAGGCCCACCACTCATCACTTCCTGCATTGGCCGTTACCACACAGGAGACAGTTTAACAAGAGAAGCCAGCCTGCAGGAGTGGGTAGGTGCAGGGACTATGGAGAGAGTCTTGGGTTTGAATCTGACCTCTCCTACTTGTTAGCTCTATAGGTCGGGGGTGGGGGAACTGGGGAGATGCTGTTTAAGGGTACAATTTGCAACTATAGATAAATAAATCCTGGAGCTCTAATGCACGATATAGTGGTTATAGACAACAGTACTGTATTACAGACATCAAACGTGCTAAGAGAACAGGTCTGAATTATTCTCACCACAAAGAAGAAATGATAATTATATGATGTTGATAGAGGTGTTAGCTAATGCTACAATGGCAATCGTGGAAATAATTTAACCTCTCTGTTCCTCGGTTTCCACATCTGCACAACACACACAATTATGATCTCCTCCTCATGGGGGATATTAGAAACAATTATTTAATTGATACTTGAAAACATTTAGACAAATACCTGGTACATGCTAAGCAATATTTTTTTTCATAAATAAATATTACATGTATCATTTTCTTTGGTATCAGCCTTGATTTGACGTTATTCATGTTTCTATTACTTTCAAAAAATTATACCCCACTCCACATAATCTACATAATCCAATGACAATCCACTCAATGCAACATTTTCTTATGACAGAATAAAAATCATAGTAACAGTATTAAAGCTCAGGGAAAGTAATGTTATATACTTATCAAAATTTCAGAGCAGATACCAGTAAGGCAGAGATGTCCCGCTGAGATGAACACAGACCCACAGGCCCACAGGGAGCATTTAGGGGAAGTGCTGGTAATAAGCCCCAGTGGCACTCTCCCCACCTCCCTTTCCTCTGCATGACTGCCCGGCCTGTATAACTGCTCATTCCTATTTAGTTCTGGCTTTCTCACAACCGCCCTCTAGTTGTGCCATACTATTTCCGCCTCACCCAAGCCACACATCCGAGAGGCATTCTCAGGAGTCTCTCACTCCACTTATCCCCCCACATCCATTGAGCACCATGGGTTCATCCCAGAAATGTCTGTCTCTTGACTCTTTGCCCTCCATTGCATTCCTGGTATGTTTTTGCTTCAGCCCTCCTGTCTTCCTTTTTCTTTGTCTATTTCACCTGGACTACTTGCCTTTAGCACTCACCCCCAGGCGGACCATCCTCCACATTATCCATGGGTTACATTCCTTGTTTTAAAAAATCTCATCCCAAGTTTCCCTCTTAACATCCGGGTTCCTCATTCATTAGTTCTTCCGCTCATTCATTAAATAGACATTTATTGAGCACCTACTGTGCGCCACATATTACACGAGCTTTGGTGGTAAAATGGATACAGACATGGCCTTGAGCTCATCCGAGACCTCTGGCAACCCAGCTGTCACCTGCCTCACTGGTGATGTTCCTCACGATGCCCGGGCCACAGCCCAGTGCTCTCTGAACACACAATGCCCTTCCAGGAATTTGCACATACTCTCTGCTGCCGAGAATTCCCTTCCATTCCATCTTCAACTGCTAAACTCCTACTCATCCTTCAGGGACACCATGTTCTATGAAGAATTCCTCAGCTCCTGAAGCAGAATTCAGACTCCTTCTTCTGTCTGCCCCAGCATTTCTGGCTTATTTATTATGGTGCATTGTAACTGTCTGTCTGGGAGTTGGGAGAGCCTGCAGTCCAGATATCGTCATCTTTTGGGTTGTCCCTGTTATTCTGTATGGCACTTCCCAACTAAGATATGAAAAAGGAAGAGTAAATTACCACGTTGTTATGTAAGCAATGGGAGCACTATGCTGAAAATGACAGGTGCCCATCTCCTAGGGACTGGGACTCCTGAAGCCAGGTGTCGTTTTTGGGTACAGGAACATAAGACTCCTAAGTTTCCAGTTTCCTGAGGAAACCTTAGGCCAGGTACCTGGAGAATATTCCCCAGTCCTCACTTGGAGCAGCCAGTCTCTGAGGAGAATGAGACTGAGAGAGAGGATCCCCTAAGTTAGAACGGAGCAGCCTCTCCATCTAACATTCCGTGCTCTAAATAGCTCAGGGCAATGGGCAACAATTTGATGCCATGTCCGTTTTCACCAAGCAGGCGGCCACATGGCTCCCACTGGCCAAGCCGCATGGCAAATATAGAAGGATCAGTACATTCAAAGAATGTAATTAGGTCCTCTAATAACCAGGCCTCATTTTTATGTGGGGGAAAAAAATGCCATATTAAAAAACGAAAATAGACAACTCTAACTGTAGGCTTCTCTGAAACCATACGCTGCCACTACGAACAGAAATCACATTAACTCTCCTGGCTTGGGGCATTTTTCCAGATCCAGGTGACATGCATTTAAAAAGAGAAACTAGTAAGCTCTTAGCCAAGAAGAGGAAGACAGAGAGAAAGAAGGAAGGAGGAGAACAGAGAGAAAGAAAGGGAGGAGGGGGAGGGGAGGGGAGGGGGGAGGGGAGGGGAGGGGGGAGGGAAGGAGGGAGAAACACTAATTCATGACTTTAAAGAACAGAGCCTGTACACCAGTCCCCTGGCTGCCTCTCATCCATCTCTCTGCTGCAACCTTGGTTCCTCCCATCCAGTCTCCTTTCCCCAAAACAACGTAACAAAGGGAAAAAATAATGTCTTAGGTGCTAACGCAGGTTTGAAGGCAAGGAAAAAAAAAAAAAAAAGATGATCCTCCTCAACACAAGTTTAAATCAGCAAACTCCCTGCTAGCAATAAACAAAATCCTACAGGGTCACTGGAACAAAGCGCAGTGAAGGCCTGTCTGCTTGGGCGGCACCTTCCAGCCCATCGTGAAAGGGAGGCGAACGGGCTCAACCGGGAGGTTTCTAAGCTCCCCCCACAGGCCCGCCCAGAAGAGAAGGTGGAAACCCCTACACCCCAGCTTTGCCTAGCTTGCCTTGGGGCGTGAAAAAGCAGGCAACCAGAGAAAGCCGTTCTTCCCGGGGCCAATCCTCTGGGGGCTTCCCCTCTGCCTGCCTTGACACTGCCTTTCCCCCTAACTGCCATGCATCCCCTCTTGCCCCGCCTACCCCGTTCACCAAAGGAATGGCCAAATTGCCCTGACACTGTGTCTTGGCAGAAGCTGTCCTGGGAGCTCACCTAAGTGCGAGTGGGCCACAGGGAGGGCAGGGGCTGAGAAAGGGCCACAGCTTCAAAAGTCAAGTCATCGCAAACGACAGGCTGCTCTGCGCAGCTCCCAGCCAGCCGGGGGAGCAGGGTGCCCTTTCAGATCAGGTGTCCCAGCTCCGGCGGCTGAAATAACTGGTCACGGAGAGCTGCAAGCAAATTGCTTTGACAAGGCTGTTCCCGTTGTAAAGGTTCAAGGGTGCCGGCCACTAGGTCAGCGGCTGCCAATCAAGAGGACAGAAAGAACCGCTCACTGAGCCTGTGATTTCTACCTAGGCCGCAATTATCCCGACTATTCCTGTACCTCAGCAGCTCCTCTGATTAAACCTGTCTCCCTTTTACTTCTCTTTCAGAGTGCGCTTCCCACACTAATTAGTTGCCTGCTTTCCACTGAGATGTCATACCCTCCATCAACTTATCTCTATTTCAGCCTGCTCAGAGTGACTTCCCCGGTTATCAAAATTTAATCACGCCTTCAAAAATGTTGAAAAGTGGTCATTAGAGGCAAAAGGCCACAGGATACAATATTCATTTTTCTCTATCTTCCAGCCATCCAGCTGGCATCTATAATGGATATCCTGGGGGCTGTGAGAACACGTTGATTTATGCAACCTCGGCCCCACTCTTAACTGTGCTCCACCAGGCTGCTTGAGAGAACAGGTTTTAACAAGGTCTGAGGTGGGAGGACATTAATCACGGCGGCATTGTGTGTGTGGAAAAGGGTGCCGTATAGTCGAAGAACCCCCTACAGTAGGGCAGTTAGATTTCTTTTTTTCTTTACCACCTTCTCAGTGATAAAAGAGTTTGACAATTGATTAGACCTTTCTGTAACCTTGCAGCCCTGTGAAATGACGAGAGAGAGAAAAGAGGGAGAGAATGATTCTCATACCGATGGTTTTAAATGTGCAATAACTTTATGATTCTTGACTGAAACTGGCTATCAAAATCAGTCCCAGCTCAATACCATCGAAAAAAGAAGATCATTCTTGGAATAAGAGCCCTTTCGGCCGGATGTGTCAGAGCCAATCACAAGCACTGGGGTCCCGCGGTGACTGCTCTGGCCGCCTCATGCAGTGGGTTCTGATAAAAATCACATCTGATAAATTCACCTCTGCCTGCCTGCTTCGCCGGAAAGAAGGTTTCAGTCCAAAATCAACAATGATGAACTGACATCTGTCGGCCACTGGGAACTGCTTTCCTTCCACCTCCCTCCATTTTGCTTCCTAGCTGCTCACTTCGCCATTCTGCTTCTCCTTTCTTCTTCCCACACTGTCCCCAAGCCTAAGGGAAGAGAAAGGCGGACACTGACCACCCCCCCTCTAGCTGCCCCACTGACACGTTCCAACCTTGTGATACCTACAGCCCCTCTCCAGGCTTTTCCCGCCCCTGCTGCTGGAAGCAAAGTCTGCCCTCACAATGGAACATGCAAGATAACCCTTCTGCCTTTTTTATTTATGGCAGAAACACCTTACATTAACACTTCTTTGATCCTCACTCCTGTCTTTGATACATGTGGTAGAGGAAAGAACAATCAAATAACACCCTGTAGAAAAACTTAAAGAGGACCTGGATAGCATGATAGAGATGGGTCATAAGCATGATTTGCTGGTGGGCCTTCTGTACCAGCTCTCATGTTCTGACCTACGCTCATATGCTCATGCTTCCACATCCTGAGGCCCAAAATGACTGACTTTCTTTCTTCCCTGGGAATTCAGCTTAGTTTGGGAACAGGGAGGAGACTGCGACACACAGAGTATTCGGAGGTGTGTCCTGACCTCAGGGTTAAGCCAAAAGAAACAACGGGATGGCTTTTATGTTGCAGTGTTAGGGAAGGTGATTCATCTGAAATGATACATGATTGTAGAGGTCATGCCTCAACCAGATTTCTCCCCGTGCACTTCTCTGTCTAGAAGAGGATCAAGCTTATGACCAAACCCAGAAACAGGTCAGACCAGGAAAGCAGAAGACAAATGGGAAGAAAGCCAGGTGATGTTTCTCTTAGTTTGTTGATTCCCCACCCAAAATCAGCTGTCCTGTTATGGAATACATTCCAGATACAAGGGCAAGAACATGGCCCTGATGACAAAGGCTGGGAATACAGAAAAGTGATAAGAAGGAATTGCACACATCTACCTTGAAATGGCACTGTTCTCCACAGTGGATCCTGGCACCATTGTGTTCAGGACCCAATCATGATGAGCCCTACACACCTCCAGCTGCATTTGTTACCCAACTTGGAGCCTGTCACCAGATTCCTGCCTTAGACTTCACTTTCCACCCTACAACTGCATCCCTCCAGACTCCTCGCCATACCTTTTTAACCCCCATTCAACATGGACCAATGCTTTCTTTAGTAACATGGGGCACCCATCCTTGTTACTTCTGGTCATCCTATACCTTGAGAACTTACCTCAGCGCTGAGCAGTATGGCTAGTATTTACTTTGGGCATAACCCTAACCCTGAGAAAGGGAAAAATGCATGTGATATTACAAACACACACCTATGATCCTCTGATCCAATAAATAAGCAGAATGATTGGCTGCATAATGTAATCTGTTACTATCTGAATGTAGAGAGTTTCTCAAGCTTTCAAATCCAGTGATATTTGAATGGAGAGAACAGCATCATGGAGTAAAATGGAAAGGTGTTGCCACCATAGCTTGTATAAAAATGAAGGACCTTTTACATAATCTGCAGTGTATGCAACAGAAAAGCATAAATTTGTAAATGTGAATGCAAATATACAGAAGTTTTTCAGTAACAGTACCTGATTTTATTTACTCTACCAGAAGCATGTTTCTACCTTGTTTGGATGGTTTTACTGCCTCAGCACGTAAGAAGTGTGAAAATAATCTACCTTCCTCCAATTTTTTTTTTTTTTTTTTTCCGATACACGGGCCTCTCACTGTTGTGGCCTCTCCCATTGCGGAGCACAGGCTCTGGACGCGTGGGCTCAGCGGCCACGGCTCACGGGCCCAGCCACGCCGCGGCATGTGGGATCTTCCCAGACCGGGGCACGAACCCACGTATCCTGCATTGGCAGGCGGACTCGCAACCACTGCGCTACCAGGGAAGCCCAAACTTCCTCCAATTTAGTGAATATTATTTTAGGGCAGGAGTACTTAACCAAGGGTCCATAGACAACCCCTACCCCAGCTAAGAGTCTCTTGCGATGATTCAGGAGGTCTGAGATTTTGGATGGAAAAGTATTACTTCTTCATTTTCGCTATCCTCCAGCTGTAATTTAACATTTCAGTCAATTCTGAATATAGACCATAGAGCATTGACAGAATCTGTGACTGTGTCACCAAGAAAAATCACAGGTATAATCACACCACATTACAGTTGTCACAGATATCACAAATCATCATTTTTGTTTGTTGCTCTTTTGAAATTATAGCTGTTATTAAACCTGCTACTAGATCTTATCACTTAATACATTCATAAAGAAGGACATATATTACTGTATCACACATTGGTATTTCAATAGAGTAATTGATTTCCTTTGAAATTCTATGTATTCTATTGTATGTATTTACAATATTATTCTGAAAAGGGCTCTGTGGGTTCTCTAGACTGTAAAGGTATCCACGATACCAAAAAAAAAGAAAGAAAGAAAGTTAAGGATCTCTGTTGTAAATAAATTCTGATATTATCCAGTCCCCCTTTTCATCATTTAGGCAGTGGGAGAAATAGATTCTAGAGACTCCTCTGATATAAATGTGTTTTACAAAATTCTACTTCCCCATACCAGTCAAGCAATCAAAGTGGATTTTTTTTTTTGGCATCTCACGGTGTGTATCAGTTCTAGAATGATCAGAAGCTAAGTCTCATTATCTAAATGTTAGGTGTTTTTTATGAAATCTATGGCTAGCAAAGACAAAAACAGACAACAAATACAAAGCATAATAACCAGGTGACCACATAAGTTATTGTCTAAATCAGGACACTTTGAGAGTGATAGAGAAACTATTAATAATTAAGCCAGGACAACAGTTGTCAACTGGAATTGTCCCCCAGGGAAACCTGCAGTATGGCCACATTAACAATTATTTAATTTCATGTAATATTAATAACATTTGTGCCTAGTTCCATCTTTGAGTCATTTAGATAAGCCTACCCATCCTAAAATATATTATGAGAAGAAGTGAGAAAAGTCCACTGATTAGCCCGGCAGAGCTCTCATGTGAGTGAGCCTTAATTGCAGATTTCCACATCTGAGGTATTGAAGTCAAGAAGACAGAGCAGTATTTATGTCTTAGGATTCAGTAGCTAAATTTTAATCTGAACTAGCTGAACAGATCCAGTGGCACCCCTCAATTCAGAGGAAGGTACACAGGATATTTTTTAACACTTGCCAAAGATTTTTTAATAGTGGCTTAAATATAATAATTCTAGTATGCCATTTTTATTACCATAATGCATGTAAACAAGTAAGACTACTGAATACTGCATGCTATTATATTAAAATGCTTAGCTCTTCTATCACCTCACTCTTGGCAAGAATTATCCCCCAGCAAGTCATATAATTAATCATATAGCATGAAGCTGTTTGAATGTAATAAAATTGCTGTTCCATTACTTTCAACTAGGGGCATTAAAAAATGTGAAGAAGAAGGTGGGCAACATTGAGGAATAGAGTTACAATATACTCAGCCCTGTAGCCAACAAATCATCTTATAACATACAAATAATTTAATAGTAAAATAGTAAAAAGATTATCACTGCATATTCTTTATCCCTGTTCAGTTTGTATCCATTCCCCCCTTACCACTCTGGCCTATATGCTTCCCTACATGCCCTTGGTTACTCCATATGACTGCCTAAGGAATCACTGGAAGCACTTAAGAGATACATGAATCTTTCATCTGCCAAGGGTGTGAAGTAAATGGTAAATCCAGCTAGCCAACTGCTAAGTTTCCTCAAAACATAAAGATTCCATGATTTTTAATCCAATACAACAAATATGCTGATGAAAATTATCTTAGAACACATCTCAAGATCTAATTCCAGACTGTTAGATTAGCCATGACATTGGTTTAACTACATCGAAGCCCGCATCCACCAATGGTGTTCAATCAAGAGATATCTTAAGGAATCTGTAAGTTGAAGGAGGTACTTCAGAAGACTCCTCTTACCATTCCAGTCAAACCTTATTCTGCCATCTGAAAACACTGTGCCTTCAAAGCAAAAGAGGTATAGTCATTAAAAAAATCACGTCCAAAAATTAAGTTCAAAGTTCTATACTGAACCAGAAGGTGAAAGGAAAATATTTGCCAGAGTTTTAGGACTGTCCACATGCAGGAAGATGCAATAGGTATAGTTTTCCCTGTGTTTCCCACTAAGTACAATGAAAAACACTGGACATTATACATAAAACAAACATAGGAAGACTCAAAGTTGGAGAGAAGAAGACTCACTAGGAATCTCAGTGCCCATGTAACAACAAGGTAGTGAGTTCCCTGGGTTTTCTTTTTGCCTTGTGTATTCTACACTTGGAGCCAAAGAAGGAACAACCCAGAAATGCCAAAAAGAGAAGACAAAAAAGCCTCAATGAAAACCTGCTGTCTCTAGCCAAAAGACCAGAAAAGGAACATCCTAACAAGACAGAAAATATGCAGACAATAATCATTCTATATTAGCCAAACGCAGAAAAAATTGTGGTGCCATTCCTACCCACAGCTGCAAAGGCCAAATGAGAAGCTAGACTCCCATCCTCATGAGATTGTAACAAGGTGTCCCAACACCTCTACCAGGGTACTTTCACAGAAGGTAAGAACGGAGTCAGGACTTTCATCCCTGCCAGCTGGTAACAATCCCTTCCCCCCACCACCAGAGTGTCAGTGGAGACCACATGGGGATCCTGGACTTCCACCTCCATCTGTCGGTAACAAGACACCTGTCCACTTCCCTACTGGGGTGGTATCAGAGAAGGCCTCCTAGAGAGCTAGGACTTTCCCCATCTTCCAACAGTAATGAAACCAGCTCCCACCAGTGATCAATAGAAAATCATATGGGAGAAAGAACACCCACTTCTACTTAGCTGAAGCAAGGAGGCCCCTCCTCTATGTAAGGGATGACTGAGTGGAGAAATTGAACTTCTGCCTCCACCTAGAAGTAACAAAATGTTGCCCTTATTTCCCCTGTCAAATCAATGTCAGATAAAACTAGCTAAAACAGAAGGCTTAAGTAAGATGCAAAATCTTATAATGTAATATGAAAATGTCTCCATTTCAATGAAAAATCTCTGGTCATATCAAGTACCAAAAAGAGCTCAAACTGAATGAAAAAACAATCAATGGATTCCAACACTGAGAATACAGAGATGGCAGAATTATCAAAGATTTTAAAGCCATGACAAAAAATCTTTAACAAGTAATTAAAAGAAATAAGAAAGAAAAAAATAGAAAGCCTCTACAAAGAAACAGAAAGTATTAGCAAAGAAATAAAAGGTGTAAATTTACCAAATGGAAATTTTGAAACTAAAAAATACAATAACCAAGATAAAAATCTCAGCAGAGGAGCTGAAGAGCAGAAAGGAGGGGACAGAAGAAAGAATTGCTGAACTGGAAGGTAGAAAAAGAGAAATTACCCAATTTGAACAACAGAGAAAATATACTGGAAAAAAGTGAGCAGAGCCTCAGGGACCTGTGAGACTACAGCAAAGTATCTAACATTCATGATCAAGTCACAGGAGAAGAAAAAAGAGGGCAAGGCTGAAAAACCACTCAAAGAAATAATGGCTGAAAACTCCCCTTATTTGGCAAGAGACATAAACCTACAGATTCAAGAAGCTGACCAAACCCAAGCATGATAAATCCAAAGAAAGCCATGCCAAGACATAGTAATTAAACTTCTGAAAACTAAAGACAGAGAAAAAAGTCTTGAAAGCAGCCAAAGAAAACTGACACCTTACATACAGGGGAAACAATTTTTTGAATAATATCCAAAATCACAGAGGCCAGGAGGAAATGGTAAAGTATTTTTTAAGTACTAAAAGAACGGAACTGTCAACCCAGAACCTCATACCTAGCAAAAATATTCTTTAGAAATAGACAATCAAGACATTCTCAGATGAAGGAAAAGTAAGAGAATTTGCCATCAACAGACCCACCCTAAAAGAATGGCTATGAGATAAAAAAGGGTGAAGAAATATTATAAAAGGAAAAAATGAGGTAAAGGAGTAAAGAGATACAAAGGAGGTAAGATTTTTATACTTCACTCTAACTGGTAAAATGATGACACCAGAAGACTGGGATAAGTTATTAATATATAATGTACTGCCTAGAGCAGCCACTGAAAAACTGTACAAAAAAGTACACTCAAACACACTATAGATAAATCAAAATGAAATTCTAAAAACATGATTAAGCAAACCACAGGAATGCAGGAAAAAGTAAAGAGCAAAAAAAGAAAACAAAAGGAAAACAAGAAATAAATAAAAGCCACTCAACATATAAATAGTTACGTTAATGTAAAACGTTTATATACAGCAATTAAAAGACAGAGATTGGCAGAGTGGATTAAAAAACATGACCATTTTATGTTGTCTATAAGAAACTCACTTTAAATATAATGATATATTCAAGATGAAAGTAGAAGGTCAGAAGAAGATATATCATGCATACATTAATCAAAGGAAAGCATGAGTGACTATAGTAATATCAGATAAAGTAGACTTTTCAGTAACAAAAATTACCAGACATAGAGAGGAACATTATATAATGATAAAAGCATCAATCTACCAAGAAAACAAAGCAATGCTAAATGTATATGCACCAAACAACAACGGTACAATATGAAGTAAAGTAAAATGAAGTGAAGCAAAGTGAAGTAAAATCTAATGAACTGAAAGAAGTAGAAAAATACAATAACTATAGTTGGAGATTTCAATAAGCCTCTCTCAAAAATTGGTAGAGGACCTAGATAGAAAATCAGCAAAGATATAAAGGAACTCAACAATACCATCAACCAATAGGATCTAATTGACATTTATAGAACCCTGCACCCCAAGACAACAGAATACACATTTTTTCAAGTGCACGTGGAGCATGCACCAAGATAGAACATGTCCTGGGCCATAAAACAAGCAGTGACAAATTTTTAAAACTTTAAATCACATATAGTGTGTTCTTTGATCACAATGGAATCAAGGCTGAAATCAAGAACAAACACATAAGAAGAAAATCTCTGAACACTCAGAAAGTAAACAACATTTTTCTAAATAATTCATAGGTCCAAAGGAGAATTCTCAAGAGAAATTTAAAAATACATTGAACTAAATTAAAATGCAACATATCAAACTTTGCGGGGCACAACTAAAACAGTGCTGAAAGGAAGATGTATAACAGTAAACGTACGCATTAGAAAAGAAGGAAAGTCTCAAATCAATAATCTAAACTCTCCCCGCAATAACCTAGACAAAGAAGAATAAAATAAACCCAAAACGAACAGGAAAGGAAATAGTAACTTTAAGAACAGAAAGTAAAGATATTTAAGACAGAAAAACAGTAGAGAAAATTAATGAAACAAATAGCTGGCTCTTGGAAAAAAATATCAGTAAAATTGACAAGCCTCTAGCAAGACTGACAAAGAAAAAAAGGAGGAGACATAAGTTAACAATATCAACAATGAGGTGGGATATCACTACAGATCTTGCAGGCATCAAGAAGGCAATAAAAAATGCTACCAACAACTCCACATACATAAATTTGATAATTTAGATGAAATGGACTGATCCTTCACAAAATATAATCTGCTACAACTCACCTAATATGAAATAAATAATGTGAATGGCCCCGTGACTATTAAGAACTTAATAATTCAGAAGTTTTAAACTCCCCCCCAAAAAATCTCCAAGCCCAGATGTTTTCACTAGAGAATTCTACCAGACATTTAAAGAAGAATTAACACCAATTATACAACATATCTTCTTCAAATTATGAGAGAACACTTCCCAATTCATTTTATGAAGCTAAAAATATTCTGATATCAAAACCAGACAAAACAGTACAAAAAATAAACTATAGGCCAATATCCCTCATTAATACAGATGCAAGAATTCTTAACAAAGTATTAACAAATAGAATTCAACAATACATAAGAAGAATTATACACCATGACCTAGTGAATGTAGGAATGCAAAGTTGGTTCAATATTCAAAACCAATTAATGTAATCCACCACAACCAATTAACAACAAAAAAAAATCACATGATCATAATCATCAATGCAGAAAAAGCCCTTGACAAAAATTAGTAAGATAAAAACACTCAGAAAAATAAGAATAAAAGAGGATTTTTTCAATTTGATTAAAGACCAGCTACAAAAACCTACAGCTAACATACTTAATGGTGAAGGGCTGAATGATTTGCTTCTAAAGTCAAGAGCAAGGTTTATGTAAGATACCACCGGAAGTTTTAGCCAGTGAAATAAGGCAAAAAAAGAAAATAAATGACATGAAGATTGTAAAGTAAATAGTAAAACTGTGCTTATTTGTGGATAACATGATTGTCCAGGTAGAAAATTCCAAGGAATCTTAAAACAAAAAACAAACAAAGAAAGAAACTCCTATTATTAATAAGGGGGTTCAGCAAGGTCACAGAATACAAGATAAACATAAATATACCAATGTATTCATATATACTAAAAATGAAAATGTGAACACTGAAATTAAAAATGCAATACAATTTACAATCACTCACAAAAATAAAATACTTAGATGT
Organism: Leucopleurus acutus; assembly: GCF_964270905.1. NCBI lineage: Eukaryota > Metazoa > Chordata > Mammalia > Artiodactyla > Delphinidae > Leucopleurus > Leucopleurus acutus. The sequence continues at coordinate 41,434,718 of NC_139150.1, forward strand.
AAATCTAATAAAACATGAACAGAACTTATATGCTAAAAACTACACAATACGGATGAAATAAGTCAAAGATTTAAACAAATGGAGAGATATAGCATGTTCATCAATTGGAAAAATGAACATGGTAAAGATGGTCAATTCTCCTTAAAATGGAATTTACAACAATTTACATAACATTTATATTGTATTAGGTATTGTAAGTAATGTAGAGATTACTTAAAGTATACAGGAGGATGTGCATGAGTTATATGCAAATAATACATAATTTTATATAAAGGACTTGAGCATCCACAGATTTTGGTATCAGTGGAAGTCCCGGAACCAATCTTCCATGGATACCAAGGGATGACTTCACTGGTTTAAACAATGTCTATTAAAACCCCAGCAAAAGACTCTGTGTGTGTGTGTGTGTGTGTGTGTGAGAGAGAGAGAGAGAGAGAGAGAGAGAGTGTGTGTGTTAATTTAGAACAATATTATTCTAAAATTTATGTGGAAAGGCAAAGAAACTGAAATAGCTGAAACAATTTTGAAAAAGAATAATAAAATGGGAGGAATCAGTCTACCTAGTTTCAAGAATTATTATATTACCACCATGATGAAGACTGTGCGGTACTGGCAGAGGTACAGACACAAGGATTGATGGAAAACAACAGAAAACCCAGATATAGACCCACACAAATATGCTCCACTGATTTTGACAAAGGTGCAAAAACAATGCAATGGAGGAAAGGTCATGTTTTCAGCAAACGGTACTGGAGCAATTGGACAACCATAGGCAAAAAAAATGAACCTAAACAGAAGTCTCACACCTTATAAAAAATTAGCTCAAAATGAATCATGGGCTTAAATGTAAAACTGTAAAACTTTAAAAAATTAGGAGAAAATGTTCAGGATATAGTGCTAGGCAAAGAGTTCTAGGACTTTACACCAAAAACATAAAAGGAAAATTTAATAAACATGCTTTATCAAAATTAAAAACTTTTGATCTCTGAAAGACCCTGGGAAGAGGATAAAAAGACAAATTACAGAATGGGAGAAAGTATTTTTGCCAACCACATCCTTCACAAAAGCCTAGTATCTAGAATAAACACTCTCAAAATTCAACAGTAGAAAAAATTACAGTTAGAAAATGGGCAAATACATGAACAAAGATGATATACAGATGGAAAATAAGCATATGAAAAGATGTTCATGTGATTACCCATTAGGAAAGTGCAAATTAAGACTAAAATGAGATACCACTACACATCTATCAGAATGGCTAACCTAAAATATTGTGACAACACCAAATGCTAGCAATGGATGAGGAGAAACTGGATCACACATAAATTGCTAGTGGAAATGTAAAATGGTACAGCCACCCTGTAAAACAGTTTACAGTTTCTTATAAAACTATGCAGCTACCATACAAACCATCAGTTGCACTCTTGGGCATTTATCCCAGAGAAATGAAGACCAAGATTGACACAAAAACTTTATACAAATGCTCACAGCAGCTTTATTCATAATAGCTAAAAATTATTGTCTTTCCATGGGTGAGTGGTTAAACAAATGTGGTATATCCATACTACATAATCCTACTCAGCAATCAAAAGGAACAGATTATTGATATGAGCAACACCCTTAATAAATTTCCAGAGCATTATGCTAAGTGAAAAGAAATTCCAAACGGTTACATGGTTTCTTGAAATGACAAAACAATAAAAATGGAGAAAAGATTGGTAGTTGCCAGAGTTTAAGGAGGGGATGAAGGCAGGAGGGAAATGGGTGTGGCTATAAAATGACAACACGAGGGATCCTTATGGTGATGGAAATGTTCTGTTTCTTGACCCATATCATGTCAATATTTTGACTGTGATAGTGTACTATGGTTTCGCAAGATGTCGTCACTGGGGGGAACCAAGTAAAGTATACAATGGGATCACCCTGTATTATTTCTTTCAACTGCAAGTGAATTTACAATTATTTCAAGACTTTAAAATATTAAATTTAAAAAATGTTTATCAGCCAGGCAAATAAACAGAAAGAGTATCATTTAATCTACAATGAGATTTTAAAAATAGTTTCAATCACTTAGAAGAAATGGTTACAACATTAAATTTACTTTATAAGTTGTTTCTATACAATTTCTCTTTTGCTGAATAAGCTAGATCTCTAATCCTAGCTACAATGAAGTAGCTTGTAGCAGACCAATGATCCTACTGAAATGTGGAAATTTTAAATTTTTTAAACATCTATTTGAAGGCATCATAGAGCTGCCTAGTGCCAGAACTTGTGGAATCAGATCCTGAGGAAAGAAGAAATTCACTGAGCAAAGTCAAACTTTCTGCATGTCATTTTTCTTTTGGGGGGTATCTGTTCATTCCTGGGACAGTAAAGATGTTGAGAAGCCAGCTGAGTCTTATGCCATCTCATAGAGCAAAGAGGCAAAAGGTTGAGTTCAGAACTACCAATGTAGGAAGGACTTGAGTGGCCAAGATTTTGTAAAGAAGGCAGATGCAAAAATCTGAGCTGGATACTCAGTTTTCCCTTTGATACATTTGCCTAATAAGCTGCACAGAGCAAAACACTAAGACCCCAAGAAGAAATCAGCTGAAAAACACTGGTGAGTTTGAGGCAGTCTTATGGTATTAGGGATAAAAAAAATGGAAGTCCAAGACCTACTAAGAGAACAGGACACAGTCTCAGTCAGGAAGCCTGGAGAGCTATACCACGGAGGTGATGGCAAACTAGAAATAGACTGAGCCTTACAAAGACTGAAAATCAGCCTCAAGTCAGCTCAGTCCCTGCTTGGACTGAGATGATCTGCCCTTCTACGGCTTAAAGAAGAGAATAAATTCTCCTTGGAGGAAGAAACATCCAGACCATTCATATTTTTCATAATCAGTGCCAGGCATTCAATTAAAACAACTTACTGGTACAGACAGATACAGAATAAACAGAGGGAAACACAGAAATGGACTTAAAAGTAACCCATATATCGGAATTATCAGCTACAGATGTGAAAACAATTTTAATTGTCAAAGGAAAAAATGGCAAAATGGAAATTATCACCAGAAAATCAGAATCCATAAAAAAGAATTAAATGGAATTCCATAATTTAAAAATACAATAATTGAAATTAAGGAGAACACAAAAGACAGTTTGAAAAGCGGACTGACCCAGCAGAAGAGAGAATTAGTTAACTGAAACTTTCAAGTAGGAAATATTCAGACTAAAGCATTGAGAGTCAAAAGAATGGAGAGTACATAAAAGAGTATGTGTGTGACACTGTGTTAAAAGTCTAACATGTGTATAATTAGAGTCCCAAAAGCAAAGGAGACAGAGAATAGGACAGAAACAAAATCTGAAGAGATAAAAATTGAATATTTTCTAAAACTGATGAAAGACATCAAATCACATATTTAAGAAATGATAGCTGGATAAATACAAAGAACACCATGTCTAGGCTCACCACAAACAGCTACAAACTAAAGACAAAAATAAAAAAACCCACAGAAAGAATATATTATCATTATAAAAATAAGTCTGATAGTTGATTAATTTTTTCAATGGATGCAAAAATAAAAATATCTTTACAATGCCAATGCCTAGGGTTCTAAACTCAGGAAGAAAAATTCTCAAAGGTAAAAGAGGAATAAAGTCATTTCTAGACAAATGGAAACCAGAAGATTCACACTAAAGGAAATATAGAAGGAGTTGTTCTAGTGGAAGGGAAATTATCTCAGACAGGAATAGAGACGCAGGAAGAAATAAAGTGCAACGGGGTATATATGTAGATGAATCCAAATACTTTTTTTTTTTCTTATTGGAGCATAGCTGCTTTACAATGTTGTTAGTTTCTGTTGTACAACGAAGTGCATCAGCTATATGTATACATATTTCCCCTCCCTCTTGGACCTCCCTCCCACCCCACCCCCCCATCTAGGTCATCACAGGGCACCAAGCTGAGCTCCCTGTGCTATACGGCAGGTTCCCACTAGCTATCTGTTTTACACATGGTAGTGTATACATGTCAATCCTAATCTCCCAATTTGTCCCACCCTCCCCTTCCCCCACTGTGTCCACATGTCCATTGTCTACGTCTGCATCTCTGTTCCTGCCCTGCAAATAGGTTAATCTGTGCCATTTTTCTAGATTCCACATATATGTGTTAATATACGATATTTCTTTTTCTCTTTCTGACTTACTTCACTCTGTATGACAGACTCTAGGTCCATCCACATCTCTACAAATGACCCAGTTTCATTCCTTTTTATGGCTGACTAATATTCCATTGTACATATGTACCACATCTTCTTTATCCATTCATCTGTTGATGGGCACTTAGGTTGTTTCCATGTCCTGGCTATTGTAAATAGTGCTGCACTGGACAAATACTTATTTTTTTAATCAGTAATAATCTCTTGAAAAATTTAAAATGTAAAAGTATGACAACAATTAGAAAAATAAAGTCAGGTAACTGGGATATGTTGTCTTTAAAACATGGTCACAAATCCTTTGATGCTCCTCCATCAAGAGCTATGGACTATATCCCATTCTCTTGAGTCTAGGTGGACTTGTGATTGCTTAAGTCCATAAAGTGTGGAAGACATGACAATATGTGACTTTCAAGGCTAGGTGCAACTTCCACCTTGCTCTCTTGTTCTTTGAGCCCTGAGTCACTATATAAAGAGTCTGATTACTCTTAGACCACCATGCTGGAGAGCTTGAATTGGGCCTCTAATCAATAATCATATCTGATCCCTTCCTTCAATTATCTCAACCCAGACACTTCACATGTGTGTGAAGAAGCCATCTGTTCAAGTCAGCCAGCCAGTCAGGTCACCCCAGCTGACACTCTGGACATCATGGCGTAGAGACAAGCCATTCCCACTGAGCCCTTTCAAAATTTCTGACTCAGAGAATCCGGAAGCATAACAAGTTGGTTATTGCTTAATGCTACTAAATTTTAGGATAGTTTTTTACACTGCAAAGATAACAGTGATACAGAATTCAAGTCATCTAATGTCCTAGAACTGTCTGAGAAATAGTAAAAGAACTAATTTATACTGGAGTCTGATAGGTAAGTACAATTAAGTTGCATAAGCAAATATTTCTCATCAATTCTTCATAAACTGCACTTGCTAGTGAAGTTTTTGTTTTGCTTTTGAATGTACCCTTGAGAATAGTCATGGGAGAAATCATTGCAATATTTTAGGAAAATTGTCAGTGTAATTACCTGTACTACCTGTGTATCTGTCACCATCACTCAGCTGCGCACACTCCCTCACCATGGAAAGCTGTAACAAGCATGGATGACATAAGTAGTATGAAAATCCCTAATGGCCAATGCATTTTTGTTTAGATCCTATGGAAATAGAAGATCCTGAAATAAACACTGGAAAATCTCTTTCCAGTTTTAGCTCCAACAAAGGAAAAGCTTGACATATTGCAATTGAGTTCTAGCTCCATCTCTGCCACTATTCAGCTATGTGACCTGGGAGGAAAAAAATCACTTAAAATGTAAATTCAGCTTTATAGAATTGAGAATTTTACAACTGAAAGAGATGAACTTTTCCAAACCCATTATACAATGTAAACCGTAAAATCAAGAGGTTCCACACGATCATCTCTAAACCTATCCAGATTTTAAAATTCAGTAGGAAAACATTTGCCTTTGCAAAGAATATAGGTTCTAGTCCAGAGACATAAAGCATTGAGAATTATAGTTAGGTACTCAAACAAAAAGGGCTTGTTTTCCCTTCTACCAATTACTCTCTCTCTCTTCCTCCTCTACATTCTCTCTTCCCTACCCCACAACTACAGACACGTATGAAAGCCATAATTTTCATTAAAAGACTCATGCAGATTCATAGCTGAAGTTATACAGACTCCAAAATGAAAGTGAAAACACACAATTAACCCACAAAACAGAGCTCATACAATATTTGTTTCTAGTGTCTAGTTATATGTCAGCACAATTTAAATGTGGCAATGCTGGGTAATATCTGCTTGAAAGAAAACTGGTATAAGCAAGAAAAAGCACTCATTACTACCTCTCATTCTTTGCACCCAAAGCACAGCAGATACAAAGATTCAAAATTAACTATAAAATCTCCAGTGTTGACTAAGGTGAGGTGGAGACTAAGAATACCGAAGAAATAGCACAACCATTTGAATCAATTTCATTCTTTGAAAATGTGCAACTCAGTATAACAGAATGTTGAAGTTTCTTCCTGCCTTATTTTTATACAAGGTGTATAAACCACAGCAGATGCCAAGAGGAGTTGTGAGGCTGGGGTGAGGCTGGGGGGCTTGCATAGACTATAGACTGGGAAACTTGGATGATTCTTTAATCCCTCGCCCATAATGAGGGTATAAAAATTGTCAGGATCATGTAGAGAGCTTGACTGGTGCCGTGAGAGGTGAACTCAGTGTCTGAATACTGAATTAGGGAACAGCCTGATTTTTAGAGTCTACTGGCAGGGGAGGGGACAAAACCATAAGACGTTCTCATGGATTATATGGGGGCCATGAATGGAATGAAGTTGGGTTGGGTTGTTTTCAACTCAGTGTGGAGTTGAAAGGCTGCTTAAAAGCAATCTCAGAAGATGGAAGCCAAAGGATTTCTAAGGTCTTTGGAAGGAACCAGACACAAGAGAGACAGATCAATAAAACAGCAATAACATATTCCAACAACTGGAAGGAGCATGTTTCCCAATACACCCACGTGAAAAAGCTTTTCATAACTGCCTGAGAAGGTGAAGCAACCTGGACTGCCTGAGAGTATCAGTTAAGTTATGAACTTTCTGGTGTTCCTTAAGTCCTCCTTTCAGCCCCTTAAGCTCAAAGGGATCAGAAACCACAGGAAGCAAGCTGGGGGAAGAAGAGTAGGGAAATGATAAATCCCTAGGTAGGATTGGGACAAAAGTAACTTTAAGCAAGTTTGGAATTTTAATTATTATATGGACTGGATTTTTAATAACTTAAGAGTAATGAGAAAAGTCATGAGACTGCTGAATTTTCACCCAGGGCAGGAAAGGAACTTTCCACACTGAATACATTTTTAAAGAGCAGTGAGAGTCAAAAATCAAGTTGTCTCATGATTATACCCCCAAAATTCAGCTTGTTCAGCCTAACGGTGTCGTGAAATGTATGCATATTCTAAGCCTTTTGCCAAAATTATCCAAATAATTGTCAATTCTGCCTTACTTGCCTGAGACGAACATGAACTGAAGACGTTGCTATTTCATTTCTTAGTTCCAAAAAAATTTACATTATAAATATTATAAATAAGTTGGTGTACGAGAATAGTGAACAAAAAGTGGAAGGAACTGGTCTTAGAAACTGGTAAATTGACAGTGCTGTGTACATCTACTACTTGCTGAGTGTTACTTTAGGCTTTGAAAATGCTATTAGAAAAACAGATATTACCCAACACTGTCACACTTAAATTGTGCTGACATATAACTAGAAACTAGAAACAAATATGGTATGAGCTCTGTTTTGCTTTGCTCAAAAAGCTGATCATCTGTTTCTAAAATCATTGTTTAATAATGTGCTGGTCTTGCCACATGAAGATAAGGCACTGACCACGTGGTGTCATTTCTCTACAGTGACATGCTACAATGGCTTTGTGCTTAGACATCCTCTGTGTCTAAGCACAAAGATGGTCTGTGGACCATCTGGTCCACCCTAGGAAACAGCACAAAGATGAGCTGGAATTCCGGCTACCACCTGTAGCCAGGGGTTTGAATAGGAAAGGAACCCTTCAGCCACACAGGAGCAACAAAATATAGAAAAGTCAGGATCCATGATTTCTATGTGGATTTTGCTTAAATTCTCTAGTGTATTTTTTGTCAAACCATTGTAATTCTCCTTAGAAAAAGGATCATGGGTATTGATGTATCCTTGTGGGCAAACAGAATATTTTGACTATATACACATTGTATTGAAAAACTAAAGTTATTTTAGCTACAGAAAAACAAGTCAACTTCAGTGCTATCTATCTGCAACTCCTTAATGCTTATTTATGTGTAATATTTCTCAGTTTCTGGTTTCTATTTTTATTATTTCCACTTGTATCAAAATACCTTCATTTTCATTAAGCGAATGGGTGAGAATTACTGGTCAAATCAATGACACCTAGTTATGAAAACTGTATTTCACATCCATAATGGAAAAATGCACCTCATTAATTTTATATTAGTTCCACTGCTTATATTTCTCAATCCAGTGGCCTGGACTATTTTCCCTCTTCTCTCCACCACAAGAAATGCATTTCAAAAAAGCAGATCAACATAAAATTCCACTGGCGTGGAGTGCACATAGTGGGTATTCAATTAATGCTTGCTGATCTGTGAAGAGCACTGTATTAGTCTATAAACTCAATCAATATAGTAAAAGTGATTTGCACACTACACACAGAAGTGAACAAATTCATATTTGATTTTCCATTTGCTTGTGAAGAGCAAGTGATTCCACATGTATTTTTATTAAGCTGATTGCTTCCTGATGTATTTTTTTCTGATGGAGGTTATGAAAGAACATCCTGCATGGAAATAGCCCACAGTTTACTGAGGTCATATTTATGCTGTGGATGAAGAAAAACACAGTTGTCTCTATTTAGAAACACCCCCCCCACACATGAAGTAAGGCCAATTTATATATGTTGAAGGCTTATTTGAAAGTATCTCACTAAACCACATCATCAGTAACAATGTGAGTCCAGTAGTTTTCTCCACATACATGATGACATTACAACAGAAAACGCTGTGACCCCAGCTTAGCTGGTATTAAAAAAGTTTGATTTGGGTTTGGGTTATGATTTTGATTTGAGCAACAGTTCAAACTGAAATAGCCAGGTGTACATTCCAGACACACCTCACTTGCATCCTCCTCTACCAGCTTGGAAATTGGTTGAGTTCCTTCCAGGTAAACAGAAACAGGAGGATGAAACTTCAGTGCCTACCCAGCTCCCAACTGAGATTAAAGGACACTCAAGTCCTGTCAAGAGAGACAGGATAACAACATCACCTGCAACAAAGGAAACTCTCAAAAAAAGAGAGATAAAAGAAGCCACGTGTTCTAAAGTAACCCATGTACAGCAAAATTACGGCCCTGCTCTATTTATACACATGGGTACCATTTTCATACACTATTATGGTCTCATATTATATATCTTTAAATCATCCAGCAAAAGTTTCTGCCTCCACCTAATGCTGCCTCTAATTTAGGATGAACAACTACTCTCATAAAGAAAAACTGCTGCTGCTGCTGTTTATTAGGAGGCAGAAAGGTCTCACTGACTAATGTCCCAGGATTAAATGAATGTGGAATAATAAGAGCTGATTTATTTGTGCTCTGCTAGGATAAAGCTGCCACTGATTTTACAAGAAACTATTCATCTGAGGCCCAGTACAGCTAGTAAATTGTGGCTATGGCTGAAGTTAGTCTCCAGGCCTTCGTGTAATCTACAGTGTGAAGAAGCAGTGTGGTAATAAAGCCATTGTGGGCACTTGGTTTATTTAAAAGGTCCCCCTTTAATTCCCATCTTCAGGGCTTCTAAAGTCAACCTTCTGAGATCACTTTTGGAAATTCACCTGTCCCTGGCCCACAGACTGCATTTCTAGCTGTGGAATTTAAAGCCGGAATTAAAAGCATACAGCCCCCAATAAATAAACACCAGAGCAGCCATGTCTCTCACCTAAGATTTTTCTTTCTGGCCCAGTGTCCAAGGACAGCATTTCTCAGGCTCTGGGCACACACACAGCGGCAATCAGAATGTGGCAGCCCCAGGACAAAAAGAACAGTACATGTTTGGACCTTCTGTGTTCCCAAATTATCCCCCCGATAATTTACTGGTAGTCATTCTATGCAGGGCCTTGGTCTAGACATCTCTTTTAAATGAAATGTTAAAACAAACCAATGGAAAATTCCAACTGACAGAAATCAGCAAAGAGAGGTGCAGTTGCTGAAGCCATAACACAATGAATGCTACAGAGAACTTTGGAAAGAGTAGTAACTGCTCTCTATCCCCTCTAGAATAACAGCTTTTCAGAAACAAAAATCATACTTTAGACATCGCTGTCTAATTAATTCTGGCTCACCAGTTATTCAATTGTTGAACTGAAAAAATAAACAGTATATTAACTTAAGAGCCAATCAAAATAAGCAACTGCTCCCCTGAAGAACAGTCTCCTCCATGTTACAATTAACGGAACTATCAGAAATCATTTTCAAGTTGCTCTTCATTTTACCTGACCTTGCTTGTCAGATTGTTTCTGGAAGAATGATGATCTGCATGCTTTATCATCAAGATGATGAAAATAATAACAAAAACAACAACAGTAATAACAGCTAACCCGAATTGTACTTACCCAGTGCCTGGCATTGCTTTAAGCACTTTTGTAATCCTCTCCCACTGGCCTTTCATAACAATCTTATTGGGAAAAGGCCACTGTTATTCCTGTCTTACAAATGAGGAGACTGGCGTACAAAAAAATTAGGAAGTGTGTCCAAGGTTTCCCAGTTTGTAAGTGGGAGAAACAGGATTTGAACCTAGAGGGTCTGGCTCTGTGCTCCTAACCTCTAGGCTACATTTTTTTTAAAAAGTGTGGAAAACATAAGTATGTGTAGCTTGCAGGATTTCTGAGGACTTATTTATCCTAGCAGGGGCCAAGAAGTTTGGTCAACTTTATTAAATGTCACTGGAATACAGAGTTTATTTTAACACTCACTCTACCAAAGCAAGTACCATTGTACCTAATTTTGATTCTCCTAATTCCACTTTCTCTTGTGGCAAAACTGTCATCTGACTTTCTCTCTATACTTTCTCTCAAGTACTCTTTAAGGAGAAACAGGAATTTTGCCTGTCCTGGTTTCCCTGCCATCTTTCCTATAACTGACCTTCTTCTTCCCCAAATTGCTCGCTTGGCACCATGATCCAGGACGTGGTAGTGTGTAAGATTTTTGTATTACTAAACAGGCACTGGCCCAGTCACACACTGAATGATTTGGCTGAGGAAAAAGAAGAGGTTGGAAAAATCCCACATCCCAATCCTGGTTTGTGGCTACATGCCCTTATGTATTACATCTTGACCCAAGTCATCATGTTCCAGGAAAGACAGATCAACCACTATGCTCTGACTACAGAGTTCTCCCTTTGTAGCTAGACTAGAAGGGACATAGGCCTCAGTGGGCTTTTCTCCAAGGCACAGAATACATTTATGTTTACCCTTCACGGGTGAGATCATCTATTAATTTTATGGTGGTTCACTCTGGTTTGTGTTCAACGCTATGATTTCATTATCAGCTTTGGAAGGATGGGATCAGGGGAGCAAGTGGAATCCACTTAGCAGTTGCTAAGAAGTCTGGCCTGGGATTTACTTGTAACTATCACAGGTGCAAAGTGTTTGCTGTGCTCTGTGACAGCCTCCCTCTAACACCAGTCCAGACTTCTGCAGACAACACTTCTCACCCGCAGCGGAATCTGTCTCTTGGCTTTGGCTACTGAGACTAAGCTAGAAGTTAGTAGTTTTGTGTCTATTGTTGTTTTCCTTTTTCTCATCAATTCTGTCTTATCCATAAAAAAGGCTGTATTTCTAAGACCTAGTTTTCCTACCACTTCACCTTAATTTCAGAATCACAAAGTGAACATTGCATTCTTAGATAAGAGCTATTGCCTACGTTCTTGCTATTCCAAATGCCCTCAGAACAGTAGCATTGGCATCAACTGGGAATTTGTTAGAAATATACAACCTAAGACCCCATCTTATACCTATTAAGTCACGAAGTTCATTTAACAAGATCTCCCAGTGATTCACATGCACACAGAGTTTGAGAAGCACATGTGGAGGTTATAGGAAGTTTTTTGTTGGTTTGTTTGTTTGTTTTTGCGGTACACAGGCCTCTCACTGTTGTGGCCCCTCCTGTTGCGGAGCACAGGCTCCAGACGCGCAGGCTCAGCAGCCATGGCTCACGGGTCCAGCCACTCCGCGGCATGTGGGATCCTCCCGGATCGGGGCTCGAACCCGCGTCCCCCGCATCGGCAGGCGGACTCTCAACCACAGCGCCACCAGGGAAGCCATGATAGGAAGTTTTAAGTCCCTAGTAAGAGACTGAGCAAGCTAGTGCTTTAGACAAGCAACAGCACTGGTCCTGTCGTAAAGCTGCCTGTTGACTTGGAAATATTCAGATTTCCAAATGTTACAGGCAGCACAGAAAGAGCTGCATCTTTCAGAATTCTTATCACTGACATTTCAGGAGGTCTGCCGCAGAAGAAGTAAAAGGAAAGAAAGGAAGTATTCCATTCTTTATAGTCTATTCTAAAGATACTACCTCATACTTCACAAGTTATTTTTTAAAAGATCAGTGGTGATAATAACTTAAAGGAGCAAGATAACCCCTTGATTTTCTCCCTTGCATCACTGCAAGTATGTCACACTCAAGCATTCCTAAAAGCTCCCTCCACTCTAGTGAGAAGAACCTTGCACTCCAACCACACAACCAACTGCTCTTGAGGTTTGTTTGTTTGTTTGTTTTGCGGTACGCGGGCCTCTCACTGTTGTGGCCTCTCCCGTTGCACAGGCTCCGGACGCGCAGTCTCAGCGGCCATGGCTCACGGGCCCAGCCGCTCCACGGCACGTGGGATCTTCCTGGACTGGGGCACGAACCCGTGTCCCCTGCATCGGCAGGCAGACTCTCAACCACTGCGCCACCAGGGAAGCCCAGGAAATATATTTTGAAATTATATTTTAAATGTTTTCTTCCATCTTATTTTAAATAAATAAATGTAAATTCCATTTTCATTCTTTATCACAGAACATGGCTGTTTCTTGGAATAAGAGTCCACAGATTGGAGCTCCTCGTTGATTTTCTTGCATAACTCATATCCCTAATGCATCACGTACAATTCTCAATTCCTAAATTTGATAAAGAACTTAACATCTGGTAATCAAGCTGAATGCAGGAAATTTCTACATTTTTATTTCTCTTCCAAAATTTCCATAAATTTTGCCTACATCTGACATAATAATGATGTTTTAGCTACTCAGATGGAAACTGAAGTTTCCAACATAATTTTCATAGAAATACTAATCATGTTATTTGCATGCTAACAATTCATTATTTTGCATAACATTTAATTGACTGACAATCACAATCAATACCTCCTCCAGACACAGGAACAGGGACCCCCGTTTTGGGCACAGGCTTTAGAAGTTCACATTTTGATCCTATTCTCGCCATGCTCCTCTCAATGGAGCCAAGGTGCCATGCCCGCCCAGTGAACACATCCCACTTCCCAAACCATGTTCCAGGTACGAAGCCTGGAAATTCCCTGGCCAAATATCATGAAAAAAATTTAGGCGTGAACAAAGTTTGGAAGCATGGTTTAAGTTGTTCATATACTACCTAAGACCCCTTACAATGTGGGACAGATTTGAGGTTGAAGCCTTCAGGGCTTCAGAAGGCTTCAGGGCAAGAAGGCTTTAGGGCAAGGTGGTGAGAGTGGGACCTCTTTGCACCACCATGTTTTGGAATATCAAAGATTTCGAGAACTGGAAATTGGAATTTAGATTTCCAGATCATTATGAAGATTTATTTTACCAAGTAAGGGGAATAGAACATACTTTAAGAGTTTATTAGTTTAAGTTATACCTTTAAATATTTAGATCCAAGGGATATGGACCTCCCTTTGTACTCTTGTGCATGATCCTATCAATGTTAGGGTCAGGCCTGATTACAAGAAGACATATAAATAGCGTGGGAAACACACACAGATGACTCTTGGGAGGTCCACAACCCTGTTGGTGGGAGCAGTGGTGACCAGAGCATCCTTGTAGTCATAGACATTCAGAAGTCATGGGCACCCACGTGAGCTCTACAGATGGAATTTAGAGTTCAGATTAATCTAGAAAGGTAGTTACATGGAAGTTGTTTAAAAGAGTTTCTACTATACCTAACTTCATTAAGCCTCAGTCTTGGATCCGTGAAATAAAGATAATCACATCTAACACATAAGCTTACTGTGAGGAATAAGCAGATCAGCCTATAGAGTACTTAAAATGAGGGCCATAAACACAATACATAGTAACAACCACTTTTTTATTCCTTTTTTGTCTTTCCACTAAATTTTTCTAGTTATAACATTAATAGTAATACCAAATAATTATATACCAATCAGCATGTGCTTCTGAGGATCCTCTCATTATCCCATTCTAACAGATTAGGAAATTTAGGCACAGAGAGGGCAACTTGCCCCAAGTATACAGAGCTGGTTAAATGGTGGAGCCAGAATCCAAGCCTCGGCATTCTGGCCCTAGAGTCCTTGTTCTTCGGTAAGTCCTTCCTTGTGTCTTTTATCCCTCTCTTACTTGGATAAGACCCTCTTTTTATTTTTTATATTTACCTCCTTGAAGTGGTATTGAACCTTAGATGAGCCTATTAGAAAAACACGCTGGCTACATCAAATGGATTAGTTATATGGTACAAGTGCTTCATAAACTTTCGAGTATTAACAGCATATATGGTGAAGATAAAGACATTTTCTGACCTCTTCCTATACCCTAACCTTCCCTGGGTCATACAACTTATAAAAGATGACATTTAACTTCCAAGTCATTATGACCTCAAGGATATTTCTGGCCATTGTCTTTATATCCATCAGTTATTTTATGTTTATGTTATAGGTGTGTGTTCCTTTTTTTATTTCTAGGTGAGCAGTTCTTCACCACTGGAACTTTAACTTGCTCCTTTCAGCTAAATTTTCACAGTTATTATGGCAAAGTCCGAGGTGCTTACTACATCCACCTAAGTCAAGGTTATCAAGGAGCTTATTCAGCACCCTATTCCCAAATACGAGAATTACAAATAAATGGATCAAATTCACTGATTCTAAGACACTATCTCATGTATATATCCCCAAACTAGGTCTGCACTGAGACAATCATGAAGATATTTCCACTCCAATGAAAGACGTTTAAAAAAAAAAAATCAGTATGATTAGTTTTCACTATAAGTATCCAGTTCAGAAATTTCAAATTTGTGGTCCCCGAGTTAAAATAAGTTTAGACAGCTAGCTAGCTAGCCCACAGTATTTAAAACCTCTCACCAACATTTAAAAATCAGATTTTACATAAAACCCAGATTTCCATTTCTCTTGAAAACTAGACAATCTCCTCACCCAACCCAGATCTGCACATGGCAATCATCAGCTGGACATGAATTCTCCACTGTCACTGCCATTTCCTCGAGTCTTACACGTTCTGGTTCAGCTATCCAATTATCTAACTGAACCCAACAGGCATCTGAGTATAATACTCCTAATCCTGAAGGTTTGGTGAAGTAGAGACAAAATTAAAGTTTGATGTTTCAAGAAACTCTCCATCACCATTAGATGTAGAAGCTAGCCAAGAATTTTTCATGATCGAATTATATGAGTTGAAGTTAGATTCAATTATACCAACCTCACTGCCCTTTATTCTTTTTAAGTCACAAGGTTTTCTGTTAGATCATAGCAAGACGTTACATTAATCTGACAAGACTTATTATTTACATTCATTGTTTCAATACAACTCATTCCTGTGGAGTTCCCCAGCCCATTACTCTATTTTTCCAGTTCTGTAAGTTAAGATGATGTGTGAAGATTCTGAGTTGCCCAGAGCTGCCGGAGTGAACACATTCTTCCTTTACACAATCCTAGTAATTCCAATGAGTTACTTCCATCATTATTTCAGCATTGGAAACAGATTTTTACACAGGCGAACAAAATTCAAGCAACTTTGTCATGAAGATAGCATGTCATGACTAAAGTTTATTTGCACTGTAATTTATTTAAGTGACTACAAAATCTGAACAAATAGGAGTTGTGACTTTCTAATAGTAACAGAGCAAAAGATGAAAATGTAGTATTTTATGAATATGATTAATGATCATAGAATAAATCAATTAAAATGTGTATTCTTAGAATCACTGACTTCTAGCCCCAGCTGTAAAACTGTATTTCAGTCATTTAATAAAACAATATCTTGGATGAAAATTTTTTGACAGGAATTTTAGTCTGCAGAGTGGACCCCTTTTATAAATACATGCTATAATAATGGTATTTTATTTTGAGATGTAACGTACAGTAACTTGCTTGGGTATAAGAATACAAAGATAGAAAAGAGTGAGACAAAATTCTACAGGAAAGCATTTTAATATTTTTATCTTCTAAGCAGCCTTCTTTTTTATCAAAAAAACAATTAAAAACCCAGCATTCTGATTTTCACTATATTATTTAGACAGACCACTTATTACTATCACTAATTCTGCTTGAAGCCTGTTTAAATGCTGAGCAAAACATGCTAACAATAATATGCTTTTGGTCTCCAAGATGCCAAAACAAAGAATGCATTCAGTTCTATGATTCAGTTGGTTTCCTCTAAACAGCTGTCAACAAGAGCCCAGCCTGACCTTCTGTGGAAAGAGCAAGGTGGCTGGCTGAATTTTCCATCATTATATCAAGAAAACAAACAAATGCTGTGTGTGGTGGGGAGGGTAGGGGGAGTGAGGTATGGATTATGTCTGTTTTACCCATTAGGAAGCGAGTTTGGCAAGGGAATGTAGAGAAACAGCCCACTAATTTTTATTCCATTTCAAGACACTAAATAAACCATCAAATTTCCAAGTGGAAAGGCAAAAACCCCAGCCTCCCCCAAAGAATCCCTGCTGTCTCTCCACCTTGTCCTAGCTACAGTTGATTTATCTCTTTACTATGCAAACCTACCCACCCCACAGGGCATCAGCTCCTTAGAAAAAGTCCATCTGCCTTGAGAATGTGCCAGAGTCACATTTTCTAAAATCGCAGACCTTCACTCCAGGCTTTTATTCAACTATGAAGTGGAACCAAATGAAGAAAATAGGGCTGTGCAAAGGCCGATTGGGCTTATTTTCATACCTAAATATGACTCCAGAATTTTTCTCATAACACACAAGGCCATTAAGCCCTGGGGGTCTTTTTACTGCATTTCTGAATGTTGATCACACAGGGTTTGGTTTTGTACTAGGTAAAATAACTTGCCTGGATGGATAAAATAGAGCTGATGATACAAGCTAGAATACTGGTTTGGAAGAACAAGTCCTAGGTACAACCTGGAACTCAAAAACCCTGTGTTCACAGTTGCCTGATTAATTTGGGAAGATAAAAATTCAGACACACACACACACACACACACACACACACACACACACACACACAAAGTGTAAGTTAAGTATCATCCTAAATTTCACAATCAGCAAAGGACCAATCACCCCCCATGCCTTCCAATATAAGAGAAGATGAAATGGTAAAGAAGAGATTAAATCAATCTAAATATGATGCTGAAAATAAAACTGAGCTGGGAAAGGGGGAAGTTGTTAGGTATGGTGGAAGCTAAACTCCTATAATAAAGAGCACAGCCCAAAATACAATGGCTTAATCAACATAGAAGACTTCTTTCTCATATCATAGTTTAGAGGTTGGCGGTCAGTCCAAAGTACTGAGAGTCATCCTCAATATGTGGCTTCTATCCTTGGGTTCAAAGTGATGACTCCAGCAAGTCTTTTCCAAACCAGCAAGATAGAAAAGAAAGCAGAAGTTAAACAACTTCCTTACTAACAATATGACCTAGAAGTTGAGCCCATTGCTTCTGCCCATATCCCATCAGCTAAACCTTAATACATGGCCATCACACATGGTTGCAAGATACACTTGGAATAATTGGTAGTTATTAAATGTTAATTATATCCAAAAAATAACTTTGTGGGGGAGACCCTGCATCCATCAGGCTAGAGGAGGCTTTAGTCTCTAGCTCTGCCAGGATAGGGTGGTGAGAATTCTCTTATGAAAAGTTAGAAGGGAAAATGGATATTGGGAGACAATTAACAGTATCTGCTATACCAATAAATCCTCAGACTCCTTCAGTCCCTTCTTCAAATTGTTAAAGGAACACAGATACACTAGCATACATTCAATAGCCAAGGGAAATAAAGATTCCCCAAAGGGAAAAAATATCAATACAAAAATTCATAAAACTTTCTGGTTTTTCTCAAGCAGACCATACATATATTAAAGCCAGCTTTTCCCTCTCTTAGCATAGCTTTATAACCAGCTTAAGTTCTACAATTATTGCAGAATAATTACCCCCAATTGGATTTTACCTTGCCAGATAACATAAATGTCCCTCCATGAAATTCTCAAATGGTTGCTCACACCCTCCCTCTCAACTTCTCATACTCTGTCCTCCTCCACAACTTCCCAAGACCAGAAAGAAAGGTGAAACTAGGCAGCATTGCCTTCCTATCATTGTCCACAGTAAAGTCAAATAAAGCCTTTCTGGTCCATCCTAAGAAAATATAAAGTTTTCTTCTTGTGTTCCATTTGGAAGAAAATAAAATAAAGAGGAAACAAGTCAGTGATATTAAAAATTCAACGAAAGACAGAAAATGATTATATATTACAATGAGGCAAGAAAACATACAGCAGCACTTTGATATGTAGAATAGATATATGCTGTCAGAGCCTCCTGGGGAGACACTGCAGAAGTCATTAGTGCTACTTGCAAAATATTCTGGGTTCCCTTGTTTGGAGAAAAATTAGGATTTACCCACTGGATCATTAGTGATCAGAAGGATCCATGTGACTAGTTTTGGCCAGTGAGTTCTAAGCAGAAAAGACATGCATCTTTTCCAGGCCAGATCATTTAACTGCATCCACAAATCCTTCCAGAGCTTTCATTTCCATTGTCATGAGTGGACCTAGACTCTGCACTGAAGATCATGTAGACTATGACCATGTCAGCAGGACAGCTGACCTCAGTGGACATGAAATATGACAGATATAAAACTTTGCTCTTTAAGCCACTGAGATTTGGAACTTGCACGTTACCAAGAGAAACTTCACCTTGCCTGACTGATGCAAGCCCTTCCTCACACAGTTACTTTTTGGAGTCAATGAGTGTGTAATGACTACCCACTATATGCCAGGCACTCTGCTCATGTCACCTGCACTAACCCTCTCTCGCACAGATGACGAAACTGAGGCAAAGCTCCACAGCAAGTGGATGGTGGATTTAAGATCTGAGCTCTGACTCTGTGTCTAGTGCTCACTCCATTACCCCAACTCTGTTTATTCAACCACCAAATCCTTTTTAATTAGTCTCAGACCACCCCACTTAGTCTCCAGAAAAATCTACAGTTCCCAGTATTCCTGTGCATTGGAGACATTTCCTTCTCCAAATTGGCACACGCTAGCAAAATCTAACCTTTTCAAATCACTCTCCTCAGAAAGCACAGGAAGAGTTCAAACGTAGGAGTTAAAAGAACAATTTTCCTTTTGGTAAGGTCTTTCCTCCCAGCCAAGAACAACAAGGCAGCAAAATCTGAATGATGGGCTCTCCTGGACTCCTTATTAGCTGTCCATGGCGATCCCTGGCCCAGGTTGGCTGCACACTGCCATCGTCACTATAGAAGCACTCGTTTCCCCATTATGTGGCTGGGCAGGTGCCGGATGCAAAGCTGGACGGTGACCCAATTTACTGTGCGGCAACAACAGAACCGCACCCCAGCTGGAGAGAAGACATTTCAGCTTTGCTCTTTGCAAAGATATTTGTATAGATAAACAGAGGTTCATGTGTGCACAAAGAGAAGAGATTGTCCTCCCGACGCCCATGTGTAACTTCAATTCTGCCAGCAGTCATCATCATAATAAGTGAGGTTTATGGAAGGCTCTTTATCCAGAAGGATCCCAAAGAGCTTCACAAAAACTTCCCAAATTGCAGGCGAAAAGCCTTCTTTCAGATCCATGTGGAGAATTTCATAGCTAATATTCTGCTTCCCTGGCACAAGGCCTCCAGATGTCAATGAGAGATTACCCACACATCAGGAGAATGGAATATTGGAGTCAAAACCTGCCATGGGGCCAGGAAGAGGGGAATTTTGCCCCAAATACATATAATAACTGTGTCTCTGCCCACCCTGGGGACTGGAAATGACAGCTGCTTAACAGCCACCCATGAGCATGGCACATATGGCTCAACGTTAATAGTCAAAAACAACATTGCTGTACCCACCGGAAAACTTCATGGGGAGGTTAGGCATAACGAATTGGAATTTGGCCTATTTCCTCTTTCCAGATGTGCCACAGGCTCACTCATTCCATTTTTAATAATGTGTACAAATTGAGTTGGAGTAAAAACCAACAACTCAACTGTGAAATAATTCTTAAAACAAAACAGCTCTAGTAAAGACTGAACTGGGGGAGTTTCTAGTTGCTGGGTTATGATTTGGGTTTTGGTTTCCTACTACCCTAACAACTATGACTTGAGTTGGAGGGAATTTAAATCTTGCAGTTCTGTCTAAAGAATTACATCACCTCCTTGTGATGCACTTCAGGGAAATTCAGATTGAACTGGATCATGCCTTAATTCAACTTCTTGAGGAAGGTAATATATTACCCCCATTTTCCAGATGCAGAAACTGAAGCCCATGCTCACACAGCTGGTAAATGGCAGGGTCAGGATTCAAACCGAGTTTCTTTGAATTGAGACCAAGATCTTACTGACTTTAAGTATTACGGGGAAAAGAATATACCTTAATATGTACTGCTAAATACATACCTTTTGTAAAAGAGATAAACAATTGAAAGATTTAATGTGTATTTTTAAACCAAACAATCCCTTGAAATCCAACTATACTTCATTAGGTACATGTTAGTAGTCACTATGTGTTTTATTTCATATTGTGTGAATCTCCGTGCTCAACCAACAAATTAGTAAGTATTTCTATAGACTGATATGGTCTGGGTTATGACTAAATTATATCAGGAATCTTAAAGTCTTCTAAAGAAAGCTAAATTCATATTTTAAGCTTTACATTAGGCAGTATAAAAACTAGAGAGTACAAAACTGTATATTAGAGACTATATGAAAAGAACTAAACTGGATAGAGAGTAATAAATATACTAATATCCTCAGCTATTTGGAGAATCAAGCAATCAGCCTGGGATGGAAAAGTTGGAATATAAATCTTACTCTGGATCTTGAAGAATGAATACGAGCGGCAAAGTGACAGTTATTTAGAGCTATCGTTGCTTCGGTGTGCTGGCTCCCAGGCCAGTGTACCTACGTATCTGTCTGGCTCCCATCTGCCTCCCACTTCTGCCCTCTCATCAGCTCCTGGTCTGCACCAAAGGCCAACAAACATTGATGTGAGTAGAGGACAATCCCAGGCAGTGTGAAGGTAACCTACACTCCTTTTCCTATCATGTCTAATTAAATTTAATTAACTCTTCTGATCTAAAAGAGAAAGATCCAAACATTTAAAGTGCTCTATTGGAACTCTGAACTGACCTCTGTTTCAAGATGGCCACCTGAACATCTTTACTGAAACACTTTCTTACCCTCTCACAAATTACTATTGAGATGACCATAGAAATACAAACGATAAATGATAATGTGCTTCTGTTTTGAAACTCATGTCAGAAATATGAACCGAAAGAAGGCTCCCTAAGCAAAGCACCAATGGTGCATATATATATATATATATATACACATATATAAATGCGACTTCTGTGCACAATTAAAAATCTCTAGATATAAAACAAAACCAACTAAATTATGAACAAGACTGAAGACAAAGAACTAATAGCAATATTTACAGCAGAGGTAACAAAAGAATTGAAATATATATGGGGCTTTACAAATCAATAAGAAATTAGCAATAACCCACCGTAACAAATGAACAAGGAAATAAATGCATTTAAAAATGTTAAACCTCATTAATAATCAGAGAAATGACTATTAAAAAATAGTATGCTATTTTTCATCTGTCATACTGGTATTAAAAATATTATGCTCAACAAGTGGCTGTGTTTTTAGTCATGTGTGAATTTCTAAACCCATGACACAAAGGAAAATGTTCTAATATTACAAAATTGATATCTTTATATGAAAGATGTTTTAATAAATTTGAATGAAAAACCATAACATTGGAAAAAATATTAATGTGAAAACATGCTCTCAATGTCTTTATACAGTAGTTATAGATTTGTGGAAATTATTTCCTTTACTACTCATAATGTAAACTAAACATAAACTAAAACAACTCAAATGTTTTGAATACATATTTATATTGTCTTGATAGTCGGAATATTTTCAACAACAAATTCTGTTGATTGTTTAAAAAAATATATTGTGCTCAAGACAATGATATTGTAATTGGAAGTACAAACTGCTAGAATCTTTGGGCATGGATGTTTGAAAATAATGAACAAACATTTCTTCATGCCACTTGACCTAACACTTTTACTTGTATGAGTTTATCATAAAGAAATAACCAAGAATGCGTGCAAAGATATACTCCAAGAACGTTCAGCAAAGCACTTTTCATAACAATGTAAATTGGAAAAAACTTAAATGTCAAAAAAAAATAAGGAACTGATTAAGTAAATTACAGTAAATCTGTTTAAAACAATACTATGCAGCCTTTTAACATAGTGCTACAGTAGTATATTTTTAAAATAGAAAAATACTTAGGATATTCATTTTGTACATACAGCATGATCCCATCTTGTTCTTAAACACACACACACACACACACACACACACACACACACACACACACACACACACACAAAATGAAGAGACCAAGAAAAATGTTAACATCTCTGGATGGTGAGATTACAGATAATTTTCTACAATAAACATATATTCTACTTTTGTCAAAAGGAGAAAAAATGTCATTAAGAAAACAATAGCAAAAAAAAAAAAAGAAAACAACAGCACTGACCTATACAACTCTGTTGGAAGTAAATGTTTAGCTATAACCTTGCTCCAAAAAAGCACTGAAATTTTGTGAAGGTATTACTCTCACAAAACAGCAGGCTTCACTCTCCAAAGGAAATAGTAACTGATAGAAAACCCAAATCATTATAGGAAATTAGTTTCCAAGAACAGTACTATTTCTGAAGCTAAACCTTTTGTTGTGAACCAAGCCCAAACTAGAGGGGTTATTCATTCAGTGTTATCTATGAGGTTTATTCCTTCAAAACCTCAGCCTCATCCACTCTTCTGAGCCAACCCCTACAGAGATTTGAGGTGTATGGCTATTAGGCTCTGGAATTAGCCTTGCTGATTTAAGCAGTTAATGTCCTCTTTGCACGGGGGCTGGGGTATCCTGGCACCCCTGGGTGACCACAGAGCTTCAACCTATTCCCAATGTCTGTCCAGTTGTTCACTAGGGACAATTGTTTCTGCTATGGTGTCTGATGTCATATCTCCATAGGAATGTTACTTCTGTTTTGGACTGAATGCTTACTTCCCAAAAATTCATGTATTGCAGCCCTAACCACACCCCCCCCACCGCCAGCATGACTGTATTTGGAGATGCAGCCTCTAAGGAAGTCACTGAAGTTAAATGAGGTCATATGAGTGGGGCCCTAATCTGATACGATTAGTGTCCTTATCAGAAGAGACACCAGATCACTCACTCTCTCTCTACGTCAGGTGAGGACACAGCAAGAAGGAAGTCATCTGCAAGCCAGAAAGAGAGCTCTTACCATGAAATGAATCAGCAAAACACTGATATTGGACATTCCAGCCTTCAGAACTGCAAGAAAATTAATTTCTATTCTTTATCCACGCAGCCCATGGTATTTTGTTATGGCAGCCTGAACAGACTATGACATCTTCCTTAAGACTCTTGAATGGACCCCATCTGGCTGCCTGTTAATAGGTTGCCTCAAAGCCTGACCATTGTGTCCTGTGCCCCCAACTGTCTGGTTACTGTAAACTTGCTGAATACACTAAAACCACAGATTTCCTTACGCTTTTTTTGTTGTACTGTCACTATCTGAAACATATGCAGACATGACCTCTCCTCCAAATCATCCATTTACACCATTCCCATCCCCATCACTTCTACAACCGTCTGGGCTCCAAATCAAGTCTGGTCCCTCTTGGACTCTGCAACTTGGACCGCTGGCCTCTCGACCCTAAAGACTAACCCTACAATTTTGTCAGCTCTTCTAAACCTGAACTATCAAAACCTACTTAGCTAGTGGGAAGCAGCCGCATAGCACAGGGAGATCAGCTCGGTGCTTTGTGACCGCCTGGAGGGGTGGGATGGGGAGGGTGGGAGGGAGGGAGACGCAGGCGGGGGGAGATATGGGAATATATGTATATATATGACTGATTCATTTTGTTGTGAAGCTGAAACTAACATACCATTGTAAAGCAATTATACTCCAATAAAAAGGTTAAAAAAAAAAAAAGAGGAAACTTTAAAAAAAAATAAAAATAAAAAACCTACTTCCTTGAATTTTTTCCCTCCTCTACCCCGGAGCACTGGGGCTCAAGCATGGTTTGCAGTCAAAACACCCAAGGTCAGAAAACAGTCCCCTAAAAGCCTTGACCTAAGAGCTAATCTGAGTATCAAACCTTATTTCACTCCTCCATGGATGAGCTGAGGATTTTATTTTCTTTGGTGGGAGAAAACAAAGGAAGGGACATTTAGTGGATACTCTGACACACACCCAGTTTACCCCTTCCCTGTTCCCAGAGCTCTTGGCCCCTGATGGCTCCCAGCTGGGTCACCTTCTGAGAACTGTCCTTAACTGAAGAAAGCCACCACATTCAAGGTCACTCCCCTCCCTCGGATAGCCTATATTCAATCACAGGTGGACGTGGGGATACCAAGGCCAGTCCCCTTAACTCAAGGGGGTGTAAATCTGAAGAGCCACCCTGGCTCCAGAGCTCCTTGTGGGATTGGCTGAAGCCTTTGTTGAGTCTGCCTCTCAGTTCAACTTCTCCCTGTGCCCAATCCAATTTCTTTCACTCCCAAGTGCTGATCCTGAAGGTGTCCCCAATAAGCTTCTGCAAACAAGTATCTTAGAGTCTGTTTTCTATGGAACCCAACCTAAGACAGAACGATCAAATAATTAATGCATTTCTGGTGGTGTAATTTTTCACTTAGCATATTCCAAAACAGAGCTTTCAAAATTCTTTCCTCCTTTGCTCAGCTCAAAAGCCCACTGACGAAGAACCCCATTCCATGACCCTGTTTATATCAATCCCATGAAATCTGCACAGCTCAAACTCCAATTCTTCCATGATGGTTTGAGTTCAGCTGGACTTAGGGTGAACCTTAAGTCTGTTGTGCAATGCACTGCCTGGTTTGCATGAAACACTCAATAAATACTCCTTTTTAAATATACCACACACACACACACACACACACATACTTAGGATATGTGTTTCTTATTCTATCATCCTTGTGCTTCATTTATTCATTCAACAATAATATGACACCTACTATGTGCACTGTGCTTGTCAGGGACTGTGGAAGTACAAAAGCTGTCACGAGCTACAGCACATTTCTCCAGAAGATTCACTGCCATACTGAGACAACTGAGAACCTTCTGTGTTGATTTAGGATGAGGCTGACTCCAGGTTACATAGTATGTGAGAGATCAGAGAGTGTAAGATGTAATATGCCCTCAGAACACCAGCTGGTCGGGGAGAGGAGGTATTCACAAGGCAATATATGCCCAGCACCAGATGAACATTTAGACAATAAATGAAACAATAACAAAAGGGTAGGCAGGGGCTTCCCTGGTGGCGCAGTGGTTGCGGGTCCGCCTGCCGATGCAGGGGACATGGGTTCATGCCCCGGTCCGGGAAGATCCCACAGGCCGCGGAGCCGCTGGGCCCGTGAGCCATGGCTGCTGAGCCTGCGCGTCCAGAGCCTGTGCTCCGCAACGGGAGAGGCCACAACAGTGAGAGGCCTGCGTACCGCAGAAAAAAAAAAAAACGGGGTGGGCAGGATAATAAGACAATAGTCCTGGAAAGTCTGCAGTGGTAAATTGTCACCTCTAAGAAGTAGAGGGGCACAAACTGAACATTTCAGGATTAACTTTTCAGTAAGTTGCTTCATTTTATCTTCTAAAAAGAAATCTCTTTATAAAACTTTTCCACAAAGAAGTAACTTTTGTATTTTTTCCTGTTAGAAAGGCCCTGCAGACTTCAGATATTAAACATTAACCTCATATATAATGAAACCCCTAGACGGGCTCTCTAGGAAATGTCTCACATTTGCCAGTCTAATGAAGGAAATGTTCATTTCCATGGCTGGATTGTCAACTTCTACTTTAAGAATTTTTTGTTTTTCATCATAATTTTGGTAGACTTCAAGCGAAATCAGCTTAATTGTTGAACGTAATATTCTATTTGCTACACATCCATGTGCACAACAATCACTATTAGAAACTCATTACCTGAAAAGTCGGGGTTTAAATTAAGATCAACTGATCTATTTTAGAAATATATTAAATGGGCTTTGACTGTCTGCACTACACAGTGGGCAAATTTCTCATGATGACCATTACTAAACTGAAATGTAATAGAAATGACTGGAGCCCCTTCCATAGACAAAACTACTGATAAGAGACACCTACTGGTGGTTTCTAGAAATTACATCGTCTGGGTTGGCAAAAAAAAATCTTGTGTTAACGACTTGCTCCAGGTCAAAAGGCCATAGTGAGTTTTTCATGGAGACAGAGTTTGGATTGATTCTTAGGTTAAGTAAGTTAAGGTAAAATCTTGTACATTTCTCCAAAAATGGAAGTGCACTGTAACAATTTCAATTTTTCTACTATTCAAATAAAAGGAAAAAGAAAGTAGACATTTAAAAATATATTTCATTGCTCAGGACTAGCAAACATTTGTTCAACAATGATGTCACTCTTTCTGAAGATCAGCATTTGGGTTAGATTCACCATAATGTAAATTCAAGACTTAGAACCAGCTCTACAAATATCCTCACTAGACCTATTACAAACTCTCATTTTGCACCTGTGCCTCATAAAATATATTCATCCTCTTTGCACCTAATTTCAAATCACGCTGCACCTCTTCACAGTTCTAATCTCACTGGCAACTGATCATATATGGCACTTTTCTCCAACTGTAATCTTATTTTTCGCTTATTTTTAAGTGTTTTCCATTTCAGCCTTCTACTAAAACTCTCGTTTTACTGAGCTTATTGAAATATCTGAAACCCCATTCCCCATGCACATTTCCTCTAAACAAAACTGAGTAACAAAGTGAAACGTGCGGTACAGACAGGAGTGTTCTTGAATACCAGAATCTTTTTTTCCCCATACTCTTTTCCATTACGGTGTATTACAGGTAATTGAATGCAGTTCTCTGTGCTATACAGTAGGACGTTGTTGTTTATCTATTTTCTATATATTAGTGTGTATCTGCTAATTCCAAACTCCTAATTTATCCCCCCAACCCCCTTTCCCCTTAGGTAAACATAAGTTTGTTTTCTATGTCTGTGAGTCTGTTTCTGTTTTGTAAATATGTTCATTTGTAGCATATTTGAGACGCCACATATAGGTGACATCATACGGTATTTGTCTTTCTCTTTCTGACTTACTTCACTTAGTATAATCTGTAGGTCCATCTATGTTGCTGTAAATGGCATTATTTGATCCTTTTTATGGCTGAGTAATTTTCCATTGTGTGTGAGTGTGGGTGTCTGTGTGTGTGATGGACATTTAAGTTGCTTCCGAGATAGTGAGGGAGCTTCAAGATGGCGGAAGAGTAAGACGTGGAGATCACCTTCCTCCCCACAAATACATCAGAAATGCATCTACATGTGGAACAACTCCTACAGAACAACTTCTGAACGCTGGCAGAAGACCTCAGACCTCCCAAAAGGCAACAAACTCCCCACGTACCTGGGTAGGGCAAAAGAAAAAAAGAAAAAACAGAGACAAAAGAATAGGGACGGGACCTGCACCAGTGGGAGGGAGCTGTGAAGGAGGAAAAGTTTCCACACACTAGGAAGGCCCTTCGCAGGCAGGGACTGTGGGTGACGGATGGGGGGGAGCTTTGGAGCCACGGAGGAGAGCGCAGCAACAGGGGTGCGCAGGGCAAAGCGGAGAGATTCCCGCACAGAGGATCGATGCCAACCAGCACTCACCAGCCACAGAGGCTTGTCTGCTCACCCGCCGGGGCGGGCGGGGCTGCGAGCTGAGGCTCAGGCTTTGGTCGGAGCGCAGGGAGAGGGCTGGGGTTGGCGGCGTGAACAGAGCCTGAAGGGGGCTAGTGCGCCACAGCTAGTCGGGAGGGAGTCCAGGAAAAGTCTTGAGCTGTCGAAGAGGCTAGAGACTTTTTCTTCCCTCTTTGTTTCCAGGTGCACGAGGAGAGGCGATTAAAAGCGCCACTTAAAGAAGCTCCAGAGACGGGCGCGAGCCACGGGTTTCAGCGCGGACCCCAGAGATGGGCATGAGAGGCTAAGGCTGATGCTTCAGCCACCAAGAAGCCTGTGTGCGAGCACAGGTCACTATCCACACCTCCCTTCCGGGGAGCCTGTGCAGCCTGCCACTGCCAGCGTCCCGTGGTCGAGGGACAACTTCCCCGAGAGAACGCATGGCACGCCTCAGGCTGCTGCAACGTCCTGCCGGCCTCTGCCGCTGCAGGGTCGCCCCACATCTGTACCCTCCCTCCCCCCCGGCCTGAGTGAGCCAGAGCCCACGAATCAGCTGCTGCTTTAACCCCAGCCTGTCTGAGCGAAGAACAGATGCCCTCCGGCGACCTACACGCAGAGGCGGGGCCCAATCCAAAGCTGAACCCCGGGAGCTGTGCAAACAAAGAGAAAGGGAAATCCCTCCCAGCAGCCTCAGAAGCAGCGAATTAAATCTCCACAATCAACTTGATGTACCCTGCATATGTGGAATACCTTAATAGACAACGAATCATCCCAAATTGAGGAGGCGGACTTTGGGAGAAACGATATATATTTTTTTTTCCCTTTTTCACTTTCTGTGAGTGTGTATGTTTCTGTGTGTGATTCTGTCTGTATAGCTTTGCTTTTACCATTTGTCCTAGGGTTCTGTCTGTCCATTTTGTTCTGTTTTGTTTTGTTTTAGTATAGTTTCTAGCACTTGTTATCACTGGTGGATTTGTTCTTTGGTTTGGTTGCTCTCTTCTTTATTTTTTTAATTACTTAAAAAAATTTTTAATAATTATTTTTTATTTTTATTATTTTATTTTATCTTCTTCTTTCTTTTTTTTCTCCCTTTTATTCTGAGCCATATGGATGACAGGCTCTTGGTGCTCCAGCCAGGCGTCAAGGCTGTGACTCTGAGGTGGGAGAGCCAAGTTCAGGACACTGGTCCACAAGAGACCTCCCAGCTCCATGTAATATCAAACAGCAAAAAACTCCCAGAGATCTCCATCTCAACGCCAAGACCCAGCTCCGGTCAACGACCAGCAAGCTACAGTGCAGGACACCCTAGGCCAAACAACTAGCAAGACAGGAAGACAACCCCATCCATTAGCACAGAGGCTGCCTAAAATCATAATAAGGCCACAGACACCCCAAAACACACCACCAGACGTGGACCTGCCCACCAGGAAGACAAGATCCAGCCTCATCCATCAGAACACAGGCACAAGTGCCCTCCGCCAGGAAGCCTACACAACCCACTAAACCAACCTTAGCCACTGGGGACACACAACAAAAACATGGAAACTAAGAACCTGCAGCCTGCGAAAAGGAGACCCCCAAACACAGTAAATTAAGCAAAATGAGAACACAGAGAAACACACAGCAGATGAAGGAGCAAGGTAAAAACCCACCAGACCTAACAAATGAAGAGGAAATAGGCAGTCTACCTGAAAAAGAATTCAGAAAAATGATAGGAAAGATGATCCAAAATCTTGGAAATAGAATGGAGAAAACACAAGAAACGTTTAACAGGGACCTAGAAGAACTAAAGAGCAAACAAATAGAGATGAACAACACAATAAATGAAATTAAAATTTCTCTAGAAAGGATCAGTAGCAGAATAACTGAGGCAAAAGAACGGATAAGTGACCTGGAAGATAAAATAGGGGAAATAACTACTGCAGAGCAGAATAAAGAAAAAAGAATGAAAAGAATTGGGGACAGTCTCAGAGACCTCTGTGACAACGTTAAACGCACCAACACTCGAATTATAGGGGTCCCAGAAGAAGAGGAGAAAAAGAAAGGGACTGAGAAAATATCTGAAGAGGTTATAGTTGAAAACTTCCCTAATATGGGAAAGGAAATAGTTAATCAAGTCCAAGAAGCACAGAGAGTCCCATAAAGGATAAATCCAAGGAGAAACATGCCAAGACACATACTAATCACTATCAAAAATTAAATACAAAGAACAAATATTAAAAGCAGCAAGGGAAAAACAACAAGTAACACATAAGGGAATCCCCATAAGGTTAACAGCTGATCTTTCAGCAGAAACTCTGCAAGCCAGAAGGGAGTGGCAGGACATATTTAAAGTGATGAAAGAGAAAATCCTACAACCAAGATTACTCTACCCAGTAAGTATCTCATTCAGATTTGATGGAGAAATTAAAAGCTTCACAGACAAGCAAAACCTAAGAGAATTCAGCACCACCAAAACAGCTTTATATCAAAATGCTAAAGGAACTTCTCTAGTCAGGAAACACAAGAGAAGGAAAAGACCTACAATAACAAACCCAAAACAATGACGAAAATGGTAATAGGAACATACATATCGATAATTACCTTAAATGTAAATGGTTAAATGCTCCAAGCAAAAGATATAGGCTGGTTGAATGGATAGAAAAACAAGACCCATATATATGCTGTCTACAAGAGACCCACCTCAGACCTAGGGACACATACAGACTGAAAGTGAGGGGATGGGAAAAGATATTCCATGCAAATGGAAATCAAAAGAAAGCTCGAGTAGCAATTTTCATATCAGACAAAACAGACTTTAAAACAAAGACCAGTACAAGAGACAAAGAAGGACATTACATAACGATCAATGAACTTTGGATCAACCCAAGAAGAAGGTATAACAATTGTAAATATTTATGCACCCAACATAGGAGCACCTCAATACATAAGGCAAATACTAACAGACATAAAAGGGGAAATCGACAGTAACACATTCATAGTAGGGGACTTTAACACCCAACTTTCACCAATGGACAGATCATAGAAAATGAAAATAAATACGGAAACACAAGCTTTAAATGATACATTAAACAAGATGGACTTAATTGATATATATAGGACATTCCATCCAAAAACAACATAATACTCATTCTTCTCAAGTGCTCTTGGAACATTCTCCAGAATAGATCATACACTGGGTCACTAATCATGCCTTGGTAAATTTAAGAAAATTGAAATCGTATCAAGTTACTTTTCCGACCACAACGCTATGAGACTAGATATTCAATTACAGGAAAATATCTGTAAAAAATACAAACACATGGAGGCTAAACAATACACTACTTAATAACCAAGAGATCACTTAAGAAATCAAAGAGGAAATCAAATAATACCTAGAAACAAATGACAATGAAAACACTATGAACCAAAACCTATGAGATGCAGCAAAAGCAGTACTAAGAGGGAAGTTTATAGCAATACAATCCTACCTTAAGAAACAAGAAACATCTCAAATAAACCTAAGCTAACCTTACACCTAAAGCAATGAGAGAAAGAAGAACAAAAAACCCCCAAAGTTAGCAGAAAGAAAGAAATCATAAAGATTAGAGCAGAAATAAATGAAATAGAAATAAAGAAAACAATAGCAAAGATCAATAAAACTAAAAGCTGACTCTTTGAGGTGATAAACAAAATTGATAAACCATTAGCCAGACTCATCAAGAAAAAGAGGAAGAGGACTCAAATCAATAAAATTAGAAATGAAAAAGGAGAAATCACAACTGACACTGCAGAAATACAAAGTATCCTAAGAGACTACTACAAGCAACTCTATGCCAATAAAATGGACAACCTGGAAGAAATGGACAAATTCTTAGAAAGGTATAATCTTCCAAGACTCAACCAGGAAGAAATAGAAAATATGAACAGACATTAACAGTAATGAAATTGAAACTGTGATTAAAAATCTTCCAATAAACAAAAGTCCAGGACCAGATGGCTGCACAGGGGAATTCTGTCAAACATTTAGAGAGGACCTAGCACCCATCCTTCTCAAACTCTTCCAAAAATTTCAGAGGAAGGAACACTCCCAAACTCATTCTATGAGGCCACCATCACCCTGATAACAAAACCCAACAAAGATATCACAAAAAAGAAAATTACAGACCAATATCACTGATGAATATAGATGCAAAAATCCTCAACAAAATACTAGCAAACAGAATCCAACAACACATTAAAAGGGTGATACACCATGTTCAAGTGGGATTTATCCCAGGGATGCAAGGATTCTTCAATATATGCAAATCAATCAATGTGATACACCACATTAACAAACTGAAGAAGAAAAAACATATGATCATCTCGAGAGATGCAGAAAAAGCTTCTGACAAAATTCAACACCCATTTATGATAAAAACTCTCCAGAAAGTGGGCATAGAGGGAACCTACCTCAAGATAATAAAGGCCATATATGACAAACACACAGAAAACATCATTCTCAATGGTGAAAAACCGAAAGCATTTCCTCTGAGATCAGGAACAAGACAAGGATGTCCACTCTCACCACTATTATTCAACATAATTTTGGAAGTCCTAGCCACAGCAATCAGAGAGGAAAAAGAAATAAAAGGAATACAAATTGGAAAAGAAGAAGTAAAACTGTCACTGTTTACAGATGACATGATACTAAACACAGAGAATCCTAAAGATGCCACCAGAAAACTACTAGAGCTAATCTATGAATTTGGTAAAGTTTCAGGATACAAAATTAATGCACAGAAATCTCTTGCATTCCTATACACTAATGATGAAAAATCTGAAAGAGAAATTAAGGAAACACTCCCATTTACCACTGCAACAAAAAGAATAAAATACCTAGGAATAAACCTACCTAGGGAGACAAAAGACCTGTATGCAGAAAACTATAAGACACTGATGAAAGAAATTAAAGATGATACAAATAGATGGAGAGATATGCCATCTTCTTGGATTGGAAGAATCAACATTGTGAACATGACTCTACTACCCAAAGCAATCTGCAGGTTCAATGCAATCCCTATCAAATTACCACTGTCATTTTTCACCGAACTAAAACAAAAAATTTCACAATTTGTATGGAAACACAAAAGACCCCGAATAGCCAAAGCAATCTTGAGAAAGATAAACGGAGCTCTAGGAATCAGGCTCCCTGACTTCAGACTATACTACAAAGCTACAGTAATCAAGACAGTATGGTACTGGCACAAAAACAGAAATATATATCAATGGAACAGGATAGAAAGCCCAGAGATAAACCGACGCACATATGGTCACCTTATCTTTGATAAAGGAGGCAAGAATGTACAGTGGAGAAAACACAGCCTCTTCAATAAGTGGTGCTGGGAAAACTGGACAGCTACATGTAAAAGAATGAAATTAGAACACTCCATAACACCATACACAAAAATAAGCTCAAAATGGATTAAAGACCTAAATGTAAGGCCAGACACTATCAAACTCTTAGAGGAAAACATAGGCAGAACACTCTATGACATAAATCACAGCAAGATCCTTTTTGACCCACTTCCTAGAGAAATGGAAATAAAAACAAAAATAAACAAATGGGACCTAATGAAACTTCAAAGCTTTTGCACAGCAAAGGAAACCATAAACAAGATGAAAAGACAACCCTCAGAATGGGAGAAAATATTAGCAAATGAAGCAACTGACAAAGCATTAATCTCCAAAACATACAAGGAACTCATTCAGCTCAATATCAAAAAAACAAACCACCCAATCCAAAAATGGGCAGTAGACCTAAATAGACATTTCTCCAAAAAGATAAACAGATTGCCAACAAACACATGAAAGAATGCTCAACATCATTAATCATTAGAGAAATGCAAATCAAAACTACAATGAGATATCATCTCACACCAGTCACAATGGCCATCATCAAAAAATCTACAAACAGTAAATGCTGGAGAGGGTGTGGAGAAAAGGGAACCCTCTTGCACAGTTGATGGGAATGTAAATTGATACAGCCACTATGGAGAACAGTATGGAATTTCCTTAAAAAACTATAAATAGAAGTACCATACGACCCAGCAATCTCACTACTAGGCATATACCCTGAGAAAACCATAATTCAAAAAGTGTCATGGGCTTCCCTGGTGGCGCAGTGGTTGAGAGTCCGCCTGCCGATGCAGGGGACACGGATTCGTGCCCCAGTCCGAGAAGATCCCACATGCCGCGGAGTGGCTGGGCCCGTGAGCCATGGCCGCTGAGCCTGCGCGTCCAGAGCCTGTGCTCCGCAACGGGAGAGGCCACAACAGTAAGAGGCCCGTGTACCACAAAAAAAAAAAAAAGAAAAGAAAAGAAAAAAAATAGTCTTGTACCAAAATGTTCATTGCAGCACTATTTACAATAGCCAGGACATGGAAGCAACCTAAGTGTCCATCAACAGATGAATGGATAAAGAAGATGTGGCACATATATACAATGGAATATAACTCAGCCATAAAAAGAAACGAAATTGAGTTATTTGTAGTGAGGTGGATGGACCTAGAGTCTGTCATACAGAGTGAAGTAAGTCAGAAAGAGAAAAGCAAATACCATATGGTAACACATATATATGTAATCTTAAAAAAAAAAAAAAAACAAGGTTATGAAGAACCTAGGGGCAAGACGGGAATAAAGACACAGTCCTCCTAGAGAATGAACTTGAGGATACCGGGAGGGGGAAGGGTAAGCTGGGACAAAGTGAGAGAGTGGCATGGACATATATACACTACCCAATGTAAAATAGATAGCTAGTGGGTAGCAGCCGCATAGCACAGGGAGATCAGCTCGGTGCTTTGTGACCACCTAGAGGGGTGGGATAGGGAGGGAGGGTAGGAGGGAGGGAGACGCAAGAGGGAAGAGGTATGGGGACATATGTGTATGTATAACTGATTCACTTTTTTATAAAGCAGAAACAGACCATTGTAAAGCAATTATACTCCATTAAAGATGTTAAAAAAAAAAAGTTGCTTCTATGTCTTAGCTATTGTAAATAGTGTTGCTATGAACACAGGGGCACATGTATATTTTTGAATTATGTTTTTCTCCAGATGCATGCCCAGGAGTGGAACATACGACAACTTAGTTTTTTGAGGAACCTCCATACTGTTCTCCATAGTAGCTGCACCAATTTACATTCCCACCAACAGTGTAGGAGGGTTCCCTTTTCTCCACACCCACTCCAGCACTGGTTATTTGTAGACTTTTTAATGATGACCATTATGTCTGGTGTGAGGTGATAATCCTTGCAGTTTTGATTTTCATTTCTCTAATAATTAGCGATGTTGAATATCTTTTCACGTGCCTATTAGTCATCTGTATGTCTTCTTTGGAAAAATGTCTATTTAGGTCTTCTGCCCTTTTTTCAATTGGGTTGTTTGGTTTTTTGTTATTGAGTTGTATGAGCTGTTTGTATATTTTGGAAATTGAGCCCTTGTTTGTCCCATCTTTTGCAAATATTTTCTCCCATTCCGTAGGTTGTCTTTTTGTTTTGTTTATGGTTTCCTTTGTTGTGCAAAAGCTTATCAGTCTGATTAGGTCCCATCTCTTTAGTTTTGCTTTTTCTATTGCCCTGGGAGACTGACCTAAGAAAACATTGGTATGATTTGTATCAAAGAATGCTTTGCCTATATTCTCCTTTAGGAGTTTTATGGTGTCATGTCTTATATTTAAATCTTTAAGCCATTTTGAGTTTATTTTTATGTATGGTGTGAGGGATTGTTCTAACTTCATTGATTTACATGCATTTGTCCAGCTTTCCCAACACCACTTGCTGAAGAGACTATGTTTTCTCCATTGTATATTCTTGCCTCCTTTGTCAAAGATTAACTGACCATAGGTGTGTGGGTTTATTTCTGGGCTCTCTATTCTTTGAACACCAGAATCTTTTTTGTTGTTGTTGTTTTTGATTGATACAAACAAATGCACAGAATCAACTAGCCCATAGTTTCCACCAAAGGCCTGAGGCAGTACATTTTTTGAACACCAGAATCTTGACTTCAATTTTCAAGTGAGCCCATCTGAACTGAGTTCACAATAGGGAATGTATAGCATGCATGGGCTAAAATAGCACAGATATGTACTGTAGTTTGTGCTTGTGTGTGTGCGTGTGTGCGTGTGTGTGTGTGTGTGTGTGTGTGTGTGTGTGTGTGTGTGTACAGTGCAAATAAATAAGTTTAGGTCTGATGTTAACAACAATCCCTTTTCACCAGGAAATTAGAAAACCTCTTTAGGCAGTTCTAATGAGATCCAGATTGCCTAGAAACATCATCCAGGTTCAGCATCATCTATGTCCAGTACTCTGCCCTGGAATAATGGCTTCCTTGTATTGGGGTTATACTCATTGCTAGGGAAATTATCAGTATTGGTCTTTAATTATCAAAAGTTCAGTATTTAAATGTAGACTCTTTATCTGCTTTAGTACTATGGTTGAGCCACTAATGTTTGTAACTAATACACGGTTGTGCATAATATGGAAATTCAGTGGATTGCCTTTTCTTCAGTACAGCTCTATAAAATACATGCTATACCTGTCTCATTACTCTGGGCAGCTGTTTCCACCACTGGGCACAACATGTGTACTGCAGTCAGACAGAAGGTATCTTGTAATATGACCCCATCAATACCTCTCAAAGTCTCTCTCATTGTGAAGATACCATATTCTTTCTATGTTTTATCACATGAGATGGGCATCCCCTTGGCATCTGAAAAGTAGCAGAAGCATGGCACTTAGCCACTTTAAACATAATTATAGCTACACAGGTGTTATGGAATCACAGAAGGATTTACAGCTAATGGATTCTAATTTCCCAATTCTTCAGGGCACAAAGACCCAGAGAAGGTATGTTATTTTCTTCAACAGATGCTTCTTTAAGTGCCTACCCTGTACAGTGGGATGCAAAAGTAGTAAGACAAAAATCTCCCTGAGAAAATTTTATTCTGGGGAAGGAGATAGTAAGTAATGTTGTAATTATGATGTGACTCAGTAATCATTTCCTTGGGACAGAGATATTTGCCAAGTGTGGTCACAATACAAAAGAAACAAAGCTGGTTAATGGAAAGTTGGGTCTTTGCATTTGCATTCTACTGCAGCTTCCAAAACCCCACAAAGGCAACCCCAGAAGAAGCTTCATGTTTTGTGATAGACAGACAAGCACACACACAACTTGGGGCCCTGAGGCATCTATAAATTCTGAAAAGCCCTGACAGGAGAACAGCATGCCTGCCATCAACTGCATCACACTCTCTTAAGACAAAATGAAGCCACAGTTGGGCAGGCCTTGATGGCGACATCTCATTCCCGCTCCACTCAGCATCAGCTGGGGTGGCTCAAAGGCTGGAGGCTCTAAAGACTCCATCACTCACCTGTCTGCCACCTGGGGGCCGAAAGAGCTGGGACTCCTTGGGGACATCTCTCTATCCCTATGTGGTCTCTCAATGTGGGCTCTCCAGCTCAGCCTGGTGGCTTCAGCTAATAGCCTTTTTTGTTTTGTTTTGTTTTGTTTTTGGCTTAAACAACACAAATTTATTATCTTAGAGTTCTGTAATTCAGAAGTCTGACATAGATCACAAGTCACAACATGCTTCACACTTAAGGTGACAGCAGTGATGATTCCTTCTGGAGGTTCTGGGAGAGAACCCACTTCCTTGTCTTTTCTAGCTAGTTAAGGCCACCTACACTTGTTGGCTCGTGACACCTCCTCACATTACTCCAACCTCTTGTTTCCATCATCACATTTCCTCCTTTCTCCTTTGACTTCTGCTGCCTCTTGCTTATGAGAACCATTGTGATTACACTGGGCCCACCCAGATTACCAAGGATAATCTCCCCTAAATCCTGATCCTTAACTTAATCACATTTGCCAAGTCTCTTCTGCCATGTATGAACTTGTAACATTCACAAGTTCTGGGGATAAAGACATGGGCGTATTTGGGGAGCCATTGTTCTTTGGCTGAACTTCCCACCCATCAGCTCAGAGCTGTCAAGGTGTATGTCCCAGTAGGGAGAAAGCCAGGTAGCAACGGCATCCTCTTTGATGACCCTGATTTGGAAGTCATGCAGTGTCCCTTCCACTTTATTTTAATTGTCATCAGCGAGTTACTACAGACAGCCTTTATTCAAATGTAAGGGTTATGAAACATTACATCTTGAAAGGAGGAATGTCAAAAATTTGCATACATTTAAAAACCACCAGTATCTGTGTGTGGGAGTGTATATGTGTGTTTTATGTACATGCATACACAAAAGTATTTTTAAAGATTAACTGGGCACACACCAAATTCATGATAGTGATTGCTCCATGGGGGAAATGAACGGGATCTGCAAAATGACCCAAAATTTGTTCACATTTATCCTTAATACCTTAATATTTTAACTGAGAATTAAGAATTTTAATATGACATATATTAATAAGTATCAGTCCTAGGAGGTCTGGAATAATGCATATGGTAGGTTAATTGCATTGATAGCCCCAATTAAAGGTCTCCCTATATCCACACCGTATAAACTACCACTTCATAGCCCCTCCCATCAAGAGGCAGAGTCTGTTTCTCCACTCCTTGAATTGGGCTGGCCTTGTGACGTGGTTTGGTCAACAGAAAGCAATGGGTCTGGTGTGCCAGTTTTGAGACTAGGTTTTAGGAGATCTTGCACACTTCTGCTTTCTTTCTTTCAGACTTCTGTGCTCACCATGAGAACAACCCTGAAATAGCTTATTGGAGGATGACAGGCCACGTGGAGCGTAGGTGAGTCAGCCCAGCTGTGGCCATCATAGACCAGCCAACCCCTGCCCCTTACCAAGCTGATAAACCAGTTGACCACTGTAAAAACAGGACAATAGACCCCAAATAGAGTTGCTTATGCTAAGCCCCATGTCATCAAACCAAGACTTAATTACAGTTTCAGTTCTCCCAGAAATGGAATGGTAAACTAGTCAATCAGGAATTGCCTGATCAGCACTAGTTAGGTAAGTGGCCTGATAAGACCCCTGCCATCTCCTAAAAAGAACTAACCTTATATAACCAACCTGCTTTTTTGTCTAGTAGAACTTCCTTGTTCCTGTTCCCTTCTGCTACTGAGGTCTTTCATCTTGTTCAGCTCCTCAGAGCTCCTTTCTATCTGCTAGATTGGAAGCTGCCCAATTCAAATCAATTTTTGCTAAACTCTTAAAAAATTTAATATGCCTCAATTTATCTTTTAACACCACCCATGCATGAGCTTCCCATGTAGCCCCTGCACTCCTGAGAAATGATTAATGACATAAGCAACCAAATTTTGAGCTGGTATGTTACACAGCAAAACAGCCTGATACAAAATGCTTGTTACTGTTCTCTAAGCTTTTCTGTATTTTTACATTTATTCAAGATAAGAAAGAAAAACAGCAAGGAAAAGTGGAACAGAATGAAAAATTAAAGCCACATTAATGGAAGTTTCAAAACCTAAAATGGCAACTGGTTCCTTATTTTGACTGTCATGAATAAAAAAATCCCAAAGGTACTTATTATATTCTTTGTATTTAGAAGGAGGCCTTTCGATATGATTCAAATACTACTATTAAGCATAGCAAAACAACCAAAACATGTTAATTATAACAAGGAAATGGAACACTAGAAAATGCATACTTGTTGATATGCTGCTTTGATCCACAAAACACAATACTTACAGTAATTAATCTTCATTTATTCCCTGGGATGAAATAGGTATTTCATCCAATAATAGACAACTACTTTTTTTTTTCTTTCCTATTAAATAATGGCAGTTTAAAACAACAAATAACAATGCAAGGTCAATGAAGTAGGGGCTAACTAAATTAAGTTTTCTTAGCCCAAATCTTCCACATTCTTCCAAGGAGATTCAATAATGGGAATGTTTTTGCTCATTGTTAGGGACTGAATATTTGTGCCACTTGCCCCTGCCCCACAAATTCATATGTTGACGCCCTAATCCCCAGTAATACCAATGTGATGGTATTTGGAGGTGAATCTTTGGGAGATAATTAGGTCATGAGGGTGGAGCCCTCATGAATGGGATTAGTTCCCTTATAAGAAGAGACAGAAGCCAGAGCCCCCCCTCACTCTACCATGTGAGGATACAGCAAGAAGACTACCATCTGTTAATCAGGAAGAGCTTCCCTCATCATAATTCAACCATGCTGGCACCCTGATCTCAAACTTTCTAGCCTCCAGAATTGTGAGAAATAAATCCCTGTTGTTTTAAGTCCCCCAGCCTATGGCATTCTGCTATACAGACTGAACTAAGACACTCATCCAGTAACCTCTTTATGTACTAATCTTTAAAAACCAATATAACTATGTGAGGAAATTTATATTTTGGTAATTTATTTTTAAAAAACAACATGAAGTTTTCAATATTGAGCAAGAGAAAGAGATTTTAACTGATCATTTCACTACCAATGAGACAATATGCATTTCAAAGTTGGCACAACTGTCACAATTTCATTTAATTTTATCCTTTTAAATAAAGATATCTCTTTATGTTCATAACTAAAAAGAATTTTATTGTTTGGTGCAACTCTTTTCCTATCAGGAGACTCACCAAGGAGAAGACAAATCTTTCATCAGACCAGGTAACCTAACTTTTCGTTTGAAAATATATGACGTTGAGTGTGCACACACACGTGCATGCACTGCCCTGGAAGTCATTCTTCCAAGGGCATCTGTAAGGCTCATCACATCAAGCGGATCAAAATTAATTATCAGGGGAGGCAGCTATTATGGTTCCATCCTCTTGGACCAATGCATATGAAGACAATGGTGGAAAATCAATAATGTCACTAGGTCAAGGGCACTTGACAGTACAGAACCAATAAATGCTCTTCGTGCATATTTACACAGAGCTGATCTTCAAAAAAAAAAAAAAAAAAAGTGACTTCCAAAGCCATAATTTCTACTCATGTGAAAATCTCAAGGTTTTTGTGGAAGTTACTGTCCAGTACATATTTCTGCTGTCAGGCTACTTCTGTCACCGCATTTAAACCACGAAGTGCGTTTGCTGCTGATTCAACTATTATGGCAGGAAAATGACCTGTGAAGTTCTTTTGAGGAGCCTGGCATTTTGCATATATTATAAAAATACAAAGAGGAGGAAAATGTGTTAAAAATGAAGTTTATGAAAAGTCATCCAACTAAACTTTACATTTCATAGAATACAGAGACTGCCTGATTTGTGAGACTAAAATGGGGGGAGAAAAAGAAACCTGTCAAGGCAAAAAAACCCTCCATATTCTCGTGTTTTCAAGGGCAGTTGTCAACTTTTTTTCTATCTACAAAATCTCAATAGTAAGTGACAAAGTGGAAAATGTGCCAAACTATATTATTTGACCTCTTTTTGGTGGTTCGGATGTGCAAAGAACTTAATAGATTGGAACATATGCTTTATTTGGGGGGGGGGGGTGCAAAGTGATTAATGTGTGTGAACTAAGATTTGAGAGTAATCTGCGATTGAAAGCGATGACAAAAGTCTCAATTTTTTATGAGTTCTCTAAAGGAAGAGACCTTGGTTTCATGTGAGGTAGGCTAGAATTATGTCCCTCAGAGGTAATGGTGACTATCTCTGCTTAACTCACAGCAATCAAATAGTTGACTAAGAGGCAAAACTTCTGAGT
The DNA here is from genome assembly GCF_964270905.1 of Leucopleurus acutus. NCBI lineage: Eukaryota > Metazoa > Chordata > Mammalia > Artiodactyla > Delphinidae > Leucopleurus > Leucopleurus acutus. Next base: position 41,476,357 of record NC_139150.1, read on the forward strand.
CTGTACCACAACCTGGTGCCAGAACATGGGGAGGGGGAAGGAGAAGCTTGGACGAAGTGAGAGAGCAGCACTAACATATATACACTACCAAATGTAAAATAGATAGCTAGTGGGAAGCAGCCGCATAGCACAGGGAGATCATCTCGGTGCTTTGTGACCACCTAGAGGGGTGGGGTAGGGAGGGTGGAAGGGAGATGCAAGAGGGAGGAGATATGGGGATATATGTATATGTATAGCTGATTCACTTTGTTATAAAGCAGAAACTAACACACCATTGTAAAGCAATTATACTCCAATAAAGATGTTTAAAAAAAAACAACATTGAGTGTCTCTCATCACTGATACCGTGAAATGAAAGAAATCACTTGAGGGCTGAAGGGCGCTGCTATTTTCCACATCAAGACATTTTGCCAAGAGGATGCACGGGCATAGAGGTCAGGGAGAGCCTCACTCCTGCTCTCACTTATCCTTAGTTGGGGGATTGGAGGAAGGGGAAGCAATTAACCATTTCACTTCTGATCAGAGATAATTGTGTCATTAGAAGTGGTGTGTGTGTGTGTGTGTGTGTGTGTGTGTGTGTGTGTGTTCACACGCACGCCACTTGACTGATCAGAAATCAAACCCATGGCCATGTTTCCTGACCCAGAATGGGAATTTTTATTCCTTAATCATATCCCCCTGGCTGCTTCACTGACCAGCTTCAGTGCAAGATTTGATGCGAGCACATTATTTACAAGAATTAAAGAGCTTGGGGAGTCGGATGGCAGAAGGAGGACATTTTTTTCACAGCAGCACTCACAAGCATCAATACTGCTAAAAGTCAGTCCGCATTTCCATCAAAACCTCCTGATTTGCAGCCATTTATAACTTGGTTATAAAAATCACTCCTAGGCTGTAATTCGGCAAATAGTGCCTCAGCTGAGGGGAAAATTGTCCCCTCTTGGTAGCTGCTGGCCTGTTTTGGTTTACCTTTTGTTTTAGTGATTTGAGGGAGATACACAGTTATTTGAAAGATGCTCTTTAAATGTAACCCTCAGGAGGCGAAAATGTTAGCACTTTAAGGCATTCATTTGTATTTCCACCTCCAGTGAAAGGGGTGACGTTGACTCTACAGTTAATCCTGTCATGGTCCCAATTATTTCTGGCATTTTCAGAAAGCAAAGACAATGGGCAAAGCCTTCCATTCGAAGGCAGTTAGTCAGCAGAAAGCCTCTAAATACTTGTGAGGTTTGTATTTCCCGAGCCACCTCGAAGGACGACAGGCTGTTGACTGTTGTCTCAGAACTGATTTCCTCCTGTGAAGACCAAATCACTACGAAAGCACTGGAGAGCTCAGCATTTTTAACTGCCTCAAGGTGCTTATTTGCAGGGAAGGGATAAACTCAGGAGGATCAAATAAGGAAGGGAGGAAAACTCGGCTCAGCCTCCCAAATGAACCAGATCATTTTCTCCTCTCATCACTTTCACATCTGTGATTTTCCTCCTTCCTCCCAAGAAAGGTACACGCTCTTCTGTGCCATTAAGGAGAGATGATTACTAGGGCCCGAGTCAGATGTTCCTGGTCTGTTTCTAGAGCCCCATTTGCCCTCGCCTGTGCACTTTTAAGAGAAGCCAGGCAGCTGGCAGCACCCTCTGCATCCCCAGTGCAAAGCCACCTGGCCGGCTGGGGCGCACCTGAACGGAAAAACAGAGAGATTGAAAGTGCACTGGGGAAAAATAAGCCCTCAGCACTTAAGTCATGGGAGGAAGAACGTGACAGTTGGCACTAGCATCCAGACTCTCAAGAGTAACCAGCTTTCCCGCTGGGAGACCTGTGGAATTTCCAGACCCAAAGGCAGGCGGTCCTGGAACTCAACTTTCTGGGAGAGGAGGAAAGACGTTCGTGTCATTCCCTCACATTCATCAACTCAGGGTATACTCCTTCAGATTCTTGAAACTCAACATTTATCTTTTTTAAATGTCCCTGGGAGAGGAAACTACTCCCATTTCACCAATGAGGAAAGCACAGACAGAAAAGCCAACTGATGTGTTCTCGGAGCCAATGATGGAATCTGGTCTCCTATGTCCCCATTTGGGACTCTAGCTATCCTGGCCTGGGGGATGGGGAGGGAGCCCAAAATCCTCTTTAAATCTTTTGTGAGTTCTAATAAAAAGAAGACGTTTTAAGTCCTTGCGCTTGGAGTCCAGCACTTACAGCACGACAAAGGCCCCGGCCCTGGGACTCATACATTCTAGAGCCCACCCTTGAATGCCTCCTATGGTTGGGGGCACATGCCTACCCGGAGTCTTTGACCTGTCCCCTTCAAGACCATGAACCCAGTATCTCCTGACCAAACAACCTCCACCTGCTCTGGACTTTCCCTTATCTGTCTTGCAGACAAAGGCAAGAGGCACATCCTTGGGCCCAAGCTGTGGAATAGGGGTGGATGCAGAGAGAGCTTAGCCATGCAGGACGGAGTGCCCACACATGTGTGTGTGTGTGTGAAGCCCCTTGCAGAGCAGGACAAGGCAAGGTGGGGAGTGAGGAAGATCTGGTGTCTACAGGGCTGCTTCTCCCCACAGGGCTATGTTCTGCACACTAGTCCGGGAATTCTCAATTCTCAGTACGCTGGGGATGTGACTCTATGATTATATCGAAATAAAAATTAACCATAAGCACACACAGTAACATGAATCCTTTAAGAGGCTTTTGCTTTTTACTCTCTTTCCTCGCTGGCCCACTTCCAAAGTCAGTTTTGCTAAGCTACTTTCGTTTCAGGCTACTATTGAGCTTTTAATTATTGTACGTCCTCTCCAATCCAAGAATGCTTACTTAAAACTTACAGAATCCCACCTGGAAGACAAAAATCTAGCTTCCTAACCTCTACACGTACAAAATCAGATTCCACTTGGATTAAGGATTAAGTGCATTGTGAATCCCATTTATAACAACCTGCCAAAGCTCTTGAAACACTTTGTCAGGTGGAACTATAGACCCCTGGCAGAAGAGGAAGAGTCAGGGCAGTGGCCGGAATGAGTGAACACAGGATGGAGGCCAAAAACACACTGGAGGGCAGGCAGAGCACTGGGGCTCAGGGCACACACGGAAGCCAAACACAGCAGTAGGGAGGTGTCCATCCAGAGCCAGGGGTCATGCCAAAATCAGACGTCAGGGAAAAGCAGCAGAGCGAAGCTAGATGAGCAAGAGGACAGCAGAAGCAGCCAGGTGAACCTCCACACTTTGACATGGAGACCAAGAAGGGAGCAGTACCTCAATTTCCAGCACAGAGCAGAAGACACTAACTCCTCATGTCTCTACGGCACTTGGCAGGTTACAAACCACTTTCATATATAATATGGGGTTTAATCCTCATGTATGGCAAGTTATGGATTATTAACCCCATTTAAAGATGAAGAAACTGAAGCTCAAAGAGGTTCCTCACCTGACTCAGTGTAAACCTGGAGGAGAAAAGAGGAGGTTCTTGAGGCTGAGTCTTCCGATGCTCGACTGAAACGCATGCTCTTCTGACACCACAAGGCTTTAAACTCAGCACACACACCACACATGGGTTATGATGACAGCTCTCGGCTCATACAACAATGCTCAGACTTTCTGGATTCCCTTTTGTTATTTGCTGAGATTGGGATGGGAGGGGTGAGAAGAACCTTCGTACTCCTTCTGGTTGTGATTTCTCGGGGAGCCATTTACGGCAGTTCCATGAGTCTGACCTCTGGCAGCACCCTAGACATATCATGCCAGCATCGAATTTATGACGATCCTAGCTACTGCCATCCAATCTGCTAAGATGTGCAGAGCACAGACATCAGGAAATATGTCTTTCTGTACATACAATACAGGGGAACTTATTTGTTGTGGCAGCAAGGAGCAGAAAAGGACATTGCTCTTGGGGCCCTAAGGGGAAAAGAAAGATGATGCATGATGTAAGGTAGGGTATTAATCATGCCTGACACCTCTGGTAATCAGCTGGAGTTATGCTTGGGAACAATTGCTCTTCAAGGATGGAATGGGAGAATAATAAATGGGGAGGGACTTATCAAGTGAGACGGCCTAACCTGATAAGATACTGAACTCTGTAGCTCAGCATCCTTCCTGGAAAGCTGGCTGCAATTAAATTCGAGAGTTGGAGGGTTGTCAAAATGGTTGTTAATGTTTTGTTTTCCTTTCATCTCATCTGCACTGGAGTCATCCCAGAAGAAGCTCCGAGTCTGAGTTTAGGGGACCTACTATCTGTCAAAGCTATTCTCCTCAAGGTCTGTAGCATCATGAAGCATTTCCTGTGTCTCCTAGAGAAGGCTGGCACCATGGGCAAGTCTCCAGGCCAGCTCAGGCAGGGGTGGATCTTATTTCTGCCTGGGTATAGATAACTGCACTGTAGGATGCCTGACGAAACAATAAACGGAAGCCCTCAGATGGCAACCTGGTGCCACACAAAGTATGCGACGAGACTCTCTCTTCGATGCCGAGTTGTGACTCAAATTAACCTCAAGCCAGGGGAAAATACCGGTCCCCTCTCCATGAGAGCACAAAGGAATGAAGACAAAAAGCCTATGGAAGTGACCAAGAAAGAATTAGGTATTAAATCTAGTCCTTTCATAGCAAAATTCTACCACCAGGTGAGTGGCAAGTTGAACAACCTGTGATATTCATGAACATGATCCCTGAAGAGTCCAGTCAAACTGCAGTCTATCTATCTATCCATCTACCTATCTATCTGTCTACCTATCTATCTACCTATTTATGGCTACGCTGTGTCTTCGTCACTGGGTGCAGGCTTTCTCTAGTTGCAGCGAGCGGGAGCTACTCTTCATTGCGGTGCGAGGGCTTCTCATTGCAGTAGCTTCTCTTGTCGTGAAGCACGGGCTTCAGTAGCTGTGGCGCACAGGCTTAGTTGCTCCATGGCTTGTGGGATCTTCCCGGACCAGGGCTCGAACCCTTGTCCCCTCCATTGGCAGGCAGATTCTTAACCACTGTGCCACCAGGGAAGCCCAAAATGTAGTCACTTCTATTGTTTAGAATTAATGCCAACCTCTGCCTACACTCACACATCTGAAAACACTTTACTATCTCAACCCTCTTGAACTTGAAAGGATTAAAATACAAAGTGGAGCCGTATCTTTTATTAAAGTCTTCATTTCCTATGTTACGAATCAGTTCTCAGATTTTTATTTTTAGTAAAAAATGGTCTACAACTCTACAGTCCTCTGCACTTCACAAAGAGCTTTTTTCACTTCAATAGTCACAACTGCATTTTATTTCAACAAACAATGACTGATCACCTGTTTTGTGCCAGGCACTAGGAAATGCAAAGATGAGTAAGTTAAGAAGCCTGTCTTGAAATACCCAGAGCTTATTGGGTAGAAGGAAGACAAATGCATAAATGGCTTATTATGTAATAAGAGCTGCGACAGAGATATGGGCAAAATAATATATGAACACAGATGGGGTCAAGTGACTTTCCCAAGGTCATACCATTGATATGTGGTAGAGGATGGAAAGGAATCCATGACTTCTAACTCAAATCTGGAATGGTTTCTACTGTACCAAAGCTACCTTCTTAGGTCAACCACACTCCTAGCCCTTCATTAAATTCCTTTCAATGATTTAAAAATCATGACTTATAAAAACTGTTAATTTGCTCTCTTTTGCACCTGTCCGTCAGATTCCTTTCTCCACTTAAGCCCATACACTGATTTTATTTCTCAGTCTTAGCCACTAACTCCCAGTGGCCACGCTTGACCTTTTTTGCCCTTTAGGTTGTAACAAGATTCACCAGCTTCACCCAACCAAGAAATCCTCTTCTTGCTTGCTCTCCATCTTCTGTACCCTATATTCTGTTCGGGCTCTACCAGGCATGACACGCATACCACAACTCAGCCACAGGAACATAGAATTCTTTAAGGCAATCACCATAAAGGAGGTTCCGCATTTATTCTAATGATGCTGTGATTGTTCATAGTCATATCACATTAGGAACTTTTCTTTTGGAGCTACATTTGACATTTGCAATTCCTTTTGCTTTGAATAGCTGTAATGGCAAAACTTCAGCCTTTTGATGTTGGCTTTGATTTTTGGAAACAGTCAAAGATCCAGCCAGTGAAGATAATTCCATTTGTCCTCAAAACAGGTTATTACCTTAATTAATTGATATTTGCTTTCTATAGTGGTTCATAAATGGACTCAATGAGTAATTCTGATATTTTTTGAACAGTGTTACTATGACTGGGATAAAAATATAAACTTCCATGGTGATTTCTTTATGGAGGTACAGAAGTCTAAGTATTAATATTTATTATTAGTGTGAATAGAAATTCTAAGTTATTTTCTTTTCTTACATTTTTGTTTGTATTGTTTTCAACTATAAAAAATGTACTGAAAGAAATGTGCAAGTTCCCAAGATAACTTTTTAAAGTAAGGCCTATTTGGACATATGAAATCTACAATATTTGTCAAAATATGAGTTATTGTCTACGTAAGTGCTTTATAGACAATGTTCTGTGATATCCCTAGAAGTCTGAGGGACCTCTCAGAGCCAAGAAGGGTAAAAATTAGGGGGCTGCCTCTTAGGAACAAACCCAGGTCCCCATTCCACCCCGCTCACCCTGAAGCTACCAATACAAGATGCTCTGTTTTATCCATTTTTCACACTGGCATTCTGGTTACTTTTGTTTAAAGATACAGTTTGCTGCTAAATCAATTTTGAAAGGCACTGCTTTGAGTATAAATACTGCTCTTGCCACCACCCACGTATCTCATGTATTCACACATTTTACTTATTTATTTCATTTTATTTTACTTTGCTAAGTTACTTCCCTGGGGCTAAAACTGATTTAAAGTGATGAGAATGTTCTGAGTTTCAACCCATTAAATATGCAAAGATTCAAATGCAAAAATGTCTGTTCTGACACTGAAGAGTGACAGAAATCAGTTTAGCATCTCAGTGAAGATTAACAATTTCAGTAAAAGGCATTCAGGCTACCTGGTAAAGGGACAGCAAAACAGTTTAGTGATTAAAAGATGATTCAAGCCCATACATCAACTAGACTAGCAATGAGGTCCTTAAAATCTTCTGGATACCACTACACACCTACTAGAATGGCCAAAATCCAGAATACTGACAACAACAAATGTTGGTAAGGATATGGAGCAACAGGAACTCTCATTCTTTGCTCACAGGAATGCAAAATGGTACAACCACTTTGGAAGACAGTTTGGCGGGTTCTTACTAAACTAAACATGCTTTTACCATACAATCCTGCAATCATGCTTCTTGGCATTTACCGAAAGAAGTTGAAAACCTACATCCACCTGAAAATCTGCACACCACTGTTTAGATAGAGCAGCTTTACTCAGACTGGCAAAACTTGGAAGAAACAACCAAGATGTCCTTCAGTAGGTGAATGGATAAATCAACTGTGGTACATCAGAAATGGAATATGATTCAGTGCTAAATGAGCTATCAAGCCAGGAAAAGACATGGAGGGAACATTAAATGCATATGACTAAGTGAAAGAAGACAACCTGAAAAGGCTACGTACTGTACAATTCCAACTATATGACAATTCTCCAAAAATATGGAGACAGTAGAAATGTCAGTGCTTGACAGGGGCTGAAGGAAGAAAGGGATGAATAGATAGAGCACAGAGGATTTTCAGGGCAGTGAAAAAAAACACTCTGTATGATACCATAACGATAGATATAGGTCATTATATATTTGTCCAAATCCATAGAATCTACCACACCAAGAGTGAACTGTAATGTAAACTATGGACTTTGAGTGATTATGATTTTTTTTTTTTTTTTTTTTTTTTTTTTTGCGGTACGCGGGCCTCTCACTGTTGTGGCCTCTCCCGTTGCGGAGCACAGGCTCCGGACGCGCAGGCTCAGCGGCCATGGCTCACGGGCCCAGCCGCTCTGCGGCATGTGGGATCCTCCCGGACCAGGGCACGAACCCGTGTCCCCTGCATCGGCAGGCGGACTCTCAACCACTGCACCACCCGGGAAGCCCGTGATTATGATTTGTCAGCATAGGCTCATCACTTGTAACAAATGTACCCTCTGGTGGGGGATGCTGATAATGGAGAGGCTATGCCTGTTTTGGGGGGAGGGGGTATGAGAGAAATCTCTGTATCTTCCCCTCAAGCTTTCTGTGAACCTAAAACTGCTCTAAAAAGCTAAAGTCTTAACAAAAACCATCAGAGTAACACCTCCATCTCTAGAGGAATACAAAATATGTGATAAAATTCAACAGCTCTTCCTGGGGGTAAGGAGTGGGGAGGAGGGACCACTTAGAGCATTAGGAATAGGAGGAAACATCCTTAATCTGGTAAAATGAATCTCCTTAAATCCTACAGCAAGACTTAATGGTAAAACATTTGAATTACTCCTTTTAAAAGCAGATTTCTATTGAGTTATTTGTAGTGAGGTGGATGGACCTAGAGTCCGTCATACAGAGTGAAGTAAGTCAGAAAGAGAAAGACAAATACCGTATGCTAACACATATATATGGAATTTAAGGGACAAAAAATGTCATGAAGAACCTAGGGGTAAGACAGGAATAAAGACACAGACCTACTAGAGAATGGACTTGAGGACATGGGGAGAGGGAAGGGTAAGCTGTGACAAAGCGAGAGAGTGGCATGGACATATATACACTACCAAACGTAAAATAGATAGCTAGTGGGAAGCAGCCGCATAGCACAGGGAGATCAGCTTGGTGCTTTGTGACCACCTATAGCGGTGGGATAGGGAGGGTGGGAGGGAGGGAGATGCAAGAGGGAGGGGATATGGGGGTATATGTATAGCTGATTCACTTTGTTATAAAGCAGAAACTAACACACCATTGTAAAGCAATTATACTCCAATAAAAATGTTAAAAAAAAAAGATTTCTATTTAATATCATACGGAAGACACTGGCCAGCTCAATAACAAAAAGAAATAAAGGAACAACAATTGAAAAGAAACAAAGCTGTCATCATTCATTGATCAAGCTCATTAATAATACTGCTCAGATCCTAGATATCCTTTCTGAAGCCAATATTAAAACTTGTCATCTTCTGTTGAATCTCAGTGGTGGGTACGTAAGACTCCATTACATGGTTTTCTGTACTTTAGGTTTGGGATCATTTATTTAAAACTTAATATGTTTTAACTTAAAGTTTAATAAAAATACCTGCATCTTGCTTAAGTAAAAATAACCACCAGGGTGGTATCTTTAACATATCCAAATGAAACTAAGGGAGAGGAATAATTTTCAATCCTTAATTCTTTAAATAAATATTTAGTAACAGCAATAAAGATCAGCTAAAATATAACATGTACCACAGATCAAAACAATGCCTAAGAGAGCATTCCCAGGAAACAGATCAAGTTCATATTTTGTGAATTGTCCCTTTGGCCTATGGCTCGTGACATAAAAGTCTAGAACAGAGCTGTCCACATTTGAACATGTGGGCCCAGCTGGCTTCAAGATATGAAAAGCAAGACTTGTGAGATTGAAAACAAATTTTCATTTATTTTTGGACACAAAAAAATGCAAGTAAGCCTAAATCTCTTACAAAGCATTTGGGTAATCAGAATTAAAACATGAAGAAAAGGATAATTTACGACTTGGCTAATTGTTTTTTCTTCTTAGCAGTCATAGGTAAATTCATATATACACATATGAAATACAGAAATATTTTGCTAATATAGAAAATACCTTACAAATATATCACAATCCCACTAATTTCTAGAGCTGCGGTTCTCAGCCTGAACTGGAGTGGCTCCTCCAAGATGTACGGCAGGTCCTTGAAAGGAGGCTTGGCATGTCCCATTCCCCCCACAGCTAATCATGTCACTTACAGTCTCTGAAGAGAGAGTTACCTAAGTGATGGAATCCTGAATCAAGGGGAATATTAACCTCCATGTTGAGGAAAGGTCAAACCTTCATGTCTGAAACACTATCTAAGTTATCAAATTATTACTGGGAGAAATGCGGCCTTCTGCTGCTTTGAACCAGAGATGATTAGAATGGGGTAGACATCTGAGTGAGTGATGCTATAACCTCATTTTACACGACTTGGTTTGCTGCCAGTGTTTGTAGTAGTCAGATTTAATTTTAGTGACACTATGAAATATAGTGTGTTGCACATAAAATATTAATGTAGCACATAATTGGGATGTTCAAAATAGCCAAGTTTATGTACACTGATAAATACTGACTTGGTGAAATGCTCTGTCTAGACCACCCCCTACAAAAGAGCAAATTATAATATCTATTCTAATTCCAACTCACTCAAACTTCCTCTGATGCTTCTGTCCTGTTGATGTACGTTAGAAGGACCCAACCAGTTTATGAGAACAAGCCCTCTTCTTTGGAATAACAAGAGAGTGGATCTAATAATATAGGACTAGACAAATTAATATACCTTATCAGGAAACGGCAGTAAAGCTTCCCCTGTAGTTTTGTTCCTTCAAAGGTCAGCTAGCTCAGGCAGCTTTCTCTCATCACCCAATCTGTGTGGATTTATCACTGACCTGTGAGTTTACACTGGACTTTTTCAAATTTGCTAATAAATAACTATGGAGCCAGAAGAAAGGGACTGACCGTAAGTAACAGGGCAGTAACAGGAAACTTTCATACAGTAAGTAAATTTTTCAACCCCTTCTCACTCTCTGGTCTGAGGATTGTACAGCATGGAAGAATGAATCATTTTCACAACCCTAAAATCTATAAAGAAAGCACAATACTGTGGTAGGGCCTGGACAGTTCCTGAAATTTTCAGTTGCACGTTGCTCTTCTTGTAGGGCTAAAATTTTCTCATTGATCCCTGGTTTGCTTAAGATTTATCTTTGTTATTGTTTTCTGCTATCCTCTTTACACACACTTAGAGCCATGCCTTGGGAGGCTGTTTACTTGGTGTTGGGAAAGTCCATCTTAAAATGTTTCCCCATCCAGTCTGTCATCTTCATAGCACATGGGGACATACGGAGTCCCTGTGCACACAGCACATTTTAGACAAGCTCCCACTAGCACTTCATAAATGCTATGCAAGAAAAATCAGAGCGAAGGATCAAGTCCTCGGAAATAGGTCCCCTGTAACTAGCAATAGTTCCATGTAAACGTAAAATTGCATAACGTCTCACTGGCAACGTGGTATATTCAACAAAACAGTGGTTCTAGACTTACAGAAATACAAACTCCAATACCGAGTTTGCCATGTATGATCTGACAACCTGCCAAAAACTTTTTCCTCTGAAGTTTTCCAAAGAGATGTTTTCAACCTTCTCCGTATCTCTCAAGTTCCCAAACAGCAAAAACCCCTTTCCTCTCATCAGAGACCCTGCCTCAAACTTCTTAGAGAAAACAGATCCCCCTCGGCTTCCTGCCCCTCCCCTCTACTAAGTCACTAAAATATGTACCTTTTCTGCCTCCTGCTTTCCTGTCCCAATGCAAGAAGCTGCAGCCTTTGGGTAAATGCATCACCTTGGCCCTGGAACCCATTTCCATCCCCTTCCTCTGAGACCTTCCTCTATCAACTACCCTCTTTGTATGTATCTTCAATACTTTCTCTTAACAAGTATTTTCACCTCAGAAAGGTAAGCATCATCCAGGCTCTCCCTCCTTTATTAAAACACATCATACATACCCCCCATCTGACTATTTATTTTCTCCATTTAGATGTCAACACTCATCCCCTACCATCCTCTTCAATTCATTACAAACAGGTTTTCCTCCCCATCACTCCTCTGATAGTGGGTCATCCAAAGTCACTGACCAAAAATCAAAGGACACAGCATTAGATACTGTTGATTTTGTCTTTTCTTTTTTCTATTCCTTTGCCTTCCATGACATCTCTCCTTCTGGTCTCTACATACCTCCCCAGTACTTCACCTCAGCTCTCTTCACAGAAATCACTTCCTCTGCCTATATCTTAGGCAACCCCTGGGGTTTTGTTCCCAGGCTTCAGCTCCTCTCCTCCCTGTCACTCTTTCTGGAAGGTGTCTCCCATGCCTCTATATTCAATCGTACTTCATATATGCCAAGGACTAACAAATCTTTGTGGCTAGCCTGGATTGCTCTCCTGAGTACCTAAACTTAATATGCCCCCCTGTCCACTGAATGACTCCACCAGGATATTGATGTTTTAGTTTGTGTATTTTCCCCACCTCATTCCCCCAACCTGCTCTTCCAATTAGTCCTGTCTTCAGTTGGAGCACAGTTATCTACACCATGATTCGTACCAGTCCCCTAGGAGCCATTTTTACTCCTTCTTCTGCTATGTACAGATCAAATCAATCATTAAACCCTGGTCAAACCATTTCCTTATATCTCTTAAACCTGCCTACTTCTTTTCACTTACATTATCTCTTTATTCTTTCAGATTGCCACCAGTGCTGACTGGATTACTATAACAGCCTCTTGTCTCCTGATTTTCACTTCATTCCAAACAAGGGTTCAGCAAACTACAACCTTCTGGCCAAATCTGACCCCTGCCTGTTTTTGTAAATAAAGTTTTATTGGAATTCAGTCATGTCCACATGTTTACATATGAATATATCGTCTATTGCTGCTTCTGTGCTACAATAACAGTGTCAAGTTGGAGACCATGTGACCCACAAAGCTGAAAATATTTAGTTTCGAAAACCTTTGCCATACCCTGCTCCAAGCCATTCTTTACCCTTTCCAAAATAGAAATAAGATAAATCACTTCTCTGCCCAAATGGCCCCCCAATTCATACAGGGCAAAATTCAACTTTCTTAGCACATCAACTAAAGTGATTCAAAAATGTGAAGTACCTTTTCAGATTCATCTCTCACCCTCCCCCATCAGACCGCATTCTCTAACCTCATGGAAGATACCATGCTCACACTATGCCTTAGAGACTTGCACATGGGGTCATTCTCCCTTGAAGTCTAACCTCACCCCCTGCCCCCTTACCTGGCTGCCTCTTATTTTCTTTTTAGGATTCAAACCAGATGTCACTTCCTCAAGGAGACCCTCCCTAATTGCCACATTTTAGTCAGGTGTCCCTCTTTTTTGCTCCCATAATTCCCTGTGCTTCCCTCTCATTCTCGCTCTATAATAATTGTCTCTTTCCTTCTTTGTCTTTGTCCCTTAACTATAAAGTTACTGTGGACAGAACTATAACTTGTTCACCATTGTATCTGTAGCAACTATCACCTGGCAGCAAGGCTGTGCTTGAGAAATATTTTCTGACTAACTGAATATTTGAATGAATCGTATTTATCATCTCTGAACTTTTTCTCAACTGTGAAATGGAGATAATAAAATGTAATCCATAAGGTTATTTGATGATTAAATATTATATATACACCCCTAGAGCATGCCTATTACCTATCATTACTTAGTACGCAATAAAGGTAGTTTGCTACCTATTCCTCCCATAAATGGGCCAGAGTTTCCATTGAGCTATTAAAATATAAGGATACACAGCCTCTGTGTTCAAGAAACTTACAAACTGATAGGTGGTGAGAAAAGAAGTCACCACAGTACTATTTAGGATGATGCCCTGAGACATCCAAATAAAACACTGTGCAGCCAGGTGACTTATTTCAAATAATAACTCATAGCTAGTTCATCATGTTTTAAAATGTGTTGGGTTAATACTGAAACAGTACCTCCTAGAGTTATAACAACAAAAATAAAAAGTAATGGTGAGGTTAATTTACGAATAGAAGTGACAGCTTTAAGAATTTTAAGAACTATGTGAGAAGCTTTTCACAAGTATTTTATCTGAAATTATGGAAAACAAAATATACACTGGGCTTAAACTGTGCCTTTCCAAAAGGCATGAACAGCAAGTTCACCAAAAAATAAAGATCAGTGACTTATAAGCAAAAATAAATTTCAAGCTTAGGAGTGGAGATTCTGAACTCAGATGGAATCTTTCCTGCTGACTTGGGCAATTGCTGAACTTCTGAGCTTGAATTTCATCATTTGTAGAAATGAAATAATCATACTGTATGAGTTGGGATGCTTGTAACCTCAATAAACAGAAACACTAACTCAAAATAGATTAAACAATAAGAAACATGACATCACATTCAGCTGTCTAAAAGAAAAGGAAGAAACAGCCTCTTCTTGGGCTTCTTTGTTTAGGATCACAGAATCATTGCCAGAAACTCCCAGCCTACTCTTCTTCATGTCTCATTGTCCAGGACTGAGTATCCTCACAGGCTGAACAAATCACTACCTGCTGTAATGGAATTATTCTTACATCAATCAAGCCCATCCCTCAAGCTAGAGATAGGACAGCTTCCCTGAGACATAAATTGCAAAGAAGAAGCGAAGGGTGGATTCTTAAAAAAGCTGCAGTTCTGTTAGGAAGAAAGGGAGGGAAATAGAGACTTGGTAGATGTCTAGCACTATCTCCTATGAAAACTAACTTCATGGCTTTGACACAAAGATGAAATGAAAAAAATGCACCTAAAGGATTTCACATAAGGCTTGGTATATACAGATATGATAAATTCTCAATAAATATTGGCTACTTAAAATTTTCATTATTCAAAGACTTGGTCTCTGTATCATTCATGAATTAGATTTCCCTCAGGCCTCTTCTATCTTAGCAAACAAACAATAAATGTTAGCCAGCTTTAATAATAATGATAGTAATAGTACTTATGCATAGAGAGAATGTGAAAATATATACACCAAAATATTAAAAATAGTTTTCTCCAAGAGGTTGGATCATAAATGCTTTGAATATACAATTTCGTTTTTGCTACCTTGATTTTAAATATTCTATGCTGAAAGTATGTTATGTATGGAATAAAAATGTTTAAAAATGTTTATTTTTCTCCCTCATAGATCCTCAAGTTTGTGTGTATTAGCAACTGGTCACTACAATTTATCAAAATGTTAATATATGTTTGTCTCCCCCTGTTTTTCCTTTCCTGTGTTTCAAGCAAATAGCCAGGCATTTAGTATTTCCTTGCTTCAGAAATATTTTTTTAACATATTTATTGGAGTATAATTGCTTTATAATGATGTGTTAGTTTCTGCTGTATAACAAAGTGAATCAGCTATCCATATACATACATCCCCATATCCCCTCCCTCTTGCGTCTTCCTCTCACCTTCCTTATCCCACCAGAAATATTTTTTATATAAAGCAGAAGCTACTTGAAGACAAAACTCTTCCTATCCTTTGTGAAATATAAAATTCTTTTCAGAGATTGTTTACCTTCTGGATAAACCTCTGGAGATGGTGGGGGAAAGACAATTGTCTTTCAGGATTACTAGAAAAGAGACAATAATTTTAATCTCTTGGACTGTTGAAAAAGACAAAAGTTTAGAGGTCCCGTGACAACAGAGATCCACTATGGTAGCTTCTTGGAAGGTGGCCAAGAAAGAAATGGCTTCATGATTCACCGGGGAAGAAGGACTGTAGACACAGGCTTCCAGCCTCGGCATAAGGACTATGCCTTAAGCACGATACCCTGAAACCACAGGGAACCATGCCATAAGGTCAGGGGGCACAGTGGCAACGCATGCTAACAGTCTAGCCCTACAGCTGACGAATTGAGGGTCTATTCTGGCACTGAACAAGACACTGAAATACAACCACATTTCTGTGTGGGAAGTGTTAACGCCAGTGATGTCTGAGATTGAACTTCATCTTGGACACATGAGAGCTCCGAGTCACATTTAAGTGGATTTAAATAAAAGGATGAAATTATGTCTTACATAACTGGTTTTGTGAACTGAAAGGATGCCCTTCATTGAAAATTCTGTAACGTGGTTACAGAAATGTGGAGGTGGAAAAAAACTGGTAATTTGGTCTAACCCCCTTGCTTTAAGGATAAGGATGCTGATTCAGGAGAGGGTAATGTCCTGTCCATAACTGCACAGTTTATTAGTGGCACAGCCAGGGCTGAAGCTTTTACAAAGATAAGCTATATGTGTTTTTGTGTGTATGTGTGAAAGGATTATTCACTACTCAAATAAAATGCTCAAGTTAGATCTGTAATTGTCTGTCCTCAGCTTTTGATGACAAAAGCAATTTCTCATTGTATTACATAACTAATGTGGATACGGAGACATCAGAAGATCTCATCACGAAGATGTCATAGGAGAGAAAGTGTATCATTGAATCCTTTTCATTCTGTCGCCAGTTCGTTTTCCCCTCCCAGCATCAAATGACCTCTTAGGAGATATGGCTGCTCACAGGCCAAGACCACAGGAGCCAGACGCCTTCGCCTTCTATTCTGGGATCTGACACATAGACTCCCTCAGTGGCCTTGGTGAATTCCTTCACTTTCCTGCCTGGTTCATCCTAGACGTCACAGTAATATTGGCTGCAGAGGGGTGGCCAAGTGATAAGAGGCATCAGAAGAACTCAAGAAGAAGGATTACATACAATTTCCCTTTAGTCCTTTAGATAAATACATTCTTCAGTGTTTAAATTAGAATTATCAGAAAGGGCTATTTGTCCCATTTTCTGGTTTTTGGATAATCAATATTTGTGCACAGCAGGGGTCAAAGACTCTGGTATTAAAAGGCTTTGTATATTGCAACAACCATTCAGATGTATTCTACTTTATGTCACACCACGTCTTTGATTCGTACATCGATTGTATGGTATCTGTTGTGTGGCAAGCAGTGCACATTTACCTCTGTTGTTCCAGAGAACAGAGATAGGAGGAAGAGTTCCAAGTTTTTAAGCAGCAGAATTTGCTTCAATATAGGTGTCTAATATTTACAACAACATTTGCCATAATATATTTCTCAAAACACTATTCCCTAAGTCTTACTTGGAAAATACTGCACAACATAGCACTCTTCTAGAAAATCACAATGTTCATGAAAATATGAAGGGTTCTAAGAAGTTGTATACAAGAAAAAAACTGCATTGGTTTGTCAAACCCAGAACTTTACAAACTTCTTTGACCACAGAACACATTTTTCCTCAAGCATGAGTGAACCATAGCAATAAACTGGTCCTCTGAAAATACAATTCTGGGTTGAAAAGGGCTTTCTCAAAGAGGGAGGAATTTTTGTCACTAGAGTTTCAAGTGAATGATTATATAACCAATTGCCAGGAAGTTTCTGGTGATTTCTGCATTGGATGGGATAAAGGACTAAGAAGAGGCTTCTAAGATCTCTTTCAATTCCCCAGATTCAATGAATCTATTCCACTCTAAATCAGTAACACTGTTTAATATCTTTTGTGCCTACTGTTAGACGTAAAGAGTAGTATCTTTTTTGTCTACCATTAGACACAGATGCCACTAATTGTACTAGAAAGGCTCCTTAGATTCCCTATCTCATTTTATCTTTGTGATAACCCTGAAAGGAAGGTATTATAACCCCCAATTTATAGATGAAAAAGAAACTGAGTGTCAAGTAGCTTAAATAAATTGCCCAAGTGGCATATCAGGGATTGGAACCAAGGTCCAAGCATTTTCTACTATGTAGTACCACTTCCCTAAATCATACCTTTCTCAAAAGGAGACCACAGCAGATATGGTTGGACCTGGAGTCCTGATGACTCAAAGGTATGAAATGATACTGTTGGCATTAGCCTTTGTAGTCATTAGTAATAATATAGAAATAAGGCACCACTTATCCGGGCACATGGAAGGGCTGTCCTTCCTGGGTCTCTTGGGATCGGGTACAGCCATGGGCCCAGGGCTTGCCAGTTAATTGTGGACAGGAATGATGTGTCAATTCCAGATTGGAGTGTCTAGTTGCAAGACCCTCCAGAGCTTTTTCACGCTCCTCATAACAACCAACAGTCTTTAAAAGACAGTAGTAGCTGCTGGCACGTGGGCCACAGAAAGGCTAGGAGTAGGGCCTTCTGCTGACCCACGATGGGAATGCAACAGGAAAGTGGATTTTGGAGGTCACTGCATAATCTAGCACTGTTTCTCAAAACTTCGATGCCTAAGAATCACCTGGAGAGCTCCTTCCCCAGAGATAAAAATTCAATATATCTTTCATCTTTAGATCAAATTTCTAACAGATCTTTAGAAATGTGGATTTCTGAAACGTTTCTAGATGCTGTTGATGCTCCCAGGCCACACTTCATGTAGCACTGACCTGCCAATCCTGCCTGACATATCCTCTAATCTAAAGTTGCTACCGCTCTGTTCTCCAATCAGGTGCTATCTCATCACCCTCTTTATTTGCTCCATATGGCTTAACACAACTATTATTATCTATTTGTTTGCTTACATATTATCTATCTCCTCCATTACGACATAAACTCCATGCAGATTGAGACTCTGCCTTTTTTTTTTTTTTTTTTTTTTTTTACTGTGTATCCCCAAAATGCTGAACAGGGCCTAGAATCACAAAATGAATAAATGAATCAATCAAGAAGTGTGCTTTGAATGTCTACAGTGCATTTTAACTTCTGTTCAGGCCCTAAACTCCCGAGTACCTTCTTTTGATAGTGAGACACTGAGAGGAATAAACACATGAACAGATCTGGCTAAATGAAGCCCCAACTCCATCCATCAACCTATAGGTGCAGAGCCATTTGAAAAGGCCACTAATTCAGGCTGCTGAGGTTCTGAGTGTAAAATACCTCTCTCCTCTGCCTTGACTCTAGAGCCATGAGAGCAAATGGATCCATAAAAGTCAGGATTGCAGAACAAAGTTGGTTTCTTCTTTTCATATTTTCCTTCCTCAGATTTCCATGGGGGAGGCAAGACTTTGAAGACACAAGGCCTAGGCTTAGCAGGAGAGCACTCCTTAGGACCATGTCCCTGGTAGCCCAAACTGTATTTAAATTACATGAAAAAATTCATGAGTTTCATCAAAGCAACTTCAACCTATTATCACCACATACTCCCTCGTCTAGGAAATAGATCCCTACTGAAAATCGGGAAAGATGGCAAAGGAGAAACCAGTGTTAAGAAGAAGATCCAGCACGTGGCCAGTCCATACCACTTCTGGGTCCACCTACTTCACAAACGGCACTTCGTCCAACATCCGGCAGAGGGGGAACAACACAAAAAAGCCCCGAGGATGCTCACTGCATCCTCCTCTAGGTCTCCGAATCATTTCTTAGAATTAATGAGGAAACATAATTTGAGTATCTACTATACATAGGAACTACTTGCAAAAATTGGAATTGATTTAGAGATAACTTAAATTGAGTCTCAGATTTGCATACAATGAGATTTTTAGGGTTTGCTTTAAAATACTCAATTCCCCTTTAATCGCCCCACATACACACCCCCTCCAAAAAAAAAAAAAAAAAAAAAAAACCTAGGGAGCAGAGATAGAAGAAACAGGATAGGCCATTAGTTGATAACTGTTGATGCCAAGCAGATACCGAGGGTCAACTATGAAATTCTCTGTACAACTGTGTATGTTTGAACATTTTCATAACAAAAAGTTTTTTTACAATGAGATTCTCATCCAGCATATCACACACACACAAAAAAAAAATCCCAGTGTAACTTGCTAGGTAGAAAGACAAGCAGATAGTACATAGCAAAGGTAGCTTCACGTGGTTCCTGGGATGGAAACACACGGATATATTTTAACATCATTTACACTCTCAATGATAATAAGACACTGTAAGGAGCAAAGTATATTCTCAACAATTGTCAGTGTGGGAAGAAGTACAATTGTAAAGATTTATTCACTGCTGTTTTTAATACTTGATGTTTTGGAGTTATTCTTAGAGTAAAATAGAAGGTGTTTCCTGTGCTGAAGGCATTTTACATGTTCCTCTTGTTAAGCAAGACTTTCTTTTTTCCCCTCTGCAGTAAGTTTGGTGGGGAGAGTGTGCACTTGAACTTCGGAAAGATGTATGGAAAGTGTGTTATCCCTGAACTCTCACTTAAAACAGTCAATATTGTAAGCATTATTACAAACATTTAATGTCAACTGCAACTTTTACTAGAACTAACTTAAGCCTAGATGGTGATTTTATATTTTTTAATTTTAAAAATGTTTAAACTGAAAAAAAATCTCAGGGAAATGTGATAAATAGATGTTGCAATTTAGCTCCATGATACTACATGCTTGGCTACCCCATGCCCCCAAACTGTCCAGCCTATGCCCTCATGGTGGAGGGAGAGAGCTGCCATAATTTGTAGGCTGCCCTTCATAACTCCTTTGCACCTGGTGAAGGGAGACAGAATAGGAAAGAAAGAGGCTGGTGTTGGAAGGCAGATAGACTCCGACTGGAATTCTAGCTCTATCTCTTCCTAGCTGTGTGACCTTGTGTGAATCTTACCTCCCTAAATCTCATCTGTAAAATGGGGAATGGTATTACCTCTACATATCATTGAATCACTGTAAAGTACTGATCAGAGGAGAACCTATGGTTTGCGAGGAGAGGAGATTATTCAGGAGAAACTTTGCAGGGCAGCCTGTCCTTGGGTGGGGGCGAGACAAAATAAGGAAAGAAAACAGGAAAACAGAAGGACAGTTTGCATTCTTTTACCTCCAGAGAGAGGGTAGCCAACAGCAAAGACAGACACGACCCAGTCAAATTAATGTTCTTGGTTTAGTGTGTACTGAGCATACTCCAACACCCAGGTGCCCTGGCAAGGTGCCTCTGATGAATGAAAATTGCATTATAATGAGGCACCATGTGAAAATAAGATAAGCACCAGAGTCTACTTAGCTCTACCTGGAAAAGAAAATGGGAAGAAGTTTGTGAATGTTATAAAGGCGAACAAAATGAGTTATCTATTAATGTGTTAAGATGAAGCTATACATCTAGGAGAGAGCTTTAAGTGTCATCTACCTGTAACTACTTCTGCTGACAGTGTTTAGTCAGTGTTGGGGAATAAATTTATGTTCTAGAGTCAAGTCTGTGCCACTGACATTGCTTAGAAGGAAATACCATAAATAAGCAACCCGGAGCTCAAGAAAGGATTTTCTCTCCCCGGGTGCCCCGCAAAGGATTCAGATCAATCCAGAGGGCCGGGTGAAGACAGGGATAGAACAGGACGCCAACAGTTCCAATTCCACAGAGTTGTCATGCAAATTAAATTTTAAAATGTATGTGAAGTATCTGGAACACAGTAGGCCTTCAATACGTGATAGCTCATAGGATTATCACTGTCATCATCAATGTCATCGTCATCGTTGTCATTGGTACTACCTGCTATCTTCTCAATCCAGGTAGGCTTCCTCCTGCTTAGAGACTCTACTTTTGCCTTCAACATTAATGCCAACCTCAGCACCTCCTCACAGCCCGCAAAAGTAACCCACACACTCCCAAAACATTCAGGAACCATGGAGAACTACCAAAGACAAAGCAAAGGCTTTACATCACATTACTGAGAGTGAAGTCTATAAATTCATTCAGACACATCTGTTTTCCCCTGTCTGGTTTCTTCTGGCCATTCAGCTGTCTCCTCGTTTGTCTTTCCCTGAGCTGGGGCCAGCCTCACCAATTTAATTCCCATTCCCCAGACCCCTCGGTGTTTCTCTGCTCTTCCTTTCCTTTAGAACCTCCACTGCTTCCTCCCTTTCTTATGCAGAGCAAGTCCTCTCTCACCCAGACTTCACATATCCTATCCAGCAAAGAAAGGGTCTTCAGCTACAAGAGACTCTCTTCAAAGACAGTACTTTGAAACAGTATGTTTGCCCTAGTAGCAGTATTTACAATAGCCAAGGCATGGAAGCAACCTAAATGCCCATGGACAGGTGAATCGATAAAGAAGACGTGGGGTGTGTGTGTGTGTGTGTGTGTGTGTGTGTGTGTATATACACACACAATGGAATATTACTCAACCATAAAAAGAGTGCAGTAATGCCATTTGCAGCAACATGGATGGATCTAGAGATTATCATTCTAAGTGAGGTAGAGTCAGAGCAGAGAAGGACAAATATCCTATGATATCACTTATATGTGGAATCTAAAAAATTGATACAAATGAACTTATTTATAAGACAGAAATAGACTCACAGACATAGAAAACAAACTTGTGGTTACCAGGGGTGGAAAGGGACAGGGAGAGGGATAAATTGGGAGTTTGGGATTAACAGATACACACTACTGTAAATAAAATAAACAAGGTCCTACTGTATAGCACAGGGAACTATTTTCAATATCTTGTAACAACCTATAGTGGAAAAGAATCTGAAAATACATATAAAAAATATATATATAAGAATATATAATATATATGTAACTGAGCCACTTTGCTGTACACCTCAAACTAACACAACATTGTAAATCAACTACACTCCAATAAAAAAATAATAAATTAGTATGTTTAGTTACTTCATGTCATCATATTTAATTCTAATCTCACTCCACTAATCACTCAACCTCACAGCGATTCTTTCATTCTTCTGTCCTCTCCTTAGAACTACTTGTTGGCAAAACTTTTCTCTCCAATCCTATTCCAAGCACTGTTCTAGACCTGATATGGCTTTCTCATGCTGTCTGTGTCTGTCTCCAGCCCCCAGTCCTGTGGATCAACTTCCCCTTTGTCCAGAATGTCAACTATCTAATCTGGAAATTCAATCTATGTCTAGTTGTTGTAAGAAGAGAAAAGACAAGGCAAGAAAACTAGTAACGGAATTAAGATACTGCCAAACTTGAAACTAGGCACAAAGTTAACACTTCTCATTTTCTGTTTCTCAATGATGATAAGTAACTTGGTGGCCTGTAACTAAATTTGCATATGCCAACGTTCATGTATACCCGTGGACACATGCACTTGAGTGTGTGAAATAGAAAAGGCAATCCTGAGGGCTGAAGCTGAGGTTTAGGAGGGCTGGCTCTTCTGAATAAACACATAAATAAGTACTAGCCTGTAATCTATGCTAATAGATCTTATATTTCTAGGGTAACTCAGCGTTTATTAATTGAGATTCATCAAAACACAATATTCTGTCTCATGGAGTTTTTTCTGCATCTTCTTCCCTTTCCTACTAAAAAAGATTCAATTCTAAACACAAGACGAAGAAAAGGAAAAATGAGAGCAGACATAACCCAGTCAAAAAACTTAGATTTATGGAATTCAACCTTGAACATATTTTTTTTTTAAAACATCAAGCATGTGAATTAAAGCTCCCACCAGGCAGCTATAATTTATACAGCAAGCACTTGGCAGGTAATCCAAGTGCACTGTGATATGGGTAGAAAGGGGATCATCTTCACAGAAAACCAGACCCTCTTTGCGACAGGCCAGGGGGTGAGTAAGAAGCACACTCACTTTGCAGCTATAATAAGGTGTTTCCTATTTAATGGACCTTTGAGAATAAATGGAACAAGAAAGACCTAAGAAGAAAAAGTGGTTCACCACCAGAGTGTAAGCATGAGCCCGTGAAAAGCAAAAGGCAAAGGGAGTTGACCCAAAATAGTGACCTCCACCACGTTTGCAAAATTTCAGGCAAATCAACTACAAAAGAAAGAAAGTACAATTCAAGAGAAGGCTTTGATATTTTTCAAGCTAATTATTTCATCTGTTTACTCATTTTTCAAATAATTCATTTTTATTGTTAGAGATGTAATAAATACATTGATCTCCAAAATAATATTTTTGATTCCAGGCAATAAGGATTCATATTCTTTTTCTGAAGACTTATACTATATTTCTCAGCAAGCCTTTGTCAAACCACACTGCCCTAAAAAAAAATCTACTTCATAACTGAGCTTAAGAAAAAAGGTAAAACTTTGTCATATTTGCTTATAAAGGAACATAGAACACAGGTTTCTCTCTCACTCTACTCTCTCTACCCCTTAAAGACAGACACCCAAGTACAGGAATATCCCAATATTCCTGAAATTGAGGATGGGACCCAAATGATACCAGCTGATTTCATGCAGACAGTAACAATTATAAGCAGCATCCCTGAACCTGGAGAGCACTATTTTCTGGTTCTATGATTACCTGGCTTGAAATGAATTCTTCTTGAGTGGCATTCACCCTATTTGTAAGCATGGTCTCTAATAGTATGAGTTCACACTCTCTTGCTCTGTTCTGATCTGTGTTCTCTCGCACAACATGAGCTCTTTGGAACACTGATGCCACATGATTCTCTACTTTAGGTTTGTGATTTTCTATTCCCTTCCGCTTAATGCTTTTCTTGGAGGAAACCAGCTGAAAGTTCTAAAGAATCAACAGGCAAGAAGGAACTATGAAAATGAGGAAAGAGCACCAAAGTAGGAGTCAAAGCCCTAGATTCTAGGCTGTGCTGAGATTGACACAGCTGTTTTATATGCAGTGTGCAATCTGCACTGCTGAAGGGGTAAAGCCTCTTTGCCTTAAAAAGACAAAAGCCAACGGCAAAGTCATCATCACAAATCAGATGTCATAAACTGGCAGCCCTTGTACTCTTCCTGCTCTAGTGCATTTGACCAACAAATATACTAATTTTTTAATCAATAAATTTCAAGTAACACTGCAGATTTACAGATTCTCTTGAAAATCTGCCGGATCAGTAAAAATGCAGATTTACGGATTCTCTCGAAAATTCGTCAGATCTTATGAAATAAACCTATATTTGTGCTTGTCGAGAATTGTCGTTTGTCAAGAGAGCACGGACTCTCCAATTTGCTACATCCTCATCACTCCCAATGACTCATCGACACTTATCCTAACTCGCTTCCCTCCTTTAGGTTACCTGCCTGGAAGGTGAATTAAGGCATTTGTGTTTGCTGCCTCCAGTCTAGAAAAGGCAAAGGTAGGTAAGGAGGGATTGCAAGGTAACAAAGAACATGGAGAAGCCACAGACACACATCAAAGGTTGAAGGCTTGAACGTGTAGGCACATTTACAAATGGATCACAGCTCCCATTAGTTAGGCAGTCTCCCCTTCACTGCTGGATATACAATAGATAAATAAATAGGAAGAATACATGTGATATATATTTAGATTGCACATTAGACTTTAAAATCTGTGCCTACCTGAATACATTAGCCCATGTTTTCTGTTTATGTCTCCACAATGCCATGGAAACACAGCACGGCATCCTAATGGGTCTCTCCTGGCAATAAATAAACAAAGCCTTTGTCTATTCATGTTTCAATTTCTTTTTTTATGTAATTTACAATTTCAAAAAAGAAAACAGATCGGTGGTAGTTTCTTTCTTTCCTCGCTGCCCCTTCCAGTTTCCTTTCTTGCAAAGTGCCTCTGCAAGAAATGCAAAATGCACCTTCTAGTGGTTGCTGAAATCCACACCAGCATCATCAGCACTCAGAGAACAGGATTCTCCCAGCCGGACTCATCTTTCCCCTTCATCAAATGCCATGATAATTAAACTCTGTAATGAGGTTCTTCAAGCATTTCAGTGTAACCCAAAGAGCACTTAATAGAGTTGTTTAAGGTTGAAAGCTGATATAAAACAGACACAAAATCTGGTGGGGTTTGCTCCCCTCCTTCAGTCTAAAAGGCAATATCCAGTCCATTATTACAGAGAGCGCAACAACAGTCACAGCCCTTAAATGGCTCCACGATGGCCGCCACACGCTCTCGCCTCCCTGGCTCCACAGCCAGCGGGAGCCGACAAGTCACTCACCATGCCGCCGTTGCCCTAATGTGCAGGGGGCAAGGTGAAACCCAAGCTTCAAGTGCCGGGGGTACCATGTCTCACAGGGCAGCTCTCTCCTGTCTGGCACCTGCTGTCCCCTGCCCGGCTGTAACCCAAGACTCCGAAAGGCTGATTATTATCTGCATGGAGAAGTGGGCAGATTTAATTAGGTTGCTCAACTCTGAAGAATCCCCTGAACCCAAGTGCAGTGACCTTGGTCGCACAGGGAAAATGAGGGGGGCAGGCCAAGTACTACTTCTCCGGCGAGCTAGCAGGTGAGTTCCTGCAGAGACCCTTGCTCTTGGCTTCAAAATATTAACATGCTAAAAAACATCCCATATAAGCCAACTAGACTTTCAAGTTATTCTGATATCATGGACATACCTATGTTTTACGGGACTCGAAGCTTCTACACTTTTAAGATCCTTCTTTAAGGAAAAAAATGCAACATTATAAATGTAAAATTTGGTTGAAAAGTGACTATTCATTTATAATAGCAGGCAAGTAAATCATAACAATTAATAGTTTTTAAAATCCTGATAACTGTCAAGAACTTTACAGATCCAGAAGAAATATATACTTTTACTAATTAACTTCCTGGCCTGCCTCTATAATACTTGCTACTTGTATTTTTGTTTGTGTCCACTTTGTCTCTTTGTATGATGACAAAATTTAATATTTTCTTTACAAAAAATAAAATTCAGTCCCTCCTCAATCAAGGTTGCCCAAAACTTGCTTTTCCTTACTGAAAGTTTAGAAACATTTTTTTCAGCTCCATGATTTCTTACTGTAAAGTCTTATACATGTTTAGAATTCTTGCTAACTTTGGGAAAATATCAACTGTCTTTTATATATGTAGGATTGCAGAGTTCTTCAAGTTTCCCCATGCAATGACAACTCTTAAACATTCTTGGAATTTTAAGCATCCATTAACAAGTTAATTGTCATCTCTCTAGTGCCATATTATGAGTTTTATGTTATCTTTGTCAATGATCATCTTTTGTGTCAGGTCAACAGGAAATGTAAACACTTCTCCAATGTATTCATATTATTCCTTCCTTTTATTAGCTGGATTACCTAATGACCCAAGAGCCCAGTCATTAATTATTTTAAAAATGTATCTCTAGCTCTCATTGAATTGCTGCTGTTGGTATCTTCTGGATCTGATCCACCAGTTCCCAAACCTCACTGGTTGCTCATTACAAAGGCACCAACTCCCAAACTTCAGCTATTGCGTATTTCACAGAAAAGGCTAACAGGAAAAGGGGGGCGGGGTGGACGAGAGCCAGATAGAAAACTTAATTTATGGAGGTTAAATTATATACTTTATTTTAGTAAATGTTATAAAAACACACCATCATGTGAACAAAAAGCTTCTCAGCTTTAAGGTAAATCTGTCTCTGCTGACATCATTTCTTTATTTACCAACTGCATAAGAACTACTTTACACTAAAGAAACCCAAGTTGTAGTCAAACTAACTATATCAAATAAGTGAATTAACAATAAATCAATACATGGCATATTGCCATAGTTCTGTCCTTTACTAATACAAAAACTATAGGTTTAGAAATAAATCTTGTTAATACCAACTGCTTTATTAGTTAGCTCATTAGCAAGAACAACAAATATAAAATAGAAATTTTGGTTAGTTAAGCAGGTTGAGAGGGTTCATTTAGCAATTTGGATTCTTTTTGAAAATTAGATGAGCCCTTTAACTGAATTGCAGAACTATTAAATTAATTTGTGTGAGCTTAATAATATAAGTTAGAATAGGGGATAGATTTGACTAAAACCTGAGTAGATAGCTGTGTTGGTAAGCAGAGTCTGACATATTTTGGGAAAATCTATCTCTCTTAACCCTGTCTGGACTGAATTTGCTGCTTTATTCATTTTTTTTTTAATTAATAACCTATAGACATGCTAGAAATCAATTACAAGAAAATAACTGAAAAATTCACAAATATGTGAAGATTAAACAACGTGCTACTGAACAACCAACAGATTAAAGGAGAAATCAAGGGAGAAATCAAAAAATACCTTGAGAAAAACAAGAATGGAAATACAACATACCAAAATTTATGGGATGCAGCAAAAGCAGTTCTAAGAGGAAAGTTCATAGAGATAAATGCCTACCTCAAGAAACAAGAAAAATCTCAAACAACCTAAATTTACACCTCAAGGGACTAGAAAAACAGGAATAAATGAAGCCCAAAATTGGTAGAAGGAAGGAAATAATAAAGATTAGAAGAACAATAAATGAAATAGAGACTAAAAAGACAGTAGAAAATATAACTGAAATGTAAAACTGGTTTTTTGAAAAGATAAACAAAATTGATAAATCTTTATCTGGACTCACCAAGGAAAAAACAAGACCTCAAATAAAATGAAAAGAGGAGACATTACAACTGATACCACAGAAATACAAAGGATCATAAGAGACTACTATGAACAATTATATGCCAACAAATTTGACAACCTAGAAGAAATAAATTCCTAGAAACATGCAACATTCTAGGACGCAATCATGAAGAAACAGAAAATCTGAGCAGACCAGTTATAAGTAAGTAGATTGAATAGGTAACCAAAAACCTCCCAACAAACAAAAGTACAGGACCAGATGGCTTCACTGGTGAATTCTACCAAACATTCAAAGAGGATTGATACCAATCCTTTTCAAACTCTTCTTAAGAAAAGAAGAAGAGGGAATGCTTCCAAACACGTTTTACAAGGCCAGCGGTACCCTGATATCAAAACCAGACAAGAGGGCTTCCCTGGTGGTGCAGTGGTTGAGAGTCCACCTGCCGATGCAGGGGACATGGGTTCGTGCCCCGGTCTGGGAAGATCCCACATGCCTGGAGTGGCTGGGCCTGTGAGCCATGGCCGCTGAGCCTGCGCGTCCGGAGCCTGTGCTCCACAACGGGAGAGGCCACAACGGTGAGAGGCACGTGTACCGCAAAAACCACACACAAAAAACAGATAAGTATGTCACTAGAGAAGAAAATTACAGCCCAGCCAATATCCCTGATGAACACAGATTCAAAAATTCTCAATAAAATATTAGCAAACTGAATTCAATACATTAAAAGGATCACACACCATGATCAAGTAGGATTTATTCTAGGGAGGCCAGGATGGTTCAATATCTGCAAATCAATCAATGTGACATGCCACATTAACAAAATGAAGGATAAAAATAATATGATCATCTCAATAGATAAAGAAAAAGCACTGGACAAAATTCAACATCCATTTATGATAAAAACTCTCAGCAAAGTCGGTACAGAGGGAATGTACCTCAACATAAGAAAAGCCATATATGACAAGCCCCAAACTAACAATATTCTCAATGGTGAAAAGCTGAAAGCTTTTCCTCTAAGATCAGGAACAAGACAAGAATGCTCACTTTCACGACTTTTATCCAACATAATATTAGAAGCCCTAGTCAGGGCAATTAGGGAAGAAAAAGAAATAAAAGGAATCCAGACTGGGAAGGAAGAAGTTAAACTGTCACTATTGGCAGATGACATAATATTATATATAAAGGCTCCACCAAAAACTGGTATAACTAATAGAAGAATTCAGTAAAATTACAGGATATAAAATCAGTATGCAAAAATCTGTTGCATTTCTATACATTCATTTAAAAACTTATCAGAAAGAGAAATTAAGAAAACAATCCCATTTACAGGTACATCAAAAAGAATAAAATACTCAGGAATAAATTTAACCGAGGACATGAAAGACCTACACACTAAAAACTACAAGCCATTATTGAAAGAAATTGAAGAGGGTACAAATAAATGGATAGTCCATACTCATGGATTAGAAGAATTAATATTGTTAAAGTGAACATACTACCCAAAGCAATCTACTGATCAATGCAAACTCTATTAAAATTGCAATGGCATTTTTCACAGAACAAACAATACTAAAATTTATATGGAACAACAAGAGACCACAAATAGCCAAAGCAATCTTGAGAAAGAAGAACAAAGTTGGAGGCATCACACTTCCTGATTTCAAATTGTATTACAAAACTACAGTAATCAAAAAGTATAGTATTGGCATAAAAGTAGACACAAAGATCAATGGAACAGGATAGAGAACATGGAAGTAAACCCACACACACATATAAGGTCAAATAATTTACAATAAAGGAGTCAAGAATATACAATGGGGAAAGGTCTCTTCAATAAATAGTGTTGGGAAAACTGGAAAGCCACGTGCAAAAGAATGAAACTCAACCACAATCATATATCATACACAAAAATTAACTTAAAGTGTAGTTAAGTGTAGTAAAGACTTAAGACATAAGGCCAGAAACACAAAACTCCTAGAAGAAAACATAGGCAGTAAGCTTCTTGATATAGGTCTTGGCAATGATTTTTTGAATCTGACACTAAAAGCAAAAGCAGCAAAAGAAAAAATAAACAAGTGGGATCAAACTAAAAACCTGCACAGCAAAGGAAATCATCAACAAAATGAAAAGTCAACCTACAAAATGAGAGAAAATATTTGCAAGTCATATATCTGATGAGGTTAATACACCAAATATATAAAGAACTCATACAACTCAATAGCAAGAAAACCAAACAACCCAATTAAAAATTGGGTAGAGGATCTGAATAGACATATTTCCAAAGAAGACATACAGACAGCCAACAGGTACATGAAAAGATGCTTAACATCACTAATCATTAGGGAAATGAAAATCAAAACCACAGCGATATATCACCTCACTCCTGCTATAATTTTTACATACAAACAACAAGTATTGGTTGGTGTGGATTAGAGAAAAGGGAACCCTTGTGCACTGTTGGTGGGTATGTAAACTGGTACAGCCACTATGGAAAACAGTATGAAGTTTCCTTGAAAAATTAAAAATAGAACTACCATATGACCTGGTAATTCCACTTCTGGGCATTTATCTGAAGAAAATGAAAACACTAACTCAAAGAGATACATGCACCCCCACGTTCACTGCAGCACTATTTACAACAGGCAAGATACAGAAACAATCTAAGTGTCCATTGATGGATGAATGGATAAAGAAAATGTGGTATGTACATATATAAATAATGGAATATTATTCAGTCATTAAAAAAAGAATGAAATCTTGCCATTTGCAACAACATGGGTAGAACTTGAGGGCATTATGCTAAGTGAAATAAGTCAGACAGAGAAAGACAAATACTATGTGCTTTCACTTATATGTGGAATCTAAAAAAACAAAAAGAAAAAAGAAAATTAAAAAAAAAAACAAGCTCATAGATACAGAGAACGGATTGGTGGTTGCCACTAGTGGTGGGCAGAGGGTGGGGTGGGAGAAATGAGTGAAGGGGTTAAAATGGACAAACTTCCAGTTATCAAATAAATAAGTCATGGGGATGTAATATACAGCATGGTGACTATAGTTAGTAACGCTGTACTGCAGATTTGAAAGTTGCCAAGAAAGTAGATCTTAAAAGTTCTCATCACAAGAAAAAAAATTTTGTGCAGCTATGTAAGGTGATGGATGTTAACTAGACTTTGTGGTGATTATTTCACAATGTATACAAATATTGAATCATTATGTTATACACCTGAAACTAATATAATGTTATGTATAAATTATACTTCAGTTTTTAAAATGCGAAAAAAAAAAGAAGTTAAAGCAATTTGGAAAACGCTCAAAAGCCAAGAAGGTATTTACATTTAAGCATTGATTATTTTATCAGAGAAAAATCACCAATTTAATGTTCTAAGCAAAAGAAACATGAGTAGCAAGCTTCAAGTGAGGATGTTACCCAAGAAGCTCTATAGAATTTTGAGCAGAAAGGCCCTGCTATGAGCTTAGGCGGTCCAGGATAGCCATATGAATCCAAGAGGACCTTGGGTATCTCTGGACTGAATGGAGATGGAATCCATTTACTCTAGTAGTTAAGAGAACAATTAAATGATAACAAAATTGTTCCAGTTTTGTGTTCCAGAAGTGTTTTACTGTTCCATGCATGTTTCTGCCTGTAAAAGGCACAACAAAAGCAATAAAATCTTAGAAAACAGGTTTTCATAGCTTACTAAGACTTTACTATTCAAAATGTGGTCCACAACCAGGCAATGCCTGGGATCTTGTAAGAAATGCAGAGTCCCAGGCCCCACTTCCGACCTCCTGAATCACACACACGTCTGCACCGGTGATTCATATGCCCATTAAAGATGGTCAAGCACTGGTCCTTTTCAAGTAGTAGTGGCCAATGGAATTTCCAAGTCAATGACATGATAATTTAATTTAAAGTGTTTTAATCAGATTGTGAAAATAATATATGCTCACTGCAAAAACAACAAAAACACAAAGACATTACAAAATGTTATAAAATTATAAAGTGAAAATCACCTAGAGAACTGTCCCCAGATAAAACAGTTAACATTTGATGTAGATCTTTCCAGCCACTTTCTATATGTACTGCAAATTAAAAATAAGGTAACTGGGGCTTCCCTGGTGGCGCAGTGGTTGAGAGTCCACCTAGCGATGCAGGGGACACGGGTTCATGCCCCGGTCCAGGAAGATCCCACATGCCGCGGAGCGGCTAGGCCCGTGAGCCATGGCCACTAAGCCTGCGCATCCGGAGCCTGTGCTCCGCAATGGGAGAGGCCACAACAGTGAGAGGCCCACATACAGCAAAACAATAAATACATAAATAAAGTAACCTATATATGCTGTTTACAATCTGCCTTTTATACTTCAGCAATAATATGAGGACATCCTTTCATGTCAATAAATGTATTTCTGACTCGTCATTTTAATTTTCAGGGAATATTCTACTGTACAGTGAAATGTATTTCAATAGTCTCTTATTGTTGGACAAAGAATGTATATATACTATTTCTTTAAAATAAATTCCTGGGCTTCCCTGGTGGTGCAGTGGTTAAGAGTCCACCTGCCAATGCAGGGGACATGGGTTCGAGCCCTGGTCCAGGAAGATCCCACGTGCCACAGAGGAACTAAGCCCGTGCACCACAACTACTGAGCCTGCGTGCCTAGAGCCCGTGCTCCACAAGAGAAGCCACCAAAATGAGAAGCCTGTGCACCGCAATAAAGAGTAGCGCCCACTCACCACAACTAGAGAAAGCCCGCACACAGCAATGAAGACCCAACGCAGCCAAAAATAAATAAAAACAAATAAATCAAATTAATTTAAAAAAAGACCTTAAACAAATGTTGCTAAATAAATAAATGAATTCCTGAAAGCAGAATTTCAGAGTCAAAGATTAGGCACATTTAAATCTTTATATACTCTGCAAGATGGCCTTCCAGATAATGTGAGTGGTATCAATCTCTGTAATCTTCGCCAATCTGATAGGGAGATAATTGTATCTTATTGTCAAATACCTTTAAATCATATCTTAATGTAAGTGCTTGTAGAGGTGTCTTTTTTGTGTGCCTTCAATATTAATTAAAAACATAATAGTGTTCAGTAATTCATGTCCTTTGTATTTTCACATTAAATATTTAATTGTGTACCTGTTCAGAAAACTGGTAACCTAGAAGATAAAACCATAGGGTGAGATTCAGTCTAGATTTTTCCAAAACGAAAAGTCTGATTATTAAGCTGTCGTATCACTCTCAGTTCTCTTTCTACCTCTGGGTACATACAACCTTTTGAGTTTTCTTGGTGAATCTCTCTTTCCATGCCCCCTAGTTACATGCAATTCTATCCCCCAGAGATACCCATTCAGCATTATCCCTCCCAGGTCACTGCACTACCTACATGTTGACAAATGTCAGCATCTCTAGCCACATCTCTTTCTAGCCCAGATCTGAGCAGTCCTCCTCGTGTGTGCATGGTTATATTCCTTAGCTAGCAATAATTTCCTCTATATTTTAACAGTACGCAAACATTTTTCAAGACCCAACACGAACATCACTACTTTTGAAACCCTGCCTGAGTGCCTGGCAGATCCTTTGACCCCACTTTGCACTGCCCACGTCTCCATCGCTGCCTCATCGGAGTGTATGACTACTGGGTATGTGCGGGTAATTGTTGGGTCACGTGCCCTTTTCTTATGGGCAGATTATATTTTCCCATCTCCTGTTTTCTCAAGTATTAACACTGAACCTGGCACAAAGTAAGTAATCCGAACAACCGATGAACAAATCCATAAATGAAACTAGAAACCACTTACTAGTCCCCCTCACCCCAAGTTAAAAAGAAGAAAACTGAGACCAAAGAAATTAAATACAAACAAACAAAAGAAAGGAAGAACAAAGCTCTGGGTAAAAACATTTTAGAGGACTGTATTATTTACTAACTTAATACATTTTCTTAATGAAAGTGCTTAATTTCCAATAAAGAAAATAAATAAAGAACATATTTTCAGAGAATAGAAGAAAAACAAAATTTTCTGCTTATAGCTCCCCACAGCTAATGTTGAGTGAAAATAGAGTATTTTTCTTTTCTTGCTTTTCCTCCATTTTTCAAAAACACCAACCATTATTTAAAATTCTCTGCCCATCACTCAAAGAAACAGAGACAGTTGTTCATTCTGAGTTAGGTTTTTGCTTATCTGACCAGCAGGGTCAGGATAATAAATCACTCAACCCCTAGGGAATAAAGAAATGCTTAATGGATTTGTATAGTTACCAGGGGGAAAAAAATAAAGAGAAAAACTTTCAGGATTCAATTCATTTTCAAATACTGCCCAGTATTTCAGAAAAGACTGCACGGAGATCATACATAGGTGAAGCAGATGGAAGGGAAAAAAATCAGAGAAGTGGCATTTCCACTGGAGAAAAATATACGGTCCATTTTTCAAACATCCCACAAGAAGAACCTCTTCTTTCACCCTTCCTGTAAACAAACATTGTACATTTCGCCCAACCCCCAAGGCACCCCTGGCAGTTGGCTGGCAGTACCTTTTGCACTTGTGATGATGTCTGCTGCTGCTGATCAGGCTGAAGGCAGCCAACAGCCACCCCAGGCATCGCTTACAGGCTCTTCCTGATATAGAAGCCTGTAAGATGTGCGGGAGTTCAGGACAAGGACAACACTTTTTTTTTTTTTTTTAACATCTTTATGGATGCATAATTGCTTTACAATGGTGTGTTAGTTTCTGCTGTGTAACAAAGTGAATCAGCTATACGTATACATATATCCCCATATCTCCTCCCTCTTGCGTCTCCCTCCCACCCTCCCTATCCCACCCTCTAGGTGGTCACAAAGCACGGAGCTGATCTCCCTGTGCTATGCGGCTGCTTCCCACTAGCTATCTATTTTACATTTGGTAGTGTATACATGTCCATGCCACTCTCTCACTTTGTCCCAGCTTCCCCTTCCCCCTCCCCAATAACACACTTCTTGCAACACTTCATGTCACTATTCTAATTCCACAAAGGCCAGAAAATACACTAGGCTTTGCTTCAAAGGGTCCTTGTGAATGCAGGAAGAAAAAGCCAAAAGACTAAGGTGAAGCTATTGAATAATTTAAAGTTTCTTATCTGAGGCAGTGGGAGAACTGTTTCACTGAATATTCATCACACAGAACAACCTATATTGTAATACTGCTAAATGTCAGAGTGTAAATTGTCCATGCAACTTACAATAACAGCTGATACTTCCATGGAAGCTTTTATCCTGAATGAGAGTAAAATAGTTTTCCTTGCCCTACTCCAGACTTGCTGTGTGGTCTTAAGCAAAACACTTAACATCTCTGTGTCTTAGGTAGCCTGTCTGGGGAAATTTGCTTTTGTCTCAGCTGCAGCCGAGGCATTTGTGAGAACATCTCACTCTGGAATCAAAGACGTTATACACAAGATACAAATTTATGTATTATACCAAGGAAACATATGTGAAGCTCCTAGCATTGTGCCTGGCACAGTTATTTAACAAGTGTTATTTACACCCCCTTTCTTCACCGGAGAAAATTAAACATCTTTTGTGTTCACTTAAGACAAAATAAGTTAGAATAAAATTAAGAGATTTTTTTCCCCAAAGACAACGGTATTCTTCCCTTCATTTTCGCCTTTTTGTAATATGTATCGGTGCACATAGTCCTATGCAATACTTGCAACACTGTAATTACAGAAATAATTAAAGGACTGATACGTGTACATACATGTGGAGATTAGCAGCCTAATACTGAGGAGTCGATTTTGAAGTTATGTTCCTGTCACCTCTGAGCAGGAACTTCGGATGGAAGACCCAGAATTACCATATGTGGTAGCACTAGGGTCTAGGTATGCTGCAGTTTTGCCTCAGCTGGCCTGACATCCAAGCATATGACAACATTTTTGCTTCTTTTACAAGATTTCCTGGAGTTTGCACTCCCTTCATGATCTTGGCAGAGATTCTGCTACTGAAATAACATACTGAATCCTCACCAAAGCCGTGTGCTACCGAAATGCCAGAAAACTGCCAGTGTGGGCAAGATCTGAGAGTGACAGTCACCACCTCCTACCTGGCCAGCCTCATCTTCCCATAGGTTCTTGGAGGAAGTGTTATTCTTCCCCCTAAAGTAAAAATGCTTCTAACATTCCCTGAATTCTTTCTAGAATTCTTTCTTACCTTCTGTCTATGAGCAAGCTCTGTAAATGACCTTGTTCAAAAATGGATGGATTTCAAAAAAATCCTTATAGAATGCCACATATAAACCAAAAACCCTGAATGTAACTTATTTTCACGTCTCCAATGTTAAAATTAAAATGCTCCTCATACTAATGCTAACCAAGTGCTTTTTGTCTTTAAAATCCAGGACCAAAATATTGTTCTGTCTATTCGGCCAACATCAATTTCTTGTTAAAAACAGAAAGTTGAGTCTTTTTTACTTTTCACTAACATCAGTCAGCACATGAATACCTGACTCACACTTAATAAACTCAAAACTTAACAGAATCATATTCTTTCCAAAGATGTTGAATTAACGCTTTCACCAACAGATTTTTAATAAGCACCTTCTATGTGCCAAGGACTGTTCTTAATGCTGGGGATCTAGCCATGTAAATGACGGTCTCTGCTTTTCGGAGAACTTCCATTCTAGTGAGCAGAGGTAGACAATAAATCATAAATACGTAACATGACGGAGTGGTCTTTACTATTCCAGATGGGATCAGGGAAGGAATGATATGTGAGCAGATTCCTAAAGGGAACAAGAAAGCAAAACTTGCAGATATCTGGGAAGAGAGCATTCAAAGGAGAGATTCCACAGCAGAAGCCCGCTTAGTGTACTTACCTGAAGCAAGAAGGCCAGGTCTCTAAAGCAGAGTGACGGGGCGGGGGGGCGGGGGGCAGTGAGAGGGGGTAAGATGTGAGAAACTCGGGGCCAAAACATGTAGGGCCAGTAAGGCCCCGACAGTGACTCTGAAAGAAAGTCTGAGTGAGTTGGGAAGGCAAGAGAGGACTTGGAGAAGAAGAATGAGACGATGTGACTTATATTTTGAAGGATAACCCATCTGGCATGTGGAGAACAGATCTCAGAACTGACAGCCGAATAAAAAAGAGCAGCTCCCCTGCTTCTTAGGGAAGCCCAGATGGAGGGGATGAGCAATGGTCAGACTCAGGATGTATTTCAATGTATTTCGCATCCCACTAGATATGGGATATGAAAAAAAAAAGTGACAAGTCAAGAATGACCCCAAGGACCTTGTCTGAGTAACTGATAGACTAGAGCTGCCATTTACCAAGAAGTAGAGTAGGTTGGGACTGGAGCAGGAGAATCAAGAACACCTGAGCTTCCTATTAGACATCTAAGTTGAAATGTCAAATAGGTAGCTGAATGTGTGAGAATGGCATGCAGGAGAGGTTTCCAGGCTGGAAAGGTAAACCGAAGACTATTTGTTGGCTATGGAATGTATCATAATCCAACTGTGCTGGCCAGCTATTTCGGCAGTAATGCTGTATAACAAACACCTCAAAACTAGATGGCCTACAACAAAAAGCAGTTATTTTTCTGGCTCTTAGGTTTGTGGGTTGGCAGGGATGACTCCATCTCAGGCGGCAGTGTGGCTGCACTGGGTTAAGTTCAGCTTTGCTCTGAGTGTCTCATTCCTGGATTCATACTGAAGGGGCCGAAGACAGCTGGGGCATGCCCTTCTCAAGATGATCACACGAACCAGAGAGAGCCAGAGAAATATACAACATCTTTTAAGGCTTTGTCACAGAACCGGGTACACTGTCACTTCTGCCCATATTCTATCGTCCGATGCAAGTCACCTGGTGAAGCCCGATATCAGTGGGACAGGGTAACGTCCTTGACATATAGTCACAGGAAATGCAAAATCACACGGCAAAGGCCATGTATATTTCTAACACAGGGAAGGCCGGAAGAACTGGAACAATGATCCAATCTACCTTTCACCTCATACTGTAGCCTTAGCTACATCTACAGCTCATGACAAAAGACTTTGTTCAGATCCTGTAATCTCTCAACCCAATGAGTTTCCTCAAATGTCTGTTTCTGAAAGCCATTGTATAAATGTATTCAAGGTAATTATGCTTGGATTTTTTTATTAACAGGAAAAATAGGTTGGCATTTTCTAATAACATGGTACACATCATACTTCAAATGCCATTTCTTTTAAAAAAAATCTTGATCAGTGCTTCTCAAACTATTTGTGGGGCAGGACTATTTCTTTATTTCAACAAGCCACAGACGTATCATTTTTTAAAATACAATGAAATTAATTGCTAAGACTGACGTTTTTAAAAAAGCAAAGATATACAAATTTCAAGTCCATGTTTTCAGGAAAGTACTTGGTCACATTGCTATAAAAGTTTCTAAATAAATACTTATTCTTAATTTCTGCACCTATCTTGCTGAAGACAACAGTTTACAGAACAGCATCAGCCCATGGGCCACACTTAGAAAAGCACTGTCCTAGATGATCCTACCATAACCAGATCCCTTTACCCCCCAAATCTTACTATCACTGAATAATAGCAGTTTGAGCAAAACTAAGTTGCTAAAAATGTGAAATTGAATTTGACTTATACCCAAGTTTACTCAACTATTAATTCAATTTTCCAGGCTTTTTTGGTCCCCAGGATTCCATGCTTCAGTTATTAAGTAAAAAAGGAAAACGTAGGGCTTTGTCAAACAGCCATATCCTGCTTTATGACTTTTACCATGTTTTTCTTGATTCTCATGGCAATCCCTTTTAGAATTTCCATCCACGCTGTACACACACAAATTACTAAAATCTCCTGGCCACATCCTGAGGCTTCCTTAATTGACTGTTATCAAGCTGTGCTTTTTAAATGTTCCAGCATTTGATCTTTTTAAAATGCTTCTGAGATTTAACTGGTGTCAAACTGGCTGGTCTAATTTCCTGCTATGTCTTTAGATCCTTTTTTAAAAATAATTGGGTGTCGAATTAGGGTTTTCTTCTTTCTTCCCTCAAGGGATCAGTACTAAATTTAGTTAAAAGTCTGACCAACAAGAAAAAATTCTATTCTGTTCTACTAGCTTCCTATATACTTGGACTTGCTGTCTCTCAAATCACACAGTACCCTAGAGTCCGGAAAAAATTAAGCCATGCTTACTCAGCCCTGTTGAAAGGGGGCCTGATGGACCTGGAGGTATCTAGATGACCCGAATATCAGATTTGACAATGGGATTTGCTGAACCTTGTGTGAACAAAGAACAGCACCCAGAAGTCCTTCGTGTGGTCAAAGAGGAAGATCAAAGAGTAGTGAGACTAGTATTAATGCTGAAACAATAACCTCTTTCCAGAAATATTCTCAGAAGAACACGGACCAGGCAGAGGCCCAAGACTCACCATCAGCAACTGAGCCTTCTGAACGCTCCACAGTGCTGAGGCAGCACTAAGAAGCATTCAAGGGTTGAGGCAAATCTCCCATCTGCTCCTAAGCTTTTATTATTATTGTTGCTGTTGTTGTTATTATCATCATCATCATCATAGTTGCTAATTTAAAGCAAAATAAACTCATAGATACTGAATCATTTCTGTTCTCTCTTGGAAACTCTTTCTTCCTAAATGATAATGAATAGCCTAAACTCAACTACTCTGGAGCAAGAAATTGTTTATTTTGGGCCACATCTATGTAATGCCAACACATCAATTGATTACTCAGTTAAAGCTATTGAAGAAAACATAAAATCAGTCTGCAGCTGAGCCGAACTGTCCAGCCAATTCAGACAAAAGAGTGCAACCTGTAGACGACCAAAACACAACCTTCATAACATGACGTTCTCATTCATTACACTATTCTTATAGCCTCATTGAGGACAACATCTAATTCACCTTTTGTCTCCCAGAGAATCTTGCATTAATAGGAGCCCAGGTAAATGCTAAACAAATCATTAAAAGTCATCTGTATTTTTAAAAAGGTGTTTAAAATATTTAACCCAAATAGTGCACTCATAGGTGGAAATCAGCGTAAGAAAATATTCAGATGTTTTGTAGAATCAAAATGCTAAGTAGTTACATTCAGTTCTTGGTTTTACTTAGAATGATAACAATCGCAAATGTCAACTCCTCCACCTTAGCTTAGTCAGATTTGCCTCAGAGCGACCCTAGGAAATGCCACTTTTCCTCCTCATCTGCCCTTACTCACATTTCTAGCTCCTAACACAAGGAAGACATGCTGAGCCATGTGGGTCCCTTACATTTTAGATGAGCCAGGAGAGACTGGTTTATAAACTCTGCTCCATGATGTTTTGTGTTAGGTACCACAGAGAAACTCAGAAGAACTGATATACCATGTTTTAAAGTATAATTTTATATCCTGAATAAAATATTATATAAAAAAGGGCAGACTACACTCAAAATATAATATAAACTAGAAACAATAACCAAATTTTGCTGTGATGGTACTTTATGTTTACATATACATTTATATAAACTGAGACCTCTCCTAATAGACTATATTAATGGAAGCAACTATAGATCTTTTCTCAAGAAAAGATCCCAGTAAGTCTAAGACTGTTATTGTGTTAGTCTACTCAGGCTGCCATAACAGAACACCACAGACTGGGTGGCTTAAACAGCAGAAATTTATTTTCTCCCAGTCTGGGAGGCTAGAGATCCAAGATCAAGGTGCCACTGGGGTCGGCTTCTGGTGAGACCTCTCTCTCTTCCTGACTTGTAGATGGCCACTTTCTCTGTGTCCTTACATGGCCTATTCTCTGTGAGCACAGACAAAGAGAAATCTATCTTGTTTCTTCCTCTTCTTGTAAGGACACCAGTCATATGGAATTCAGGCTCCATCCTGATAATTTCATTTAACTTTACCTCCCTAAAGGCCCTATCTCCAAATACAGTCATACTGGAATATTATGGACTGAATTGTGCCCCCTCCACACCAAATTCATATGTATTCATACCTATAACATTTGTAAATCATAAACATATAAAAACAATGAGAGCATTTCTTTAATAAATGATATTAAGAAAACTATGCTTTATTCCATAACAAACTCTAAACAGATTAAAATTAAATCACAGGAAGGAAGGAAAAGTACCACAACGAAGAAGATTAAAATAAAAGAATAAATTATAAAAGATCAAAATGGGTAAGATTAAGAAAATTAAAACACCTGTGTAATAAGAAAAATGCAACAACATTTAAATAAAAAGGAAAGTAGCAGGTTGGTAGAAATGTCACAAATAGGAAAAGGGATAGCAAAAGAATAGAGACATATATTTTTATATATTATATACTGATATATAATATATAAAATCCTATAAAATATTTAAGTTGCTAAGATTTCATTAGAGAAATGCATAAGAAAGAAAATACAAATATGAGATAATCAAACATGACAAAAATGTATCCCGTTTGTCAAAAAGAAAAGAAAATTAAAGCCATAATAAGTAACAGTTTGCACCTAATAAGTAACCAATTTTTTAAGAAACTTAATGCTGGGGATAAGGCAGGAATCACATGTTCTGAAACATTACTACAAACTATGCAAATTTTAAGTCTTTTAAGGAAACACACATCAAAAGTGTTAGAAATGTTTCCCATCAGTTGAACTCAATAATCCATTCTTGGGAAAACACTACTATTAAAAACACCAAAAAAGCTATATAATGATGTTCCTTACCTCTGAAGGGGACACTTTTGGTTGCCTCCCTAGCCAACTGTGATGCTTGTGTACCAACTTGACTGGACCACAGGTTGTACAGATATTTGGTCAAACATTATTCTCGGGATGTCTGTGAGGGTATTTTTGGATGAGATTAACATTTAAATCAATAGACTAAGTAATTAGATTGCCCTCCATAATGTGGGTGGGCCTTGTCACATCAGTTGAAGGCCTGAATAAAATAAAAGGACTGCTTCTCTCCTGAGTAAGGAGAAATTCCCTATTTAGTGGGTTTCAAACTAGAATAGTGGCCTTTCTCCTGCCTTTGAAATACTGGCCTTTCTCCTGCCTTTGAAAAAATCAGCTGATTCATTCATTCATAAAGCATTCATAGACTATCTCCAGACAAATTCTGTATATTTCAGTTTATGCTGTATTAAAAGAGATCTTATGACTTTATTAACTTGAAGGATTGGAAAATTAATGGCACCATACTTCCTTTGTATTGAAATTCAACAAATTAAATATTAATAGATTTTCAAAAAAAAAATCATGAGGAAAAGAATAACAGAAAACCCGACTCAGGTCGCAAGCAGCCTATTGGTCTATTATGCAAACAGCAATACCAATATGGCTTAAGCCATGACTAATGAGGCTTTCTCTTAATTTCAGATACAAATATCCTAAATTGTATCATATACTTACTTCTTTATTTTCTTATTTATCATAGCCAAAAAATATCATAATTACCTAATCCATATGAGAAGAGTAAAGCAAACTATCATTTGTCAACTCAGTGGGAGATTATCCAGGCGTTATAAAGTATAAATACTAAAGCCATGCAACAACATGGCAAAATGTCTCTCAGGTAAAGGATAATGTTGGTAAAATAATGCTAAATATTGCTCAATAAAAATGAAATAGGAAAAGCATTGCAAATACATATGCGAGCATAATGTCAAGTGCAAAAAGACAATTGCATAGTGTTATAAATTTTGTATCAGTTAAATACATTTTGTTAAAATACATATATTTTGAATAGAGATTCCTATACCATAAAAGCATATAAAAAATGGTTTGGATACACACCAACTTCATATCAAGGGTGGTCTTTGTGGAGAGTTTGGAGTGACTGGGTCAGACGTAGGGTTTTAAGCAAATATTATGAGCATTAACATTTATTCAGTTTAAGTGGTAGATACATAAGTCTGTGTTATTTTTATTTTGTAATTTTCTCTATTAAATATTAAGTGAACTAAATATAATGTATATACATAAGGACGCATGGATAACTTTTGTTTATTATTGCAATGGAAAAATTCGTGATTTCTTTTAATTTCCTAACATTAAAAAAATTTAACTACAAGCTAATATTTTTGAAGTATTATTCAAGACTTGTACAAACCTTGTCATTGAAAAGGCATTGAGCTGACTGTGGAGTGACCTGTTTTCTACGTCTTATTCTGCCATAAACTTGTGTGACTGTAGTCATTATACCCCTTTTGGAGGGAAAAGGAAATAAATAATTAAACCTTAAAAAAGAAGGAAAGAAAGAAAGAAATCCACCACAAAGAAAAGAATATAGCTGAAAAAAGTAAAGAGGGACTTAAAGCACTTTCAGAGCATTTCCCCTCCTCTCTCTTGCCCACTGCTGCACACTCCTCCCTTTGTGTTTGTTTCTTCTGTGTCCAGACAGACTTCCTTTGTTTCTTTAATCTACATGGACTAAAAACCACGGTCACTTAGAGCTTACATATTATGCGTCTAGCCTCAGAGAGAGAGAGAGAGAGAGAGAGAGAGAGAGAGAGAGAGAGAGGAGGAGAAGGAGAGAGAGAGTAAATTTCTTGATCTCAATGTCAAATTCCCAAGGAAAGAAATTCAGTTAGACCAACTGGATCAGGAGCCCATAGATGACCCCGTACACTGTGGCAAGAAGTTTGGGATCACACAAAAATCATTCTAAGAGGTAATATTCTTGAAAATGTTGCTTCTTCCATTCCTTTCTGGTGAGTCACAGAGCTTTATAAAGGCTCTGGCAAGAACTGCAAGAAAGCAACTTACTAATTTTATTTAAAAAGAATGTCCCAGGCTTCCCTGGTGACGCAGTGGTTGAGAGTCCGCCTGCCGATGCAGGGGACACGAGAGACCGCGTACCGCAAAAAAAAAAAAAAAGTCCCAAACTTATCTGACCAGGGAAAAATTTTTGGAGGAACAACTATTATCTGAAGCCACTTCGGGAATCACTGCACTTTACTATCTGTATGAGCCTACATTTCAGATCAGAAGCACTATGCTTCTGTGGGAAATATAATTTTTAAGAAAACAACTGCACCACAAATCATTTATGTTAATAATTGCTCTCTGTCATATGCTGAAGTCTCTTTCAAACAAAATTACCCAAATAATTGCTTTAACAAAAAATAATTGCTCTTCTGAATGGGTAGGAACTTAGGATAAACTTTTTTTGATATAAAGTTCCCCATATCTTGCTACCT
Source organism: Leucopleurus acutus (assembly GCF_964270905.1). NCBI lineage: Eukaryota > Metazoa > Chordata > Mammalia > Artiodactyla > Delphinidae > Leucopleurus > Leucopleurus acutus. The sequence continues at coordinate 41,520,340 of NC_139150.1, forward strand.
TTTTCTAATAACATTGGTCTCTTCTTATTGGCAAAATTATAAAGAACCCAGAGATGAGTTTCCATCCACAGTACCAATAAACAGGTTTCAGAAGGGAACTAAACGCAGGAACTAGATTCAGGCAGCAATTTCTCAGTGGGGTTGATGCAGAATTTAGACTTTGGAGTGCCTATTAGTATTAACTGCACATTCCATGGTTAAATAACAATGCCCTTTTAGTTCTTTCATTTGCTGTCAGGTTTATATTTAAAACTTATATAGAGGATCCACATCTTCCACGTGATGAATCAGTGTAGACTTTAGCTTTGGTTTGCATGGGTGGCCAACCAATACATTTAGCTCTTTATTCCTAGGGGGAGTCTCCAGTCACTAACTTTATTACAACGCTTCATTGAAAATGTGTAATTTCAGTTCCAAGTTTCAAATTGTGTTTTATTAGTAAGAATGATTTGCTGTTCCCTGGAAAGTGATTTGAAGCCTGAGATAATTATAGAATCATAGAACTATCAAGCACATCCAGAGGTCACCTAGTCCATATTCTACTCTCAAAGCAGACCTACGCCTTAGATAAGTAAGGCATTTTTCTAGCTACTGTGCCCTAGAGGAAATGATAATATATTTTCCAAGTGTCGTTTAAACCCATGTTTGAAAATTCTGACCAGTCACTATGGCCCATCTTCATACTGAATAAATAGAAGCCCTGCAATCTGATAGGAGACCCTTTACCATACCCTATTATTTCTTTCTACCAATTTTTCTAAGAGCTTGAGAGTTCATACTACTAATTCAGCCCTTGGAGTATCCAGTCTTTTCTTTCTTGAATCAAACTCAGTCATCTAAAATTTAATTTATTTTCATATACATGTCACTTAAGCCATTTTTTACAGGTATCTTTGGTCTGCCAATAATGTTACCATTCTTCTGATCACCCAAGCTTAAACTTGAAAGTCATACTGGACCCCTTCCTTTCCCTCCAGCCACACATCCATCAGTAACGGTCTCATGATGTCTATTCCTAATGTGTCTCCTGGATACCAGTCTTTTCCATTTCTACTGATGCTGCCCCTACCCACAGTCCAGCTCCCTATTGCTTCTCATTTCTTTCTCACCCTCGTAAAGCTTCCTAATTGGGGCTTACCTCAGGTGCAGATTGAATTCAGCTGCACATAACACAAAACAGCCATATATGCAGCATCTTGGAAAAAATTGGGAGTTCTTTTTCTCTCATATAACAGTAAGGCTGGCGGTAGGCAGTGTAGGACAGTGAAACAGTTCCAATGAGTCATGAGATACCCAAGATACTGCTGGCTTTCCATACTTTTATATTCTAAGCGTATTCACAGGGCAGTTTCATAGCCTAAGGCTGTCTCCTTTTGTGTGTGTGTGTGGTACGCGGGCCTCTCACTGTTGTGGCCTCTCCCGTTGCGGAGCACAGGCTCCGGACGCGCAGGCTCAGCGGCCATGGCTCACGGGCCCAGCCGCTCCGCGGCACGTGGGATCTTCCTGGACCGGGGCACGAACCCGTGTCCCCTGCATCGGCAGGCGGACTCCAACCACTGCACCACCAGGGAAGCCCTGTCTCCTACTTTTAAAGTACATTCTCAGAAGACCCACTCTATGACTTTAGCTTATATCACACTAGCCAAAACTAGACAATGCCACCCCTAACTTCAAAGAAGGATGGCAAATGTGGTTGCATTTTTTAGATTGTTTGTTTGTTTCCTTTCCAAGCTGCTGTGTCACCATCCCCAACAAAACCAGAGTCCTGGAAGGAAGGAGGAGGATGCCTATCCGGTAGAGGCTCAGGAAACTCTGCAATGGTACACTTGCCTTCAAACTTCCCAAGGCCAACGTGAATCTGATTGCCAGATTGAACTTCTCAGAGCACAACTGACCATGTCAAAGCTTGTCCAAACCATTCAGTGCTTCTTCACATGGCATCCAAAGTAAAGGGCAAGTTCCTTGTACTACCCGTGAAAAGCTACAATAATCAGGCTCTAACCTATCTTTCCATTACTCCACTCCAAGAAGCCTATAATGAAACTATACTGAACCACTTGCTGTCTTCAGCTCCACCCTTCTTATGTACCTGGAATGCTCCCTCTCATGTCTTAAAATCCTCTCCATTCTTCAAAGCTCAACTCAAATTTCACCTCTTCTGAGTTCCAGATCACTCCTCTTCTACTTGTCTTTAATGAAATGCTACTAATAGTAACAGGGACAGGAGTTTTATTTCCCACGTCTCTGTGCTAAACTCTTTATGCCTGTGACCACCTTTGATACTAACAACATCCCCTGCAAGATATATTTTATTATCCCCATTCTACCGAGGAGACACCGGAGACTTGGTCCAAGGAACCTGCTCAAGTTCATACTGCTAGTAAATTACAGTCAGTGGCCCAATTCAGCACCACGGCCACGTGGAGGCAAAATCTGTGTTCTTCTCATTGTGTCAGGCCGATTCCCTCTACTAAAGCACCAAGCTTGCCGTCTGAAAGTTTCTATGGTTCTTTGTCTTCTAAGGAGCATATCGTATTGATCTTCCTATTCCCTACACCTAGAAAAGTCATCATGGTCATAAACTGAATGTCCTCCTAAAAAAGAAAAAAAAGGGCAAATACCTCTATACCTCTAAATCTTTAATGGTATATTTGGAGATTCTGCTTTGAGGACATTTTTAATTCTGTTAAACTTTGTTTAGTTTACTTCTATGACTCTTCATTTTATGCATTATAAATTCTCTTTTCAGAAAATACCATTTTAAATAGCACTCTTTGTTTTTAAGAAGAGTAGTGTACCAAAAAGATTTTTTCCAACTTTTTATCAAGAAAAATTTAAAACTTACTGAAAAGTAGCACATAGAGTAATGAATCACATGTGCTCAATGTCCATATTTAACCATTTTTAACATTCTGCAACATTTACTCTAAGTACTGCTTTGATGAAGTAGTAAAAAGTAAATAATAGATATGATGACATTTCTTCCCTATGTACTTCAGTATGAAATGCTTACAAAAAAACAAACAAAACAAAACAAAACAAAACAATACCCCGTAAGGACATTCTCCTTTATAATCGTAATACCATTATCACATCTACGAAACTCATGGGAATTCCTTAATAAAAACTAATGCCCAGTTTCAATTCAGGTTACACATCTGTAGCAAGAATGCATGAAGACAGCCTTCATTATAAAAGGGGCCGACAAAACCACAGATCTGCTGTAATGCATTGAACAAAATTTTGGTATTTTATTTCATCAAGAGTCTATGGAGATAAGTTAGGAGTTCGGGATTAACAGATACACAGTACTATATATAAAATAGATAAACAACAAGGACCTACTGTACAGCACAGGGAACTATACTCAATACCTTATAATAATCTGTAATGGAAAGGAATCTGAAAAATAATATATATAACTGAGTCACTTTGCTATACACCTGAAACTAACACAACATTTACATATATTGTAAATCAACTATAATTCAATTTAAAAAAAAGAGTCTATGGAGGTAATAGTAGGGAACAAGTGGCAATGATTGCTAATTCTTTAATTTAAATGGGGCATTGCCTCTTTTTTTTCCCTATGTGAAAAGAATTTCTGAGAATGTATGTGTATTTTCCAAGCATTGCAGTATACCATAGATATCAATCTTACCTGCTCTCCTCTCTAACAAGTTGCCTCAAAGAAAAATAAAAGAAAAAATGGGAAAGAAAACAAACTTCCCATCAAGTATTATCTTCCCATGTGATTACTTATGACAGCTAGAGAATGAAATTGAGCCTAAACCGCCAACAGCTATATTTTCATAAGTGAAGGCCCTACACTGATTGCCAGTGGTAGAACAGTACAATAAAAAAGGAAAACAATGTGAACTGCTCACACAACACCAAGCAGCTTTTCCAGCTTGCTTTGTTTAGTCTCTCTTTCAGTGTTGTGGAAACAACACTTTAGTTCTGGCTGAGAGGGCTCTTTTATTACAACACAATGCAAATTTTTTCACAGTAACTTGTGTAGAAATAGTAGGCTACAATCTTTTAAAGACACACTACCCACATTCTAGATACAGCATTAATAATATCCAAGTGAGAAACATCGTATGGCATACCACCCATGAAAGTCTGACTTGTGATAACAGGCTGGCAGACAATAGTGGGGCACAATGGGTTTCCGAGCGCACAAGGCCTTCTGTCTCATAATCACTGTGTATCAGGGATGTTGGTGTTCATATTGTGACCTCACATATATTTCAAAATGTTTTGCTCATATTAATTACTTGGGATATCACTACTACTAACAAATCATAACAGCTAACAACGATCTAGAGGTTACTGTATGGTGGGCGATCTACTTAGTACTTTGTAAGCATTAACTCACATTTCACTTAATCCTCAAAAAACAAGAAGCAAATTATGCTATACATATTATCACACTCTTTTTGCTGATAAAGAAATTAGGACTTGTGAACACATAGAAACAGAGTAGAATGGTAGTTACCAGGGGTTGGAAAGTGGGGGAAATGGAAAGATATTACTCAGAGTACTGATTTTCAGTTATAACATGAATAAGTTCCAAGGATCTAGCATACAGATGGTGACTATAGTTAAAAATACTGTATTGTATATTTGGAAGTTGTTAAGAAAGTAGATCTTAAGTGTTCTCACCAAAAAAAAAAAAAAAAAAAGGAAGAAAAGTAAATATGTGGGGTGGGGGTGATGAATGTGTTAATTTGGTTATGGTAAATATTTCATAATGTATAGGTATCTCAAATCATCACACTGTATACTTTAAATATATAAAATTCTATTTGTCAATTATACCTCAATAAAGTGTGGGAGTGGGGGGGAAGTAGGACTTGAAAAGTTTAAGTAAATAGTCAAGCTAGTCTGATTCCCAAAACCGTGCTGTTAAAACTCCACACAATTTCTCTCCTAAGTGATATCAGGGGGAGAGAGGAGATGATGAACACAGCTTCTGGTCTAAGAAGGTGTCAGCTATGAATTCTCCTGAGACCAAAGAGAAAATGAACCTGCCTCTTTCCCATACTCACTTATTTGACCTTGTCATCAAGAGGTCATCATCCCCATGTCGAGAGAGTGCACATGGACAAAGTAAGTACTCAGTGCTAAGGTGGTATAACTGGGACATTTCCATCAGCTTCCAGACTAGGATAGCCCAAAATAAGCACACATTCTCTTGACAGAATCACCACGGATGCTTCCACACCAGCTAAAACTCACCTCCCCCTGGTCCCAATACCATTCAGAGTCAACGACTAAGTTCACGTACCACAAAAGAGGAAAGGAACGTTGGGGGATATGAACAGATGTTGTAGTACCAAAGCAAAAAGATAACTTCTGTTTCCAATAACATGATGATTGAAATAACCAAAAATTTCCTACCTGTGGAAAAACCTGTAAGCCATAAACAAAATATAACAAATATCGCCTTAAATACATTCCTAAAGTCACATCTCCAGAAAAAACACAGAGAAAGTACTGATTACCGGAGCCTAAATCTCTGGATGTTTTGGGTTGGGACCTGAGATCAGATACCAGTTTAATTAACCAGAGAACTTGGATTTTAGAAGCCACATAAATAGGATATAGTATCTCAGGTCATCAAAAAGTAGGTGGTTGTAGTTGAGAATTCCATCTAAAGTCAGAAGCTCAGGACTCACAGGAAGCAAGATCTACCAACAAACCCAAAGAGATGACGATAAAGTTTGTCTCACGCTAAACTCTAAGTGGAAGAACAAGTCTTCCCTGAGAATTCATAATCATCCATGAGAGTCTTAGGTATGAATTTGTACTCCTTGTGAATCAGTACTTCTTGTTAAAAGTTGTGCTAAGTCGAATTAAGATTCAGGACACCAAAGAAACCCAAACAAAATAAAAATCCTATTTTCCTATGGGGAAAACGAAGAAAAGTGGATACACAGAAACCTTCATAAACTAAATTCAACAGAGAAATGAGCTTTTAATAGACAAGCAGAAAACTGCAGCAACTTCCATACCTGGGAGGTGCCTGAGTATGATTAGATGAAGGAGGATGTCTACCCAAAAAGACAGACATTGAGAGGTTGAGGGGAAATGAGCAGAGTCCCAAATAATAGCGTGAGCCGGCAGGTAGATTTGAATCTGTAAGAGTCTCAAATGTAAATCAAAGCCTGACAATCCATTCAGACACATTGCTAAGGCTCCACCTTGCACTTTGCTGAGAAAGTAGCAATGGAAGAGGAGCTGAAAATCTAAGAGATATTTCAGAGACCCACGCATTTCACAGAACTTTCATTTCAGGGCCCTGCTGGCATTAATTCAAAGTTAAAACAAAAATATCTGAGACTTCAGCTCAAATCTTCCAGCCTCAAAATTTACAAAATTGAAAAGGTGTCAAGAATGGACGTTGGGCTAATCATAGGTAAACCCAATGTAATCAAAATTGCAGACCAGCCATTGCTAAACTCAAATCTAGGAGGACTCTGTAAGATCAGCCTTCGTCTACCTTCAACTTAGAATAAAGGACTTGCATTCTCCGGAAAATAAACAAAAATAACAAAATATAATACTTTATCTATTGTTACTATACATACAAAGTCTAAAATACAATATAAAATTATGAAATTTAAAAAAAAATAGAGAAAACTTGTCCCAGGAGGGACATCCAGCTTTGGCAGCGTTGCAGGACTCTTCTTGGGAAGACTACTCAGGTCTCACCTCAAAGGGATCTCTGGGGGAATCTGCAGAACTAGACCACTGGGGATCATAGACAGATGCTGTGGGGCTTACAGCAACCAGTGCTCAGAATTTGGCAAACTGCAGACCTGCTTGCAGCCAAGCAGAGATCCCAGCCAGCAGCTCTGCCCATCTGCAAAGCTGAATCAGTGACCCTGTCTGGCCAGGGAGCTCAATTGGCAGTTCTGCCTGACTTGGGGGATCAGCTGTCTGTAGAATGTGTTCTATGGGCCTGTAAGGGCAGGGAAGCAAATCCACAGCCCCGCCCAACTGCTAAGCATAGACTCAGTCCTACCCAATCAGGAAGCCTGGCCAAAGATCTTGGAGTATCCTATAGCCCCATGCAAGCAGGAAACCAAGTCCATAGCTCTGCCCAACTATGGAGCACAGCCTCTGGCCCCACATAAGCAGGGAGCCAGAACAGTGGCCCTGGGCAGTCTCAAAGCCCAGCCTATGGTCCCAACAACTTCTGAGCCCAAGCTACAGTCCTGCCTGATTGCTAAATATAGCCTATAGCTTTGCCCAAGCAGGGGGCCCAGACAGTGGCCTCCTCCCCATCCTGGCCCAACAGCAGAGCACCGAACCCGCGAGATACAGCTGAAGGCACCACCTGGACAGACAGCCAGGCCAGCAACCTCCCCAATAGCACAGTGCAGCACAGCCAGCAGCCTGTCAAATCACAAAGCCCAGCCTGAGGCCCCATGTCACTCCAGGGCACAACCTACAGCCTCATCTGATTACACAGCACAACCTGAGGCCTCAAACAACCACAAAGCCGTGCCTGCTGCCATTCCTGAACAGAGTCCACCCACCTGCACCACACGGTCAGGGAGCCCAGCTGGAGGCAACATCTAACCAGGAGAGATTGCAGAGCCCCAACAGCTCTGCCCAAACACGGAATCCAGCGAGGGGCACCCCCCTGACAGGGAACACAGCCTGAAAACTCACTTAACCAGAGGTGACTTCAGAGTCCCCCTAGTGTCTCCATCTAACCCCAGAGCACAACCAGCAGCCCTGTCCAAACAGAGGGCCTACCCAGCGGTCTCACTTAAATGCAGAGCTCTGCCAAGGTAACCTCCCTGACCGCAGAGTACAGGCAGTGGCCTGGCCCAACTGAAGAGCCTATTAGCAAGCCCTGCCTATGCATAGACACTACCAACTGATCTATCCATTACTTTGAGTTGAGCTGACGGATGAAGGTCTTTCACTGCCAAAGCAAACATGTAAAGTCTAGAAAAGGAGACCACTTAATCATATGCACAAATACCAACACAAGGATACAAGGATCACAAAAAATAAGGTAAACATGGTATTGTCAAAGGAAACTATAATAAAGCTCAATAACTGACCCTAAAGAAATGGATATCTATGACCTGTCTGACAGACTTCAGAATAATCCTCTTAAAGAGGTCTGGTGAACTATAAGACCACACAGAGAAACAACTAAAGGAAATTAGGAAACTAATGGATGAACAAAGAGAATTACAACAAAGAAAAAGACACTATCAAAACAACAACAAAAAAGAAAACAAAACAAAAGGAATCCTAGAGTTGAAAAAGACAATGACTGAACTAAAGAATTCGGTAGAGAGCTTCAACATCAGACTTAACTAAGCAGAAGAAAGAATCGGTGAACTCTAAGCTATTTAAAAATAATCCAGTCAGAGGAACAAAAAGAAAAAAAAAATGAAAAGGAGTGAAGAAAGTCTAAGGGATTTATGAAACATCACAAAAAAATAATATATGCATTATAGGAATCCATGAAGGAGAAGAGAAAGAGATAGGGACAGAAAGTCTAATTAAAGGAATAATGGCTGAAAAATTCCCAAACATGGGGAAAGAAATGGACAAACAGATACCTGAGGCCCAAAAGATCCCAAATAGGTTGAACCCAAAAAAGGCTGCAATAAGACACATTATAATTAAATTGTTAAAATTCAAACACAAAGGGAGAATTTTGAAAGCAGCCAGAGAAAAGCAACTTGTCACATACAAGGGAGACACCCCCACCCACATAAGACTATGAGAGACTTCTCAGAAACTTTCGAAGCCAGGAGATGGTGGATGACGTATTCAAACTACTGAAAGAAAAAAGCTCAACCTGGCAAACTTGTTCTTCAGAAATAAAGAAGCAATAAAGACTTTCCCAAGCAAATAAAGCTGAGGAAGTTCACCACTAGACCTGCCTTATAAGAAATGCAAAAGGGCATTCTACAAGCTAAAATGAAATTATGCTATTTAGCACTGTAAAAATATATGAGTGTGTAAAACTCACCAAAAAAGGTCCATAGGTAGTCAAGGTCAGATTCTCTAATACTGTAATGGTGATGTGTAAATCACTTACAACTCAAGTTTAGAAGTTAAAAAACAAATGGATGAAAAATAACTATAAATATAATAATTTGTTATTGGATACACAATATTAAAAAGATGTACACTGTAACATCAGTAACCTAAAGTGGGGAGAGGAAGGAGGGAGAGGTAAAAGTTCAGAGTTTCTGTATGTTATTCAAAGTTAAATTATCTGTTTAAAATAGTATAACTATGGGATATTTTATGTAAGCCTTGCGGCGACCATGAAGGAAAAGCCTGTAGTAAATACACAATTCTATCAAGTATCTCTTCTGACCACAATGGTATGAAACTAGAAATCAATAACAGGAGGAAAGCTGGAAAATTCACAAATGACTGGAAATTAAACAAAACACTCTTGAATTCAACCAGTAGGTCAAAGAGAAATCAAATGGAAAATTCAAAAATATGTTCAGATAAATAAAAATGTAAATACAACATACTAAAACTTAGGGAACGCAGCAAAAGCAATTCTAAAAGGAGCTTTTAAAACTATGAATGCATATATTAAGAAAGAGAAAGATCTCAAGTTAACAATCTAACGTTACACCTCAAGGAACTAGAAAAAAAGAACAAACTAAGCCCAAAGTTAGAAAAAGGAAGAAAGTAATACAGATTAGAGCATAAATAAATAAAAGAGAGACTAGGAAAATACTAGAAAAGATTAACAAAACTAAGAGTTGGCTCTGTGGAAAAAACAAAGTTGATAAACCTTTAGCTAGACTAACCAAAAAAAAAAAGAGGACTCAAAGTAAATCAAATCAGACATGAAAAAGGAGACATTACAACAGATACTACAAAAATACAAAGGATCATAATAAAACACTATGAACAATTATATGCCAACAATACCAGTATATCTTCCTCACAATCAGAAAGAAGTGGCATTTGAAAACAAATTATAAATCTCCTCAATTGATTTTCCTCATACAACTTAATCTTACTCAGGCCAAGTTTTTGTTTAATTATTATTTTGATAGATTTTATTTATTCACTTATAATAATATTAATATATTATTTCAGAGAATAATACAACAGATACATATCCATACAGGATTAATAAATACTAACATTAATATATTTGTGCATATTTTAACAATTTTTGAAAAATTCCAGATTTGGTTCAAGCTGACCCTTGTACATCTCCCCTATTCCACTGCCTCTATCTGCCTAGCCTATAGCACATCACTATTCTGATTTTGCATACATCTTTGTTAATCTTTTCACTTTAATCCATAAACTGTGTCCATAAACAATATTTAGTACTTATGAATATCTTTAAATTTTACATAAATGCTATTTTACTCTTATTTTTCTCACTCAGTCTTATTTCTTAGAGTTCTGTCAAATTAATATATAGACCTAATTCATTCCTCTTACCTGCTATACAGGATTTAACTGCATGCTTATACCACAAATCCATTCTAATATTAATGGAGATATAGATTATTTCTAATATTTCCCCTATTACAAAAGAACTGTAATCAAGAACTGTAATTGTAGAGCTATATGAAAGTTTTGCTAGGGGTAAGTAACTATGAGCTGAAATTTACTGAATGAATACCTTCTAATTTATTAATAATGAAAAATTGCTTCTTAAGATGGTAGTAAGAATTTACACTTCGCCCAGTGAATTTTGAAATTTCCCATTCTCATACATTCATACTTACTATTGTCAGACTCTTCGTTTATTACCAATTTGATAAAATGTGAAATGGTTCTCTAATAATTTTTTTCAATTTCCCCTAACATGACAAGTCTTTATGTTCATTAGTCATCTGGGTTTCCTAGTCAATTAATTGCCTATTAATATCTTTTTTTTAATATAATTGGTTTCTTTCTACTTGTTCTGTGGTAGTTCTATTTATGCTCTTGATATCAATACTTTTTTTGTTATATGCATTGAAGACATCTTTTCCCAATCTGTGGCTTGTCTCAACTTTGTATATAGGGGGGCTTTAAGAATTAAATTTTTTAAATATTTTATTCTTCCTATATTTATTAATCTTTCACTTCATGGTTTGTACTTTTTATGTCTTGTTAAAATAAATCCTTCATTACTGAGAGGCCATTAAAAAGACATAAATGAAAAAATAAATTAATATCTTTACTCACACATACACACAAAGATACTATGAAGGAAGACAGGGCAGAGTTGAAAAAAAACTGAATAAAGATTCTAAATATTAAAAATATTTTCCTGAAGTTAAAACATTAATACATTGAATAACAGTTTAGACACAGCTGAATAGGGAATTAGTGAATTAGAAGAAGTATTGGAATTAATAATTCAATTCAGAGACATAAAAAGATAAAAAGGTTAAGAGACAAGAAGAATAGAATAAGGTCCAATAAACATCTAATAAGGATTTAAAACTAAAAAAGGGAGTACTCCAAGTGTCTGCATAAATTATGCCTACTCTGAAGTAAGTTTTATTTTTCCCAATTTATGCAGAGAAGGGCGCTAAGGCTTAGTTGAATAATATGTCTAATTTACACAGATGTTGCATGACAAAGCCTGGATTCAAATTAAGATCTGATGCCTTCAAATTCCATTTCTTTTTTTTTTTAACAGTAAGCCACATTTTTCTCCTACAAAATAAAAACAGCGTTGGCACTCCCATTTGTGTCTGATTCACTCTATACAGAGACATTAGCAAATCAGCCCTACAAGTGCCATGTTTTAGAATTATCTTAGCAAAATAAAACCTCTATGAAACTAGAAGTTCAGCCATGGCTAATTTCATGTGAGACAGAGCCATATACATTTATGAATAACAAAAATGTAATCCTGGTCTCTCACTGTATAAAAGATTAAAGACAATCCACTGAGCACTGTGATGGTTAATTTTATGTGTCAATTTGACTGGGCCATGGAAGTGCACAGATGTTTAGTCAAACACTATTCTGGGTGTTTCTGTGAGGGTGTTATGGGTAAGAATAACATTTAAATCAGCAAACTAAATGAAACAGAGTGCCCTCCATAACGTGGGTGGGCCTCATCCAATCATCAAATCAGTTGAAGGCCTGAATGAAACAAGTAAGGGGAATTTTCTCCTCTTCACTGCCTTCAGTTGAGACATCATTTGTTTGTTTTTTTCCCTGCCTTTGGACTGGAATTATATACCAGCTCTCCTGAGTTTCCAGCTTGCCAAGTGCAGACGTTGGGACTTGTCAGCCTTCACAATCACATGAGCCAATTCCTCACAATAAATCTTTTGAGATACATGTATACATTTTATTTCTTTGGAGAACCCTGACTAATTCAAGCACCATTGCTTTTAGGGTTAAAGCTGATGAGTGAATAGCGCTAGATGTCTGAAATCAATAAAGAGGAATTGAAGGCAAAGTAAATGTAAGAATTTCACTTACATTCAAAGAACCTCTCTCCTCAAAGTGTGAAAACTACCTAATGTCACTAAATTCGTGGAAAATCTTGCTTTAAAATAAGTATATAGAGGGCCAGGAGATGCAAATTTAAGACCCAGCATCATGTTTGAGTTCTGTAGAACTTTATTAAATGTTGTCCCACTCAGGTTTCCATAAGAAAGGAACACTTACATTTCAGATCTGGATAAACATAGTAGGTTAGATCAGGAGAGCCTTTCCCATCCATATTTAACATAAAGTGACAAGAAGACAGGCTTTCCAAAAACAGAGGGTTGGTGAGCATCCAATTCACCGGCGTCCCAGTAGCACTGGCTGCTGCCCAGTTTTGGATGGGAAGCATGCAAATGAAGAAGGACACCAGGATTTACCACTGACCCTTGGGATGAGGTAGCGCAGACTGACCACTACTGTAACAGCTACGAGATAAACTCGTAAGCAATGAAACTGCAAAAGATCTTATAGGAATTACAATCTGGAGCAAATCCTGTAGCATTTGGGATGCTTAGCAGAACAAATGGGTGACATTTAATCTGTGTCTATATTAGAAAGTCTTAGCTTTAAAAAAAATTTCACTTTTAACTTAATGTTGCATTTTAAGCAGTGCACACACAGAAAAAAGTTTGCGGACTATTGTTATTTTTGTTTGAAACATTATTTTGGTTCCTGCTGTGAGCTGGTGAAAACAAATGGCAATCTGACAATTAACATCTATTTCTGAATATGACTTTACTGAAAGAGAAATGTTTCCCACACTGGAAAATAATACATTTATAGCATGAAGAACTATATAAAACAATGGGTTTGAAAGAAATGGATTTGTATCTCTGTTTTGGCACTTCCTATCTGTATAATCATAGCCAATAATAACACTAAAAAAAAGGTACCATTTATTGGGAACTTACTATGGACAGCAGTTGGCTCAATGCTCTACATTTATTATCACATTAATTCTTATGACAACCCTATGAGTTAGATACTATGATTTCCTTTTTTTTTAATGAGGAAACTGAAGTTCAGAAAGGTTAAATGCATTTCCCAAGATCACTTAGCATTTCAGACCTTAGGTTTCTTACCCATAAAGCTTGGGAACTAGACTAAAAACCCCCACAAAATTCCTTTCAGCTCTAACACCTATAATTTTCTTTGAGAGGCTCTTAGAAAAGAAGGACTCTATCATTATTAACATTCCCCACGATGTTCAGCACAATTTATAAACTGCAATCACCAATAGGTATTTGTTGAAAATGGCCTAGTTTCATTTAAAAAAATCAATCCATAAATTTTACAGTTTTTATTAAACCAACAAATAAAGTGAGTGATCACAGTCAAGGGTTTTGACTAAGCATGCACCTCAAAGTAAAAGAAATCTTCTCAGGAAACCAAATAAGATCCAGGATATAATCATGACCTTACAACATTTGCACTTATTCAGGGTTACAATGGTGATTCACTTACAGCAAGATTCTCTTAGAAAAGAGTACTAGAGTATTGTCTATATCTATTTTTTTTTTAATGTTTTGCTTTGGGTGTTCAGCAAACAGAATGAGTGGCTTTGTTAATATTTTTTCTCTGAGTAGGTTTAGGGACCTTCATTAGGAAAGTTTTGGCAATGATTCATTTGCTGTCACTGTCATTCTCCACTACATTTAAGTCCACTAGGACCCAACTAACTCAAGATACTGGATTTTATTTGGAAACATGGGGCACTGAACAATGATCTAAATGTGATAGGTAATCTTTGAGGAATGGAAGAGAGAGAGCCATTGAAAATCAAAAGCAATGTTAACATTCTGTGAAAAGAGTGATAAAAGTGCAAATCTATAGTTGTCTGGAAAACCAAAAGGTAGAGTTATAAAACCAAGAGGGAAAACAAAGTATGTTTCCCAGAACTCGATGTCCATATGACAGAAAGATAAAAAACCAAAAACTTCAGAAAGTGATGAGAAATGATAGATACATAAAAAATAAACTAGAACAAAACTAAGAGCAGGAAAGAAGCTATAATTTCAGGCGGTGCTATACTTTTAGTACCATGCCATCAGTGGGACCATGGTACACTACTTACTATGTATCCAATTTGAAATTGACATCTGAATTAGGTTTAGGACCACTATATGTGTGTGTGTGTGTGTGTGTGTGTGTGCGCGCGCGCGTGTGTGTGTGTGTGTTAGGCACTTTTTAATTTATTTTTAACATCTTTATTGGAGTATAATTGCTTTACAATGGTGTGTTAGTTTCTGCTTTATAACAAAGTGAATCAGCTATACATATACATATATGCCCATATCTCCTCCCTCTTGGGTCTCCCTCCCACCCTCCCTCTCCCACCCCTCTAGGTGGTCACAAAGCACGGAGCTGATCTCCCTGTAAGACCTACTATGTATTTTAAAGATCAATAAACAAAATGTTATTTAATTACTACTCTTGAGTGTATACTTTATGATATGCTGCTTTTTCAGCTTTTAAAAATCTTTTGCAAGAATGTAATTCTAACATTTTATTCACCAGTACAACGTCTACAGTCATTCTAATCCACCTCCACCTCGGCTGAATAACAAAGAAAATACTGTCACCCAATTTACAAACACAGCAGTCCCCCTTTATCTGTGGGGGATACATTCCAAGACACCCAGTGGGTGCCTGAGCTGCAGATAGTACTGAACCCTATCTATACTGTGTTTTTTCCTATATGTACATGCCTATGATAAAGTTTAATTCATAAATTAGGCATAGAAAGAGATTAACAAAACCAATAATAAAATAGAACAATTATAACAATATACTGTAATAAAGGTTATGCGAATGTGGTCTCTCTCTCTCTCTCTCAAGATATCTTATTGTACTGTACTCACCTTTCTTCTTCTTGTGATGATGTAAAATTCACGTCCTGCCTGGGATGAAGTGGGATGGCTCGAAATTCCATCATGCTACTCAGAGCAGTGTGCAATTTATAACTTATGAATTGTTTATTTCTGGAATTTATCATTTAATTTTTTGGGACAGAGGTTGACCACAGGTAATTGAAACCACAGAAAACAAAATGCAGGTAGAGGTGGGGGAGGAGCTACTGAATATTGAACACATTGCTAGGTATCTTGTAAGCACTGGGAATAAAAAGATGAAATTTCACGTTCCTGCTTTCAAGAACTCACAGTCTAATAGGGGAGACAGCTAATTATAAACAGTTAATTTCAACCGATTTTTAAAGTGCTGTGATAGGTGGAACAGGGTGCTGTAACCAAGTTTGGTCCTAAGAACATTGAAACCTGCATAGCTCAAGGTAGAGACAATCTGCTACATTAAAGCTGCCCGCAATTTTCTTAATCACCTTTGGGGAAGGTAAGCTGCCCTTTTGGAGGCTATATATGTGGGGTTTTGGGGTGGGGGTGGGATTTGGGGGGTGAAGGAGAGCGGCTTATGTCATGTCATTGGGTCACTTAGTAAAGCAAAGAACAGCCTCTTTGGAGATGAAGGCATTAAGACCATGAGTAATGAAACTTCTCTGCCGCTAACAACGGCACACGGCTCATCTCTACAGCTCTCCATCATGTGCTGGGCATTGTCCTACGTGCTTTACATGTATTGACTTCTCCCGCTCTATGAAGTAGGATGAGTATTAGTTCTGCTTTTTTTTTAATGAGGAAACTGAGGCCCAGAGAGACGAAATGCCCCAGAGCACGCATCAAGTAACTAGTGGGGTCAGGCTCCTAACTCATAGAATTACCAGCGCCTGGGTGCCTGACCACTGCTCCATACTGCTGCCCCTGCCTTCAGTGTGGCTTTTCTGCAGGTAACTACAGTGGATCAATGATGTTCACTAACTATGTGACACCACCCCCATCAGGAGGTGGGGGTCTGTGAAGCTTCCTTCCAAAGCTGGGCAGGTTCTGTGACCACTCTGACCAACGGATTATGGCAGACGTGACGTGTGCCAGTTTCTAGGTCTTAAGAGACTGGAAGCTTCCACCTCCTCTCTCCTGGAATACTCGCTACTGAGTTTTTTAAGTCAAAGACAAACATGTGTCATAAGGAATATATTCAAGAGTAGTGAGCCCTAAGATGTCATTAAGAGATTAGACTGCCCTGTTGAAGAGACCACATGAAGAGATGCTGCTGTTTTTATGAGACTAGGTGGAGAAGGGGAGGAAACAGTTGAGTCCGGCCTTCCAGCGAGCCCCTCCAAGGGCAACAAGAGAAGTGTTCTTAGACCATCCAGATAATACCTACCTTCTGCTGGATATCACTGAGTGATCTCAGTCAATGCAAAGTGGAATGGAAGCTGATCACTGCCCCAAATGCTAACCCTCAAAATCATGATAACAAAAAAAAATGTTATTTTAAATGACTGAGGTTTGGAGTCGTTACTCAGCAGTAAACAGCCAGAACAGAGACATTGCCTTGGAAGTGGATATAAGGTAGGACGTGAGGGAAATACGGACAGTGAAGAAAGGTAGGACACTGGGGTCTGGTGTAACACTCTTCCCACTGATAGGAGGCAGGAAGCCCTGGAAGCAGTCAGGGATTTAAGAGAGAAAGACGGCACGCATGCAAGAGAGACAGAGAGACAGTGGTTATTTTAATCTAACCTTTTATCTTCTACATGTGAGTCCTTCCTGTTATCCTTAAGCCTTCAGTAAAGTTTTATAAAACATTAGAGCTAGATTAGCGCAAAGGAAAATGTACAGCGGGACAGGGAAGAAGTAAGCAAACAGTCACACCCCACACTCCATGTAGCATAAAGTAAATGTCCTAGATCTTAGGTCAGACTGCCTGGGGTCAAATTCCAGGTCTACAAATTACTTGTTTTATTCCCTTGGACAAATTACTTAAACCTTTGTGACTCAGGTGCCCCATTCATAAAATTAGAGTTAGTCCTGACTCCTTAATGCCTCTATTTCCATCATCAGGGAGACCAGGGAGCCTCAGAATCCTTCCTCGTCTTCCCCTCAACACTAACGATCTTACCATGGATATCTGCCTTGAGTACCAACTTGGTTTGAGGAGGATGGAGAGAAGGGTCTAGAAACCTAGAGAGCGACTAAAATGCCAGCAGACAGCAAGCATTTTAGGCATAGAGGGTGTCATGAGAAAACAGCCAGGGGTAAGAGGATAGTCTTTGGAGAATGAGGAGTATTTCAAAATGACATCATGTCTGGTGGGTAGAGTAGAAGGTGTAGGGAGTGGCGTGGGTAGAAGGACATGAGTTGGAGGGGGAAGCAAGAGCCAGACCATAAAAGCCTTATTTCCCATGGAAAATAGCCTGGACTTCGTCTTGATAGCAAGAGGGGAGCAATTATGAAGTCTGAAGTTGCAGACATTTCATACTTATCGCACGTAAGTATGAAACCTTCATAAGAAATTCACAAGGCAAGTAGGGAAGGTACTGTTATTCCACCGTGAATAAGGAAACTGAGGTCTAGAGATGTAGTCGCTAGAACTCAACAAGTTTGTAGTCTTCTCGGGCCTAAGCAACCTGAGGAGCCACTCAACACATACACACATAAAGAGAACAGTTACTTCATAAGTCCTTTTGCTCACCACCCTCGAATTCCACTGTAGAGACAAAAAACAATAAATATTTTCTAGGCAATCCAGCTCATACACCTAAGTTTACATCTCATGCTACAACAATGAAACGAAACAGAAGTGGGTGGGGTCAGTTAAAAATGCCAAGCTTTTCCAAATGATTCTTTTCAGCAAAATACATCTGTCTGTGACCTTTGTTCAACCAGACAATATCCCAATTGTCCATATAAAAAACAGTAAATGACTGATGGCTAAAGCACACATCAGGGTTAAGGGTGGAAAAACCCACATGACATCCTGACAATGAGGTATCACAAATTAGTTTCATGATCAGCTTGTCTTGGCCTTTGTTGGCAATGTGAATGAAATTCACATTCTTTCCTGAGCAAAGAGACTTCTAAATCCAAGTCTACTTTGCTCTAAATTTTTATGTTTCAATTTTATCTACAATGCTTCATTCAAAACGATTAAGGAATAAAAGAAAGATAGTCAGTCTCTCTACAATCATTAACCTTTAAAATTTCTAACCGAGAGAGAGTTCACTGTCCAGACTCGGACTCCTAACTATTCCTACTAGTTAGGAATATTGGAATTTTTCAATAATATGAGACCTTGTGCTTTTAACAGTATGCCTTTATTTTTCAGATATTAAAGCCCACAAAAAACTAGCACCTTTGCTAACATCAATGACACTGGAGGAAACAGTAGTATTCAGAGGCTCCCTCCTCTAAGGAAGAGAGAACAAACAAAAGACGTCTACCTCTATTATTCGTTGGTGGTCGGAAATTCAGCAGATGAAAGGAAATGGAGTTTCAGACCATTCCAGACTCTTTATTCTGTGACATCTCACTCTTTACTCTCACCATAACAAAACAAACAGGGAAAAAAACCCACCATTATTACTTTTCTAGGATGTGTCAGAAAACGAGCGTCTTGTAATTATTACTTTCTTTTTGCAAGCAGGTGCCATTGTTTTGCCATTCCTCCCAGATGCTCCATCCTCCCTCACCAAACACTCTCACCACGGCTACTACTGATCCCTTTATTAAGTCCTTGGATACTTCCTTAAGTTTTATCACATAGGCCCCTTGGCTCCATCCTCATTGCTCCTGCCTTAAACAATCCAAACCTCTCTTTCATTCATTCTCCACTGGAATAATCAGCATTGTCTTTCCAAACTGTAAGGCTCATTATAAACCTGCCCACCTCAACACTCATCTAAGATGATTTTTAAATTCTTCAAGATACATGTTAAATTCCTTAACATGGTCCCCTCTCATCACCTATGACTCAGCTGTAATTCTAGCCCCAGGGTGAAGGGTGGGGTGATGCAGTCCACAACTGAAAGAACTTACTCTTGTCACATGAAGCCAGCAGAGGTGGTCTAGAAGCAAATCCAAGCGATTGTTTAGTTTAGCTTGAAGTCTTTTATGTTCCAGGTCTTAAGAGAGAAGACAATCAGGTCCTTCAACAGGCCTGAGGTCCTCAGTCTAGAATTCTGGGGTTTCACACAGGGTTACATGAAGTGGGTATTGTGACTGCCTCTCCAGAATAAATATTTTCCTATTGGAGAATATTTCTTCAATTCTCCAATTTCTCCTTCCTCCTTTTGGGAAACAACTTCGAGGCTTGAGCTGCATTGACCCCAGGAGGCTCTCTCTGACTGGTCTAAAGCAAGCTCGGCCATGGCATCCCTCTTGCCACAGGGAAAGATCAGTGATGGGCCCTAATCCAAACAGCCCGGAGCACTCCTCTGGCCCCCACGACTGCTTCAGAGGCAGGTACCTAATCTAAGATGCTCCCATCACCGTGAAGCTCTGGACTTTGATGAATGTGGGGTTCATTCTGTCTCTTCCCCTGGCTGTGAAGAAGGAAGCATGTGGCCTGGAGCTGCTGGCAGCTACTTGGCCACTACAGTAAAGTCAGACGAAGGATAAATCCAATACATATGTGGGTGGGGAGGCAAGGCAGAATACTCAGATAATCACAGAAAAATGGAGCTTCATTCCTGAGGACATTGAGGACATTTAGGTTGTTTATTACATGAGCCAATAACTTCTCTTTACTGTTTAAACCCAGATCTACCAACTAAACCTTCCTAACTGATCCTATACCCTCTCTCTTTTCCTTCTCCAACACAGTTCCCTATTCCCTGTAAATTCTTTCCTCTCCCCACCCTCACTTCATCTATTTTATCTCTGGGTCTCAGGAGAGGCTGTCAGAATTCAATTCCTTCCTCTGAGCCAGTAGGGACCTAGAAGTGTATATATGCTTCTGACCCTGTGGACAGGAGGTAGGAGGCTCTTCTGGTGCACTGATCTCAAGGTTAAATATGTTAGCGACAATTAGACTTTTCTTCTCCATATCTCCAGCACAGCTAGTATGTTAAAAACGTTTAGTCTTTTGTCAACTTGAATTGCACTCGCAAAGGTCCCCTCTGTTAACCTGACTTCACTTTGCAGCAAGTCCTGGGAAAGCCAGAAAGAAAGTGAGCAGTAGGGGAAGGGGAAAATCTCATCACTCCACTGCACACCAAATTGCTCGTGGTACCCTGAAAAGAAGGGCCGGTAAACAGTTTTCTGTCTTTCCACATACCCTTGCCTCTGCCCAGAATGCCCACACCAGGACTCAGGCCTTACAGATGTTGGCCCACCTTTCAAGACTTAGCGAAAGGATGAGGTTATGAAGCCAAGAGTACAATTTAGCAGCCTCTCCATCATGCTTCCTTCCCATTATGATACAGACCTCTGTCATAGCTCTTGTCATTCTTTTTCAAACTTACTTATGTTCAATTCTGACTCCCTTACCAGACCCAGATGATAAATGCCAATGAAAGCAAAGTCCCTGTCACATAGTGAAGGCTCTAAAATTTTCTTGCATGTTGTATCTCATCTATGAGCTAAAACATGGAAAGGATCAGCTTTGGACTTCTTCCATAATGGAAGTCTCCAGTGAATATTATAGACAGCAGGAGAAGGAAAGAGAGCTTTGAGGAAGATAAGATCTGAACCCTTACGAAAATGTAAAAAAGAACTTTCTACTCATGCCTGAGACACCTGACCCTTGTGCTGAATCACTCAGACTCAGCAAATCACCCAGTAGATCTCCTGCCAAACCCTAGTTAATTCACCTTAATTAACTCACCCAAATCATTACTTCACCAACACAATGCTACCTCCTTTAAATGTAACCTAACAAACCCTATCCCTAAGCTCTTCATAAACCCTGACCTTTGCTTTTTCAAGAGGGTGCACTTGCAGCTCTCTAAGCCAGCAAGAAATAAATTCTGCTTTTATCTTTTAGATTTGAGTCCAGGGTCTTAGGAATTGTGATTCCTTTTAACAAATTATAGTCTTACTTATGGAGAGACCTAAAAACATACTCAAACTATAATGAACATGGTAACTTTCAAGTAGGTGAAATAAACTCTCTCCCAGCTAGTCCGCTTTTTCCCACATTTCCATCTCCCCACTAACCTCTCCACAAGTATTTTGTTTTCTGTTTTATCCTTTCAATAAAATAGAAATTAAAAGGGTAAAATCCATTCCTTTCTTTTCCATTCAATAAAGCTCAAAGTCAGTTGTTTAAAATTACAAGAATTATTGAACAGATCTTGAGATGAACAAGAAGAACCATAAGGATCTAAGACATAAATCATCCAAAATTTAACCACTTACTTGCCCAGATGCCCAACAATATTAGGGAGAGACATTCCCAAAGTGTCTGAGCTACATGAGATTTAAGTTTCACTGCAGAACTTCAAATAAAACTTCAGTATAGATTTCCAGCAACAAATTAGTATTTTCTAAAGGGAATTTTTTCATTTTATCCTGTTATTTTAATTCCTGAAGAGATTCTACTGCTGGTATTTTTTTAATGTACTCCTCTTTGTAATTTCACTGAAGCTATTTGTCTAATATAGTATCATCTTTAATTTATTTTTTAAAAATTCAATGCAGAACTTCGACTAGCCCCAAAAAGTGATTATGAAATTCAGCCTATGTGCTTTGGCACTGACATTTCACTTACGCTAGGCATGGCAGATGGGGAACTGGGCTGAAGTCTGTTTTAGCTAACTGGTAATAAAGTGGTTTGATCCTAGGAATCTTCCTTTTTATCCTCTTTGCTGATGGTTAGGATAGTATGAGAAAGCACGAGCACAGCGACCGTCATACAGGAACCACACGGTGAACGTTTTGTTCAAAGATAAAATTCAGTGTAAGAAAAATAAATATTGTGGTAGCTATTTGCCTCCAAAATATCTCTCCCCAGCCCCAGTGGCATTATCCTTACTTGCACTCTTATGGTTGGATGGGGTGAGCAGAAGAAGAGATGCCACTTCTGGAGCATTTAACTACCCCTGTGAGACCCTCCAGAGCCTTCTTTATCCTCCCACGTAGAGACTAGCTGATCTCTCAGACTGGACCCCTGAATGATTATGCTGAACAGAACTTTCTAATGATCTACGATGAATATGAAACACGAGCAAGAAATAAACCTTTGTTATTCAAAGCCTCAGACAGTACCAGGTTATTTCTTACTCCACTAAGACATAAGTCTATCCTGACTGATTCAAATGTTAATATAATCCCTCCAAGGTATCGAAGTCATTCAGGTACTAAAAATACATCCTGATAAAGTGATTTCACCTAAAAGTAATCTTTCTGGATACTGGTAATATTGTACTAAGAAAAGATTATATGTCACACAATTCTGGCAATTAAGAAATTTCAAGATATGGGGAGATATTACTTTGCTCAAAGGGTACAAACTTCCAGTTAAAAGATTAACAAATTTGGGGAGCTAATACACAGCATGGGGATTACAGCTAATAATACTGTATCATATACCTGAATGTTGCTAAGTGAGAAGATCTCAAATGTTCTCACCACAAAAAAGAAATGGTAGCTACATGACCAGATGGAGGTGGTAGCCAATACTAAGACGGTAATAATTTTGCAACTTATAAATGTATCACATCGACATGTTGTACACCTTAAACTTACACAATGTTATGTGTCAATTATATTTCAATGAAGCTGGAGGAGGGGAAGAAATTTTAAGTACAAACAGCATGAAAATGGCCTCTCGTTTCACTTAATGTTAAAACCTCAACTGACAAACTGAACTCTAAAATCAGAGGCCAAAGCTAAGTGAAAATAGCTCAAACCCTTTACCATACACTTCCCGTTCTAGCCCCAGTAGGGGCCAGGGCTGCCAGTATAATTGAGGTTTGTCTGCTGACTGCTGTTACCCCAGATGCTGTTGCTAATAATTATAACCAGGCCTCCCTCCCCACCCCGCTTTCCTCCTTTCCTTCTTAGCACGAGTCAACAAACTTCCTTTTAAGCTCTGTAGGGGCACTAGCCTTTCTTTTGTTCTTGGCAGAGGAAGGAATATTTTTAGAAAATAAGTGTACTATTTTCAGAGGGGGGTCATTATCAGCCACAAAATGAGGAGAATGTGTGTCCCAAGGGCTCAGATACCCAGTTACTGAATCCGACCTCTCTGACTCTGACCTCTCTGACTCTCTGACTCTGACACAGAAGGCTCACCATTCTGTATTAGCTCTGGTTGCAGAAGCAATTCAGGATGACGCCTCCCCTCTCAGGCTACCTGGGCCTCAGTTCCTAGGGAACAAACAGGGCTTGCAGTCTTAGGGTTAAAAATAAAATCGCATCAAGGTTGGGCGTCATAAATCTTCACTTCAGCAACTGGGTACATCACTACAAATTTCCTGGAGATCAGCTAAGTTCTTGTGACAGAAATGTAGTGCAGTGTCTCTCTGCTGGGGATAGTGTGGGCATGAAGTCGGTTCCTTCAGCTTGATAAACTCAGTCTGTGCCACTGATACTGCGTGCCTGGACATCACCAGTGCCGCAAAAAAAAGAGAGAATATGTAAATGTTCTCCATAGATTTGTATGTTAGACTCCTGGAGGCCTTTCTTCTCCCCTCCCTACCTCTCCTCCCCTTATAATTGAAACAGCACTCTGGAACCAAACTCTCCCTTTTCCAGAGTTCCTTAACATGTTCTCAAAGAACAGTCCTATTAATTCCTAAATTAAGCTTGCCTTCTTTTACCATCATGGCAAAGTGCAATTACAGTTTAAAGGGAGTATTTATGTACATTAGTTAACGACATCATTGCAACTTACCGCTCACACATCAACACTTAATTAGTGTAAGCGTAAGTGACATAATTGCTACAAGGCATGCATTTACTAGTAATGTGAGGTAATTTCATGCACTATGCACATTTTAAATATCTACTTTATACTCTGTCAGGCTGAATCTTTTAAATCAATAAGGGATATTTACATGGATCAGAAAGTGGTATTCTTCCCTATTGTAGACAAATATACTGCTACAGCCTTTTGAAGCATTTAATACCCTACAGGATTTTTAAAGGCAAAAGGTTAAAAATGGGCTGCAGTCCCTGCCCTCGGGGACAAAGAGAACCCCCTAACATATATAGCATTATCCACATTAATTATACGCGTTGTCCTCCTTCATTTACAACTATTTAATATGTATTTAAATGTCTCTCCAGGTATTACAACTTCTAGATTAGAAATATTTCTGTGAAATATAGTGGTTCTGTAAAATGGGGAGTTCCAAAGCCCCCCTCAAAAATTGCAAATACTTCTAAGAAATTATGAAGAGAGGCCTCTCTAAAATGTACACTTTTAAGCTGTGACAAAGCGAGAGAGTGGCATGGACATATATACACTACCAAACGTAAAATAGATAGCTAGTGGGAAGCAGCCGCATAGCTCAGGGAGGTCAGCTCGGTGCTTTGTGACCACCTAGAGGGGTGGGATAGGGAGGGTGGGAGACACAAGAGGGAAGAGATATGGGAACATAGGTATATGTATAACTGATTCACTTTGTTATAAAGCAGAAACTAACACACCATTGTAGAGCAATTATACTCCAATAAAGATGTTAAAAAAAATAAATAAAAATTTTTTTAAAAATTTTAAAAATAAAATAAAATGTACACTTTTTCAAAGCAACTCCCTGCAGAGAATTCTCCAGCGGCTGTTCCTATGCTTCACTGTCAAGTCCGAACCCCAGCCTGAGACAGCACCAGCCCTTCCTGATCTAGCTCTAATCCACCTTCCAGCCTCCCGGGAAGCTGCACTCCAATCGCTCCGAAGACTGGGCTTGTCCCTCTCCTGTTGCTCATGCTATGCTCTCTTCCTGCCTGGGGGCCCCGCTCTCCTTCTCGTGTCAGCTCGTCACAGGTCCCTACTGCACGCTCCTCTCTCACATCTTGCGGCATCAATCACAGGGCGTGGTGTGACTCACGCATCTGTGTCCCACACTAGGTGTCGGACACGACTCAAAAGATGAGCTGGATTTCACTTAGCTGATCTCCGTGTAACTATGATGAACACAGTTGCCTACAGAGGCAGGAGAGTGTAGTGAATGAGAACCTGGGCTTTAAAGGAAATCAGTCCTCAATTCAAGGTGATTTTAGTGAAAATACTTCTCTGTGCCTCAGGTCCCTCATGTGTAAATGGGGAGAAATGGCTTAAATGCTGACTGCATAGGTGGGCTGACTCTAGTTGGAGTCCTTGGACTCTTGGACATGGATTCTTTCCCCCAGGCTGTTTCTCTGCTACCCAAGCCCACCTTTATCCCTGAATCTCATCTACAGGCCTGTCCTATCTCACTCACGTACCCAGCTCTGTGTCCCAACATCCCAGCCCTGGAGAGCAACTAGGCCCCCTACTGCTCTAGAGCAAAATTTTCACAGTGCCATCCACAGCAATGCTGTACTTCTAAATTAGCTTTTCCCCCCAGGAAGGCAATCAACACTCCACCTCAAGATAGAAGTGTCCTAGATTTAAGTTCTACCTCAGCTACTATGTAAGTTATTTAGCAACTATTTAAGTACCAACTATAGGCATGCCTCAGAGATACTGCACGTTGGGTTCCAGAGTGCCACAATAAAACAAATATGGCAATAAAGCAAGTCACAGGATTTTTTGGTTTCCCAGTGCATGTAAAAGTTATGTTTACACAATACTGTGGTCTATTTGGTCTAATTAGTGTGTAATAGTATTATGTCTTTAAAAAAAGTACATAATTAAAATATGCTTTATTGCTAACAAATGCTAACCACCATCTGAGCCTTCAGCAAGCAATAATATTTTGCTGGTGGAGGGTCTTGCCTCAATGTTTGTGGCTGCTGATTGATGCTGAAGGTTGGGATGACTGTGGCAACTTTTTTTTTTTTTTTTGGCCATGCCCCGTGGCTTGCAGGATCTCAGTTCCCTGACCAGGGATTAAACCCGGGCCATGGCAGTGAAAGCACCAAATCCTAACCACTAGACCACCAGGGAACTCCCAGGGAATTTCTTAAAAATAAAACAATAGTGAAGTTTGCCGCATTGACTGACTCTTCCTTTCAGGAACAGATTTCTCTGTAGCATACAGTGCTGTTTGATAACGTTTAACCCACAGTAGAACTTTTTCAAAATTGGAGTCAATCCTCTCAAACCTGCCACTGCTTTATCAAGTAAATTTATTGAATATTCTAAATCCTTTGTTATTTAAACAATCTTCACAGTATCTTGCACAGGAGCAGATTCCATCTCAAGAAACTACTTTCTTTGCTCATCCATTAGAAGCAACTACTCATCCATTAGTTCCATCATGAGGTTGCAGCAATTCAGTCACATCTGCAGGCTCCCCTTCTGATTCTAGTTCTCTCGCTATTTCCACCACATCTGCAGTTCCTTCCTCCACTGAAGTCTTGAACGCCTCAGAGTCATCCATGAGGGTTGGAATCAACTTCTTCCAAACTCCCATTAATGTTGATATTCGGACCTCTTCCCATAAATCACAAATGTTCTTAACGGCATCTAGAATGGTGAATCCTTTCCAGAATGTTTTCAATTGACCTTTTCCCGGGTCCATCAGAGGAATCAGTATCTATGGTAGCTATTGCCTTACAAATTGTATTTCTTAAATAATAAGATTTGAAAGTCATAATTACTCCTTGATCCATGGGCTGCAGAATGAACATTGTGTTAGAAGGTATGAAAACAACATTAATCTCATTGTACATCTCCATCAGAGCTCTTGGGTGACCAGGTGCATTGTCAATGAACAGTAATATTTTGAAAGGAATCTTTTTTTTCTGAGTAGTAGGTCTTAAGAGTTGGGCTTAAAATATTCAATAAACCATGATGTCAACAGATGCGCTGTCATCCAGGCTTTGTTGTTCTGTTTATAGAGCACAGGCAGAGTAGATTTAACATAATTCTTAAGGGCCCTGGGATTTTTGGAATGGGAAATGAGTACTGGCTTCAACTTCAAGTCACCAGCTGCATTAGCCCCTAACAAAGGAGCCAGCCTGTCCTCTGAAGCTTTGAAGCCAGGCACTGACTTCTCCTCTCTAACCATGAAGGTCCTGGATGGCAACTTCTTCCAAAAGGAGGCTGTTTTGTCTACGTTGAAAATCTGTTGTTTAGCGGAGCCACCTTCATTAACTACCTCAGCTAGATCTTCTGGACAACTTGCTGCAGCTTCTGCAGCAGCACTTTCTGCTTCACCTTGCACCTTTATGTTATGGAGACAGCTTCTTTCCTTAAACCTCATGAACCAACCTCTATTAGCTTCAAAACTTTTCTTCTGCAGCTTCCTCACCTCTCTCAGCCTTTGCAGAATTGAAGAGAGTTAAGGCCTGGCTATTGATTAGACTTTGGCTTAAGGGAATACTGTGGCTGGTTTGACCTTCTACCCAGACCACTACAACTTCCTCCATATCAGCAGTTAAGACTGCTTTTCTTTCTCATAGTTCACAGGCAGTGGCGATTTCAATTTCCTGCAAGAATTTTTCCTTTGCATTCACATCTTAGCTAGCTGGTTGGTGCAAGAGGCCTAGCTTTCAGCCTATCTTGGCTTCCAACATGCCTTCCTCACTGAGCTTAATCATTTCTAGCTTTTGATTTAAAGTGAGAGATGTGTGACTCTTCCTTTCACTTGAAGACTTAGAGGCCACTATAGGGTTATTAATTGGCCTAATTTCAATACTGTTGGGTCTCAGGAAGTAGGGAGGGCTGAGGAGAGGGAGAGAGGTGGGGAACAAAAGCCAGTCAGTGGAGCAATCAGAACACACACAACACTTATCGATTACGTTCACTGTCATATATGGACGCGGTTTGTGGTGCCTCAAAACAATTACAACAATAACATCGAAGATCAGAGATCACCATACGAATATAATAATAATGAAAAGTGTGAAATATTGCAAGAATTAGCAAAATGTGACACAGAGACACAAATGCTATTGGAAAAATGGTGCCAAGAGACTTGTTTGACACAGGATTGCCAGAAACCTTCAATTTGTAAAAAATGCAGTATCTGCGAAGGGCAGTAAAGTGAAATGCAATACAACCACGTATGCCTATTTGTTTATTCAGGATGCAAAGGTGAGTGAAAACTACCTCATGGAATGCAAATGATCCCGAATGAGTCTGGGGCAGGTCTTAAACCTGTCTGAGGTTGTTTCTTTAATGTGGAGACCATAAGCCCCTACTTAGAGGTCTATGATGAGGATAAAAAGAGAAAACGTATATGGGGATATATTATAAACAGTAAAGTGCTATGCAAATCAGGATTATAAAATTCTTATCCCTTCTCAATTTTCTTCCAATTCTAAGTCCATATTAACCTAGCAGCGAAGGTGGCGTAGCTAAGTGCACTTTCCTCCACAGTTTCTTTCTGCGGAGCAGGCAGCATTCCCCATAAGTTCAGACCTTCCTGCTTGACAGGCTAATGTGCTGTTGCCATCCCCCTTGATATTAGTCTAATTCTGATTTGAGGCTACGGAAGTGACAAGTGAAGCTATTTTAGAGGTGCCTGGGGTCGTAAAACATTTTGAAAATTATTTTGCTGTCGAAGTCATGTCAGAATAAATCTGCATGAAGATTCTGTGGTTCTGAACTGAACATGAGGTGCCTTTCTGCTTATGCTCTGGAGAGGGCTGGCATGATGAACACTGCCATCATCAGTCACTTTGCTGAATGCCAGAGCGGCCCGCACTGAGCCCACTAAGCCAGGGCCTCGGGGATTCGCTCAGCCACTCTGAGGAAGCTTTGCAACCAAGAGCGCCTAGAAGCGTCCAGGAATAGGACATAAAAAGTCTCTTGCCACCAAAAGACACACTTTTTTAAGTGTCAGAAAGGAATGTCTTTTTTCAACAGGAGAGATCCAGAAAGCATCGAGGGGTGTTATCCATCTTGTACTTTCGCAAAGAATGATTGAGAAAACTTGTAAAAACCAGAATTGAAATTCTCTAGCCATTTATTCTTTTCTCTCAAGTCTGTGCATTGAGCCTAGCTGCCCTGTTTAAATAATGATAGAAATAAATCCAATGAATATGGGAGGACACTGACACCTGCCCCCACCAAAAAAAATAGACAGCTATTTAACAATAGCTCTGAACTAGGAGCTTTCAAAAAGAGGAAACCAGGAGGTGTCATAGAGGTGTCTTACTTATGACCACAGATGGGAGAGGAGCTTATGGAGAAACCAAGGGTGGTGGGACCAGAGTCTGCACTACAAACCTCAGTTAACCTCAGTGAAGTTAACTATTTCACTTCTATCTGTGTATTTTTACAGGGTGGGAATCCACATATACAAAAGATCAGCTCTACCTCCAAAGTACCAAAATGACTGAAGAGACAAAGGTAATTTCTAAATATTTTTTCTTCTAAGCCTCGCAAACTAAGCTATGATGTCCTTCCGGATTAGAACCCTATGTTATCCATTTATGTATCTACCATATCACATGGTGCTCTATGCAGAGAACATCACCCATGTGTGCGTGTGGAATGAATGAATGAGCAAATAACTATGAACAAACTAAGAGGAAGAAAGAGGAGGGAGATGAAGAGAAGGAAAAAGAAATGAAAGGAAAAAAGACGAATTGCATAGAGAATAATTAGCACATAAAATTCATGAATAAAAATCAGAAAATATGTTGGTCTGTTCAGCTTGAGCTGCCTGGCTGATAAAAAGCAGCCAGGTAAGTCGAGGGCTTTGTCAAAGGAAGAGAAAGTCATTGCAACGTGTTCTTCTTCCTGTACTTTGTTTACCTTCCTCCGCAACTGTAGACCCTAACTGGACACGAAGAAACAGAAAGAAAGGTACCTTTCAGATGAAAATTCCTCTTGCATTTCGCTAAGTTATCTCAACGTCCTGGTTCCTACAGCCTTCTACAGATCTATAATTCTAGAACACGGTGGCTGAGATTATTCTGCCTGTTGCCATCACTTAATTCTATGCACAAAGGTCATTCGAACATAGCGCCACCATCACGTAAGTCTGCCCCACTAATGCACTAGGAGGATTCAAAGTGGTGTATCAGATTCAGCAGCTTTCAGACAAAGAATATTATTTTTAATGCACTGTGGCAAAGTAAGCGTCAACGGTGCTTTTGACCTTAATTATTTGTGATAATAACTAGCTGAATAGAAGCACATGGTTCTCAGAGATGAAAGAGCATATTTCCACAAACCTCCATCAAGTAACTATTATTGATGATTCTAATCTTTTTCAATAAATATTTCAGAACATGGCAGAATCATGGTGTCAGTAGGAGACACGCTCAGAATGTCCTCCTGGATAGGGGCTATTATTTTTCTAGTTACACAAAAAAGAGAGAGCTTTTATCTCCCTTCTCAGTAGACTGATCTATTTATGTCACAAACCTCCACTCAAAGGTTTTAATAGCTAAGAAACAGTTGCTCCATGTCTTCTTTCAAACTCCTGAACCATTCTCGCCCTCCATTTGCCTCATGTATGTCAAATTATATCTGCCCACCATCTTCAAAAGCTCTAACTCTAGGCCCTGGGGAAAAGTTGCATTTGAACAAGGATGGGTCTAGACTTGGTATAGATGAGTTTGGATAAGCACAGATGAACTTCAAAATAGGGCCAGCCCTACTTGTATAACTCATCTGCCCTGTTTGGCTTACTATTCATTGGGTTTCCAAAACTCCAATTTACAATCCACAGTAAAACATTTGTCAAGTTACTTATAGACAAGATTGGACATCTATTTTATAAAAGTAACGATATAGTAACAATAATAATAACAATACCTGCAACTTTTAGCTGTCTTCTGGCTCTTCAGTGATGAAAACAAATACAACAAAATCCTAACTATTGCTAGAAGACAAAGGCTTGGGTCAATTGTATTTTCTCTCTGAAGGAGCCAAAGCCTTAAAAACACGGGCTGGATATTTCATACCCTTCAGCCATGCTGTACTTCAGTAAATGGTGAGCGCTCAATAATCCTCACTGACCATGAGTACATAAAGAATGGAAAGTTCCAGCTAGGCTTTGCAGGAAAACTGAGAAATGAAGCCAAGTTACCAAAGGAGACCCACTGAATCACACAGATCCTACCTCCAGATTGTGTCTCGCACAGCTTCCCACTTCACTGCTACAGGCCTGATTCAGACACCGTTAACTCTGGCCGGGGCAACTGCTCTTGCCTTCAAACAGCTTCCAGAAGGGTGGATCAAAATACACTTCATCTACAAAACAATTAAGTAGATACAGGATCAGAGTGACATCCAACTTCTTACCAGCAATCCTGAATGTTAGAAGACAAAGATGCATTCAAAGTTCCACAAGATTCTGGACCTAAAATTCTACGGTCATACAAAATACCAATCAAGCACGGAGAAAAAATAAAGGCATATTTGGATTCTGTGCACGGCACAGAATGTTGATAAACCAAGTACTGTTTTTGAATCCGACAAAAAATGAGCATCTACTACAGATAAAAAATGAAGTTGAAACCAAAAAAGGGAAGACGTAGGATTCCAAAAGAAAAAAGCTACTCCAAGAGTGCAAGACACTTTGTGCGGCTAACAACCTTGGAGTGGTAGGTAGATCAAAAGAGCAACCAGCCCAGGTATAGCAGGAAGTCAATGTGCCCCAGGAGGGTTTTCTCTGGGAAGAAAATATTGCTTTTGCAAAAAATGAGGCTGGATCATTTTGAGAACATTGTTTAAAAAAATCCCTCTGATTCTGACAACCACTGGTCCAAAAATGCATTAAGTAAAGTAAGAAATTCATTTATTAAAAGTCAATAAAAAAGCAAAGACAGAAAAAAGAAGAGCTACCCCAAAAAGCCACTGTTTAAATATGAGTCATGTTAAAATGAAGCAAAACTGTAATGAAAGCAAATGCATTTGACTTTGACACTAGAAACATCCTTCCGCAAATGGCAATAATGTTATAACGTTGGACGTAAAAGGAAGGAAATGGAATCCAACACCTTTATTTGAATTTGCGGTGAATAATATCTACATAACCATAAAAACAAATAATATTTATTGGTTTTCAGCCTTCAGTAAAAGCTAAAGACAAAGCTCATAACGATTATGGCTTCAGAAAGAAAGGTAAGTGTTTCACCATGACTATGTAAAGTTAAAAGAAGAGCTGCCAGAAACTGCGAAGTGAAAGGGCGAAAGAGGTAATAGAAGGAAGAGCAGGAATATAGCATAATATTTAGACTTATGAAATTAATCACAGGAAGGAGTAAAAATAGAAATGTATAAAAGCGGTTGGTTTGGGGAAGTGAAACTGAGGTTGAGGAAGAATAAGCAGAAAAAAATTATGTGTTCATTTAAAACCTGTCTCTGGGGCTTCCCTGGTGGCGCGGTGGTTGAGAGTCCGCCTGCCGATGCAGGGGACACGGGTTCGTGTCCCGGTCCGGGAAGATCCCACATGCCGTGGAGCGGCTGGGCCCGTGAGCCATGGCCGCTGAGCCTGCGCGTCCGGAGCCTGTGCTCCGCACCGGGAGAGGCCACAACACTGAGAGGCCCGTGTACCAAAAATAAATAAATAAATAAATAAATAAATAAAATAAATAAATAAATAAAACCTGTCTCTGCGTACACAAAGCAAACAATACATATATCAAATAATTATGTTGTACACCTGAAGTATGTACAATTTTTATTTGTCAATTATACCTCAATAAAGCTGGAAAAAATAAATGAACAGACATCCATTGTGTATTTCCTTTAAATCAATGATATACATAAAACATATTAATATGGACAAAAGGAGATCTTAAATGAAAAAGCACAGCATCACCTCAAATATATGTTTGTGCTGGGTGTACATGTGCTTAGGAAAAAGCCCCGAAAGATACATGCCCGCTCATTCATGTCTGTACATCTAGAAAATGGATTACTGGTGATTTGTCACTCTCTTCTTTACATCTTTACAGATTACTTGATTCTTTTTTTTACAATTAGCATATATCTAAACAACAGAAAAAAAATTTTCTCTTGAAAATTAAATTTTAAAACTGTTCTTAATCCTACAATTGGCCAATTCTAAAATACCAACATACTACTTCTAGATTTTTTAGTATTTTTAAATATTTTTAATATTTTAATATATCACTGAAGTGGAATCATGACTATATATATTAACATTTTACGTAAATGGGATTATACAGATTATACCATAATTTGTTTCAAGCTATTCCCCATGCGTTTATTTACAACACGCTCGTACCTTCATATATCACCTATTACACAAACTAGCCAGAATGTCCGTTTGTCCAACATGTCTGCTGTCCCCAGAGGAGAAGATCCTGAAGCCAAGAACCATGTTTTAATAATCCTGTATCCCCAATTCCTTGCACATCAAAGGCATGTAATGTGAATTTTGATCAATTTGAGAAAAAGTTCGATGTACTTTCCCCCTGTGTACAGAGTTACCAAATATTCCCCTTCACAAGTACTGTGTTCATGCACACAACAAAAGAAGCAGGGTGGCTACGTAGCAACGTAAGTCCCTGATGTTGCTCCATCTTCCCTTCCTGATCATCTGAACAGTTAGGAGGGCTTTTCTTTCCTGCTTGATCATTCCAACTGAGCAAAAGTAACCTCTCCTAAAAGCTAACTGTCCAGCAGGAGGGCTTTTGTGGGCATTCTGATGAGCCTCCAGCAGAGGGTGCAGCCGTTCCCAACAAAGATCTCTGAGACTGTAGAAAGTCTCTTTCCAAGAAGAGATCCCCTTCCCTTCTGCTGACAGATCTCCACTGTCTGAGATTCATTCTATAATGTTCCTCATTTCCACAATGAGATAACAGATTAGGCCACCAGTTTTAGTGAGTCCTCACTCCTCAAATGCCTACCCTCCTGACAGCACCAGAGCAGACAGGCACTGTACTAGGCTCCCATGGGTGACAATTACATCAAGAGAAGTAAAGAGTTCAAAGGAGACAGGAAGCAAAAGGAGGTAGGAGAGAAATAATTTCAGACTTTGCAGTTTCTTCTACTAATAATCTGTCAAATGACTCCGAAACTAGTTGTACCAACTTTCCTATTAAAATCACTTAAACTTTTTTTTTTTTCCAAAAACACTTCATAGGTCTTTGGTTATAAGTTAAATTAGGACAAAATTTCCTATCTCTAGTACTCAAAAGTACTCAGAAAAGAATACGGCACATTTAAAAAAATTAAAAAACAAAAACAGCTTATTTTTACCATGGTTTCAAGAACTGCATTTAGAGGCAATGATAATTATGAAGGTGGCCGAAACGTTTTTAAGTAAACATTTTACTGAAATAATACAAACTGTGAGAAAAATGCACAAACTACCAATATACAGCTCAATGAATTTTCACAAATTGAAAACCACTATGACCACCACCCAGATAAGGAAAAAATACACTACCAGCAGTCCAGAAGCCACTTCTTCATGACCCCTCCCAGCCAAAGGTAAATACCATGCTGAAATTTTATCACTATAGAGCAGTTTTGCTTGGTTTTGAAATTTATGTAACTAAAATCATACAGAAAGGTACTCTGTAAACAGTAGCTACCATGGCATCACTAGCATGAAAACATTTTGCTAAATCAGGAAGAGATAAGGAGTTGTACCCCTCACCCCAAGTAAACTCTAAACAAACTTTATGAATAATGATTGAACTCAGATTCATCCACCCTGAAGATGGAGAATCAGGACTCAGAGAAATTATGTTAACAAGATCACATCCTCAGCTCAGTAAGTAGCTAAATTGTGGTTTGGACCTAGATTGTTCTCACTCCAAAACAGATACTCTTCTCTCTATGCTACATGGCCAGATGAATAAGTATGATATTGCACTTCTACTAGAAAGTATCACCCCACTTGGGCTTCACATAGCTTAGAATACTGAGTTGAGCAAATACTTGGTTGTCCTTCTTTGGATTGCATCGTCTGTTGGTGGCATCACAAGACAAGTTCTTGACTGGCATGAGTGTAAGCCTGCTTACAGGTATAGGCCATGTTTATATTATACATTCAGTTTCAAGTCATTGGGATACAACCAAGGAATGGTTTTATTTCTTTTCATCAATATTTCCAAATTCAACATTGTTGAGTTTCCCCTCACCGTTGCTTAAGGACATTGAGGCAGATGCCACAGTTTTCTAGGCACTTTATAAAACCCCAGTCTAGTTAATATTTCCATCTCATATTTATTTCAAGGCTAACCACTTCTTGTATCGCAGACTGGATCAGTGGTTCAAGGAGCCTAATATGGAGAGGAGGGCATGATCTGCTTTTACATTCTTCCTTCTCCACCACGTCCTTGAATTGCAGAATGGGAAAAAACAATGTACTTCCAGGTTCCTCTTTCCCTTCCTTCCCCTTGATCTCAATCCTTATGGCTGAGTCCTAGAAGGAGAAATAAGGGAGGCAGAGATATTCTTATGTAACTGGCCACCTGTCAGTAACGAGGAGGCATCGCTGGTCTCCCTCTGCTGCAGTCTGGTTCTGTGTAATGGTGATGGCCCTTGCCAGTGTGGGGCCCCTGTCAACGTACTGCCCTCCACATAAATCAGGGTTCTCAACAGCAGCACTACTGACATTTTGACTTGGATACTTCTTTGTTGGATGGCCTGCCCTGTGCATTGTTGGATGTCTAGCAGCATCCTTGGCCTCTACCTATTAGATGCAGTAGCACTTCCTCATAATTGTTACAACCAAAATTTGTAATCGTACCCTGGAGGGCCAATTCACTCTGGTTGAGAACCACTAACAAAGACAGCATGTGTGTAATTCCTAAGCAGCCCTGCCAGTGACGTTTACCTTCAAATCCTTCCCTGGGCAGGGTATCCACTTGCTTAGCCTAGAAGTCATCTGGGCAGTCCAAGGATATCCGATGCACCTTTAACCTCTATAGTCCTTTACGTGTAGCCATGCTAACAGTTGTGGTTCTCTTTTGAGCGCTCCAAAACAGGTGAAAGTTATAATGCGGGTGATCCCCATCTATTTCATTTGAGACATTACATCAGTATCCCTTCTGTACTGCTGCTGTAAGATATTTCAGTAAAGATTCAGCCTTTAGAAACTCTGGGTAGAAATTCCAAACAAGAAGGAACCATCCTCTATATTCACAGTCACCCCCAAAACTTGAGTCTACATTTCAAGCTCTTGCAAGAACTCCCTTCCATGCACTTCTCCACGCATTATACAGCTCTCCAAGTCTTCAGAGAGGAAATAAGGTTCCACATCCCCCCGCCAACTTCTTTTAAAATATATCCTAATTTTGGCCTTCCCTGGTGTTGCAGTGGTTGGGAATCTGCCTGCCAATGCAGGGGACATGGGTTTAAGCCCTGGTCCAGGAAGATTCCACATGCCGCAAAGCAACTGAGCCCATGTGCCACAACTACTGAGCCTACGCTCTAGAGCCCACGAGCCACAACTACTGAAGCCCAAGTGCCTGGAGCCCACGCTCTGCAACAAGAGAAGCCACCGCATTGAGAAGCCGGTGCACTGCAACAAAGAGTAGCCCCCACTCACAACTAGAGAAAAGCCCATGAAGCAACAAAGACCCAACACAGACAAAAATAAATCTATAAAAGAAAAAAATATATATACATATATATATCCTAATTTTTATGAATGACCCTTCTCTTGGCTTAAGGAGACAAAAATCACTTCTTTGCTCTGGATGATGGGGCAAGAAAACAACCACCTTGAATATAACACTTCTTACAAGACTACAGACCTCAGTGATTCTCTCCCTTTCCCCGTTGTTATGGGCTGTGTTCCCCCAGAATATGTACGCTAAAGCTTCAATACCCAGTACCTCAGAATATGATAGCATTTACATATAGCGTATCTAAAGAAATAATTAAGTTAAAATGAGGTCATTAGGGTGGGCCTTATAAGCCTGGTGTCCTTATAAGAAGAGGAAATTTAGAAACAGGTACAGAGAAAAGACCATGTGAAGACACAGGAAGTAGACAGCCATCTACAGGTCAATGAGAGAGGCCTCAGAAGAATCACACCCTGCCAAAACTTAGTCTTAACTTCCAGCCTCTAGAAACATGAGAAAATAAATTTCTATTGTGTAAGCCACCCAATCTGTGGTACTTTGTTATGACAGCTCTAGGGAACTAATATACACCAGTCTTATTCTTATCAACTTGGGCTGAGGAGATGGTGAAATGAGAAGGGCCAGTTGTACCTCTTCTTATTAAGTCCTGGAGAGTTTTCCAGCCCAGTTTTTGGTGTCCCCTTTTAAATGAGGGCTACTTGGACCCTATTCAACACTGAGCCCTTATCACCAGTTCTGGAGCAATAGAAAAAAAATCCCACTCACTGGCATGTTACACATGCATCTATTTGGATTTTAATAGCACCCAAAAAGAAAACCAGACTTTCAATACTGCAAAGAGAAAAATAGCTCCTCTGTTGTCCGCTGCTGTCACACATCTCTTACGGCAAGAGCACCTTGCCTATGTGAACCTGGGTGAAGTTTCTATGATGCAGTAACATGTCTGCTTGGTAATTTCATGGACAATACACCAGAAACATGGCTGACATGAGGGATTATCTCTTTGCATTGCTGGCTGGGAAACTGTTTTCAAACACTGGTCAAGGTCTGGATGACACCCTTCTAAGCGAACATAAATGACTACCTTGAGTCCTCCAAACAATCCTAGGACAGAAAATGATCGTGGCAATCACCTAACCTAATCCCTCATCTGATGTTTCAATGACCTCTCTCTACCTATGACCATGTTAGGTTACACATAAAGCAGAACGCCTGAGAAATATAATTACGCTAGGATTCTGTGTGCTAGTCCTATCTGGACGGTGAATGAAGCCTTATGCATAGTCACACCTAAAACCCTGTTTTGAAAGAAGCTGTTTTTCTTCAAGATTCCTAGTTGAACAGGAAAACACTGCATACATTCCTGGTCACCTCCCTCAGCATTTTGCTGGACTATGCTTCAGCATGTGACTGGGATCAACTAGGACTGAAGAGTCCATACAGTAAAAAGAGGACATCACAAAAATGTGGTTGATCAGTCTTAGCCTAGAACAAACACTTAACTGGATATTTCACCTCAGGCAAATCCACTAGCCACTTTTGATTTTGATTTTCAGTTTCTTCATCTTAAAACAAGGGGATAAAAGTAGAGTCATAAATGTTGCTCATCTAATTTTGCCTACACCCTTCTGAGAAACTCCTTTTATCTATATTACCCAAGTCCCTACAAAGACCTTACAAAGACCTTTCCACTCTGGATGATCCTGGTGAAACATCCTTGAAGTTACACT
This sequence comes from Leucopleurus acutus, assembly GCF_964270905.1. NCBI lineage: Eukaryota > Metazoa > Chordata > Mammalia > Artiodactyla > Delphinidae > Leucopleurus > Leucopleurus acutus. The sequence goes on from NC_139150.1 coordinate 41,558,957, forward strand.
AACTTTCACAGGGTCCGCAAGGGGGTCAGGGAGTGTGTTAGTTTTCTACCACTGCCACCAACACAGTCACTAAAAACAACACAGATTCATTATCTCACAGTTGTGCAGGTCAGAAGTTTGAGCTGGCTCAACTGCTTTCTCTGATCAAGGTTTCACAAGGCCAAAATCCAGATGGTGGCTAGCTCACACTCTTAGCTACACCTGCAAAGTTTCTCTTTCCTTATAACTTAACACATAGCTTCTAGGAATTAAGGCATGGACATCTGGAGGGCTATGATTCTCCTTACATGGTAATAGGGAAAAAGGGATTGGAGTCACAGAAACAACTTTCTCCATAGTACAGATCTGCCCGGGGGGGTTTCTTTTCTCTAATTCAACTACGCACTTAAAATAGTAACTCACGATATTGGTTCAAGATGGCGGAGTAGAAGGACATGCTCTCATTCCCTCTTACAAGAACACCAGAATCACAACTAACTGCTGAACAATCATCTACAGGAAGACACTGGAACTCACCAAAAAAGATACCCCACATCCAAAGACAAAGGAGAAGCCACAATGAGATAGTAGGAGGGGCGCAATCACAGTAAAATCAAATCCCATAACGGGTGGGTGGGTGACTCACAGACTGGGGAACACTTATACCACAGAAGTCCACCCACTGGAGTGGAGGTTCTGAGCCCCACGTCAGGTTTCCCAACCTGGGGGTCCGGCAACGGGAGGAGGAATTCCTAGAGAATCTGACTTGGAAGCCTAGTGGAAATTGATTGCAGGACTTTGACAGGACTGGGGGAAACAGAGACTCCACTCTTGGAGGGCACACACAAAGTAGTGTGTGCATCGGGACCCAGGGGAAGGAGCAGTGACCCCATAGGAGACTGAACCAGACCTACCTGCCAGTGTTGGAGGGTCTCCTGCAGAGGCAAGGACTGGCTGTGTCTCACCATGAGGACAAGGACACTGGCAGCAGAGGTTCTGGGAAGTACTCCTTGGCCTGAGCCCTCCCAAAGTCCACCATTAGCCCCACCAAAGAGCCTGTAGCCTCCAGTGCTGGGTCACCTCAGGCCAAACAACCAACAGGGAGGGAACCCAGCCCCACCCATCAGCAGACAAGTGGATTAAAGCTTTACTGAGCTCTGCCCACCAGAACAACACCCAGCTCTACTCACCACCAGTCCCTCCCATCAGGAAACTTGCACAAGCCTCTTAGATAGCCTCATCCACCAGTGGGCAGACAGCAGAAGCAACAAAAACAACAATCCTGCAGCCTGTGGAACAAAAACCACATTCACGGAAACAGAGACAAGAATGAAAAGGCAGAGGGCTATGTACCAGATGAAGGAACAAGGTAAAACCCCAGAAAAACAACTAAATGAAGTGGAGGTAGACAACGTTCCAGAAAAAGAATTCAGAATAATGATAGTGAAGATGATCCAGGACCTCAGAAAAAGAATGGAGGCGAAGATCGAGAAGATGCAAGAAACGTTTAACAAACACCTAGAAGAATTAAAGAACAAACACCTAGAAGAATTAAAGAACAAACAGAGATGAACAATACAATAATGGAAATGAAAAATACACTAGAAGGAATCAATAGCAGAATAACTGAGGCAGGAGAACGGATAAGGGACCTGCAAGACAGAATGGTGGAATTCACAGTTGCAGAACAGAATAAAGAAAAAAGAATGAAAAGAAATGAAGACAGCCTAAGAGACCTCTGGGACAACATTGAACGCAACAACATTTGCATTATAGGGGTCCCAGAAGGAGACGAGAAACAGAAAGGACCCGAGAAAATATTTGAAGAGATTACGGTCGAAAACTTCCCTAACATGAGGAAGGAAATAGCCACCCAAGTCCAGGAAGTGCAGAGTCCCATATAGGATAAACCCAAGGAGAAACACGCCAAGACACATAGTAATCAAATTAGGAAAAATTAAAGACAAAGAAAAACTATTGAAAGTAGCAAGGGAAAAACAACAAATAACATACAAGGGAATTCCCATAAGGTTAATAGCTGATTTCTCAGCAGAAACTCTACAAGCCAGAAGGGAGTGGCATGATATACTTAAAGTGATGAAAGGGAAGAACATACAACCAAGATTACTCTACCCAGAAAGGATCTCATTCAGATTCCATGGAGAAATCAAAACCTTTACAGAAAAGCAAAAGCTAAGAGAATTCAGCACTACCAAACCAGCTCTACAACAAATGCTAAAGGAACTTCTCTAAGTGGGAAACACAAGAGAAGAAAAGGACCTACAAAAACAAAAACAAAACAATTAAGAAAATGGTAAAAGGAACATATGTATCGATAATTACCTTAAACATGAATGCATTAAATGCTCCAACCAAAAGACACAGGTTCGCTGAATGGATACAAAAACAAGACCCATATATATGCTGTCTACAAGAGACCCACTTCAGACCTAGGGACACATACAGACTGAAAGTAAGGGGATGGAAAAAGATATTCCATGCAAATGGAAATCAAAAGAAAGCTGGAGTAGCAATACTCATATCAGATAAAATAGACTTTAAAATAAAGAATGTTACATGAGACAAGGAAGGACACTACATAATGATCAAGGGATCAATCCAACAAAAAGATATAACAATTATAAATATATATGCACCCAACACAGGACCACCTCAATACATAAGGCAACTGCTAATAGCTCTAAAAGAGGAAATCGACAGTAACACAATAATAGTTGGGGACTTTAACACGTCACTTACACCAATGGACAGATTATCCAAACAGAAAATTAATAAGGAAACACAAGCTTTAAATGGCACACCAGACCAGATAGATTTCAATGATATTTATAGGACATTCCATCCAAAAACAGCAGATTACACTTTCTTCCCAAGTGCGCTCAGAACATTCTCCAGGATAGATCACATCCTGGGTCACAAATCAAGCCTCAGTAAATTTAAGAAAACTGAAATCATATCAAGCATCTTTTCTGACCACAACGCTATGAGATTAGAAATCAATTACAGGGGAAAAAACGTAAAAAGCACAAATACATGGAGTCTAAACAATACGTTACTAAATAACCAAGAGATCACTGAAGAGATCAAAGAGGAAATCAACAAATACCTACAGACAAATGACAGTGAAAACACGACAATCCAAAACCTATGGGGTGCAGCAAAAGCAGTTCTAAGAGCAAAGTTTATAGCTATACAAGAAACAAGAAAAATCTCAAATAAACAATCTAACGTTACACTTAAAGGAAATAGAGAAAGAAGAACAAACAAAACCCAGTGCTCGCAGAAGGAAAGAAATCATAAAGATCAGAGCAGAAATAAATGAAATAGAAACAAAGAATACAATAGCAAAGATCAATAAAACCCACAGCTGGTTCTTTGAGGAGATAAACAAAATTGATAAACCATTAGCCAGGCTCATCAAGAAAACGAGGGAGAGGACTCAAATCAATAAAACTAGAAATGAAAAAGGAGAAATCACAACTGACACTGCAGAAATATGAAGGATTATAAGAGATTACTACAAACAATTCTATGCCAATAAAATGGACAACCTGGAAGAAATGGACAAACTCTTAGAAAGGTATAACCTTCCTGGACTGAACCAGGAAGAAATAGAAAATATGAACAGACCAATCACAACTAATGAAATTGAAACTGTGATTAAAAAGCTTCCAACAAACAAAAGTCCAGGACAAGATAGCTTCACAGGTGAATTCTATCAAACATTCAGAGAAGAGCTAACACCCATCCTTTCAAACTCTTCCCAAAAATTGCAGAGGAAGGAACACTCCCAAACTCATTCTATGAGGCCACCATCACCCTGATACCAAAACCAGACAGAAATACTACAAAAAAAGAAAATTAGAGACCAATACCACTGATGAATATAGATGCAAAAATCCTCAACAAAATACTAGCAAACAGAATCCAACAACACGTTAAAAGGATCGTACACCATGATCAAGTGGGATTTATACCAGAGATGCAAGAATTCTTCAATATACATATATCAATCAATGTGATACACCATATTAACAAATTGAAAAAGAAAAACTATATGATCATCTCAACAGATGCAGAAAAAGCTTTTCACAAAATTCAACACCCATTCATGATAAAAACTCTCCAGAAAGTGGGCATAGAGGGAATCTACCTCAACATAATAAAGTCCATATACGACAAACCCACAGCAAACATTATTCTCAATGGTGAAAAACTGAAAGCATTTCCTCTAAGATCAGGAACAAGACAAGGATGTCCACTCTAACCATTATCATTCAACATAGTTTTGGAAGTCCAAGTCATGGCAATCAGAGAAGAAAAATAAATAAAAGGAATACAAATTGGAAAAGAAGTAGTAAAACTGTCACTCTTTGCAGATGACATAATACTATATAGAAAGAATCCTAAAGATGCCACCAAAAAACTACTAGAGGTAATCTGTGAATTTGGTAAAGTTGCAGGATACAAAATTAATGCACAGAAATCTCTTGCCTTCCTACACACTAATGATGAAAAATCTGAAAGAGAAATTAAGGAAACACTCCCATTTACCATTGTAACAAAAAGAATAAAATACCTAGGAATAAACCTACCTAGGGAGACAAAAGACCTGTATGCAGAAAACTATAAGACACTGTTGAAAGAAATTAAAGATGATATCAACAGATGGAGAGATATTCCATTTTCTTGGATTGGAAGAATCAATATTGTGAAAATGACTATAGTACCCAAAGTGATCTACAGATTCAGTGCAATCCCTATCAAATTACCAATGGCATTTTTTACAGAACTAGAACAAAAAAATCTTAAAATCTGTATGGAGACACAAAAGACCCCGAATAGCCAAAGCAATCTTGAGGGAAAAAAATGGAGCTGGAGGAATCAGACTCTCTGACTTCAGACTATACTACAAAGCTACAGTAATCAAGACAATATGGTACTGGCACAAAAAACAAAAATATAGATCAGTGGAACAGGATCAAAAGCCCACAGATAAACCCACGCACCTATGGTCAACTAATCTATGACAAAGGAGGCAGGATATACAATGGAGAAAAGACAGTCTCTTCAATAAGTGGTGCTGGGAAAACTGGACCTCTACATGTAAAGGAATGAAATTAGAACACTCCGTAACACCATACACAAAAATAAACTCAAAATCGATTAGAGACCTAAATGTAAGACCAGACACTATCAAACTCTTAGAGGAAAACATAGGAAGAACACTCTATGACATAAATCACAGCAAGATCTTTTTTGATCCACCTCCTACAGTAATGGAAATAAAAACAAAAATAAACAAATGGGACCTAATGAAACTTAAAAGCTTTTGCACAGCAAAGGAAACCACACACAAGACAAAAAGACAACCCTCAGAATGGGAAAAAATATTTGCAAACAAATCAGTGGACAAAGGATTAATCTCCAAAATATATAAACAGCTCATGCAGCTCAATATTAAAAAAACAAACAATCCAATCAAAAAATGGGCAGAAGACCTAAATAGACATTTCTCCGAAGAGGACATACAGAAGACCAAGAAGCACATGAAAAGCTGCTCAACATCACTAATTATTAGAGGAATGCAAATCAAAACTACAATGAGGTATCACCTCACACCAGCTAGAATGGGCATCATCAGAACATCTACAAACAACAAATGCTGGAGAGGGTGTGGAGAAAAGGGAACCCTCTTGCACTGCTGGTGGGCATGTAAATTGATACAGCCACTATGGAGAACAGTATGGAGGTTCCTTAAAAAACTAAAAATAGAATTACCATATGACCCAGCAATCCCACTACTGGGCATATACCCAGAGAAAACCATAATTCAAAAAGACACATGCACCCCATTGTTCACTGCTACATTATTTACAATAGCCAGGTCATGGAAGCAACCTAAATGCCCATCGACAGACGAATGGATAAAGAAGATGTGGTACATATATGCAATGGAATATTACTCAGCCATAAAAAGGAACGAAATTGGGTCATTTGTAGAGACATGGATGAATCTAGAGACTATCATACAGAGTGAAGTAAGTCAGAAAGTGAAAAACAAATATATTAACACATACATGTGGAACCTAGAAAAACGGTACAGATGAACCGGTTTGCAGAGCAGAAATAGAGACACAGATGTAGAGAACAAACCTATGGACACCAAGCGGGGAAAGCAGCAGGGGCTGTGGGTGTGGTGATGGGATGAATTGGGAGATTGGGATTGACATGTATATGTATACACTGATGTGTATAAAATGGATGACTAATAAAAACCTGCTTTATAAAAAAATAAATAAAATTTTTTTAAAAATTTGCTTTAAGGAAATATATAGTGCATACATTCCCAGCTAATTCTCCTTCTAAGGAGATATTTAATGCAGTCTTTAAATGTACTAATGTATTTCATGCTATGGGGTTCTGTCTGCTTAGCATTTGCCCATTTTTTTAAATAAAAACATTTTGCATTATTCAAACTAGAAAATAAACAATAGTTCAAAAAACAAAAACAAATATTAACTCATATTTATTTATGGCTGTGTTGGGTTTTCGTCACTGCACGCAGACTTTCTCTATTTGCGGCGAGCGGGGGCTACTCTTCATTGCAGTGCGCGGGCTTCTCATTGCGGTGGCTTCTCTTTGTTGCAGAGCACAGGCTCCAGGCGCGCGGGCTTCAGTAGTTGTGGCTCACAGGCTCAGTAGTTGTAGCTCGCAGGCTCTAGAGCACAGGCTCAGTACTTGTGGCGCACGGGCTTAGTTGCTCCGTGGCACGTGGGATCTTCCCGGACCAGGGCTCACACCCGTGTCCCCTGCATTGGCAGGCGGATTCTTAACCACTGCACCACCAGGGAAGTCCCATTTACATTAAACTCACATTTAATGTGCATTACTACATGTGCGGTACTTTACTTGTATTTAAATGCATTACCTCATTTAATCCTCAGAAAATTATATGCAATTAAATCCTATTATCATCCCCATTTTACATTGGAGGCAACTGAGGCTCAAATCTTAAATACCTTGTCTACACAATTTGTTAAGTAGAAGAACCAGGATTTAAACCCAGTTTCTGTGACTGCCAAAGTTATAACCCCTCGACATTTTACCACTGAGAAGTCAGAGGCTCACAGAAATCTTTTGACTTCCCCAAAGACACACAGATGGTTAATGAAAGTGTCCAGAATAAAATCAGATCCAAACCAGTCTGTGTATCCTGCTCTACCTGGCTGGTCACTCACATGTGTTCACATGTGCTAGATGCCCTGCAGTCAGAGTTTATCCAACCACACATTTGTCCTTACTTCACTAGCTTTTATTACTCTTCTCTCCACATCTCTGAAAGTACAGGTTCTCCTGTAGCCATGGTAGCTTTGAAAATAGTGGCACATTTTTTAATACTATAAATGCTATACTTTATAATGCTAAAATATAAATTTGATAGAACTAGGATTTGGAGCTTGGACCCCCATAATTACCTTCCAGCACAGGAGGCAGAAAAGAGCGTAGCTACCAAGACCAACGGGAAATGGAAGGAGGATAATTCACCATCGGAAATTGTGTATGAATGACCAGAGTCTATAATATTTACTCTTCTGTTTCATTTGTAACTACTTGCTCAAGCATGTAAATACACAGGTGGTCCTAAAATTGTTACAGCCCACTGTGTAACTGATGACACACAATACTAAAGATTTATTCATGTCCCTAGGGCTGGATAGTCATTTGAACATAATATAGAGAGCATTTAATAGCTCTTTTCATAACTCCTTGATGGGGCATTTTGAAATTTTACTGAAGTTTCTTCCAAGTATGGATGTTGAGATCATGGCCAATTCTGTGAAGAGTATTATTTCAGACAAATAAAACTCAGGAAGTTATTGTGTAAGCCTCTCTTATTCAATATCTTTAAGGAATAAAATATTTGGCATAAATTAAGTGTTCATGATTATTCTTATAGAGCCAATCAGTTCATAATAATCTTTACCTACATCTTCTCATTTAATCACCCAAAGCAGCCCTTATGAGATGGGTGTTGTTATGTCCAACATGCACATGGAACTAAGGTCTAGAAGTGAGAAGTACCTTATCAGATAACTAGGAACAGGCAGAATCCAGGATTTCAAATCGTCTCTGCCTGATGCCAGAGCCCACACCCTTAGTACCTTCCCTGCTACTTAATTAGCATCTTCTTCAAAGCCAAAACTTTTAAACAAAGTTTGAAATTTTTGTAAACCACTCTCCAATTTCTGTCCTTTGAAGCAACTGCTCTTGAACATAATTCAACAACTGTGGTAATAGGTCTAAAGGTTTGAATAAGTTTTCTGTTTACTTCCAGGTTTGAGACTGTTTTCTAGAAGTAGAGATTGCTAAAAATCTGATCACTTGATAAAATGGGATGTTTCTACATATTTAACATTTTAAACACTTCTATTTCTTAATCATTTACGTTCATATCCTTCTTTACCTAACCTTTTCAAAACGTCTTGTCGTATTTCTTTTTAATCTGCAAAATAGAGTTATAATTCACTACAACCAAACATGCCAGGAGGTCAGACTGAGAAATTTAATGAAGAAATATGGTTTAGCCAACCTTTGTTTTAAAAAACAAGGCGTGACAAACTATTAATTATAAAATGTTGGTATCATTGCTCTATTACATCTAGAGTGAAGGCATTGGAAGAAAGATTAAAATATTATACTTCAAATTAGCTATGTAAGGAGGAACTAATAGATCTGTCCAAAGTATAGTTACCTGAGACATTCTGTTTATTTATATCCATACACAAATGTGTATGTGTTTTGATTTTATAATGGAATTTGGTTAGCTGTCAAAGTTTTTTCTCACAATTTACCACTAAAATATCTTTTTAAAGTAGAAAAATATAAAGATCTCGTGATCACATCAAAATTAAAATGGAGCCTCAGGATCTTAGAAGAGCCAGGATCTTAGAAGAAATCTCACTTATTAATAGCAATGAATTGAAAATCTCCACTGGGGGCTGACCTAGACTCACAGAAGTAAAGTAGACTTGCCAGTCCTAGAAATGACAGGCAGGAATTGGAGATTTTATTTCTTCCCCATAGACTATCTGGTTTAGAACTTCAAAACCCAGATACACCAGAAAATGAATGGATGGTTGTCACTCTGCTCAAATGATGGGATTTTTGAGGTGGCTAGGGTACTGTTATCCCTTCCCCATCATCAGCAAGAGCCTCTGCTGTAGCCACTTAGCAACTATAATTTTTCTGAAACAAGACAGAAGTTGGGGGAAGATCAGAGGGTTGGGCCCATAAAAGCGAAGAGGAAGTCCAGCATAAAGGGCTGGATCAGATAGGGCACAAGTGAGGACTACAAAACCTAAGCCTTGCTGGATAAGGGGGAGAAGATGAGATGGAAGATCTGAGAAGGCACTAGACAGTTTTCAACCATAAGTCACCAGAGAGCTATGGAAGCTCTCCAAGACTCCATCCAGGGGTGGAAAAAGGAATTTTGACAAAGCATTAATGAGCAAAACACAAATCTATTGTATGCATCTACCCACTAAACTGAGACTTTTCAATTAATCCATTATTCCTGCAAGAATGAAGAAAAGCTTACCTCCCATTCACCTTCTTGGAAGAGTGGGAGATACAGTGGAGTGAAGTTGTGGCGTAATGAATAAGAAGTACAAGAGAAAAAAAAAAAAGCTAACAATTAAAACAAAGCTCATGGTAACTGCTTTGAAGCAGGCTTAGAAAGCAATCTATTTAAAATTCAGCATTCAATAAATAATATAATTAAGAAATTGGAAAAAAAAAAAAAGTTAGCTTCCCTGGTGGCGCAATGGTTGAAAGTCCGCCTGCCGATGCAGGGACATGGGTTTGTGCCCCGGTCCGGGAAGATCCCACATGCTGAGCGGCTAGGCCTGTGAGCCATGGCCGCTGAGCCTGCGCGTCCGTTGCCTGTGCTCCGCAATGGGAGAGGCCACAACAGTGTGAGGCCCGCGTACCGCAAAAATAAATAAATAAATAAACTGGATAAGCTTGGTAACATAGTAAAGAAAGCATGAGCATATCAAGGCAATTAGAAATTCTAGGTAAAACAGAATATTCTCAAGAAAGGAATGGTCTACATATGCTACAATCAAAAACACATGGTGGGCTTCCCTGGTGGCGCAGTGGTTGAGAGTCCGCCTGTCGATGCAGGGGACACGGGTTCGTGCCCCGGTCCGGGAAGATCCCACATGCCGCGGAGCGGCTGGGCCTGTGAGCCATGGCCGCTGAGCCTGCGCGTCCGGAGCCTGTGCTCTGCAATGGGAGAGGCCACAACAGTGAGAGGCCCGCGTACCACAAAAAAAAAAAAAAAAAAAAAAAAAAAAAAAAAAAAAAAAAAAAACACATGGTAAGATTTTAAGCAACTGATAGTAGGAAAAGATGAAAATTCATTTGACCTTGGGAGGAATTTTCTCCTTCAAGCAACACTGTTTTAGTGGCATAGGGTGTCATCTCTTTCTCTATGAATGGAATTATGCTAACTGGTTGTGAACTACAAAATATTTACATAATCATAATATGATTATGAATAGAAATAATAGAAATCCTATTTAGTGGTTTTCAATGTGCAGAATTAACCTAGAGAGAAATTATAGAAGACTTAATTATAGACACACATTGTAAACCTTGACAATGGAAAAGCAATGGCTTAACTGACAGCATTAGAGATATGGGGTGGAGAATGGAGGGGCTGAAATATTTTGATCTTTAAAAATGGGGGATTATTTTATTTGTCAATTATAGCTCAGTAAAGCTGAAAAAAGTGGAGGATTCAAAGGAATTGTAAATGTGGTGGATTAAAAAATGAAACAAATTACTTTACAATAGTGCCCAATAAAAGGATATAAAATATAATTAACAAAACAATATATAAATTGAAAAACACAATGAAGAACAGTAACAAAAATTGAAAGAAGAGTGAAAATACAGGGGGAGATGGTGTAAGAAAAATCCCTCATCTGTGGCATGCAGTCAAGGGTTAGTGCATTAAAACACTATTTTAACATAAGGTTTTTATCCCATCTTAGAAATACTCAATAAGCATTACTAAGTTAGAAATTTAAGTTTCTGTTAGCATGTCACAGCTCTAAACAATGCTGTAATGAAAATCTTTGGACATAAGTATATGTATCTTTTTTTTATTATTTCTTCAGGAAATTTTTTTTAGAAATTATCAGACCAAATGAATATGACCCTTATGGTCATATTACCAATTGAGTGATAATTATATTTATACCTGGATATGGTTACTATTGAAAGACCAAAGGCCATTTTTTATATGTTTTTTAAACTTTTTTAAAAATGTATTTATTTACTTTTGGCTGCGTTGGGTCTTCGTTGCTGCGCATGTGCTTTCTCTAGTTGCGGCGAGAGGGGGCTGCTCTTCATTGCAGTGCTCGGGCTTCTCATTGCGGTGGCTTCTCTTGTTGTGGAGCACGGGCTCTAGGCGCGCGGGCTTCAGTAGTTGTGTCATGAGGGATCAGTAGTTGTGGCTCACGAGCTCTAGAGCGCAGGCTCAGTAGTTGTGGTGCACAGGCTTTGTTGCTCCGCGGCATGTGGGATCTTCCCGGACCAGGGCGCAAACCTATGTACCCTGCATTGGCAGGCAGATTCTTAACCACTGCGCCACCAGGGAAGCCCCAAACTTTTTTGAGATATCTGCAGACTCACATGCAGTTGTAGGAAATAACAGATTTCCCACCTCCTTTACCCAGTTTCCCCCAATGGTAACATACTACAAAACTATAGTACAATATCACAACCAAACTATTAACACTGATACAATTTACCAATATTCAGTTTTAGTTGCACTCCTGCGTGCGTGCGTGTGTGTGTGTGTGTGTGTGTGTGTGTGTATTTAGTTCTATGCAATTTTATCACAGATATAGGTTCATGGATCCGCAACCACTGTCAGTACACAGAACATTCCACCACCGAAAGGATCCCTCGTGTTACCCTTTATATAATTACACTCACCTCCCTGCCTCTCTCCTCCCTTATACCTAACTTCTGGTGACCACTAATTTGTTCTCTATTTCTATCATATTGTCATGTCAAAAATGTTATATAAACAGAATCATGTAGTATGTTACCTCTTCAGACTGGCTTTTTTCACTCAACATAATCCCCACAGATATCCATCCAAGTTGTTGCATCAATTGTTTGCCCCTTACTCCTAAATAATATTCCATGATACGGCTATATATCAGTGTATTTAGCCACTAACCCGTTGACCAAGAGCCAATATGAAACACTTACTAGAGAGTTTGAACTTGCCCAGTTCATGGAAAAAGATGTCAACCTATCTATAAAGACATTTACTTTGGCCAGGTAAAAGAAAAGATAAAGTCACCTTAAGTTCAAAAGAATGGAAGGAGTTAGCAGTTGTTGAGCATTTATTGAATGCTTGTCATTTAGCTTTCAAAGTAACCCTAGACTTGACATTATACCCATTATACTATTAATAAAAGCAAGGCTCACAAAGTTTAAATAAATTCCCACCACTACTAAATAGCTGATCTATGACAAACCTAAGTCTTTCCCACCTTAAATCCATTCCGTCTGGCCTCCATTACACCACACTGCCTACGATGTGAAAGGAAGAAACCAAGAGGACACCCTAGATTACGAAATAGCACCCATCCCGGAGGAGCAGTGAAGTCAGCACAAGTGATCTGGGAAAACAAAAATTCAATTGCCTCCCTGCCAGGTTAGCTTGACCACTTTGGCTTTTTTGTACCCAGATTCTTTTGCTTAACCTCCCTGTAACCCAGACTACACACCCAAAGTCCTCAAAAAGACAAAAAACACAAACCAAAAAAAACTTAACCAGAAACAAAAAAATGAATAAAAATGTTACAATCAGTGGTGGTTATTGGTGGCATATATAGTAGGGCCAAGAAATCTCTGCTAACTCGTGCTCCCGGAAGGAATTAAGTACTTCAGAATAAAACAGTCCCCCTTCTATGATTCCTCCCACGTGCTGCTACGGCACTGCTCCACAATTTTTTTGTCACAAGCCTTCAGATAAATCACTGGAAGGAACCACTACCTCTCTTGTCAAGTTGGTTTCAAATGACACCAGCGCACTGAGCTGGGGTCGCAGAACTGCCCCCACTGCTAGCTTCTGGCGTGTGGCCACACCCCCGCCCACCCTTGGAGGAGACCACATCTTGCTTACTAGACAAGAGATAAATTCCTCGCTGCCATGCTCATCAGACGCTAAGCCAGACCCATCTCTTTCCTCCTCTCCTTTCCTCCCTCACTCCGGTTATTTATAGAGATCACAGGTGAATCGGGGGAAATTATTACAGTGCAATGACTGCTGAAATGCTGGAAGCTAAAGAAGATGGATTATCATGGCTCTGACATGATTTGTATGGATTTCCAAAATTAAGCTGTTCGCTTTAGAGTGACCACCTTCCTCTCGCCCTGGGCTTCACAGCTGCCCTGGTGATAACCTTCATCTGCACTTGTGAGCCCAGAAAGCTGAGCACGTTTCCCATTACCTTTCAAACGAGTGTGTAGGGTTCTTTTGGCCCTTCAGTAATGGCAGGGCTGCGGGTGAAGAGAGTGATAAACACCTACTGCGAGGGATGTAGCGTGAAAAGATCTCATCACCTGCCATTAGCTCCTGATGAATAATGCAGCATTCTCTGTGGCAGGTGTCAGGGGTGGGAGGGAGAATTGCTCCTGTGAATGCTCTGGTGAGCACTTCAGCACAGAGTAAGAGGTGAGAGCAACAGATACATGTGACAAACTTACACAAGCTATTGTGTCTTAAAAGAAAGGGGAACTTTTACTTTCACAGATACCTGGCAGGTTTTCTTTCTTTCTTTCCCCACCCTTATAGTTAGGGCAGGGTAACACTGCCTTTTCTTAATTTTTACCATTCTAACCTGGACCCCTTGCAAAGGCGTAGTTTCTTTTCTATTGCATTTCTCAGCTAATAGTGCATTTCTCTGTCAGTTCTCTGCTTTGTATAGCTTGGTCTTGATTTGTATATGTGGACCTCTGTTGACTTTTTATTAAATTTTATAGGCTTGGGTTAAATAGACATACCAAATAAGAGCAAATGTAATCATTTCTGTGTACACCTGTACCCACATGTGTGCACACACGTGCACACATACACACACACACCCCCCACATTAAAGTGATAATTTTTGACCCGAAGAATGGGTAGCTAATAGGCTTATTGCCTTTGAGAATCTGCCTGAGGGAAAAATATCACACTAGGAGAATCTAAGACAAAAGTGGGATCCATTATTGGCTAATCACAGCACACAAATTCATCTATCTGAGAGCCACAAAGTGGGGTGATTTGCAGCCTCAGATCCCGACATGGGGAAAACTTCTGATTAAGTTCGGTCGACTTTCCTCAAGACTGGCACAATTTTGGAGCACTCAGGAGTAGTTTTTCATTCTTCAGCCAGTTGTCATATAACTTCCAATATGACCAGACGTGAGAATTAAATTCCAGGACTAATTAGCCACCACCCTCACCCTTAAATCCCACATTTTCTGAGGCCAAAATGCCAAATCCTCTTGTTGTGTTGTGCTTCACCATTTAAGGTGAGAAGGAATTTTTGTTTTTAAGTCCTCTGGTTAAAATTTTGCTAGAGACTCTTTAAACATGGTGCACACCACTACCACTAAAATCGTCACTGAAGAACACGTAGCAACAAACTGTTCCCTAAACCTAATTCTGTATCTGCCCTCGTCAATGGAGGAAATGAAGCCCCCAGACTTTTCCCCCACATCGTGAGGGAGGGAAAAGGGCTGGGACAGACTGTAGCACCATGGTAAATTAAAACAAAGCTTGCAGGACTTCCCTGGTGGCGCAGTGGTTAAGAATCCACCTGCCAATGCAGGGAACACAGGTTCGAGCCCTAGTCCGGGAAGATCCCACATGCCGCGGAGCAACTAAGCCCGTGCACCACAACTACTGAGCCTGCGCTCTAGAGCCCACGAGCCACAACTACTAAGCCTTCACGCCACAACTACTGAAGCCCGCGCCCCTGGAGCCCGTGCTCCACAACAAAAGAAGCCACCGCAATGAGAAGACCGTGCGCAACCAAGAGTAGCCCCCGCTCGCCACAACTAGAGAAAAACCTGCTCGCAGCAACAAAGACCCAAAGCAGCCAAAAATAAATAAATAAAATAAATTAACACACACACACACACACACACACACAAAACAAAGCTAGCCTCTGAGTCTCTGATGGCTTTTTTTTTTTCAGGATAGAAGAGAATAGTGCAGCTTTTAGGTTTCATAAAGTTATGAATCTAAGCTTTCCATATCACCTCCTCTCCTTCACTTATTTTGGGTGTTGAATCATAATAAAATAAATATTGCTTAGGGTGAAACAGCTACTACTTAAATATTTGCGAAAAGAAAATAATAAATTTCTCTAATCACCTTCTAAGAATAGGGTTTCAAATACAGAAATTCTAAATTCTATATGGATCCCAGTGGATGTAAGCAATGACAAAAATTAATTTTTTGGTATATAAAGTACTATATGTACATAATAAGACTTCAAAAACTTTAAAAAATAGAAAAAACAATTATCCTGTGTTCATTCGCCTGTTGATATTTTAGTGTAAATCGTTTTGAATTTATATATATAAATAAAACAGTCTTTTAAAAGTAATTATACTATGAAAAATACTTTCATCATATTTCTCTTAACAATTCCCTGGGGAATACCTTTCTTTGTCAATAATTACGAGTCTATATAATTTTTAATGCAATTTATTTAAACTAAAAAATGAAAACAGTTCACTCATTTCTCCCATCCCCCACCACTCGACTCTGGCAATCACCAATCTGTTCTCTGCATCTATGAGCTTGATTTCTAAATTATTTATTTTTAGATTCCACATATAAGAGAGATCATACAGTATTTATCTTTCTCTCTGATCCCCTTTTGTACATCACTTTGGCCATCATTTTTCAGAACAAACATCTGGGGAAGGGTGATTGCACTTAGTTGACAGAAATGGAGCTGCTCCAGAGAAATGTGGACAAACGGTAAACAGGTAGGGACATATCTCTTACCTGGTTGTCCCAAGAGACTGGGATCCATATACTGCCTTCAGCTGCTCAGTAATATCTAGTTCAGTCTTGCCCTCCTCCACACCTCCCAGCCCCGTGTTAGAAAATCTGAATCCATTGATTCATTGAACAGTATCTATTAAGCACATACGATGTGCCAGGAATGCAGCTAAGTGCTGGGGCTGATCATGTCCCTGCCCAAAGGAGGATTACATTCCAGGAGAGAAAACAGGCAATAAGTAATTAACCAAATAAACAAACAAGTACGTAAGCATTGTGATCATTGCTATAAAGGAAATAAAAAATGAATTGCTAACAGACAACCAGGAAGGGGGGCTACAGTAGTGAAATTTGTCAGAGAAGACCATGTAGGAGTGGACATTCGACCAGACAGTAAGGAAGATAAGCTGTGTGAGTCCAGGTCCTCCGAGAAGCAGAAGCCAAGATGGGGTTAAAAGTACAAAGAATATGAGCAGCCCCTAGAAGCTGGAAAAGGCAAGGAAATAGATGCTCCTCTCGGGCCCCCAGAAAGGAACTCGGCCCTGCTAACACTTTGACGTTAGCCCACTGAGACCCATTTCAAACTCTGGACCTCCAAAACTGCAAGATAATAAATTTGTACCATTTAAGCCATTAAGTTTGTGGTAATTTGTTACAGTTACTATGGAAAACTATAGCACACACAAGGTATATGGATAGACCTCTCCAAATAGACACCAAGTAAGAAGATACTTGTGTCCCATATTAATGCTTACCAAAGGATGACCTCAGCAGAAAAGGATTTTAATAATCGGGTTGACAGAAGGATCTGTTCTGTGAATTACCACTGGCTTCTTTCACTAGCTACTCCTGTCACTCCCAATGGGCTCATGATCAAAGTGGCCATGGCAGCAGTAATGGAGGTTATGAAAGGGCCCAGCAATATCGATTCCCACCCACCAAAGTGAATGATTAGTCACAAATACTAAGAAAGTCCGTAATACAATGTTCAAGACTTGGAAAGATAACAATTTGGTAAGTCTATCTATTATCAAATAATCCCTTTGACTAATTTTTCCACTGATTCATGAAGTAGAATATTTGGGAGTTACTTTTAAAAAAAGAAAGCATTAGGTAATTAAAAGAACTTTAGTACACTATTGAAAACATATTTTAGGACTGTTCTTTATGTACAATAGTTATCCTGATGAAGTCCAAAGCAAACAATAAGTATGACCCAATTCAGAAAACAACCCAGTGAAATTACTCATAAATCTGTCCTGCATGAATCTTAGGTGGAACAACCCATTCGTTCAATATCTCTTAGGTGGAACAACCCATTCATTCAATCTCTCTTAGAAATAGGAAGGATTTTCGAATTCTGTAAAAATATGCCTAGTGGTCATCGGTAGTATCTGAATATCCTTCCTCCTGACTCCTGTGGTTCCAGTAAAGGTCCAAATTGGTTTCCAGCCTTCTAATCAAGTCTGTAAACCATATGTAGTAGGAAGCTTCCAAAATGGCTCTCAGTGACCTCTGCCTTCTCATATTAATGTCCCTGTGTAATTCCTTCCCGTCACGTATGAGCTAAACCAAGGGACTTGCTTCTAATGAGGAGGAATGGCAAAAGCAATGGGGTATCACTTTCTGGATTATGGTATGTAAGACTATGACTTCCTTCTTTCTCCCACACACTCTCTCTCTCTCTGCCTTTTCGCACTTTCTCACTCTGATGAAGCAAGCTGTCATCTTGCAACCTGCCCAACAGAGAGGTCCACGTAGCAGGGAACTGAGGGAGGCCACCAGCCAACAGCCAGCTGAGGAACTGAGACCCTCCATCTAACAGCCCTTAAGGAACTGAATCTTGCTAACAACCATGAAACTCTGTTTGGAAGTAGATGTTTCCCCACTTGAGCCTTGAGATATCTGCAGGCCTGGCCAACACCTGGAATACAACTTTGCAAGAGATCTTGAACCAGGGAATCCCACTAAATGATGCCCAGATTCCGGACCCACAGAATCTGTGTGATAATAAACGATCCAGTGGCTCCCTGGAGCAAGTAGGCTACTTCACATGTCTCTTTCAAGGATACAGGCTGAAGAAACAGCATCTAACTGGGGCATATTCTCAGATCACCAAAAACTGAGAGACCATAATATTCTCAACATAATATTATGTTTGTTTCAAGTGTACTACATAGTGAGTGATTTGACATTTGCACATATTATGAAATGATCACAGTAAGACTAGGAACCATCTGTCCCCATACAAAGTTATCACAATATTATTGAACATATTCCTTATGCTGTATATTACATCCCCCCATGGTTTACTTTATTTTATAACTAGAGGTTTGTACTTCTTAATTTCCTTCATCTATTTTGTGCCCTCCACCTACCTCCACCCTGGAGACCACCCACTTTGTTCTCTGGATCTATAATCTGTTTTCACTTTGTCTTAGTTTTGTTTTGTTTTAATGTGGATTTTAAAGTAAGGAATTTCAGTTCTTTACACACACACACACACACACACACTTCACTTCCATAGTAACAGTTCTATGTTGGTCAGGTTTAAGGACACTAGCCATAGTGCTAGTAAAAAGAGTAAATAAATGTGTCAGCAAAGGAGCTAAAAGTCAAGTACACATGTAATGGTACAGAGGGGATCTCTTTTCTTTTAATTGGACTGGCATTTTTCTATGGGAAGGTAAGACTTACAAGACTGAGAATCCGGTGCCCCAACTAAAAATAAAGGAATTATGAAACTAACTAAGGGCATATCATGCTGAAAGACAAAGATTAAGTTGCAAAAGAAAGAGGGGTAGTGAAAACTCTGATCCACACTGGATGCTTACAAACTAAGCTTAGAACAGAGATGTCTCAGAGGCTTAACTACTGAAACAGAGGCCAAGCTAATCTTCTCTTAACGGGATTAGCTCAGAAAATAGTATGGTTAATCTGGGTCATGATTTTATAAATCAATTTTAAAATAATTCAAAAAGAGTTACCTATGGTTCTGTACCACCAACAGGTTGAAATCAAGATGTGTATCTTACCTGTTTAATTATCCTCAGATCTTAACACTGTTGTTTGCTTTTAGTAGAGATCAAAGACCTGTTTCTTAAATCAAATTTCAACATATCAAATAGCTGAGAACACTGTCCAATGGAAATATCAAAGGTTACCCAGTCAAGATTGTCTTAGATGATTTTTCCCCAATATCTTAATCTAGCTACCTCGTGCAAGTGTTGGAATAAACTGATATCATTAGTTTTTATTAACCAAGATAGTTCTTGTTGACTGGTGATAACATCTTTTAAAGTTCCATTCAATAATCAATTCTACTGAAGAAATCTCTTGAGGAAGCAGAACTGGGATTTTAGTGAAGAAACAGGGGAAGAAAGAAGTCATATGAGTTAAACAGGGCTGTAGAGGGCTTCCCTGGTGGCGCAGTGGTTGAGAGTCCGCCTGCCGATGCAGGGGACACGGGTTCGTGCCCCGGTCCGGGAAGATTCCACATGCCGCGGAGTGGCTAGGCCCGTGAGCCATGGCCGCTGCGCCTGCGCGTCCGGAGCCTGTGCTCCGCAACGGGAGAGGCCGCAGCAGTGAGAGGCCCGCGTACCGAAAAAAATAAAAAAAAATTAAAAAATTAAAAAAAAAAACAGGGCTGTAGAGCAGAAACCAACTGTAACGGGTTGAATCGCGTCCCCCCAAAAGATATGTTCAAATCCTAACCCCCAGCACATGTGAAAGTGACCTTAATTGAAACAGGGTTTTTGCAGATACAATTACAATGTTAAGATGAAGTTATATTGGATAGACACACAGACAGAGGGACAGAGACAAACAGAGAAGGTCATGGGATGATGGAAGAAGAGAGTGGAGTGATGCAGCTACAAGCCTAAGGATACCAAGGATTGCCAGCAACTACCAGACGCTAGGAAAAGACATGGAACAGATTCTCTCTCAAGGCCTCCAGAAGGAGCCAACATTGCCAACACCTTGATTTTTGGACTTCTAACCTCCAGAACTGTGAAAGAATACATTTCTGTTGTTTTAAGCCACCAAGTATTAGTGGTAATTTGTTATGGCAACCCTAGGAAACTAATACACCAACCGCATTCCTTTTGATCTTTGAACGCTGCTACAGAGTACTCAACAAATAACAAAATCTAATCCTTATAAAGGGTTACATTGAAACAGAATCCACGCAGACTGGAGAATGTCACAACAACATCAGTAACTCTTATTTGAAATGAGGCCACACCCACCACAGATGCCCTATGCTGCAGTGAGCTTGAAGCCTATCAGCCCAGGAGCCCATAGAGGGGGGGACTGGGTCCAGCCATCTTGTTTTCTAACCTTATCAGATGAGCAATGCACCATTCATAATGCTTGGTGAATGTGGCCTTGATGAGTGGTATTCAGGGAGCCTGGGAAACAAAACCAGGCCAGCCCCTCAGCATCTCTGAGCAGCTGTTGGGAAGCCAACAAGATTGGGCCATCTGAACATGCCTCACCAAGCTCATTAGGACATGCCAACACACATTATTATAACTGAAAATCATAAGCCAGAAAAGACTCTTTAGGGAATAGGTTATTATCAGCAGGCTGTTCAGTAACATAGCTTCTCACAGATGTTGTTGACTATATCACTATCCTTGGACAAAGCTGAACTATGATGACCCTCTTTTCCAATTATAACAATCACATCTTTGTATGCAATTTTTCTTGAAATGTGATGAATTCACAAGTTTGTCGAAAGCCTAGTCTCAAAAACCGAAGTACTTCTCTTAGCAAAAACTAACTATAACTTCATACGGAATTCCCCAGTGTTAGGAATAGGAATACAAAATTCTTTAAGGGAATTATTTGATGCTGTTTATTGCTATTGTTGGCTAACTTAAGTTATCTGGGAACAAAACTGCATATTCCCTTAAATTTCAGCGAAGGGAAATTTCTTTACATGTCAGACTTTCTAAAAAGATACATATAAAGAGTTTAAGGGTATACAGGGAAAAAAAGTAAACAAAAGAAAAAAAGGTGAAATACAGTTTTTAAATCAGGTGTATTTTTATATTTCTGTATCCTGAAGTAAATTAAAAATTCCAGCTTCAATTATTAGAGAAATGCAAATCAAAACTACAATGAGGTACCACCTCACACAGGTCAGAAGGGCCATTATTAAAGTCTACAAATAACAAATACTGGAGAGGGTGTGGAGAAAAGGAGACCCTCCTACACTGCTGATGGGAATATAAATTGGTGCAGCCACTATGGAAAACAATAGGGAGGTTCTTCAAAAAACTAAAAATAGAGTTGCCATATGATCCAGCAATCCCACTCCTGGGCATCTATCTAGACAAAACTATAGTTCAAAAAGATACATGCTCCCCTATGTTCACAGCAGCACTATTCGCAATAGCCAAGACATGGAAACAACTTAAATGTCCATTGACAGATGAATGGATAAAGGAGATATGTGTATATATACAATGGACTACTACTCGGCCATAAAAAGAACAAAATAATGCCATTTGCAGCAACATGGACCATGGATGGACCTAGAAATTAACATACTAAGCGAAGTAAGTCAGAAAGAGAAAGACAAATACCATATGATATCACTGATATGTGGAATATAAAATATGACACAAATGAACTTATTTACAAAACAGAAACAGCCTCACAGACATAAAGAACAGATCTGTGGTTGCCAAGGGGGAGGAGGAGTGGGGAAGGGATGAAATGGGAGTTTAGGGTTAGCAGATGGAAACTATTATCTATAGAATGGATAAACAACAAGGTCCTGTCTAGCTCAGGGAACTTTATTCAACATCCTGTGATAAACCATAAAGGAAAAGAATGTGTATATGTGTGTAACTGAATCACTGTGCCATACAGCAGGAATTAACACAACACTGTAAATCAACTATACTTGAATAAAATTAATTTTTAACAAGGAAAAAAAACTTTCAGCTTTAATACCATCTAAGAAATTGTTGCATTTTAAGCATAGACTTCGTTTTTATATAAATGATGCCAAATAAATTGCTCTGAGATATCAAATCCATGTAGAATCATTCTTTTCTTAATGAAGAGGATTCATTTCTGTGATATGCTTTTTTGTCAGTAACTCTGCTAACCAAAAGCAAAACAATGAAAGAACCACAGGGTTACCTTCTGCAATATCAGGTAGCAGGAAAATGGTATAAAGGTATTATTTACTGTTACATAAAATACTGTCAAATGGGACAGTACTCAACAAATATACACTCAGGAATCTTGAGGCTAGGGAACAGCATGGCATAATTTAAAAAACAAAATGCTGAAAAAGAAACTTGTAGCGTAGGGCAAATGTCTGTGTATGCGGAAATGCAGATTAAGGTTGGTTTTCCAAAAGAATATTTCTCTAGATTCTAGGATTCTACAGTATGGCAAAAAAGCATCCAAAGTTCTACAATTTGGTAGTATTTAAGACAACTTCTAGCTAGCCTACATACAGGAGATTTTTATATTCTGGAAATCTCATCTTCTAAAAGTAAAGCAATATAGGGACTACCTTCCATAGAGAATGGGAAGATGTAGCCAACACTTACTGACTTGTCTATCCAAGTTCTCCCCCTCAATAATATGCTTACAGCATTGGCATCTCAGAAGGCATGGCCTTAAAATGTAACACTGCCTGGCTGGCCCGGGTTGAGACAGTTTGCACCTGAGTTGGGTCCTTTATCCCTCTAGGACAATGAATTTCTTCCCAGGGAAATTGGAATTAAGCATACAATATAATCAACATGGTTTGGCTGTTTTCTTAAATGAACAAGATATAAACTTAGGAGCCATAAGAAATTATTTTTTGCTATGTATATTGGGTAGTTGCAAGTTTTTAGTAAAATAAAAAAGAGAAAATTTGGAAAGAAGAAGGAAAAGTGGTAGATGCATGGAAAGATAAGACAAAGTCTTATCTAGCATTCACATTTCCGATTCCAGTTTGTTCCTGAGGACCAGATGCAACCTGTATTACAAGATGATCTTTAAAATAGTTTCCATCTTTTATCTAAGATATTTAATGAGCTTTTGTTATTTTCAGTCAGAGAGTGCCAAGAATATAGAAACCGAGATAGCAAGATGAGTCAAAAGGAAGAGTGGCATGGTGGGATTTCAACAAATCCAGGTTGAGACATCCACAATTCTTGCCATGCCTTATAATACAACTAGAACTAGATCTATGAATATCATACTAAAACAATTTAAAAATAAAGAACCAAAAAAAAAAGGATCTTAAAAGCAGTCAAAGATAAAAGACACTTTACCTTCTAAGCAGCAACAATAAGACTGACAGCTGACTTCTCAACAGAAATAATACAAGCCAGAAGATAATGAAATCGTGGCATCTTTAAAGTTCTGAAAGAAAAGAACTGCCAACCTTGAAATTTAAAAACATTGAAAATATCCTTCACACGTGAGGTAAAAATAAGGACATTCTAAGAAAAACAAAAAACTAAGCAAATTTATTAACATCGCACCTACTCTAAAACGGGTGAAAGGGAAAAGAAAGGAAGGGAGGGAAGGAGAAAAGAAAACTCTACAGAAGAAGGCCAACAAATGTGGAAGTACTTTAGAATTTCAAGGTGCTAAAGTATCACCTCACTACCACACAGATTACTTACTAAGAATAAAGGGAAAATAGTACCTATATAACAAGAGACCTGGCAATCACCATCTCAAGCAAATGGTCAAGCTTAGCATCACTAATATTAAGCAACTTGACCTTATGTGTCTCTCACTGTACTACAATGTCACCTATAACATCCCTATGAAGTATCCTTGCAAAAAAAAAAAAAAAAAATTACTGAATAAAATAACCTGAATAAAATCAAGCCACTAGACATAACTTCAATACACTAGAATTTCACAAGTCAGAGGAACCAGTTAAATGAGATCATATTTTTTAAAATCAGGCAAATTCAGAATAAGGGGCAACCTTACTACTACTGGCCTGGACTCTTCAAAAGTCCACGTCTTTTTTTTTAATGGGAACCGGCTCTAGACTAAAGAGATTTAATAATCAAGTCAATGTATGAAACTTGATTGGGACCTCTTTTTTTTTTTTTTTTTTTTTGCGGTACGTGGGCCTCTCACTGTTGTGGCCTCTCCTGTTGCGGAGCACAGGCTCCGGACGCGCAGGCTCAGCGGCCAGGGCTCACGGGCCCAGCCGCTCCGAGGCATGTGGGATCTTCCCAGACCAGGGCACGAACCCACATCCCCTGCATCGGCAGGCGGACTCCCAACCACTGTGCCACCAGGGAAGCCCGGGACCTCATTTTGTAAAAAAAAAAAAAAAAATATATATATATATATATATATATATATATATATATAAAAGGTATACTTGGGAAAAGTGGAGAAGTTTAAATATGGACTGAATATTAGAATGTGTTGAATTATTTTTAATTTTCTTATGTGTGATGATGTCATTGTGTTTATGTAGCAGAATTCTTTATTGTTAGGATATATATGTAGAAATATTTAGGATATTGTGTCATGATGTCCGATATATACTTTCCAGTGGTACAGGAAAGAGCTAATTGCTGAAATCTAGGTGAATATATTAAAATCCATTTTGCTACTCTTTTCCTTTTCTGTATGTTTGAAACTTTCCCTAGTTAAAAAGTGGGGTGGGGAAAAATTTTTTAGCTCCTGTTAGAGGAACTTAACCATAGTATAAATATCTATTAGTTAGGTTTATTTGAAACAAATGGCAAAATCCAATACAAAATGGTTTGGGGTGGGGAGGCATTTATTCATTCTCATAAGTAGAATAAGTATAATTTTGGACATGTTTGGATACAGATGCTCAAATGGTGTCACTACAAATCTCTCTGGCTTATCTCTTGGCTCTGTTTCTACTGAGGTAAGCTTACAAGGAGCATGGAAACCACCAGTAACTTCTCATTTACAACCTACCTGCTTAGCAATCTTGGCAAAAAGAAGGTGCCTCTTCCAAATCCCAGCAAAATCCCTCAGACGAGCTCACATCACATCTCCGAACTAATCATTGTGTTAAAATGTTGAATACACCAATCGTCAAGTTTTGAGACATGTGCCTACCCTTAGAATTGTGGGTAGGGTCAACTCTACTGACTGAAAGTGATTAAGGGTGGTTGCTCACAGCTTAACAGAAGGAAAATCTGGTAAATCTGTTTATTATCACCAGAAAGATTGGTGGGGGTAGACATTTAAAAAGTAACATATGGGCAAAATAATGACCAACTGCAGATTCTTCCCTCTTTAATGGGGGTTTGAGGAGTGCAGAGAGTTGACTGTACAGGACATCCAAGTAGAGATTAACCTCTCAGAGAAGGAAGGCCCAGAGAGAGAAGACTGGGAACAGGAAATTATTTTAGCAAATGTATCAAATAGGAAGCTTTCAACTAAAAAGACACAGAAGAGCTGAATAAAATGTGTGCAAAGGAAATTCCTAATACTGACATCTTTGAGGCACCGCGGATGCAATGTCTCCTCCATCTGGCCATAAAAACTGCCCCTCATCACCTGGTTTTCAGGGTTTTCTCTACAGAGACTCTCTCTTAGGGTTCCACTGCCTTTCCAGGTGGCCCTCTTGGGCAAAGCCCCTATATGTTCATTCCAGAGCAGTTCAGCCCCTTCTCCTGAATGATTCCATCTAGCTCAGGCAAAACACTCATGCATCACTGGCACCAGAAAATCCATTAGTGCCACACATTGCCACCATGCCATCTTTCCCTGCTTGGCTGTCAAAGTAGCTTGCTAGGCAAAGTCCTTGGCCTTTCAATTTCTCAGACAAGGGTCAAGTCCCAGTCCCTTCTGCTCTTTCAACCTCAGGGGTACCAATAACAAGATATCTGTGCTCCCTTCAAGTCCCTCTCCCTTGGTGTAAGGTGAGGGGCAAGTTCCCCCCACCATGAGTAAACAAAATGCCACAGATCCTCCAAAAGTTTTTCCAAAAAATACTCTCTCTCTCTTTTCACTTTAATCTCAACCCTTTTTTGCTCAAAAAGAAATGCTGGGTGAGAGTTTACAAAACTTTTTGATACCTCCTTTGCAAATTGGGCTGTAGTGACTTAGCGGTAACCCTCACCCCGCTTTGGAGTGATACATCGTTAGCCATCTATTACTTTTGTTCTTGGGTCCTTACTCAGCACTGAGATGCCAAGAATCCCATATGAACATCCTATTACATTTGACTGGCTTAGCCTGGTAATGATTTATTCCCTGGGAATGATATCTTACCAACCAAACAATAATGGAGTTATGGCTTTAAGGGAGAAAAGCTGTCTAGTTGGCAACCAACTGTGTATCTCATAGCAGAATTCACATTTTACCTAGGACAGCACCTATTTACCATGAGATAACTGGGGGAAAATGGAAACTACACAAGGAGGTCTTATTGTCTTGGAGGTAGAAAATGTTAACATTTGACTTTGTTCGTTTACAGGCCACTAGACTCTAAGCTGCTAAGCTTCCCTCTGCGTTTTCTAATTGCCATATTTCCAGCGCCTGGCATGCAGCCCAAGTTCTATAAATACTTATTGATTGGCTGACTACAGACCAGTTACTTCATTATAAAAGAGTTTGTTCTCAAAGAATTCATCAATGTTGGTATCCTTGCATATGTGATTGCATAGTATATACATGAACAATGCATTCTATATATTTCAACTCCTGTTCTTGGAATGTTCTTGCCATGCTGTGTATTTGTCAAGAGTTAAAATTTAAGTTTCTGCATAAATACAATTTGAATCTGTAATCCAATTAATGCACTAAAAGCTGACAGATTTTTTGCTAAAAAAAATCACCATTTATCATGTATTCTGTGCCCTGGTATTATCCCCACAGATATATACGGCTAAAAAAGGCCACCTATTACTTGAGAGATGTATCTAAAAAATCTCTCAGGCTGCCTGTAATAATCTCCATTATGTATAATGACCATTTTGATAATAGTCTTTAGAAGAGGTAATGGCCCTGCTGAATGGTTATTACCTGTCTGTTCAGGCTGGAAGCAAGATGCAGAAGCCAGAGGGGACAGTCAAATGGTCCTTGTGGTGTATTCTGAGGAAATAAGAAATATTTAACAGAATGCAAGAAACAGACAAGTGAGTGCCTTTTGCGGCAGAACTGGCCGCCTCTCTGCCACAAGCCTTCCTGAATTTCATAATTTAAAGCAAATGCTCCCAATAATGGATCTGCTCTCAGCCTTCAGACCAATTTCATCTGAAGCATCACTAGCTGGCCTATTAAGAGGAAGGGAAAAAGACAACTGAACATTATCATATTCCTTCCCGTATTATTGTTAGGGGGTAGACACATGACAACGGTGACTCCAGTGGGGGATAAGGGATTGTTTCTAATCAGCCCTGAAAAGGGAGACCTACCTGTGGCTTAGGTCAAACTGAGGACATACCTCAGTTCCACAGACCAAATGTGATCCAGGCTCAGCCACAGCTGTAGCTAGAAAACATACCACCCCTCTGTAAAAGGTGATTTCGGAGTCTCCACAGCTTCATGCCTATGGGGCAAACGTCATGCCCCATATCCTAGGAACAGATTTTACAAAGCTTAGAGAAGGCTCTCCTTAAGTCATCCTTATGCTTCCACTAAAATAGAGGAGGAAATACATCTGGCTAAAGATGCAGCATAGGCTTTGGATGGGAAAGATGGTCTGAAGGAGACTTGTTCTGAGAGGGTTCTACAGAACGAGGTCACAAGTTGGTCACAGACATTACGGGTGAGGGAGGGGAAGTGCAAATTCCATGGTCAAATGAAATCAGAAATTTCTGGGTTAAAGCAATATCAACAGATCGTTTTGTTTTTGCAGTGAGACTTCTTACAGCCTTTACAATGTTGTGTGCATTGTGAATCTCCAAAAGGGAGATAATATAATACAGGTAGTGTTTCCCAGAAGAATTTATCCAAGGGCATTTTATTTAGAGAAATATGTGAGATAATATCTGCCATTGGTCTGTATCTGCACTGTCCAGTAGAGCAGCCATTAACCACATATAGCTATTTAAATTTGAATTAATTAAAATTAAATAAAAACTCTGCTCCTCAGTCACACAAGCTGTAAGGCAAGTGCTCAATTAGTCACAAGTGGCTAGTGGCAACTATCCTGAACAGTGCAGCTATAAAACATTTTCACCACTGCAGAAATTTTTATTGGGCCACACTGATCTAAATAATAGGTGACATTTTGGACTGAATTTGAAATGCAGCTTTTCACCTCTCAACTAATTGTTGTAAAACATATACTCATTCTCAAAACAAATTTTCCCTCCACAAAAAACAAAATGGGAAATAGAGCGGATATCCATACCCATCTGAAATTCACACAAATTACAGCACTTATGGAGATAAAATCTAAGTCGCTTGGAAAATTAAAGAAAGTTGGGAAGGTCTGAAATCAGAGAAACCTCCAAGGACAGCAGCAAAGAAAGGCTCAAAGGTGAGAAGTGGAGAAAACTGACTTGGGGCAGAAGTGTTTCTGGCACAGAGGTTAAAAGAACCACAAAAAACTCTTCAAACCAATCACTGATCTATAATTGAAGCATTCTTTGTGAAATTCCAAGTTATGAATATTGTTCTCCTTTAAGGACTATAATTTAGAAATTTTTCTTTTATTGATCTTTTCTAGGCCCAAAGAGGGAGAATTGACTTGAATTACATAATGCTTAGCATAGTCCTTGGCACACAGTAAATATTCAAGATATATAAGATGAAGGACAGAAAAACTTCAATGCGACAAGCATTTTTAAGCATCTCATACACTAAACACTGTGCTAAGGAGTGATACAAAGATACTTGAGATTTCTCCCCTGCTCTCACAATGCTCACAGTTGTTCAAGTACAAAAACAAGTTTGCCAAAAACACTGTATGTAAGCAGACATAAATAAAGCATGTGGAAAATCAAATGAGGTTGAGACCACTTCCAGACAAGATGATGAGGAAAGGTATCATGGAGAAGGTGATACTAGAAATGTATCTTTAACCATTAGAATTTTGATTAGTTGAGATGAAGGAACAGAAATGTGTATGTTTTAAGAAAACCCAGAAACATGGGTTTATATAAAATCTACCAATATTTACCGTGAAATTCAAGCTTTAACTTCTCCATGAAGCCTGTGCTAACTACCCCAATCTTCACAGATCTAACAGAGTGGAAAAACAACTTTAGTCACCTGCCAGGTCTGGAATTGGAAGTAACTATGACTTTCAAGATGGAGCCTGACGTTGGAAATCCAAAATCTACATTTTTCTACTGACAACGAGACACAGGATCTACTAAAAGGGGTTGCTATAAATCTCTGACCATAGGAAATGGAATTACGGTCTACAGAAATCCTCTCATTCCTCATACTGACACTTTCTTCCACAAAAATAACCTAGAGTTTGCATGACTCAAAATTCTACTGTTTTCTAGAACAATGAATATATCATTGACAAACCATAAGAAGTTTCACTAAAGTTTGCATATTGATTTATATGCTGTTCTCAAACCCAGGTGGCTATTCTAGAAATGCCCAGAAGAAAGTAAATCACATACAAGTAAAAATGAACCATAAACTTCCTGTGCATGGACAATTTTGAGTTAAGAGCCTTCACGGGAGCATTCTATCAGTCTGGATTTAGACCAAGTCAAGAGTCCTAGAAACCAATCATCAGACAAAGGGATTGACTGTTTCTCAGGATCAAATGAGAAACATGAGAAATCAGTACTGAGATAGAATATCTCAGGAAGAAATGACAGAGGATGGAGGTAATTAAGACACTAAACTTCAAGTTTATCCTGGAACTGGGCAAGGTCAAATAAAAATATTAACAGAGAAGGAAAAATATTAAAATTGATATTTAATGAGCAACTTCTATGTGCTAAGCAATATTTTAGCCTGGCTTCCCTAGACAAAAGAATCTGAAACAAGAATTGAGCACTGATGCTTTTGAGAGGTGCAACTCTAGGGTATGGAAAATGAGGGGGGAAGTTTTAAAAGATAGAGAAAAATAGAAAGAGAGGCAAGGTGATGCATTATCATGCTGCTTGTGGTAACATAATAAGCCATGAACAACACAGCCTGCTCTGCCAGTGAGCTCAGGTCAGCCCCATGGGACTTCTTCAGATACGATATATGGGGAAACTCAGACAAGGAGCAGACTATAGGGGGAAAGGGTTGGAGGAGAGGCATTGATCTTCTATACTCTCCCCCATCCCCTGATGTCCAATGGTCAAAGTATGTGCTATAGGAGTAGCCTACCCCATGCTTCTGGATGGCATCAGCTCACTGCCCGTGCCCTCTGTTGTGTGGTATCATCCAAGTCCAAAAGTGACAGAAGAAGTCAGAAACACGGAGCATGTAGCTGTTCCATCTGGCTGCTCAGTGACAACTCCTCGGCCCCAGTCAGCTGAACAGTGGAGACACAAGCAGTGTCCCCGGCCATGGTACTGAAGATCTGAGAGGTAACAGCACCTAGGGAACTGAGGGAGGCCTATAAGGTATGTCTGAAATTAGCCACCATGTCAGGTGCTTTATATAGTCCTATATGGCAGGTATTATCATTGCTGCTTTACTCAGAGTATATTTGGGTTTTAATTCAATAAACCTTGAATTATAGTCACAGTTCTAAAGCAACAAAAAATTATCCTTAATCCAGGCTGACAATCTGAACTCTCAAGTTCCACCTCTCTTTCCTATTTCATTTCTGCATCATCTTAGATACTGAACGTGATGTTTTGCTTGCTTAAGCAATGGTAAAACACAGAGAGACTTTGGACTCTGACTGGCATACATATTATATAAGTAGGTAAAATAACATAATGTATAAACTGGGAATCATGCTATGCCAAAAATACTACTCTTCAGAGAGGATAAACATCTTGTCCAAATTCTCACAGCTAGTAAGTGGGCGGACTCTACTTTAAACTTATGCCGATCAGAGTCCAAAGTCTCTCTCTACTTCACCATTGCTCACAGCCACCAGTGCCTCACCTCTACTTGGCCCTAGCTCACAGATGAACCCTTGTAACCACAGTCGGTTTCTTCCCCCTCAAGGTTCCCTCATGGATATCTCCTGTTTGGGATACCCTCACAAAATAGACTGTTTTGTAAAGGATGCAACTGAGGCACAACAAGGTTAATAATTTCCAAAAACAAAGACATTAAATCAGTGACAGCATTAGACCTAGGTTTAAGGTTACCCAATGATCTTCCAGTCCTGACACTAGAATTACAAAGATAATTCAAATAATACAACATGTAAAGACAACTGCATTCACTTCCACGGTCAGGATTTAGAGGAAACACAAATATAACAGATTTCAAGTAAACTGAAAAGAAAAACACAAATTTATAACACAAAAACTGTATCTTTAAACTTCTGAGGCTCACATAGATATCATTTCTGGAAGTGGAACTAATGTTGAAATAAAAATTATTGAAAAAATAAATATAAATTTTACATAAATCAAATGCTCATGAATTGTTTTATTTGTCTGTTTTATTGTTTACTGTGACATAATTTTAAGGGAACAACAAAGTCCTCTTGCTCCTCAAAAAATTTCTCATTAGCTTATTAATTGCTCAAAAATTGCATCTCTGGCATTTCATTCCCTTGGTTCAAGATTTCAATTTCTGATAAAATGCAAATATCTTAAGAAGGCTAAGAGTTTTAGCTGTTGTCAGATTTTTACACTTTAAGCTGCCATGAGGGTACAATCCCTTTGTTGAGAACAGGTTTGGAAAGCGAAGCGGAAGCAGAAGGAAAAGAGGCTTCTTAATAAATGGCTGGGTCTTCAATAACAAGTATCACCTGCTTCACACTTTTTCCTAGAGCCAGTATGACACATGTCATCACCAGAAAGAAACACATCTTGGCAAGACCTTATAATAATGAGGGGTTATTTACAAGATATGGTCCCTCTAAGTATCAAAATCCTAACTACAATTGGCAGGTGAGATACACCTGTCTACCAGTCCTCCTCTAAGCAATCTGATCTGTAATGTCATTTTCCTAAATCAAAGCTTTGAATAGTAGTGGCAAAAAACCTCTTGCATTCTGCAATTTCTCAAAGCCTTTCAAGACAGCTACATTTCTGGGACTTCCCTTGCGGTCCAGTGGTTTAGACTCTGCACTCCCACTTCAGGGGGCGCGGGTTCAATCCCTGGTTGGGGAACTAAGATCCCGCATGCTATATGGCACAGCCAAGAAAATCTAAAAAAAAAAAAATAATAAAGACAACTACATTTCTACCATTGCAGCCACCCAAGTTTCTGTAACACCACACAGAATTGTGCACCTGCTAGAAATTTATATGTACACTTGCAAAACATTGCTATGGAGATGCCCCTCCTGATCTGGGGGGAGGGGAGAGCATGTCTACTGCCCATTCTCACTATTATGAGTCTCTTTGTTGTGTGACTGTTCTTGGCTTCTTCATTTGAGGAGAGTAGTGAAGGCTGAGAACAATGATAAAAAAAATTTTCCCAATGCTTAGAAGTCATAAAATCTGTCATACTCTGAGTCATATTATTGAAACCAACTTTTCTGCCCATTGTCTTCCCTGTAGTCTGTATTTAAACACATTTTTAGCCATGCCCTCTTTATGAAGGCCACACTACTAGAAATGAACAGAAAACAACAGGAGATGTACGGAAATCTTGGTTGGCACAAGAAAAGACTAATGCATTCGTGAAGGAAATCACAGCTTAAATTCAAATTCAAGTAACATCCTCAGCTCTACCTCCATGGGGCCATGTCTCTTTAGGTAATTTCTTACTCACTTCAGATGTTCATTTTGGATGAATGCTCATTTCCAGCGATTTGGGGTTGCATACACATGCTTGCAAACTCAACCAGTTTGTTTTGATTCTGTCTGTCACTTCTGAGGCAGGTGATGTTGAAAATGTCACTGTCTATAAGGATGAGAGCATGTGACAGAACTATTCGGATACAGATGGGAGCTCTCTTCAGCCTCAACTTTTCCACTTATGAAATGAAATCCAAAGTACTTCTACCCTTAATATAAGATCACTATGAAGAGAGAGTAAGGGGGTATTGGATGCACATGCTGGTTACTACCAAACACTGATAAAGTATGATGGAAAATAGGACAATACAAGGGTTAAAAGCAAGATTTAATGTTGAAGCAGTGTTTAGAGAATATATTAAAATGATATTAAAATTTTAATTTCTGAGGCTACTATTTGAAAGCCATAAATCAGTTTTAAAGATGAGTAGGAACAAAGAAGTCATCTTCTTATAAGGCTTTTTTATAACATAAAGTATGAAATCCATAGAGATAGCTCAATTGCAACACACTGAATAGATTAAAATGCATTATACATGATGTAAAAGCTGCGTGTTACACACAGTGAAATAGATGTAATTAACATATAAACAAATGGCTAAACATTTTTGTCCAATGTATCTGTGACAGTAATTTTAAATGGAACCTAGATCGTTATTATAAAATTTCACAGAATCAGTAATTTTTATCTTAACGTTCATAATTAGATAATTTGAAAAGATGCCTTAGTTTCCTGGGTAATGAACAAAATGCATTTTTTAAAAATGTTTCTCAGCCCAGTCAGTGAGAGTCTATATAATGTTGCCTTGAGTGCAAACTTCAGCTGGAATTTTGTCTGCAGAGCCATGAGAAAAGATTCCAGAATAGAAATAAAATTAAGGCAACTGAAAACCGTGTTTTTCACCTTCTCTTGGGACCAGCCATATAGTCATGACCAGACTCTTATTCCTTCCAAATCTTATGAAGCTCTTCAAATACTTGGATTTCAAAAGCATCCACGCAAGGGAATAAAGATTTGAAAATAAAAGGAGAAAGAGAACTAAGGAGTATATGATTAGTCTGTCTTTAGAGAGTGCCAACAATAAGAAAAATGAGTAAAAGTTGGCTCCCAGAATCTATCAAGGAATTAATAGATGGCTTGAGTTAGTATTTTAAAAAAGGAAAGGGAAGTATTAATTTCTCATGCCTTATTTAAACTATTTGTGATTTTATTTCCGAGACTGGAAACTAAAATTTGCATTACTGAATAATTACTAAATGATATTTAAAACTATAGATATTACTTGATTAAGACAGAAATCAAAATTTCTAAGACAAGATAGAAGGAAAAGAACACTGACATTTAGTTACAAGCCCAAGTTCACTGCAGTTCCACGATACTATCTCCCATTATGATGTAGATTTAGGTAGGAATACTGAGAATATTTTGTTATAAAGAAGAGCAATTCTTATATGGCTTAAAATTTCAGAATGTGAAACACCTTTAAAGCATTGACAAACTCAGTGCTTGAATTTTCTTTAGAAGCCAGTGAGTTCTAAACACAGAGCTGGGGGGAGGGGGAGGGATGAAGGTGGGAGTGACACTCTTCTAAACTTCTCTCTAGTTGTCCAAGAGGGCATGATCACCAAACACAAATGGAGAAGATTCTTCTTACTTCTTATCTATATGCCCTCCCAGAATTTTACCCTAGAGACAAAGATACTTTATTGGCAGGAAGCAGCCAAAATGCTTGGAACTCACATGCTTGTCTTTAGTCCTCGGGAGCATTCTAGTATTGTTATTCAGAGTCTACCAAATGTCAGGCATCATGCTGGTAAAGTGAGCTAGTAGAGACCATCATCATTTGACCAAGTGGACATCTTGTGAACAGCTACTCATACCATCATGAATTTAATACCAATATCGCCGGCTTTGACCTCACCACCGAGTTTCAGATTCACGTACCCAACCACGTCCTTGACATCTTCACTTCAAAGCTTAACAAGCATCTCAAAACTAACATGGATAAAACAGAACTCTAATTTTCCCATCCAATTATTTTCCTATCTCGGCCTTTCATATCCCCCAAAACAGCACATTTAGCGAAGCACAAAAGGCAGGCCTCGTTCTTGGTTTCTCTTTTCCCTCACTGCCCCCACATCCAATCCAACAGCAAGTTCTCTTGGCTTGACCTCCAGAAAACACCAACTTTTCTCCATTGCCATTGCCACCACCACAGTAGCAGTAGCAGTCACATTTGTTTTCATCTGGACATCTGCAATAACCTTCATTTGGTCTCCCTGCTCCTTTTTTTGTCTCACTCCAATGCACCTCCCACTAGAAGCAACCAGAGTTATTTCCTTACAATACAAATGAGATGAAACCCCAACCTCATACCAAGCCCTGTAAGATTGTATTATGTTTGTCAGTTTCCACCCTTTCTGACCTCGTGTAGTACAACCCTCCCCCTCACTAACTGTATTTGTGCCACACTGACATAAAAGTTTCCTTGAACATGACAAAATAATTCCTGATGTTCTTTGAGCCTGTGGTTCATTCTGCTTTGGAGATCCTGTCTCTAATCTAAAGATGACTGCCTCTTTCTCACCATTCAGGTCTCAAATAAAACATCCACTCCTCAGAGAGGCTTCTCTGACCATGCCACCAGACAAGCCTACCTTCACCCAAGTTACTGCCAATCATGTTACTCTGTTTTAGTCACTTCTGAGCACTTAAAAGCAACTGGAATTACCTTTTATGTGTTTTCTTGTCTATTGTCTCTCTATTCTTCCCCTCCCCTCCTTGAGAACTTACTTGTGTATCAGCGGTATCTCCATGACCAAGAACATAGCTGTCACCTGCCAGGTATTTAATACATATTAGATGAATGAATGAATGCATGAATGAAAATGCTGAAATATGAATGCATGAATGAAAATGCTGAAATGTACCAGACACACCAAGAGAAAACAACATACTCTGCACCCTGAGTACAAAAGTAGCCTGAATGAAGAGCTACCTTTTATTGACCTTCAACCCAGCTCATGCAAAAGAACCACAGTCACATAAACAATCTATGTATTTCAGGCTCTCTAAAATGAACTCAACCTCAAAAATACAGTCCCAGTGTCAGTGCATGTCAGAAACTCCTCCTTCCCTTCCTGTCAGGAATCTTGCCCTCCCTCAAATCCTTCCTCCACACTGCCACGAGTGTGATCTTTCTGAAACATAAATCTGAGCAAGTTATTCCCCTGCCTATAACACTTTGATGCCCACCCACTCCCTTAGAGCCTTCAAATAGAATTTAAACTCCCTGGTATAAAAGACTCCCATGATCTGATCCCAGATTTTCTCACCAGATTCATCTTTAGCTAGTCCCCTTCACCTCTTCCCTCCAAACTCTTATTCTCTATACTACAAACACTCAAAAATGCCTGCTGTTACCAAGGACACTTCCACTGTGTTGCTCTGAGAATTTGTATACACTGTTCCCTCCACTTGGTGAAATGCCCTTTATTTCTTTTCTTCCTGATGAATTCCCATTTATCCTTCAAGACTCAGCTTAAGAATCATATCCCTAGCTAAACCTTCCTAAATTTCCTCTGTCTCTCCCAAGTCTACTAGATTTGACTACAGTAAGTCCCCTACATACAAACCTTCAAGTTGTGAACTTCCAAAGACGTGAACGTGGAGCTTACTAATGAAGACCTGATGGAACTGGAGGCCCAGAGAAAGGACAAAGAGAGACAACAGGAAGAAGAGGTAACTGAAGAACCGAAGAGATTCCGGAAGCAGGAAATGGCAAGGTGGTTCTCTTTATTTGAGGAGGCACTGCTAGTTTTTGAAGCACAGGACCCGAACGTAGAACGGTACACAAATGTTGCAGCAGCCATTCAGAACGCAATCCAGTGCTACCGTGTCATCTATGATGAGAAAGAAAGAGCTACTACCCAGACATCACTGGATCGTTTTTCCAAGAGGGAAGATAGAATTGAATCCAGCAAGGAACCAGAGCCTGTGCCATCAACATCAGGCGTGAGTGAAATTGCAGCTTCTCCTCCGTCTCCTATTGCTGACGGTCCTTCAGCTCTACCATCTCCCACCTCTCCCTCCTGCAGTCAGTAACTCTTCTTGCCTGTTCACTGGATGCCAGCCCCGGCATGCCAGCTGTTGTACTGTACTACTGTACTTCTCAAGGTACTGTACTGTAAGATTAAAAATGTTTTTTTGTGTTTGTTCTTTATGTATTATTTGTGTGAAAAGTATTATAAACCTATTACAGTACAGTACTATACAGCTGATTGTGTTAGTTGGGTACCTAGGCTAACTTTGTGGGACTCACAAACAAACTGGACTTACAAACGCCACACTCTCACAATGGAACTTGTTCATATGTAGGGGACTTACTGTATTCGCTTCTTTTTCACTTCCCATATATACTGTGTGAGAAGAGCTCTACAATAACTGTTTGGCCATTTGCAGAAAGCTATGACATGATCTTAAACTCCTCCAATTACTTCAACCCTTCCTTACATGACTGAGTTTACTCAAGACCAACTTTATTATGGGTCTGTGGGAAGATTTCACTTTCTTGTTAATTCCCTTAAAGTCATAGGGAATTATGACAATAAATGAATATAAGCTCCATGTGGGCATGCGCAGTGCCTATCTTATGTCTATGTATCCATCACTTAGGTGACTTTGTAGATCATCAATCAGTATTAACTGAGTTAATGAAGGAAAGTGGGTGAATAGTTGAATGTGATGAATAAGATAAATGGGTGGATGAAAAGCAGAGTTAAACAATTATTTCCTTTCCTCTAGATAGTACAATACACTCCAATTAATACACCCTTGGGTTATATTTGCTTTGGAGTACCCACATAATATAGAAGACTGAGGAATTAGATTAAGTTTATAATCACCTGAAATTGCTCATATGTGGGCAAAGTACTGGCCCAAACTTCACAGCTTAACTTTTCTGCCCGTTAAGTTTGGTCTTGTTAGACTCATCCCATCATTCCAGATCTAGAAATTTTTAAACTCTTTCATTGTTAATTAACACTTTGTGTCCTCCACATAACTGATGTGCATGTATTTATCTTGGCCTTGGTATATACACAGGCAAAGGACAGGCTGCACCTAACTTAGACACCAGTGCCCTCTCACAAACATTTGTTTAGCCCCTTGAGGTAAAAAGTTCATTCTATTTGATAGAAATGGAAAGAAAATTGGCATTGGGCTGCTGTGAACCTTTTTATTTCATTTATTAACAACATCTACTGCAAGCTGTGACTCTATTGCAGACTTGATATTTTCTTAGTGCTTTATTGTTTTCCATGAAAATATAACCTTCTGTTAAACTAAAAATATAAATATCACCTGCTCAAGAATCTTCAACATTTATAAAATTAATTTTATCCTCTAAAATACTGAAGCCTTTTTAAAGAAATTCAACCAGAGGCCTACACTGTTCTCACAGGTTTTGACAATTTTCACTAACTACATCATTTTTTTAAATGCCTTTGTGATTTGAGTAAAACTTCTTTCCTCCAGAACAAATAGTATAGGCCCTTTATCTTTCCAAAGTATCCTGCCAGCCATTGTCAACTTGCCTCAAGGCCATGTCAACTGGACTTCTTACTTTGCTAGTTAGTGCAAAGGGATATGCTAGACTCGGCATGTACCAGTTCTAGGAAATTCAAGTTAGCATCTCTTCCCCAACTCTGATGTCCTGGTGGTAGCTCCCTCGGAAGTATTCACCCCAAGAGGTTACAATGATAAACATCTACCACATACCACTGTGCTTTGCTGTCACTGACCACTGAGCTCCCTAAGAAACTATTCCTTGCCATTGTTTTTTCCCCTTTTATCTTCCATTTCTTCTCTCTTCCTTATCTGTCAAGATGAAAATTAGGAGTGGAAAATGCCTTAGCTTCTGGTACTAAGATCAAAAGCAGTCATTTTCTTTTCAGCTTTATTAAAGTATAACTGACAAAACTGTAAGATGTTTCAAGTGTATGTCATGGTGATTTGATACATGTATACATTGTGAAAGGATTACCATCATCTGTTTAATTAATATATCCATTGCCTCACATGTTGACCTTTTTTTTGCTGAGAAAATTTAAATTCTCCTGTCTTAGCAAATTTCAATTATACAATATAGTGTTATCAACAACAGTCACCATGTTTTACATAAGATCTCAGACCTTAATCATCTTACAGCTGAACGCTTACACCCTTCTACCAACCTCTCCCTATTTCCCCCACCCCCAGCCCCTGGAAACGACTTCTCCACTCTATATTTCTACGAGTTTGACTTTTTAAAAAATATATGCCACATATAAATGATACCATGCAGTATTTATCTTTCTCTGTATGGCTTACTTCACTGAGCATATACCCTCAAGGACCATCCATGTTCTTGCAAATGGCAAGACTTCTTTCTTTCTCATGAATGAATACTATTCCATTGAATACATATATCACATCTTTATCCATTTATCCATTGTTGGACACTTAGGTTGTTTCTGGATCTTGGCTACCGTGAATAATCAAAAGCAGTCATCTTATTAAAATATACCTTTGACAGTCATGGCAGACACATGATATGACAGCAGATTAAACAAGATAGTGATTCTTGCTGTTACATAAAAGTCCTAGCTGTTATGACTGTGCTGCTCCACAAAGTCAAGAGCAGCCCAGGATCCTTCTGTCTTATTGCTCCACCATCCCTCAAGCACTGATACAACATGGTCCAAGGCAACTCATGTTGCAGCCAGTAGGAAGGGGAGAGGTGGAGGGGAGGGCCCCCTCCCTTGAATAATGGAAACTGGGAGTGTAACTTCCAGAGGACTGAGGATTTATATTAAGTTTATAATCATCTGAAATCGCTCATATTTGGGCAGTTAAAGTACTGGCCCAAACTTCACAGCTTAACATTTTGCCCGTTAAGTTTGGTCTTGTTAGATTCATCCCATCATTCCAGATCTAGATAGTTTTAACTCTTTCATTGTTAATTAATATTTCACGTACCATCAGCAGGACCTGATCCCTGGATAAGAAGTGGCATTCCTTCCATCTCCTACGTCACACTTTTCCTCCATCTCACAATTTTATAGCTTTATGTATACTTTATGAAGAATTTTAAACAGCCCATTTAACCAACAGGAATCAACCAATTTGAGCGCACTTAATAATGGGCTCTTATAAAAACAGGAGGAGGGGGAGATTTATTGATGTAGTGGGCAATGAAGCATGTAGCACTGAACCCTGCCCTCTTATTTCTCTACCTCTAGTTCCAAATGAAAAAATTCTCACAGAATGAGCATTTTCTTCCTCCAGAGAGTTGCTAGCTCCAGTTTGGAGCAAGTGAGAGAAATCACTTTGAATGTCGATGCATTATTGACACATGATGAATCTAGAATCTGAATACAGCCCTGCTCATGGCTGGGTTGTATGCTTCTTTCATTGTTCCCTCTCCCAACCCTGATCCTGTGCATAATAAGATCAGGGCCAGATCCTACCAGAAAATTGTCCCCAAGACTATTGCATCAGAAGTGGAAGGAGAGCCTTATATTGGCCCATTTACCCCTCAGATGAACTCAGAACAGTAGCAGCTCACTAATGGATGGTGCATCTGCTTTTGCTTATTTAGTGAGATAAAGTCAATCAAATACTAGGAATTTTTACGGCCACACAGTGTTGGTCAGCACCAAGTTACCCTGGGAATCCATTTACCTGAAATAAATATTTTATATCAAAATACGTTATTTATCTTACTTCTTTTTCAAAGTTGAAATGATCAAAATATGCACTATGTGTCGTGAAATTCCCTCATGCGATGGTCAGAATCCAGTTTTAAGACCTTCATCTTGCTTGTGGTTTATCCCTAATTTCTAAAATCCACCTTTCCTAAGTCTAGGATCCTCTTCCTGCTATGTCCCTTGTATCTTGATAATATGCCCATCACACACAATTTCTGGTACACAGCAGGCAGGAACTTAATAAATAAATAAATTATACTGTCAAACTGTTCCTCTAATTTGATCACGATTAGGTCTGTAGCAGTGATCTTACTGTCAGTTCTTTATTTTTGAAGAGATAATTTTACTGAGTAAGGTAAGTCAAAAATAACTATATGCTCTGTTTTGGGCCGAATGAGCCTTCCAAACAATATCCTGTTAGAAAGAAAACCATAGGTCCAAAATGAAGATACTTATGCTAGGGCACACCACCAAACCAGGGCTAAATACCTAACCTAATGGAAGCTTCGACCGCCCCCAGAAATGCAGTTTTAACCAGTCAGTCAGGAATTTTCTGGTTAGCAACAATGAGGTAATTTGTCACCCGGGCCCCCTCCATGCGACAAAAGAAGACGAAATAATCTACCACATAGACTCCTTCTGTCCCCCATAGGTAGGTTAGCTAAGCCCGAAATAATTGTTTTTACTTATGACTTCCTTGTCTTGCTTTTAAAAAACTTTTCCTTTCTGTAGTCCTTTGGAGCTCCTCTCTACTTGCTAGACAGGATGCTACCCAATTCATGAATTGTTCAATAAAGCCAATTAGATCTTTAAAATTTGCTCTGTTGAATTTTGGTGGTTTTTTTTTTTTTTTTTTAACAAATTTGGTGGCAGTGGTGGGATCCAAAGCAAACGTCTGATGGCTTCAGGGACAAAAAGAAACACAGGCATCAATCTAAATTGGCTTTCCAGGCTGGTCAGCTTGAGCCGGCAGACACTTCTATCTGGAACCTGAGTCCCTAGCCCTTGGTTCAGTCCATAATTCCCCAGTTGTTTGAAATCCCTTGACCCAGCTCCAGTGCACAATCCCCACTTACTGGGATTTGCTGGTTTAATCCTTTCCCCAGTTCTAGTCCATAGTCCCCATTTACTGGAGTCTGCTTGTTTGGTCCATGCTGGGAATTACTGGTAGTGCACATGGTCTTCTATTGGCCAGTCTGTAGTAATATTTCCTTGGTTACCACTGGTGTGTTAAGGTACACATGATTGTTTGTCTTGTTTTGTGTAGATAAAGGCTAGCTAAAAGAGGTGGGATCTTTAATTTCGAAAGAGTCAAGCATGCCACCTTCTGGCACAACTGCTTATTTTATATCTAAGAACTATGATTCCAGAAGCTATAGATGTCTATGAAAATGTCAAAATCTTACTGTATCTGAGAGCTTGGCCTGGTAACAATCAGGTTGGGAGTCCCAAAATATGGCCAGACAGAAATGTGAGTTGCATCCCAACTGCAGTTAGATATAGCTGGACTGAAATGTGGATTGTACCCCATTTGTGCCTAGCGTCCTACCAAGCTGCTGCTAACCCTCAGGGAAAGTGCAATAGTCATTATGAGGAATATCCCCATTAGATAAGGTCATTTAAGAAGTGCACATAAAAGCAAGAGATTTTCATTGGTAGGCAAAAGCCTCCAAAAGGCTTCAAAATTTCAAAATAGCTTCACTGAAAGTCTCATCGCAAAAAGCTAATTAAAAAATTAAAGATATAAGAGGTACCAAAAACAAAAGACTATGAGATGAACACAATCCCTACTGCTCCCCTCTCTCCTCCTTTATTTGAGTATTCTAGTAATCCTCTGAATTGTCTTTCTACACTGAAGAGGTTACAAGACCATAAACAAAAATTCTCAAAGTTAATTGTCTTACAGACACCCTCATATCTACCTTTGAAGGAGGCCCCCTATATGGACCCCTCCCA
The DNA here is from genome assembly GCF_964270905.1 of Leucopleurus acutus. NCBI lineage: Eukaryota > Metazoa > Chordata > Mammalia > Artiodactyla > Delphinidae > Leucopleurus > Leucopleurus acutus. The sequence goes on from NC_139150.1 coordinate 41,601,578, forward strand.
GAATTCACAGGACTCCGAGGAATTTTCTGGTAAACTGCTACATCATTCCCTTAAACAGCCAAGGGACGCTAAAATTAATTTAAAAAAACTGGAGCCTGAGAAAATTGTCAGAAGCCAGCGAAACATGAGAATTCTTACCAGAGCCAGTTCTCCCATTTCTCGGTCTCTAGTGCCCAGTCAAGAGACGAAAATAAAATTTCACATTGTCCCTTCCTTTCCAAATTCAAACACATCGGTTATTGATCCTTTCTCTCCCAGGGATATCTACTGCCTTCTTGCTTGTCTCGTTACCTGGCTTGGCATTCTGCCTGCCCGGGACAGGCAAGCTGTCGGTTCTTTCTTTTGGCCACCTTTGAGAGTGACTCAAGATCTTATGAAGGTAATATCTTTTGCACCCATTTTGAGGACACCTCATAAGTCCAAGTGGTTGTTCAACATTGCCAGAAGCATACATTGCTTGGCCTAACTGAAACCTGACAAGATATTTGGAAGGATTTAATAACTGTATCACCAGAAGTTTGGCCAAATTGGAAGCTGATATTCAGAGTCTGATAGAAAAAAAAAAATTTAGGCCATGTCCTCTAAGCTAAATGTAACCAGAGGGAAACATTCCAACATAGGTGGATGGGTGTGTCCGTCCGTTAGCATCCAGGCTACAACCCAATTCCTTGAGGAACTGAGAAACAACTGTTCTTATCTTACAAATATTTGCAGAACTATAAATGCACCTCTAGAGGACTTCAGAAAAAAAAAGAAAGAGGGGGCACTTTTTAAAGATACAAACTGCTATAGAAGTATCCTTGCTCAAAAATCTAGTTCAAGAAAACATTTTAAATGAGAACTATAAGGTTTCTGTTTACATCTGTCTGCTTGTTTATGCTGTAGATGTGTGGTATTTTTATACCTTCAGGTGGTATTGCTAAAATTTATTTGTAAAACAGCTCTACTTAATTGGCTTAAACAGACAAGTGCTTTTATAAATTTGGTATTCAAACTAACTCAAATGCTTTTCCATTTCATGTGATCTTGGATACACTTTGGTAAATAAAGGCTAGTTTAAGTTTTGTTGGTTTAATTAAAAGAGGGTTGTGTTTAGAGTTGTCAACATTGAATATAATGCAGACATACAACTTTTTATTCTACCTGGGTTTATTAGTGAAATAGGTTCACGTTATTAGTGAAATAGGTTCATGTTATCTCTTACGAAATTGTCTGACCAGAAAAATAACCTAGACTGATGACTGACTTTGTCCAATGTTTCATGAAGTTTATGGGGGTGGTCTAAACATAACTACTGAAAACAAGTAAATTAAATGGATAAAAGTAAGATAAAAGTTTCTAGGTAAACTTTTCATATAGTTGCCCCAAATAATTTTTGAAACTTTAAAGTTTTGCTAAGTTAAATTAAATGATGATTTCCAAATAAGATAAAATACTGAAACATTAATTACTGAACACAGGCTTATCTACTTTTGCTTCCTTTTACAGAGGAATTAAAGATATTTGGGTCTGTTAGCAAACATGTTTTGTGCCATGCTGAGAAGCATGTTTCTAGATACTATAAAAAGTATTTATGGGCTTCCCTGGTGGCGCAGTGGTTGAGGGTCCGCCTGCCGATGCAGGGGACACGGGTTCGTGCCCCGATCCAGGAAGATCCCACACGCCGCGGAGCGGCTGGGCCCGTGAGCCATGGCCGCTGAGCCTGCGCGTCCAGAGCTTGTGCTCCGCAACGGGAGAGGCCACAACAGTGAGAAGCCCGCATACCGCAAAAAAAAAAAAAACAAAAGTATTTATAAGTCTGCCAATCCACAGAATACTAATGTAAAAGTCCATACTTGCTTACTTCTTAGTTTTCACTAGAATTAAAGTTTTGAAGGGTTAAAAATTCTAATATATGTAATTAAAACTACTAGAATAATAAGAAAAAGGCATTTTACATGGTCAGGATTGGATAAGAATAGAATGAATTTAATTAAGTAAATGAGTTTTAATATCAAAAGTTAGCTGGTGCAAAACTGGAAAGTGGTTCTGTCTCTATTCTAAGTACAGATTTTTTTCTATTGGTCTGCTTCTGATAATAAGAAACGATTATTAAAGGTGTTTCTTTATCTTTAAGTAATCTGCCTAGATAAAAAACAAAGATCTTGTGTCTTATCAAAATAATCACCTATCTTCTATGTTGTCTCTACTGAGTCTATGATTACTTAGGTAAACCTAGTCCACTCAAAATTAAAAGACCTAAGTTTTGCTAAGAACTATGTAAGCTTCCAAATTTGCCTATGAAGTCTTTAATTGTTATTTTGCTTAAATAGATAACTAAGAATTGTTTCACAGTGACTTATGATCCTATTTGATCAAGTGTTTTAAAACCTTTAGATTTTTTTTTTTTTTTTTTTTACAAATTCCCTAAAAATCAAATTCTAAATGAAGTCTTTTTGACTTTGAATTAACTTTGAAATGTTCCAGAGGGCCTCTGGAACATTTCAAAAGATTTGCTCTCTCTTCTTATAACAATGTAGATATCAAACTAATTAGGTTTATTTCATATGTTAAATTACATGGGAAGCATTGTCAAATAAGAAGTAATACAAAGCCTTGTTTATGTTGTGTCTATATAAATATATATATATATTAGATGTATTACAGAAATTGTGTGAAATTCCTAGAAATCTGGTATGTCTTGGTATAATGTTATCAGTCATAATTCCATTTATTGTCTTAAAATGTTGTGTCACAAAAATTTCCTTGTCCATTCTATCAGATTTTAATAATGGCCATTTTTAAGTCTTTTTTCATTTACAGAGAGTTACTGTTTTACTTTGATACTCTGCAAAGATGTTCCTGCAAAAGTGTTTCAACTTCAGAAAAAAATTTAAAAAGGACTTTTTGACAAGTGCCAGTTTTTGATAACTTTGAGATATAAAACTTAACTGGTAAGAACAAAGGCTGCCCTTGAATCACCTTGGAAAAGACTATACCAGGTCCCCCTCACTACCCAGATGGCAGCCATCTTCAGAGATTTGAGCCTTGGGTACATATTTCAGAGCTAAAGACGACTCCACCTGACATCTGGCCCCATACAAACACTAGAGACTTCCAAATCAAATTGACTAGGAAGTAAAATAGCTGACATCAACGTTGACCGTTTCCTCCCAAGACGCCAAATCAAGACTTCATACTGTAACTAAACATGAAACCCTTTCTTTTTCTCTTTCTTTCCTTTACTCTGGCACTGGCCTGTAAAGATAATGCCATCATCTGTATCTTCCAGGCCACTGATAAGAGGAATAACCTTTCAGACTGCTGGATGTCATCAAAAACTCTGATCTGTCCATGATGCTGGAAACCCCCTAGTTCATTTCCCTGTCTCTGGTTAACACCCCAAACTTGGGGAACTTTGAGTATGGGCTCTACACAAAGAAAGGGACATAAGACAAGAGTAACCAGAATAAAACTGCCTGTGTAGTCTATGGACCCATAATACCAGAAAGCATTCATGATTCAAAATTAGCTCGCTGGGCTTCCCTGGTGGCGCAGTGGTTGAGAGTCCGCCTGCCGATGTAGGGGACGCGGGTTTGTGCCCCGGTCTGGGAAGATCCCACGTGCCACGGAGCGGCTGGGCCCGTGAGCCATGGCCGCTAAGCCTGTGCGTCCGGAGCCTGTGCTCCGCAACGGGAGAGGCCACAAAAAAAAAAAAAATTAGCTCCCTTTGACAGGTTTCCTACTTCCCTGGTTCAGAGTAAATGCAAATGATGAATCTTTCCTTTTCTCTTGAAGATATTGCAGATCCTATTGCTAAGACAATAGCTACCCAAACAAAGATCTTTCTACTCTCCAGCCAAAGTTGTTTTTTTTGTTTTGTTTTGTTTTTCTTCAGTTCGCAGGCCTCTCACTGCTGTGGCCTCTCCCGTTGCGGAGCACAGGCTCCGGACGCGCAGGCCCAGCGGCCATGGCTCACGGGCCCAGCCGCTCCGCGGCACGTGGGATCTTCCCGGACCGGGGCACGAACCCGTGTCCCCTACATCGTTAGGCAGACTCTCAACCACTGCGCCACCAGGGAAGCCCCAAAGTTGTTTTTGATAATAGGATAGCCCTTGATTATCTTTTAGCTGAGCAAGGAGGTGTCTGTGCTGGGGCCAAGACAACCTGCTACACCTGGAGTAACACTTCTGAGAAAACTGAAACTCAATTATGTAAGATTACTGAGCAAGCCACTTGGCTTTAAAAGGTGACTCATTCAGCAGGGTATTTCTTTGACTTATTTGATTTTGATTGGTTTGGGTCTTGGGGACTATGGCTCCAAATGCACTCCCAACATTGGGAATTATCCTGCTTATAATAATTATGATAATCTCCCTGGTATGTTGTATTTTTTTTCAAAAGCTATAAATATGTGTTTGCAGCCATTAACCACCAAGCAAATGATCTCCCTAAGACTGGCATGTCAGAAAAGGAATGAAGAGAATGACTGACTTAAAGACTGTGAACCTGAAGCTGTGGTTTGTGACTATCACAGTGGTCAAGCAAAAATGCCATAACATACGGATGCCACACAAAGGAGCAACAAAAACTGGGAGAACTTCAGAGTAGTAGCTGAAAGTGGCACTAATGCCTTAAATTTTGATCACATCTCTTGGTTAAGCTGATAGTCTGTTCAAAAGGGGAAAATTGTTAAAAATAATAAGATCTTTAAAATTTATTTGGTTGAGTTTTGTTTTTTAACAATGCCAATCATTATAGCCTCCCACCACTATTATAGTCTCTGGATCATTCTCTGGTTAAATCTGGAATGTTTGCCTAAAGAACCTGTAGTATATCCAACAGAAGTAGCGCTTCCTTTCCTCTCTCCTTTTATCTTCACTCAGATACTCTATAATGAGATTTAATTCTTGAATTGATTAATTGCCCCAAATTTACATGTAAATATTAATCTTCTTGACATAGAATGCTCTTGCCACAGCTTTCTGTTAGCTACCTTTCCATCACATCGGCATGGCATCTACAACCCACCCCACTGATCTCCTGATACCTGCAAAGTTATATTTACCTCTTGATATTAAAAAAAATCTCAAAATCATCTGCCTACTGATAGACAATTGAATTACAAGTTAATATCTTAAACCCATTTTCAAGTTGTTTTCTCTTGTACATAACAGGAATGTCTCATGATATTTTTATTTCTATATCTGAAGCCACCCTCCACATTTATTTTTAGAGTTTCATCAAGATGTTTTCCTCCTACAGTTCCATGTGCCATTTAAGACCCTTGTGTTTATCTAGTCAGCTGACATTTAGCAGGACCATGGCTTGAGTAAGTTTTTATGGGCAGAAAAGTGTGAGGGAGGTCCTGCTAGACCTGGAACAAACCCTGGAGAAATAAAAGCATTAGGGACCGAGAGAATAGCGGAAACTTTGAGAGGAGAAGGGCATCATGGAAGAAGAGCACTTTACAGGAAGTATCAAGAAGCACCAAAGACAAATGTTGACTCTTCGCATTTTAACTTAGCGGAGACCATGGACCAGGTCATTCAAGAAAAATCCTGCATCCAAGTACTACCAAATATCAAGTTCAGTCATTTCACCAATACCAAATGCATTTCCAATGAATTGATTTTTTCAGGTACCCCAAATACCATATAATTTTCATTTGCTCAGGCCTTTTCCAATTTCTAAATATCAATTTCTACTTTGCACTTAAATGTACAATCATCAACTGTGACAATGTATCCTGCAAGATAGAACCTTTAGAAAGTAGAACCCTACAGAGCTGGCCCTCTGCTGGAAAGGGAATCAATAGTCCACATAAACCTATGCACATTTTGTTGCTCAAAATTGAAAAAAAAAAAAGCCCCAAAAAAGGAAATATTTTCAGAAAAAAACACCTCATAGGTTTCTGAATTAACTGAGGTAATGCACGTATGAAAATGAATAAAGGAAACCTCAACTAAAATTGGATTTGGGAAGGCCTGTAGATGGAGCTCGCATGCCCTACCACTCACTGTCAATTACAGACACCAGCAAGAAGAAACATACCTTGCATGTCAGGAAAGAAGTGACACTACTAACCACGCAGGAGGAAGGAAGATCTTCTTCTTGCCCAGCAACCAGTCCAGCCAGTGGAAAATGTCGCAGCTCAGCCAGTGAGAAGCTGCTGTCACCTTGAACTCTTATTTTCCTCCAGTGAATTTTCATTTTTCCCTTGCTGATGACTTGCTTGTCTCACCCTCCTTTCTATAAAAAGCCTTCCATTATATAACTCCTTGAAGTATCTCTTTGCCTGGCAGATGAGATGCTGCCATATTCATGAATCATTTAATAAAGTCAATTGGATCTTCAAATTTACTCAGGTGAAGTAACAGTTGTTTACCAACTGTTGTTTTTTAACACATGTAAAGGGCTACGACAATGTGAGGCATATCTAATACACTGTGAACAAATGTTTGTGATCAACATCAGCTATTGTTAACAGAGACCAGGAATCACAGTTTTAAAAAAAATACCTTTCGTATTCTAAATATGATAATAAATGTAAACATGTACTAAACACAGAACATCAACTAAATTACAGAGAAAACATAAGAACATGACTACATGTGAAAGCCAGAAATATCACCATTGTGAGAGCTAGAAGGAGACCGTTTTTTCATCATCTTCCTTATCACCTGACTTTTAGGATGCAAGAGCATCAAAATTGAGAAGAAGATTTGCTCCCTGGGGGAGTCTATGATAAATTCAGTGTATAAAATAAAATCACAAGAATTCTAGGGAAGCTCTTCCTGGGATACATGTCATTCTTTAAAAAGGAAGAAATGATTGTAGCTCTTACCCCTAGCAGCTTGGCAATGAGCTAGAATGTTATTAAGACATCTGTCAAAAACAGCTCAGTTAGCAGGAGTGAAGCTATGGAATGTGTCCTTAGGGGATTTTCAAACTAATGCCATTAATGTAATATTACAAAATAGGAAACAAAATGGACAACACACAAATAAAGGATATAGGCAAAACAAACCCATTATCAGCTGTAGAGTGAGACCCAGAAATTTCAGGCTGTGTGATCCTTCAAGGGGTGACTCATGATACCTGAAACATGTAAATGAGGCCAGGAGAAGAAAAAATAAAACAGCAGAGAGACAAAAGGAGTCTGTTTCTCAGGCATTAAAAACAAAATTCCATTTTTGCTTCCAAGGACAAGCAATGAATATATGAGAATGGACTCTTTCATCTCAACCGTGTCCCAGTTCTCAGCAGGGCCCAAAGAGCTTTGGTCTAACAGTGCCATTTCCAGCCTCTTGGTTCCCACCGTGGTACAGGCTGTTCATGGCAGGCTGAGAGGCAGGGCTGTTCAAGGCAGGGCAGGGATCCCAAAAGCATATCAGGAGAAGTACCATGACATTAGAGGGCCAAAGCACTCCAATCCCTAACAGCCCTTTAATTTATCCTCCATCTATCTAATGGCACACATTTGGCCTCCACTGCCCTGGACCACCCTCCCAGGATCACAGCCCAGGTACCCGAGCAAAGAGTTTGGCCTGGTGCTTCCTTATGGTTTCGGGTCCTCTCGCACTCCCACTCTTTGGCTTCAAGATGAGTACCAACTGACAAAATCGAATCATGTCTGCTTGGCACCGACCTTGGCAAACAGATAACACCAGCAAAGCCAGGTCCACGTTTACTCGTCCCCACGTTCATTGGCATGCCAAGTCCCAAGATGGAAAGTTGTTTCTCCTGCAGTTTTATGACATTTCTACTGCCTGATTATCCCACTTCATGGCAATCTGCATCATTACAGGCCTGTGGCAAATGAAACACACTGACATAAAATGTCGGGAAAATCCTAAATCGTGGCTCTGTCTGGCTTGCTTGAAGGACGAAACTGGGGTTGAATTCAGATGGCCTGGTTCATTTGCAACAAACAGTCCGGCAGGCCTTCACCGGTGCCACTGGCTCGCACATGGGGCTGCGTGGTGACTACTGAATGAGGCAAACTAATAGAATTTTTTTCTGAGGCACTACGCAAGTCTTCAGTAAAGAAAAACACATTGATTCCAAAGTTGTTTATACCAGCTAAATAGAACCCCTATAGCTTTTCCCATGCAGCCCACATTAGAGCTAAATTAACAGCCCTCCTATGTATCCATTCTACCAGCACCAGACAAAAGTGCTTTCACCATTAGGAATATAAGTTGGCTCAGTCTAAATCTTGATACAGAAGATTGTCTTTCTCATTTAACTGCCTAGCTATCAAAAGTTATAATATCAGGCATAGACAAGGCTTTAAAGAAACAAATGAAAGGTCACAAGTAATTGCTGCATTTTAATTCGGTGGTGATATGTCGTTAGTTTTAAAGTAAAGGAATGGGAGCCTGATGGTTTAGACATGCAAAAATGAGAGATTCAGGAAGGCTAACAACTTTGGTAATTATTATGATCCTCGTTGATCACAATCTTGGCTCTGCTTTTGCAAACCTCTCCTGTGAGTAAATTCACGAGAGGAGAAGCTTCATAGTAAGAAACTCTCTTGGCTCACAACATGCAAGATTCATCTGGACAATGAGGCCAGAATAAAAGCAGTGGAATTTTATTTCTTATAACCTCCTATATTTCACATCCTCCTAGCCTCCAAGTCACCTCAATGTTCTGACCGAAGACATCTGCAGTGGATACTCAGCTCTTCCTATACACGAGGCAAGTCTTTCAGAGGCACCCTCCCTTCCCCCAACCCCACCTCCATTAGAGAGGTTTCTAGTGTCATTTCAAAGAAATAGAGGAGAATGCCCAGATGTGAAGAGAACCTGACAAAGGAGATTCAGAGTCCTGAGTACAGGATTAAAATCAAGGGGGACAAGCTGTATCAAGAACTTAGGATCAAGACAATTGTAAAGATTCTAGAAAGCAGGGAGTTTTGTGGAGTCTGGTTTTACTTTATTTAAAACATACACACACAATTTCATGTAATACTTGACTAAAAGAAAGTAATTAAATTCACAATGATCATTTACTGAGCATTTAATATGTGCTAAGCACTGTCCTGAGTTTAAATGATTATTTGATTTGATCAATCCATCACACACACACACACACACACACACACACACGTTAGCCACTTCCTGATAAGTAACTTAATGCTTACAGAGACTAAACCACTTCTTCAAAGATGGATAGGTAGTCAGAGGCAGAGCTAGAATCTGAACCATGATCTAGGCTCACCGTTAACCCCATGCGCTCTACCACTTTGCCACACAACTGCATTATAAAAATCAAGTTTTCTGCTAAATTAATATTATTATTAGTCCAACAATAAACTCCACAGGATTAAAGATCCTTGCATAATAATAAGTATCTCACATTTGACTTCTCCTGGATGATTTTTATGATTCATTAGTATAGCCTTTTCTTCTTCTAACTTGTTTATTCTCTTCTATTTCACTCTCACTTGCTAGACAAACTGTCATATTCTCTCTTTACAGAATGAAAAATTTTGACTCTGGATTTCACTTGCCATCTTGAGTTTGCTCATTTCTGAGGTCACAAGAGCTGCGCCTGATAAGCCAAGCCCATAACACGAAGCAACATAAAGTTCTTGGGTATTTGCTATTTACAGCAGTTTGAATTCACGTTGAGTGACAAATAAATGTGCATATTTCCAAACTATAAATATTTATTCTGATGTTTCCTTAGATTTCACATGTTATTTTTCTTTTGATTTCTAAAGAAGGAAGCATAGAATAATTTCTAGAAATCCACATGGTCTTGAACCCAGAGGTCCTGATTTGCAGCTTCTCAAGCATATGTTATGAACCTATATATTACATACAGATTTTCAAACAGCCCTTTGACATACATTACATATTCAACCTCTTCTCTAAACGAATCACTGAGCTAAAATTCTTTAGTAACTCGTATTGTGAGAAGCCACTGAAATTTTGGGCTTTATCTGTTATAGCCGCCAACGTTATCCTAACTAATTTAACTTGCAAAGAGCTTAGCATAGAGTATGGCACATAATATGCTCCAGAATTTTTGTATACCTTTCACAACAATCTAAACACTAGGATCAGACTTAGGATGTAAAAATTTCCAAAATGACTCCAGCTTTGATTCACCTTTTGGTTCAAGCATCTTCATTAAGCATTTCCTGAGAACCTGCTATATTCTTGCCGAAACTCTGGGTTCTGGCTATACAGTGGTCACCAGGACAACCACACTCCTACCTTCACAGAGATTTTATTCTAGTCTGGTAAGGCACAAAATAATTATGTAAATGCTGTACAAATAGACAAGATCCTTTCAGATAGATTGTGATAGAGAATGGCCTGGGGGTAGGAAAAGCCATTTTAGATAGGAATTTTGTAGAAGTTTTTCTGAAGATGAAAAACAATGGGAATAGCTAGCTTAGTGCAATGTACTCATACTGTGTCACCTTAACTGAGCTTGAAACTACATTTCCCAGAATTCTCTTCCTTGCATAGTTCCAGGTTAACATGGGACACAAGAGACATTTTACAGAGATTTGGAAGGTGGGACTGAAACAGCCACATTCTTTGTGCTCAGAAGGGCAGTGCAGGACACAGAGCACTGTGGCAGCTCACACATGCTGTTGCTGATCTGCTGCCTCACTTTGTGGGGCAACTGTCTAGCAAAGTGGGGCAACTGTCTAGCCTGCTGCTTCTTCAGCTCCCACAGGACACCCACATCATTGCAGTGGGAGGACCGGAGGTAGGGAGATAGCAACATGGCTTCCAGCTCATCCTTGTGTGTTCTCCTCTGTCCCAATCTCCCCCATTTTACATCCATCTTTCTTTCCTGATATTTTTTTCCCTGATGACTTCAAGGCCAACATCAGATACAGGAGCAGCAGCCATTCAGAAATTATATTAAGTCAGTCCCCTTTGATAAAGCCATATTCTTATCATTTCTAAAGTTCTATTTCTTTGGTCAAACCCATGTGCTTCCTATACACATGTGCATATTCTCTACGGAAAGTGCATACAGCTACGGGTTTTCTAAGATTATCTCATTTAATCCTCACAGCAACCATGAAATGTGTACTACTATTATCCCCATTACAGATGAAGAAACTAGGCTCACCAAGACCAAGTGACCCTCCCTGTGTCACGCTCCTAAATGAGTGATGAAGCTGAAACTCAAATGCTGGGAACATGATAAAGAGAGTGCAAAAGTTTAAATGTTATACTGCCATCTTTAGTTATGCTCCTTGGCATGGTTCTGTAGGTTTAGACGTTTACTAAGTGTTCTTTTCATCAGGGATTTAGCTCAGGAGAAGTTTTGGGCTCAAAACTGAGAAAATGCACTTGATCAGGGAACAGAATTTTTGAGATGGAAAGAGATTTAAAAATCATTGAGCCCAATTATATATAAAAGAAAATAAATCTCAGAGAATAGATTGTGCGAGTTAAGCAAAGTCTCTTGATGAGGAGTTTCTGCCTAAACTCTGTGGCCTTCTGCCACACCACACTCCAAACGTGAGCAAACTGAGGTTCACCTTCAATACACAGTAATGCAGGGATCTGGGACATAGCATGGAGCATCTCCTGAGCCAGATTTAGAACTTTAGATTTGTTTATGGTGTGTAACTATCTCTCTAGTGTCCTTTGGCCTAAGAGAAATAACTCTATTTCATTATTCCTGTGATGTAAGAGCCCTTTCTGGTGTAATTCCAGTCTCTGGACTTACACTCAATTACACTTCAGCTGGAGGTACGATTAGGAAAATCCCTTACAATAATTCTGCTAATAGTTTCCAGCAAACTTCAACCTGGAGCGACATTTGAATGAATTTATCTGTAGTGGGCTTCTGCAAGAATCAGTAAGTCATTCTGATTCATTCTCACTTCCTAGAGGAAAGTATTTATTTTCTAAGATGAGACTGAAGAGAAATGGGAATCATTTGTATGGGATGAATCGTAGCTTGCTGATTAAGATTACCTCCTTTTCCTTTATTACTCCTGAAGGATTAAACCATGGGAATTTTGGAACTTGAAGCTACAGATTTCTTCTTGGGATCTTTCCAAAATCTTAGAGAACCACTAAATATCCCTACGGGATTCTAGTAATTTGCACCATTTTGACGTTAGAATTTTATCTGGAAAAATAGTTTGAAAACCCAGCTGGTTGAAAATCAGACCATGCTTCATCTGCTAGTAAATACATACATGAAAATGTGTCCAGAAAAATAATCAATTCTCTTATATCCTCCAGTGAAAATAAACAGCAAAAATACAAGTCATCATTTTAAGAGAGATGAAGTTATTAACTGGTAACTCAAATCTATGATTTTTTAAATAATGATCAATTTCTTACAACAGCGGAAGGGTACACAAAAGTAAAAATTCTCCTGAGGAATTTAGATTACAGACAAACCCCAAAAGATCAGAGGTCCCTGTGAGACTATGCCCATTCATTTCTACCTTATGGAGACCATAATGCAATTGGAATGAATTTGTGTCTGTAAGTTTGGAAGACACAACAACTAAAATTTTAGAACATCCCACTAGAAATTCTTTAATCTAACTGGGAATTAATCCTTATAGGATTGAAATAGCATATAAGTTTGTTTCCTTTGACAGATAGTTATAAAAAAATGGAAAATTGAGGTTCCCAGGAGTCAATTATAAAACCTGTTTGACTGTCCTGGGGGATTAATAATTATGCACCCAATTCCAACGTGATTTTTCCCCCCGCACCACTAAGCAATTCTCGGATACCAGCTGGGTGTCCTTCAATTCAACTCAATTCTGATACTATCTATCCAGAAATAGCAATAGATTTCACAGGTTAAAGGCTCAGTCTCACAAAATCGTCCGCCACTTCAAATGTCAATCACAAGCCCAGGTTGTTACCTGTGTTTCTGATCAACTGGCTATAAATTAGAGGTTCCCATAACCCCTTCCTTGGGCTCGATTAATTTGCTTGAGCAGCTCACAGAACACAGGATGCTGGTTTACTCATTATATTACCAGTTTATTACAAAGGATACTAAAGAATACAAATCAACACCCAGATGAAGAAATACATAAGGCAAGATATGGGGTCAGGGCACAGAGTTTCCATGGCCTCTTCAGAATGCACCACTCTCCCCAAATCTCCCAATGTTCACCCACTGGGAAGCTCTCTCAACTCTGTCCCTTTGGGTTGTTATGGAGGCTTCATTACCTAAGCATGATTGATTAAACCACTGGCCATCGGCGACTGAACTCCATCTCAAGTCCCTCTCCCCTCCCCAGAGGTCACAGGGGTGGGACTGAAAGTTCCAACCCTATAATTACATGGTTGGTTCCTCTGGTGACCATCCCCCAACCCTGGGTGCTTTCCAAAAGTCACATCATCAGCATCACGAAAGACATCTTTATTGCTCTTGTTACACAGAAAATTCCAAGGGTTTTAGGAACTCTTTGTGCCAGAAATGAGGACAAAAACCAAATACATATTTCTTTTGATAAATCACAGTATCACACGAATAGACCTCTGAACAGACTACTGAAATACCATGATCTTTCCCTGGGGTGCAGCCTCCACTCTAGCCAAATTTTATCATCAGTCTTAGCTACTAGAGATTACGGAAGGCTAAGATGATAGCAATTCAACATTTAGAAAAATTATTTTTGTCTAATTTAGAAATATTTTTGAAAAATTATAAAAATATTACAAAAATACATACCCACCAAAGTTAATGCATTTTAACATCTTGCTATATTTGCTGTAGTTTTTTTCTTTCCTTACAGACACAGCTAAAGCCCAATCATATTTCCTCTACCCTCCTTTCCTTCTACCCCTCTAAAGGGTACTGCAGTCTGTAAGTTGGTATATCTTACTCCCATGCATGATTTTCAATATTAAGTTAATATGTAGGAATTCGTTAAAAATATATAGTATTGTTTTGCATAATTTTTAACTTATAGAAATGACATTCTGTACCAGAATTTCTCAACCTTGGCTCTATTGATATTTTGGGTCATGTATTAGTTTCCTATTGCTGCTGTAACAAATCACCCAAAACTCAGTGGCTTGAAACACCACCAATTTATCCTCTTACAGGTCTGGAGGTCAGAAGTGTGAAATGAGTCTTACAGGTCTAAACTCAAGGTGTCAGTGGGGCTGGTTCCTTCTGGAGGCTCTAGGAGAGAATTCATTTCCTTGCTTCTATCAAATTCTAAAGGGTGTCCTCATTCCTTGGCTTGTGGCCTTGCATCACATAGCCTTTTTTCCACCTGCTTTCATCATCACCTTGCCTTCTTCCTTCTTTGCCTTCTTATTGCCCTCTTACAAGGACACTCACAATTATACTTACCCAGGGTCCATCAGGATAATCCAGGATGATCTCCCCATTTTAAGACCTTTAATTTAACCACATGTGCAAAGTCCCTTTTGCCATAGAACACAGAATTCACAGGTTTCAGGGATTAGGATATGGACATGTTTGGGAACCATTACTGAGCTTACTACAGTCCCGATAATTCTATGTTCTGAAGGGGGCTGTCCCGGACATTGCCAAAGGCTTAGAATCCCTGGTCTCTTTCCAGTACATGCCAGTAACACTCAAGTTTTGACAACCAAAAATGCCTCCAGACATTGCCAGATATCTCCTGGGGGGCAAAATCATAGCAGTTGAGAACAGTTCGTCACTTGGTATTTTTAAATTCTACACTGCATTTGAGAATTATCAATGTCAAAACATTAACACCTAGTTCATTAATTTTAAGTGCTTCATAATATTCTGTTGAATGAATAAAAGCTTTTTTCCCTCAATTTTTTCTTCTATTACAAACAATGCTTCACAAATAATCTGAACCTGTCTCATAAGCATGAGCAAAGTGTTTCTTTATGCTAAAGCAATGGTTCTCACCCTCTGACTTGATCAGAAACACCTGGAGAGCTCCCTGAAACACAGATTGCTGGGGAACAGGCCCAGAGTTTCTGATTCAGTAGGACCGAAAATACTGAATTTTTCACAAGTTCCCAGGTGATGCTGAAGCTGCTAGTCTAGGGACCACTCTTTGAGAACCACTGCTCTAGGATATATACTTAGAAGTATGATGTCAAGTATGATTTGCTAGGTATTGTCAAATTGCCACCACACTGGTTATAACAATTTCACTCCCACTCTCAAGGAATAAATTCATGTTTCCCTACAACCTGACCAATAATTGGTGCAGAGAGGCTATGGTTTTTTGCAAAAGTAAAGGGATTAAAGTAGCTAACATAGTCTACTACTTTATATTTCCCACATTACCAAAGAAGTCACACATATTATCATACAGTTATTAGCCATTTGGGGTTCCTATTCTGTGTGTTGCCTGTCCTTATTTTTTGCCTGGTTTTCTACAGAGTTAATTGCAGGAATTCTTTCAAACTTCAGATACTGAATTTCTGTTAGTTGTACACATTTCAAGTATCTTTTCCTGGTATGTTTCTTGTCTTTGGAATTTGCCTCTTTGCTTCGTTTGATAAAAAGACATTCAGTTTAATGTAGTCAAATTTATCCATCTTTATTTATTTTTAATCTTAAGAAATCCTTCTCTGCCCTAAGGTCAAAGGGACATTTCTCTTGATTTTTTAAAAATTCGCCCTTCACAACGGGCTTCCCTGGTGGCACAGTGGTTGAGAGTCCACCTGCCGATGCAGGGGACACGGGTTCGTGCCCCGGTCCGGGAAGATCCCACATGCCGCAGAGCGGCTGGGCCCGTGAGCCATGGCCGCTGAGCCTGCGCGTCCGGAGCCTGTGCTCCGCAATGCGAGAGGCCACAACAGTGAGAGGCCCGCATACAGCAAAAAAAAAAAAAAAAAAAAAAAAAAAAAAAAAATTCGCCCTTCACAGCTTCATGCTTAGTTCAACTGGAATTTATTTTTGTGCATGATGTGAGGCTGGGATCTATTTTAATTCATCCAGCAGGTATAGCTGGTTGACTCAGCCTTATGTATTGGGTAGTTGGATTCATGGTTTGTAATGTCTCCTCTGCCATAGGTCCCCATATGAGCATGATTCTGTTTTTCAGCTTTCTATTCTATTCCATTGAATATTTTTGTACCAACACCATCCAGTTTTAACTACCATAGGTTTATAACAGGTCTTAATATATTTTAGGTTAAATATTCCTTTATTCTTGTTCAAAATGCCATGGCTCTTCTCTTTATCCTGTCAAGTAAAATTTAACATCAGCTCAAGTTCTATGGGAAAAAAATGTATGGAATTTTTATAGTTTTTGCACAGAAGTTATAACGGTCAGCTACTATCATTATAACATCAGGTCTTCCATCCAGTAACATGATACATTTGTCCACTTATTTAGGTCTTTTATGTTCTTTAATAAAGTTTTAAAATCTTGTTCTTAAATGTCTTCAGTATCTTTTTGCACATTTGTTCCTAGGTCCTTAAAATATTGTGCTATTCTTAATGGTGTTTTATTTGCATTTTCTAATTGTTCCTTTTGTATAGAAATGCTAATAATGTTTGTACATGGATGCTGTATCCAGCAGCCTTGCAGCCTCCTTCAAATAGTTTGTAGATTTTCTGTGGGTCTTTCTAAATAGGCAACATTATTATCTGCAAATAATGATACATGTTTCTTCCTTTCCCTTTCTCATGCTTCGTGGTCTTATCATGCCAACTAGGATCTCCAATTCTATACTGATGAGAGCTGCTGAAAGTGGGAATCCTTGTCTTATTCCTGGCTTTGAAAATGTTGCTTTTGCCATGTCACCATTAAGTATAATATTTGCTATAGCTTTTTAACTCATCACTCACCAGGTTAAGAAAGTTTGCTGAGAGATGTTGTCTTGGGCAAATATTGAACTTAATGAAATGTGTATCTTGTGTTTATTGGTGGATTATATATGAGGTAAATTATACTGATTTATTTAAGACAGTTGAAATTTTTATCAAAGTTATTGATGAATATATTTTAAAGAGTCAAATGATTCTACTTATCTGTTGTGAAACACAGCAGACTCTCTCCCTCAACATTTCCTTACCCACAAAGGCAATGACTTTTGTGTCTTCTGATTCTTTCAGTGCTCGTTTCCGTATCTCTAAATAAAATGCCTGCATTGTTACTTCTTGATTTTTCAGTTTTAATCTTCTATTAACTTTTCACTGTATAATCATCTTTTACTCTCAGCTCCTACCACACAGATCCTCTCCCTTCCCTCTCTCATCCTAAGAGAGTCAGGTACTTATTTTACTCTGAAGAATATTCTGTGTTTAATTACTATAGCTATTCAAACACTATTCACAGCTGAACCATGCATTACACTATGATTATTTTTCCTTTGCTGACAACTTCATTTTCTCAGCGTGCACTGTCTTGTTATTTGCTAAGTTTTCTATGAGTTTACAAATAACACCGAACTCTTTTCCAACTGTCTATAACTCCTTTTAAGATGATCAGATACATCAGGTATTCTATCAACTTTATTTTCCTGAAGAAGTTTCTCCCAGATTCTCACCTGCTTCAACCTGCATTTGTCCTGTGATGGATCTCCAATATCCAATATCCTATGTCTTCATTCTTCGGTTTATTCCTCATTTTATAAAATGTATCCTCCAGTAGATTCCAGAGAAAGAATGTGTGGGGAAAAAACAGTATGGTGAGCATAGAATTCTGAGAAGGAAATAATTTTTCTTCAGAACTTTGTAAAATTACTCCATTGTTTTCCAACTTCTAGTGTTGATGTAGTGAAATAAGAATTCATTTTTATTTCTGATGTTTTGCACATAAACATATTTATTTTCTTTCTGAAACCTTGTTTAATCTTTTTGATAATGTTAATCCACATTCCACCCCTTTCAGAACCCCTGTTATTTGGATGTTGTACTGGTCTTCTGACTTTGTCTTTCTTCCATTTATTTTTTCATATTCATTTTTTGTTCTTTATTCTGAGAAATTTAATATTATCTATTTAGCTAATTTTAAGAACAAAATTCTATGCCCATTTGATTAATTTTTTTGTTTTGTTCTATCCCTCTTTATTAATTTCTGTGTGCTAATCTACCAATTACTAAGAGCAGCATATGAAATCTCTATGACTTAATATTTGACATACCTTCATGAAATTCTAAGTTTTTACTTTATATCCTGTGGCTATGTTTTTAGGTACTTAGAGGTTCCAAATTGTTATAGCTTCCTGATGAACTGTTCCCTTTATCATTATGTAATGATTCTCTACTTAGTATTACACCAGTTTTCTTCTAGTCAAAATTAGTCTCACATATCACCTCCTTTCCTTAACTCACAACCTGTTTCATTATGTTTTAGGTATCCCTCTTTGAAACAACACATAGGTAGGGTTTGTTTTTTCCCAGTCTGAAACTCTCCACTTTAAACTGGTAAAAAAAAAAAAAAAAATTATACATTTATATTTTTGTTACTTTAGATATATTTAGATTATTTTGTACTTTCAACTTATACTTTTTCACATGTTTTGTCCTTCCATGCTTTGTCATTGAATAATCAAGTTTTATTTATTTGTCCTTTTTCCTTCCGCTACCACTGCTAAGTTAAATACTTGATATCAGGAATAATCTTAGAAAGCAGCCCTTCAAAGAATGAGGTTTCTGTACTGCCTGGGATGACTAATTCAAATAATTAAGGGGAAATTGGTTTGCCTCTACACAAGGGGAAAATAGTAACTCAAGGGTCCTCTAGGAAGCCTCTTAATGCTTCCATGTTCAATAGTAAAAGTTAATGACTATCTACAGCAACTAAAAAAAAGAAATCAGTACTAATGAGGAATCAGACTCTTTAGAAATGGAGGTTTAGGTAACCCAACAGGTAAAAATATATCTAACCAGTTTTTTCCCCATTTAACCTACTGTCTTTCCAAACTCATTTATTAAGAGTATATGGAATATATAATTCTATCCTCATATCTTTCACCTCTATTTCACTATGCTAAAGCATAGGTATTTTACACATATCTGTTTTCTATTTTATGAGTTTTCTCTTCAGTTGTTTCTAATTGGATATTTAACCTCTCCATTGGGTTTTAATTTCAAAATTCCCAAGCGTTTTCATTTTTAGAAGTTCAATTTTATTTTTTTCCTCAAATCTGCCTAAGCATCATTTTGTTGTTTTTTTCTTATGTTTCCTGGTCCTTCTTTTTTCTTGTTAGCCATTTAAAAGATACTAATTGTATAGCTTCAGGTTATTATTTTATCTCAGGATTTGGCATGCTAAAGTTGTTTTGTCTGCTGACACTAACTCATGACAGAACTTAAATTCACCTTAGGTGGAAATATTTTTTCCTGTGGCCTGGATTATGGAAAATATCCTCCAAACATATTTGCATGTATTCCTTGCTGGCATTCTAGGGATAGCACCAGCTTGGGGACCACTTCTTTGTTAATTTACCAATTCAGTAGTAAGGAATAACATAGGTTTAACCCAAGTGTGGTTAAATTTGGGGTCTAACAGGCTTTTCCTTTGCCATTAAATGAAATGCACTTTAGTTCTGGCTGTAGACAAGCCCTACCCTAGAGCTCCAATTTTCACTGCGTGCTTCATTGAGTTGCAGTCCTTTGCCAATTGCCAGAGCAAAGCACGCTCATACTCTAGTGAATGATAAGATAAATAAGTACAGCATAAAATAGTCAATTTTACTACAGAAGTATTCATTTTCAAACATTGATTTCATCATGATCAAAGTGGGGGCTAGGGCTAAAATATTAGGCAGGGAGAAGAGCAAGTTCAAAAGCATAAATGAACGCAAGTCAGGCATCTACTGGAAACAGAGAAGAGTGAAAGACAGTTGGAAGACAAAAGATGTGATGTGGATGGAGGTGAACAGACCAGCTGCACTGATCTTATGAAAGCCTCCTATCAACACAGAGGGGAAGAAATTCTGATTAGAAAATTATATATCTTGTTTTTATGTAAAAATTTGAGTCATACCACAGAAATATGAAATAATTACATTTTAAATGCTGCCTTTTGATTGACTTAATCATTTCAAACATGAAGGACATATAATAATTAATAGGTTTTTGTGGTAAAAATTGGTCATTTCTGGTTTAACACTTGTTCTTTAGTTTCTTGGGGAAAATAAGGCAGCAGGTGAGCAAGATTTTTTCTCTTGGCCACTGCCCGAGAAAGGGGTTGAAGAGGAGGAATAGGGGTTGTTAGAGAGGGCTGTACATAAGCCCAGCTCAGTCAACATGGACACAGAGCACAGAACAGGAGGGAGTAAAAACACCTGCTAAACCATATTGCCAACTATGTTTTTCAGAGGACAGAAGAATTGGGGAATTCTGTGCTTTTGAGGAATGGATGCTAGACATGTACACATGTTGAAGTTGTAAATTATATGAATCTGACACCTTTTTCAAGAAAATCCTGAATTTTATATATATTAGACAGAACAGAAATAGAATAAACAAGAATCTGTGACTATGCGAGCCAAGGGTTTCTAAATCTGGCTATACCATCAAAATCATCTAGGGAGAGTTTGAAAAATTGCGAATGCCTGAAGCCCATCCTTGAGACTAGAATTTCACTGCCCTCTTTTTAAGTTGCCCCAAGTGACTCTTGGGTAGCTAATGCAACATGCGTCAGCAGACCAGCACTTGGAAAATGCAAATAAAATGTTCCTTGATTATAATTTGTATTCAATTTAAAATGTTTTTATCAGTTCTCGTCATCTTAAAAATGACAGTGACACCCATTGTTTAAAAAATTAACTTATAATTATTAAAGTTATTCTTCCAGGGATTAAAAAATGTATACTTCATATATTCTCAAAAACTGTATCTTTTTCTTACTGTAAATAATTCACATGACGATAAAGGTAGAATTATAAACCAATAAGGAAAAGACATTACTTAATAGCACATGATAATTAGCTATCTGGAAAGACAGTACAGTAGTCCCTCAGTATCTGCAGGAAATTGACTCCAGCTGCCCACGCCCACCGCCCTAAGATTTCCAAAATCTTACCGAGCGCTGACTGTAAGTTATAGCCATTCCTCATGCCTAAGCCAAAATAAATTCCAGAATTATCAACATTACAATAACATTAAATAAACATACATTAAATATTCTTTAATCCAGAATTAGAAGAAACATTTTTCAGTCTGATACAAAACCTAGAAGCCATAAAAGACAGTACTGATAAATTCAAAAATATAAAATAGAACATTTCTACAAAGTGAAAGAAAGATTATTCTTAAAATGGTAAAAGGGGATGTATATGTATAATTTTTAAAGTTCCTAAAATAATATAAAGACAACTCAACAGAAAAATGAGGAAATGTGATAATAGATAGTTCTCACAGAAAAGGAAATGTCTTTTAAAAATATGACAAGATGCTAAACTTCATTCATAATAATATAAAGGCACATGAAAACATACAATCACAAAAATGCACATAGAAAGTAGATATAACCTTTAACCTCCCAAAATTGACAATCTGTTTGATAACACAGTTTTACGACTACGGGGGAAACTGAATCCCTCACACATTTTTTGTGAGAGTATAAAATGGCACAGCCTCCTTGTAGGACAATTTTGTAACATCTACCAATGACAATCCCCTTCCCAACGCAAAACAACCACTGTTAGCATTTTGGTGTTTTCCTATTTCCATATGTACTTATGTGCTTGTTAGTGTGTATATAATATGTAAAAATAAATACACATATACACAAACATATGTATCTTTTAGAAGAGATGGTGGCAGTATGTTCTTTACTACACTGGTTTTTATAGTTAGTAAATGATGGTAGGTTCATTAAAAAAATATAATACAGCAGTTAATATGAGGGTACTAACTAATATTTATACGGCTAATCTTTATATTTACTTTGGAGGTTTAATAAGCCTGACATTAATAGACATATGCTCCAACTGTAAATTTAAAGAATACGCTCTCGCACAGACATAGAAAACAAACTTATGGTTACCAAAGGGGAAGGATGGGTGGGAGGGATAAATTAGGAGTTTGGAATTAACATATACACACTACTATATATAAAAATAGATTAAAAAAACCGAGGACCTACTCTACAGCACAGGGAAGTATACTCAATATTTTGTAATAAACTACATGGGAAAAGAATCTGAAAAAGAATATATATATATATATAACTGAATTACTTTGCTGTACACCTGAAAGTAACACAACATTGTAAATCAACTACATTTCAATAAAAAATAATTTTTTCTAAAAAAGAATACTATTTTGACCAACAATGCATTTGAAGTCCCTTAAAAACAACAGCAGAATCTTGAACAATAGGCTCTTAGAGTAATAAAATTAAATATAACAATAATAAGTAACATATTACTGCCACTAAAAAGACACATTTAAAATAATCTAGTCCTTGTCCTAACCACCTAGTAAAAGTAATCTTGCAAAACAAGTGCTATAAGGAATTAAGGGGTGCTTGGCTTCATGGCCATCAGCAGGATAAGAAGGTTTAATTTGGAATCACTGCATTAACACCTTCCCAATGCATCATCGCATTTTGGGGAAAGGATTAAAACACAATGTTTAGTGCTTTACGATCGTATGGAGAAGGAATCAGCTATACTACAAATTAAATGTTTAATTATACAAATTACATTTGTGTCAATCAAAAATACAAACAAAAAAGGGGGAAATAAATATACCAAGTAATTTATAATTCCACTATAACACCTGAGAAGGCATTGTTTCAACATACGAATTCCACTTTCACACATTTAATTAGAGATTAGTGTATGTTCCTTAGTATTAAGTTTGTATTAACTTAATATAGAAGTTATATATATATTTTTCCACCTTAAAAACCTGGTGACCAATTTTGTGGCAAAATTTGATCATAGAAAACACTTCTTTATGTAAAATTTATAGACTACAGACCTTGCCTTGTAAAGCTTTTTAAAAGTCCCCGATGTTATTTATTCATAATTCCAGCCTTTCTTCACATATGCTATTTTTCCACTTAGCTTTTATGTCCTTTAGACATTCAAAATCTGACTTCAAAACTCACATCTTCCAATAAGTCTTCCCAGTAACATTCCCCCTTCACCTAACCCCACTTCCAAGTGTCAGTTCTGCCTTTCTGAACTGAAAAGCACTGAAGGTTAGGGGGTAGTATTATGCCTCATAATGTTTTTACATCTTCCCATAGTACCTTCTTTATTGATCTGCACACAGTTGGCACTTACTGAATGTATTTAGTGATTGTTTCAAGGATCCTACAAATGCTTGAGCTTGTAGCACACATGTGAATTACTGCCTGACAGAATTTAATGTCTCCTTCCTCTTTGCAGGGAGATCAAAATGGGTGCTCAAAAAGCCAGCAAAGTGCCGTCTCCTTTATCACAATTCCTCTTAACAACTGTGTTCCAGTTCTAAAATTATTTGATTGTTGCTAAGATCTTATTTTTTGGAGAAGCTGTAAAGTTCAATCCCATTTCGTCAAACCATATTTTCCTTTTCCAACGTGATTTTTTTTTTCTCTTACACCAAGCTGGGTTGTTCAGGATAAGCTGAGTTGTCTGTATTAACAAGCTAACCCCTAAACCTCAGTGGTCTGAGGCAACAAATGTTTATTTCTCACTCATGCTACATCCTCATGGGTGGGGGAAAAGGCTCTGCACTGCAGTGTGGCTCAGGGGTCTAGATGAATGGAGTGTCATGATCTCAACACTATGCAGTGAAAGAGAGAGCCAGAGGATCTCACGCCACATCGTTAATGCTTCAGCCTAGAAATGAACAGCCTCTTGCACTCACAGCTAATGGCCGACACTTGCTCACAGTCCCACCCAACACAAAGGGACTGGGAAATGAGGAGCATATGGAGAGTCAGTGAGCAGTAACTGTCTCTGTCTGGCAGCTTCACTATAGAATCTTGGCCACAGTATGTGCCATTTCCCCCCCCCCCTTTTTTTTTTATTGGATCATAGTTGATTTACAATGTTGTGCTGGTTTCAAGTGTACAGCAAAGTGAATCAGTTATACATGTACATATATCCACTCTTTTTTAGACTCTTTTCCCATATAGGTCTTTACAGAGTATTGAGTAGAGTTCCCTGTGCTATACAGTACGTCCTTATCGGTTATTTATTTTATATATAGTAGTGTGTATATGTCAATCCCAACCTCCCAATTTATCCCTTCCCCCTCCTTTCTCCCCTGGTAACCACAGGTTAGGTTTGTTTTCTACATCTGTGACTCTATTTCTGTTCTGTAAATAGGTTCATTTGTACCATTTTTTAGATTCCACACATAAGCAATATCATGTAACATTTGTCTTTCTCTGTCTGACTTACTTCACTCAGTATGACAATCTCAAGGTCCATCCATGTTGCTGCAAATGGCATTATTTCGGACTATACTACAAAGCTACAGTAATCAAAACAGTATGTTACTGACACAAAAATAGAAATACAGATCAATGGAACAGGATAGGAAGTCCAGATATAAACCCACGCACCTATCTTCAACTAATCTATGACAAAGGAGGCAAGAATAGACAATGGAGAAAAGATAGTCTCTTCACTAAGTGGTGCTGGGAAAACTGGACAGCTACATGTAAAAGAATGAAATTAGAACACTTCCTAACACCATACACAAAAATAAACTCAAAATGGATTAAAGACCTAAATGTAAGGCCAGATACTATAAAACTCTTAGAGGAAAACATAGGCAGAACACTCTCTGACATAAATCGAAGCAAGATCTTTTTTGATCCACCTCCTAGAGTAATGAAAATAAAATAACTAAATGGGATCTAATTAAACTTAAAAGCATCTGCCCAACAAAGGAAACCATAAAAAAAAAATGAAAAGACAACCCACAGAATGGGAGAAAATACTTGCAAACAAAGCAACCAACAAGGGATTAATCCCCAAAATATACAAATAGCTCATGCAGCTCAATATCAAAAAATAAGATAAAATAACACGACCCAATCAAAACAAGGGCAGAAGATCTAAATAGACATTTCTCCAAAGAAGACATACAGATGGCCAAAAACACATAAAAAGATGCTCAACATCACTAATTATTAGAGAAATGCAAATCAACTCTACAATGAGGTATCACCTCCCACCAGTCAGAATGACAATCATCAAAAAGTCTACAAATGATAATGCTGGAGAGGGTGTGGAGAAAAGGGAACCCTCCTGGACACTGTTGGTGGGAATGTAAGTTGGTACAACCACTATGGAAAACAGTATGGAGGTTCCTTAGAAAACTAAATATAGAACTACCATATGGTCTAGCAATCCCACTCCTGGGCATATATCCAGAGAAAACCATAATTTGAAAAGATACATACACCCCAATGTTCATTGCAGCACTAATTATAGTAGCCAAGATATGGAAGCAACCTAAATGTCCACTGACAGAGGAATGGATAAAGAAGATGTGGTACATATATACAATGGAATATTACTCAGCCATTTCCCTTTGTAATTATTCCCAAAGTGGTCCTAAATTTTTTAAATTCCAAATTACTAGTTGATGTTATTCAACCCTCAATCCTCAATTATGCAAACTTTCACCCAGAAACAACCTGTTTTAATCTGTTTTCTTTTTTATACTTCATGTCTCACCTAGGTAATGAACTTGCCTCATTCATTCTTCCTTTTCTTTTCAGAAACATCGTTTGTCTTCATTGGTGCTCCAGGGGTCTTCATCTTCCAGAATCTTTTTAGGAGCATCAGAGTCAGAACGAACTCATAGAATAAACCCTCCTGCCCTTTGCTTTTCCACTTCCGGTCAGGATACTGTCCTTAATGGGGTTCTACCTCACCTCCCCTTGATCACCTCCTTTTTCTTATTCTATGATAGGATTTGAGGCTGCCTAGGCTCCTCCTTCCCTTTGCTCTTTTAATCATCTCCCATTGTCCTTTTAATGCATTGGTTCTTAGTTGCGGCTACATATTAGAATTGCTTGGCCAGCCTTTACAACTGGCTGATGCTCCAGGTTCTGGGGCCCAGCAGAAGGAGCCTACCACACACATCTGCCCTCCAATGTAGAGAGAGTCTTAGAAGAGAGAAAGTGCTGCTGGAGATAGATTTTGACAATGAGTAGGAGTTGACCAAGTAAAGAGGGTGAGTATCCCAGTTAATGACAATATCAGATGAGCTCCCTGCAAACAGGGCAAGGACAGAGTCAGGTCTATATGTTAAAAAATGATCCCTCTGGGGTCTGCATAGGGCACAAACTGGAAGGAGAAAGACTGCAGGCCTGGAGAGCAGAGGGCTATGATAGGATGGTCTTGACAAAAAGTGGGCACATCCCTCTATGGCTGTATTTATTCAACATTACTAACTGCCTATTTATGTGCTCATATATACACTAAATTATATCAACTACAAATGTACTCAGCTTTGAGCAGCAAAATCACCTGATTTTTTGTGACTTAAATAAAGGTTTGTTTTTATCATACTCACACAAATTGTTTTTAATGCTTGGGTTCCACCTAAACCAACTGAACTAGCATCTCCTGGGTGTGGGGGCGTGTTGCCCACAGCAATCATCTGCTCACTAATATGCCCTTGATTTGCTATCTTCCCTTCCGTACCTCATTTCCTCATTCCCTCATAGTGCCTCCTGGTATTACCTCCCAAATAAATTATCTGGACCTAAATCTTTATTTTAATGTCTGCTTTGAAAAATGGGAATAATGATAGTGCCTATCACATATGAATGTTGAAAGGATTAAATGAGTTAATACTGTGAAGCATGTGTCATTGGCACATGCCCTGCCCTCTTTCTAGCACACCGGAGCCCATAGCTGAGCAGGGCTAGCTCCTCCTTTCCATCTCAGCTTAAACATCACCTTCTCCAAGAAGCCTTTACATTACCTAAAGACCTCTCTATGCATCTCTCTCACACTCTATGGCTGTTTTCTTTCCTAGTACTCAAAACTGTGATCATGTTCACTTATTTTTATCTGTCTCCTCCTGCTAGAGTGAAAGCCCCAAAGGACGGGTGCTGACTTGTTCACCCCAACTTACTGGTGTAACACACAGTCTGACACATCACAGAGGCCCAGTATATACTTGTTGAATGAATGAATGTCTCCCACCCAGCTATGTAGCCTTAAAGGATTTTCAAAAAATACTGTAGCTTCTCTAAGTAAAGAAAACATTGGGGAACATTGGACGTTAGAAACTTGGTAGTCAGAATAATGGCACCCAAAAATGTTCATGCCCTAAATTCTAGAACCTGTGGATATGTTAGTTTACATGGCAAAAGGGGTATGGCAGATGTAATTAAGTAACAGACCTTAAAATAGGGAGAGAAGCCTGGATTACCCAGGTGAGCCCAATCTAACCAAGGGAGACATTAAAAACCAAGAAATGTTCTCCAGTTACAGAAGAGGAAGTCAGAGAGATTGAAGCATGAGAAGGACTTCATCCATCTTTGCTGAAGAGAAGCCACGTGGAGAGCAAGCAGCTTCTAGGTGCAGAGACCAGCCCCAGGCCAACAGCCAGTAAGGAAACAGGCCTCTATCCCACAGCCACACAGAACAGAATTCAGCCAACAATTTGAATGAGCTAGAAGACGACTTGTTCCGTTTCCAGAGCTTCCAGAAAGGAAGCTTGTCCTTATGAGTCTCTACAGGATCCAGGCAGGCCACACTGTGCATTAGCTGAGCTGCGGGGTAATAAATGGGTGTTGTTTGAAACTGTTAAGTTTGTGAAAATGTTATGGCAAGTGGTGGAAAACTATACTAGATAACCCTAAAACTCTTGCTTGGTGAGATATGTCTGAAGACAGAGAACTAGAGGCCCATGACTGGACAGTAACAGCAGAGATCCAAGGGAACCCTTGAAGTAAACCTACAGTGTTCGCTAACATCCTCAAACTCTAGACAAAAACATGCTTCTGGAAACCAGGAATTAATACTATTTCCTTTTACTTATGTGTCTTCTCATAGACTTTGTTGTTTTGGGTTTTCTTCTTTTTAAAAAATAAATTTATTTATTTATTTATGGCTGCATTGGGTCTTCATTGCTGCGCACGACTGTTCCCTAGTTGCAGCGAGCGGGGGTTACTCTTCTTTGTGCTGTGCGGGCTTCTCATCGTGGTGGCTTCTCTTGTTGCGGAGCATGGGCTCTAGGCGCACGGGCTTCAGTAGTTGTGGCTCATGGGGTCTAGAGGGCAGGCTCGGTAGCTGTAGCTCACGGGCTTAGCTGCTCCGCAGCATGTGGGATCCTCCCGGACCAGGGATCAAACCCGTGTTCCCTGCACTGGCAGGCAGATTCTTAACCACTGTGCCACCAGGGAAGCCTCTAGACTTTGTTACTTAGGGTAGAATGAGGTAATCATCCTGAGATGATTTACAAGATGCAAATCTACTAAGACACTCAACAACTTTTAATGATCTTTCGGCCTGGTTGGTGATTGCTAACTAGGAAGAGACTCGCTATAATGCCACACTAAATATCAGATGTTAAAAAAAATGAGAGGCCGTTTAACACTCCATTTCTCTGAATTAAGCTATCCCCAAATATGAAGAATGCATGTGAGTGTGCACAAATGCAGAGGCATTGCCTATCAACAATTTTTAAGTGGTCTTTTCAGATTTTTATATATTTGCATTTAAGAATTGTCTTAAAAATAGTGTACACTCAAAATGTGGTGACTTTTCTTTCTAAAAAAGTTGTTTTTAAAGCAAGATTAGTTTCATAGATGGAGGCAATGTGGTATTTAGCATTTAAATACTAATATGGTGTCTTAGTCTGCTAGGGATACAATAAAATACCACAGACTGGGTAACTTAAACAATAGAAATGTATTTTCTCACAGTTCTGGAGGCTAAAAGTCCAAGATCAAGGTGTAAGCAGGTTTGGTTTCTCCTGAGACCTCAAGTTTAGTTTCTCCCTGGCTTGCAGACAGCCACCTTCTTGCTGTGTCCTAATGTGCCCTTTCCTCTGTGTGCATATGGAGAGAGAGGTCTCTGGTATCTCTTCCTCTTTTTTAAAGGACATCAGTCCCGTTAGATTAGGGCCCTGCCCATATGACCCCATTTAACCTCAGTTTCCTCATTAAAAGTCCTATCTCCAAATACATTACGCTGGGGATTAGGGCTTCAACATATGAACTTGGTGAGAGAGGGACAGAACACCATATAGTCCATAACTGGTTACTTGGGTAGTAAAGAAAAGCAGAGTTGAAATGGAAACTGGATTCTGCCTCCCCAGGAAGAAACTTCTTCTTGAATGTTGGGTGACTTCCTGGAAAGCCAAGGGCCAGTGTGCACAGTTCATCAAAGTTCAGCCATAGGGAGGATGGGGAACTGAGGCTCTTGACACTTCACAGAAGGCAACTGGTATGGGTGGTACCATAAGGAGCTAGATCAGAGAAAAGAGTTTTTCTGGAAGCAAAGGTTTTATTTTGCAGAACAACTTTCAGTCGTATCTCCAAGCCACACTAACCCTGTTTCCTTCTTGATAGAATTTTGAATTTGGGTAGAAGCTTATCATGAATATCACTTGTCTTGATGTCAGCAAAACATTCTAGAAGGACTCCACGGTGATAACTTTGTGGTTACCATGAGAACACTCAAACACTCATCCTCACTGACACCGTCAAGCTCCAGCCACGTCTCCAGTTGAGTGCTACAGAGTTCTTTCCTTGCTTCTGTCTGTTCTGAAACTTGGTATCGCTGATTTGGATAAAGATACTGAACATACTTATAAACTTTTCAAAATCAAAGCATTGGGAGAGATAAGTGATATGCTGAATGGAAAGTTCAAGATCTCAAGAGATCTTGACAGGATGAAATGTGCAAACAAAGCTGACACAATTAAATGTGCCTATGCTCACTGAGAGGTTCCGAACTGGAGGAAGGATCCTGTGCAGGGAGAGAGGCGAGCAAATCCTACGTAACAGCAGCGGGCAAAATCTGTTGAAACTGGGACTCCTGGGAAGAAGGACATGCCAAAAGCAGGGCCCTAAATGGAAATCCTCAGACAAGAAAATGGTGCAAGGCATGAATTTATTGGAGCTAGAATCAAAATCCCCAACATGATGATGTATTTCCCTCATTTATCCCCCACCCCCAGCTCTTTAGCTTTTGGTAAAGGGGAACATCAGTGATCCCATTCGTTTCTACTTATAGCAAACTAAGACCAAGATTAAAGAGAGGGTCAACCTGTCCCTCACATTATATTCCAGAATGAAACTCAAGGTTTCTGAGCCCAAACATGCTGGATTGTAACGCACTTAGACTTGGAAGGGGTCATGGACATTCAGGTCTTTTCTGTATTTTCCAAGTTATCCCTTCTCACGTCTTTGCTTGAAGGCCAAGCTCCATTCAAACAGGATCGCTTGCAATTGCTCGAATTTTCCTGATCTCCCTCACCTCCTTTGCTCCTGATTCCTCTCCCTGGATTGCCTTTCTCCCATATTCTCTGAAAACCTACTCCCTTCAAGACACATTACAAATGCTGCCCTTGGAAACAAATTCATGGTCTCTTTCCTGATTTCTCTCTTCTTACAACTGCAAATAGATGTCCCCTTTTCTTTTTCACTTGTGAACCTGTATAGCACTTATGTACACTTCTTTACGGCAATCATTCTAATCTGTCTTGTAGGAGAATCTTTCTAAAGAGTGAGGCCCACTTTTCCGCTGCTGCTCACACAAGGAGTGAGTGCCCAGGACTCCCCTGGTGGTCCAGTGGTTGAGACTCCGTGTTCCCACTGCGGGGTGCAAGGAAGGGTTCGATCCCTGGTTGGGGAACTAGGATCCCACATGCCGTGAGGCACAGCCAAAAAAATAAAAGAGGCAAACGCCCAGATTCTCTGGCTAGCCTGGCAGTCACATTCCCTTCACACCCTGTGAGTTTCTTGCCATAAGAGTCGCAAATCACAGCACATCCATCAAGACCTAAAATAACATTTATTTTCTCCTCTGTGAAGCTTTTTCTGTCCATCCCAAACAAAGATGACCGTCACTCCAACACCTTCACCTGGCACCTCCTGCTATTAGACAAGGTTAAAATATTGCAACTGCCATACTCCCTCAGTGAAAAAATTCTGCTCTTAAAAACTCCAGTGGGGCTTCCCTAGTGGCACAGTGGTTGAGAGTCCGCCTGCCGATGCAGGGGACGCGGGTTCGTGCCCCGGTCCGGGAAGATCCCGCATGTCGCGGAGCGGCTGGGCCCGTGCGCCACGGCCGCTGAGCCTGCGCGTCCGGAGCCTGTGCTCCGCAGCGGGAGAGGCCACAGCAGTGAGAGGCCCGCGTACCACAAAAACAAAAAAAAAAACACCAATGATTTTTAAATAGGCTATAAAATCAAATGCTGTATTAACCCTGCATATTAGTTGTAAAACATGCAATGATTCTAAACAAGATACTTAAAAATATGCATCCCATGATCAAAGAATACAATAATTGTTAACTTGTATGCCTTATCCCACTAGATTGGCAAGTCCTCAGCCAGCAGCAGGAATCTTGTCTCATTTATCCTATTACCGATGTTTGCCCAGTGGCTAGTATATAGTATTGGCTCAAGAAATATTTGTGAAGTGAATGAATGAACTGAACAAATAAGTTTTAGTTGGCCATAAATTTAATATGATTTGACACTCCGGTCTGGCTGCTATGAAAACTTACATAATATAGCACTGCATTCCACTAGGATGTTCAGATGACAGAGGCAATAATCACAGAAAGATTCAGTTACATTTGGATTACAGCATTTAATATTTTAATTGTGCTAAATATTTTAAAGGGGATGTTGCCCATCCAGGATGACCAGGATGGTATTAGGCCCAGAAACATAAAGCAAGGCAGAAAGAATTCAATAGATACAGCCTTGAAAAGAGAAGCAAGTGTAAAGCATGATAGCTGCCTTCACACATCTGAAGGACTATCTGTGTAGATGTAAAAAGGCCTAATGTGTGAAGTTCCAGAGAAGACCAGTCTGATGACAGTGCCAGAAGTAGGTTTGATTCTCTATACAAAATGCCTTTACAAACCGCCGCTATAAAGCAATGGAACACGTTGTCTTGTGATATTGTGAGCATCCAATCACAGGCATATCACGGCAGAACCTTAATGACTAACAGTTATTCAGCCCTGGATAGAATGGTAGACTAGATGTCCATTGGGCTTCCTGCAATTTTAAAATTCTCCGATTCTACCAACATTGATTCCTTTTCTGGAGAGGAAACCACTATAACCACAGGCACAACTGAAAAATGACAAGTATTCCAGAGGGTGATCTGAAAGTGTCCAGCCGCAGCTCTACTACATGTTATCACTGAAAATACATCTATCCATTCATTTATCCAACCAACTAACATTTAATGAGTACCTGCTGAGTGCCAGGCACTGTCCTGAGTCCTAGAGATATAGCAGGGAGCGAAATAGACACAGTTGCTGTGCTCATGAATGTACTGTCTAGGCAGACAGTAGTAAGCACACATACAGAGAAATTACAACCCACGGTGAGCGCTATGAAGAAAGGCATGGGATGCTACAAGAACCAGCTGAGCTACTTGCAGGGCTCAGAAAAGGGCTGCCTTGACGCAAGTCATTTAACCCTTCTATTCACCCACAATGACTCCTGTTAAATAGGGCAGAAGATTCTTGCCATACCATGACTTTGAGGAACTTAGAGTATGTAACCTGGGGGACTCATTGTTTTTGTACCCTTGGAGAAGGTCATCTGACCTCTGTAAACCTCAGTTTCCTCATCTCCAAAACGGGACGCACAATAGCCCCTACATCCTGATGCTGTGAGATCATGCTTGGGAGCCCAGTGTCTGCCTTGGAGTGACTCCTCCAGAACTGACAACTAGTGTTATTAAAAGAAACAGGAAACACCCTGAGTGCTTAGGAAAAAATTCCACATACATCCTAGATCTGTTCTTTTTACTTTTCTAGTTGCCTCAGGCTTCCAAAATCCCCAGGCTATTTATTTGGTTGGGGGGTGGCGAGCACAGATAAAACAGCCAGAGGCTTGGTGGCACTTAATCTCACCTGAGGGCACCCGCACTTCTTACCCTCCATCTTTCCTTCCTTAGAGGTAGCTGTCTGCTGCAGGATGAGAAACATCCTTCTTGCTTTCATGTTCAACCCTTTCTTTCTTCTCTTTACAAATCGGAGAAAGTGGGAAAGGACCCTTCTAGAAAAACTAGACCACCTCTGCCTCAGCCAGTGCAGCCACCGAATGAAAATTCACCGCGGCGGCTCCCTGGAGTTCCAGGAGGAGACCAGCCCGGTATGAGTAAATAATCCACATTTCAAGCAGGATTATGGCTATAAATGAAAGACGAAAAGCACATGAGGGTATCAATCCGTCACACACCTCCACACAAAAGCGCAACCTTGTATTTCTCCTTATCCCCAGCCTACCCCACTTCCCACTGCACTTTGTGGCCAAACATACACAACCCCGGAAAAGATTTTAGAAAGTGGGGCAGAGAGAGAGAGACAGCTGCCAGCCAGACAGACAGGCGAGCTGAGTGGGGCTCCCAGCGCCATCCATCGCCTCCCTCCCCGTCAGCACGAGGGATCGCCCCTGAACTTTGGGGGTCAGATGATCCCTACCAAGGGCTTGACTATCACCTTAGTGAGTGGTGTCACAGAGCACCTGGCCACAGGCTGGCTGAAACCTGCCACTGCATGGGTCTTCCTGTTATCTCCCACTTGTCTTGATAACTAATACAGCTCCCACCGTCGCTATACCCCATTAGGTCAGAGCAATGACAACGAATGCCATTTTCTTGATGGCTTATGCAGAAATGCTGTAATTTGAAGCAAGCCTCCCTGGCCCTGCTTCTTCTCCTGTCTCCATTCCCCACCCCCTGTGACCCCCTCCACACCTGCTTGGCTGCTCCCCCTCCCCAGCTCCTCCCACCCTCTGTCTCTGTCTTTCTTCTCCCTTTTCATACTGAATATACTGGGGCCCTGGCGGGCTGCCATTCTAACTGCACATTAGAAATGGTAGAGGTTTCCTCTATCTGATTCTATAAAATGAGTTCACCAGAAGGTGCAGACCCAGCGCATTCGTGGTTTTTCCTATAAATTACTTTAACACTGTGTCCAATCATATATATAATTTCAGACTTTCAATTTCAACTCACTGCTGTGTCAGCACAGACTCCACTGATATGTCTAACGTATTTAGGTCAAAATGAAACGGATGGCATTTCATTACCAGGAAGATAATATTTTTGAATATGTTTCCTGCATGGCGGGATCCATCATTATTCTGCCATTTTATGTTCAGCGTGTGTAATGGCTTTTTAATGCTTTGACGTATTTTATTTATATGTGCAATATTTTTCTAACACTGTAGGACAGTTTAACTCATTGGACACAGTAGAAAATCTTAATTGAATGCTTTTAAATATTAGCTAGGGGGAAAAGGCTGAACAAGTTGCCAGTATTTTTATTTAAAATTTCGTCAAGGGTAACAAAAAAGGCAGAAAAATTGTTCAACCCTTGTTCTTTTTCCCTTATCTATCCTCCCCAACCTTCTCCCTGCTCCCCATCCCCTCTGAGTAGTCTCCCCATAAATATACACACTTTGGAGAGGAAATAAAAAGATAAAGAAAAATCCCCGAGTCCCCGGAGGCTTAGGAGCTGTCAGGGTGAAAGCAGAGAACACGAGAAATATTGAGCAAGCCGCAGTGGGAATGGCAGGAGCCCTCTCATTGGCAGAAGCTTCTGACAGCGCTGAAACCTTTAATACCAGCTGCCCAGCTCTTTGACCAAAGTCATGAAATGTTGAAAAAGAGACTTTTTCTCAAAAGCTGTCTTTGCAAAGGAAATGCAAAGGAA
The DNA here is from genome assembly GCF_964270905.1 of Leucopleurus acutus. Lineage (NCBI taxonomy): Eukaryota > Metazoa > Chordata > Mammalia > Artiodactyla > Delphinidae > Leucopleurus > Leucopleurus acutus. The sequence goes on from NC_139150.1 coordinate 41,636,332, forward strand.
AGTGATTCACCTGAAAAACTTTCAGGTAGCCAACTTTGCTGAAGGCATTTCAAATTAACAGGTAAGTGCGAGACAGAGTGCTTTCTTCTGGTTCTTTCTCCCCTTCTACCAAAGCAGCACCTTACTCCTCCAAAGAAAAGAGCTAGGAGTCAACAAACGAAAGGTGTTTTGCCTTCCTCGCTTCAAGTCAGAGCAGCTCAGTCAGTGGCCTACTGGCCTCTGCACCCCACTGGGAGCCCCTACTCTGGGCGTACTCACCAGGGAAGGATGTGAGAATTAACATATTCTTTGTAGAAGCTCTGACTTTCCTGTATGTATGTCTGTATGTACATATGTTTCCCCCAGCTTTCTTAAAGTATAACTGATAAATAAATCTGTGTGTTTTAAGTGCAATAAAGTGTACAATGTGCCTTCCCTGCATTTAAACTGCAGCCACTATTTCTCTAACTGCTGCTCTCCTAGGGAGGAGGAAGTAGACACGGATTCTAATTCTAGGCCACTGCTGATCACCTACTGGATCCTGAGAAGTTACTGTAGCCCTCCGAGCCTCAGAGCGTTTATCTGTAAAACGGAGCTACTAGTTTCTGCCCTGGAGGTCACTGCAAGAATAAGTAAGACATCATACATGTAGGCACCTAACACAATCCATGGCTTACATAGCAGACACACAATGACAATCATTTTTGTTACATTTAACAACTTACTTTGTAGTTAAAAGCGGGCAGATCTTTTCCCTTCTCTCTCCTTAAATTCTTCACTCTAAAACAGGAGACTCCAATCTGCATGCTGATAAACAGCCTCCTTCCTATAGAAAGAAGTTGACATAAAAGCACCAACAATTACAGTATTTCATTTATTCCAATAAAGATCCTTTTGGAGTGAAACTCTCCAAGTTTTGCCTGAGGATATTTTAAAGAGGTTTTGATAGCTTGCTGGCTTAGTTTTTTTCCCTATGTTTATTTAGCTCCTTATTCTTAAAAGAGTAGAAAATTATAGCACACAACTCCTTTGAACAGAACCTGCCACTACGATTCCTGGATCAATTTACCTACTTGAAAATTCTTGTACCTTTCCTAGCTCGCAGAGTTGGGAAAATTATCACTAAAGTGGCAATCATATTATAATATATAAATGTATCAAATTAACATGCATACCTTAACTTTACACAATGTTACATATCAAATAAATTTCAGTTGGGAAAAACAATACTCCAGGAAAGGGGTGAGCACACTTTTCTAAAAAGGTAAATGTTTTTGGCTTTGCTGGCTCAATTTTACCATTGTCTGTATAAAAACAGATACAGATATATAATATAGAATGATCTCTAATGGTATATAATATGGAATGAATGAGCATGACTGTGTTCTAATAAAACTTTATTCATAAAAACAGGCAGTTGACTGCAGGCCTTAATTTGCAGACTAACTTCTGATCTATAACATTAATATAATAATGTTTGCATTTCTTGAGGACCAAAAGTTCCAATGAACAGATTCATAAAATCAAGTGCAGGGCTTCCCTGGTGGTGCAGTGGTTGAGAGTCCACCTGCCGATGCAGGGGACGCGGGTTCGTGCCCCGGTCCGGGAAGATCCCGCGTGCCGCGGAGCGGCTGGGCCCGTGAACCATGGCCGCTGAGGCTGCGCCATCCGGAGCCTCTGCTCCGCAACGGGAGAGGCCACAACAGTGAGAGGCCCGCGTACCGCAAAAAAAAAAAAAAAAAATCAAGTACAGAGAAAAGGAAATGTCAACAATACGACCCTTTAGATTAAGGAAGGGATTAAGTCTCAAATTATTGGGTACTGTATCACCTAGTACCCTTTTATCTGTTTTAAATGTTTTGATATTGACGATTTTATAGAAATTTGCAAAGAGGAAGTTTTCGTTTTTCAACCCAAGCCTCTATTATACATAGTGCAAAGTTAACCTAATTTGCTGATGACCAATTGGACAATTTTGTTCAAGACAAAAATAGCAAAACTCATTCATTCACTCAACAAACTCCACTAACAACCGGATGATCTAGACACCAGTGAAAAGCAGAGGACACATAAAATCCACCTCCACACATTTGTTTTAGGGGAGGGAAATAGACAGTATATCCTTAAACACGTCAGTAAAAAGATAAATTGATTTACCAGTAGTATGAAAGACAATTCAAAGAGTTAGTGTGACAGAAAGGAATGGGTCTAGGGACAAGGAGGAGCCCTGAGAGAGTGGCCTCTTTAAGGAGGGGGCAGGATCTGGCTTTGGAAGGACAAAAATGACCACGCCCAGCCCTTTGAAAAGCTAGGAATAGCAATGCAAAAGTCACAAAGCAAAATAAAAGAGTTTAGAGATGAGAAGGAGAAGCAAGGAGGCCCCTGTGGTTGGAAATTAGGAAATGACAGAGTCACATGGATGGTCGTCACAAAATTATAAAGACTCAATTTTGTCCCCATCAATAGAAAAATGTTTACACTGTTTATTTCCCAGTGATAACAATTGTTGACAACTTTGAAGAAGTCATGTTGAAGTGACCCCATGAGCCTACTGAAGAACAAAAAAATCAGGAATTCCTAATTACTGTGTTCAGGCCTCCTTCTGAATCCCATTTCTAAATTCCTGCTGTTCTAAAAGGGGGTGGAAAAATTTAGACAGGCACGTACAGATCAGCATTGCCTTAATCTGAGTTGCGCTTTCGGGAACCAAAGCAGAAGCTGTTTGATAAACTTCCTCATCAAAGTTATATGGCACTTTTCATCTAAGAATATCAGAGCACTCTGTCGCAATTAAATCATTAATCCTCATGACAACCCCATCAGGAAAGTATCTGCTTTATGATCAGTGAGAACACTTGGCATTTACATGCTCGTCTTGAGGACGCTACTCAATCACACGCACTTAATTAATGCATACAACACATTCAGAAGGGAGGTCAGCAATCTGGTCCCCAGTTACAGATAAAGAAAATGGGATCCCAAAAGGATGAGGCATTTCTAGCCGATTTATCCAAATGAGAGCAGTACCAGAATGCTTTGATCTTAGTTAAGAATCACTTTTCATGCACTGAGCTCTCAAACGTTTAAGTACCTATAATTATATTCCTGTTTATAAAATGATCAAATAGATGGGCATCAACCTGAAGGCGAAACCCCTTTTTTAATAATCCCCATAATATATGTCTCCATAACAATATGAAGTTCACACAGTTATTTCCACACAACCTTCATTACAACCAAGTAAGTCAGACCGGATGCTGCTGTCACCATTTCACAAGGGACAGAATGGACGTTCAAAGAGATTATAAGATTTGCCATCCATATGAAAAGATGCTCAGCATTGCTCATTGTTAGAGAAATGCAAATCAAAACTACAGTGAGGTATCACCTCACACAGGTCAAAATGGCCATCATTAAAAAGTCTACAAATAACAAATGCTGGAGAGGGTGTGGAGAAAAGGGAACCCTCCTACACTGTTGGTGGGAATGTATGTTGGTGCAGGCACTATGGAAAACAGTACTGAGGTTTCTTAAAAAACTAGAGTTGCCATATGATCCAATAATCCCACTCCTGGGTATATGTCTAGAGAAAACTCTAATTTGAAAAGGTACACACCCCCCAATGTTCATAACATCACTATTCACAATAGCAAGACAAGGAAGCAACGTATGTGTCCACAGACAGATGAATGGATAAAGAAGATGTGGTATGTATATATAATGGAATACTATTCGCCCATAAAAAGAATGAAATGATGTTATTTGCAGCAACATGGATGGACCTAGAGATTAACATACCAAGTGAAGTAAGTCAGAAAGAGAAAGACAAATACCATATGATATGGCTTGTATGTGGAATCTAAAATATGATACAAATGAACTTATTTATAAAACAGAAATAGACTCATAGACATAGAAAACCAACCTATGGTTACCAAAGAGGAAAGAGGGTGGGGGAGGGATAAATGAGGAGTTTGGGATTCACAGACAGAAACTACTATCTACAAAACAGATAAATAACAAAGTCCTACTCTATAGCACAGGGAACTAGATTCAATATCCTGTAATAAACCATAATGGAAAAGAATATGAAAAAGGGGATTTTAAATATATATTATATATGATATATGTGTGTGTGTGTGTGTATATATATATATATCTGAATCACTTTGATGTACACCAGAAACTAATACAACATTGTAAATCAACTATACTTCAATAAAACATTGTAAAAATTTGAAAAAAAAAGAATTTGCCCATCATTACAGGGTTAGTATATAAAGAAGGCAGGCTTGGAACCCAGGAATTTTGACTGTAAGTGTAGTGTTCTTCCCTTTGTACCACTGTTTCTCCTCTGACCTCTTAGATTATTGTTGTAAGATAATTTGTCCCTGACCTCCATTCAAGGCATTTTGCTGGCCTATACCCAAGGTGGCACTAATTTTATGTTTATGACACCTACAAAACTGTTCCAACATACGGACTTTGAGAGAAGGGTTATAATAAAAGTTTCCTTCTGTTTATAATGAAACCTATGATAAAAAAAAAAAAACTGCACGGTTTTTGCCTTTGACTTGGCATGGTTTATTTTGGTACACCCAGTCAGGAAAACAGAAACCATTCTAGGTATTTCAAACAGAGGGAATTTAATTTAGGGAAATGGTTTAAAAGGTGCCAAAAGGCTACAAGAGCAGAGGGAGGAGGGAGCTGGATTTACAAATAGGAGGAGTGAAGTCCAGATGGTGCTCATGGTGCTGAGTTGAATGAAGCCTGTAAGCCTGAACTGTTACTACTCTTGGGGACACCACTGTTGGATCCATGGAAGAGGCATCTCCTCGGCTAAGGCTGGAAACACTTCAACAGTGTTGCCATGCCTGGAGTTGAGAATCACCACACCCCAGAAATCACCACGCTAAATGAACCTGAAGCCCTAGCCTCTTTCTTCCTCACATCTGTTGATCCCTCACCAGAGCCTCCTACTGGCAGATGCCAACAGGAAGGAAGTGTGGGAAATGTAGCTTACAGACTCCCAGCCCCAAGAAGGCACAGCAGTGTGGAAGGGTGGGTATGAGTCTGGAAGACAGAAGAGAAATAAATGCACGCCTACACTATGAAGGCTTGGGCAGCTCCAGCAGTGAGCGCTGGAGCTGGTTCTGGACCCCCAGGTCAGCGCTCTACACCTCAGTGACAGAGGAGGCATTAGGAAGGCTACTCCCACAACCTCCCTGAAAAGACTGAAAATAAAAGACTCCCCCCAGAAACCAACCTGCAAAACTGAAAGGTGGAGGTTCACTGTACTGTAAAGTCCATAAGGGAGGACAAGGAGCCAACCCAAGAAAGAAAACAGTTGTCATTAATACAAAAATAAGTCATGTGAGTCCCTGAAGGGAATGTGGGTCTCTGCTCTACTAGGAGTGAGTGGTGCAAATGGGAAGGGAAAAAGAACAAGGAAACAAGACACACAACATGTTGGCAAAAGAGTCGTGAGGGTAAGGTGGGAGGATGAGAAGTGCAGCAAGAAGCTCATGAGTTAGAGAGAAGCCAGGGTATTATTTTCAGAGTAGAACAAATGACGAGAAAATTTCAGAAATAATCTATTACAAAGAACCAATGAGGGAAGGACTATGGACTCCAAATGGGCTCTGAGAGCCTGAACAAGTTGAGAGCCAGACAGAATAGCTTACAAGAAAGCATCAAGCATAAGGCTAGCAAATGTCCATCAAGATTTGAAGGACAAAGTTCAGGGGAATGACAACCGAGTGCCTCAGTTTCCCAGAGATGATTAGCCTCCAGAGGAACATAGACACTCGGGCTCCAGGAGAGACTCTGAAGCAAGCATGAGTCTTATTGATGGCCACTGTTGCCCCATCACCCTTCATCCCACCCTCCAAACTAACACTATACATTAGAGAATTGCCTTTCCAATATCTGGTTCTTCTCATTTATTATATACTTGGATGGTAATTGGAACACCCACCATTCTAAGTAACTTGGTATAGTATGGCTTCCCCAGAACTCCCAACTGGTGAATGTTCTAAAACCAAAGAGTGGAAGGCCCTTGGAGTTGTCTGGTTCCTTCCATCTGACAGCTGTATGGGCCCAGCATGCTCCCGCTGCGCCACTCTGCTCCCTTTGACAGCTTTAAAGATTCTTCTCACCCCCACCAGAAACCCTGATATATATACATGCACACCTAATGAATGAACGAATGAATGAAATAAACACTTCAAGTACTCCATTCCACCAACCCTCCCGTTATTCTCAAAGATCCCAGACACCTATTAAAGGTTACAAAGTTGAAGACAAAGCTCTCTTTCACTGAATTCCAGAGGAAATTTCCAACAGGACTTCCCCATAAGGCTATACAAATCAATCTAGAAGTGCCCCAGGAGTAAGTAAAGATACAGCTGAAGAAACCTACCATTAGGGTTTTTTGTGAGGGGAGGGACTTTTTCCTTTGCTCAGGATGGGTTTGCCCTTCCTTGCTTGGGGTGCTCAATCAGTGCAAGCCAATGGGAGAGAAAATGGCTGACTGAATGCAAATACTGTGCAAAGTCTCATTTAAGTTGTGCTTTCTGGCCACAGAAGCAGACTGATCTGATGGTATGGATTTGTGACTTTTTCTACATGGAGATATAAGTACTGTGGTGTGTTCCTTATTCCATACTAGATGAGGTTTAATTTTCTTAGCAAAGTGTTTAAGCTCCTTGGGGCTTTCTGTTCTGTTTTTGTTTCTGTTTTTCCTGTGTTGTGATTTTTTAAATTAATTTTTATTGGAGTGTAGTTGATTCACAATGTTGTGTTAGTTTCCACTGTACAGCAAAGTAAATCAGTTATACACATACCCACTCTTTTTTAGATTTTTTTCCCATATAGGTCATTACAGAGTATAGAGTTCCCTGTGCTATACAGTAGGTTCTTATTAGTTATCTATTTTAAATATAGTAGTGTGTATATGTTAGTCCCAATCTCCCAATTTATCTACATTTCCCCCTTGGTAACTGTAGTTTGTTTTCTACATCTGAGACTCTATTTCTGTTTTGTAAATAGGTTCATTTGTACCATTATTTTAGATCCCACATATAAGCAATATCATATATTTGTCTTTCTCTGACTTACTTCACTCAGGATGACAATCTCTAGGTCCATCCATTTTGTTCAAATGGCATTATTTCATTCTACAATGAGGTATCACCTCACACCAGTCAGAATGACCATCATTAAAAAACCTACAAACAATAAATGCTGGAGAGGGTGTGGAGAAAAGGGAACCCTCCTACACTGTTGGTGGGAATATAAATTGGTACAGCCATTATGGAGAACAGTATGGAGGTTCCTTAAAAAACTAAAAATAGAGCTACCATATGATCCTGCAATCCCACTCCTTGGCATATATCTGGAGAAAAGCATAATTCGAAAAGATACATGCACCCCAATGTTCATTGCAGCACTATTTACAATAGCCAGGTCATGGAAGCAACCTAAATGTCCATCGACAGATGAACGGATAAAGAAGATGTGGTATATGTGTACCATGGAATATTACTCAGCCATAAAAAAGAATGCAATTCAAGCTCCTTGGTATTCGAATACAGACTTACGATAGTTTCACCTCCATCTCCCACCATCTCCACATACACACCCACCTATCTGCACTTTAGCCACCATCTCTGAACCAACACATCCTGTCTTCACCCCACGTGTAGTAGCCTCCACCCTTCTCCACACTCCTATTCTCCACCTGGAAAACTCCTTCCCATGTTTCAGGGCTCAGCTTCAATGAATTCCAGCTGCCTCTATAAATCTTCCATGATTTTACCAGGAACACTCCATCATTCCCTACTCTGCTCCTTAGTGTACTGCAGTGTCGGTGCCAACAGAGAAAAAAGCTTTTTTTTTTTTTAACAAATTTATTCATTCGATCATTTATTTATTTATTTATGGCTGTGTTGAGTCTTCATTTCTCCGCACAGGCTTTCCCTAGTTGCGGCGAGTGGGGGCTACCCTTCATTGTGGTGCATGGGCTTCTCACTGTGGTGGCTTCTCTTGCTGCAGAGCACAGGCTTCAGTAGTTGTGGCACGTGGGCTTGGTAGTTGTGGCTCGCAAGCTCTAGAGCGCAGGCTCAGTAGCTGTGGTGCACGGTCTTAGCTGCTCCACAGCATGTAGGATCTTCCCGGACCAGGGCTCGAACCCATGTTCCCTGCATTGGCAGGTGGATTGTTGACCACTGCGCCACCAGGCAAGTCTGAGACAAGCTCTCTTATAGCCTTTATGCCCACCTCTCCACTAAGCATTTCCTTTCTCTTGATCACTTCCCAAATTCTTATCTGGACACCCACACACCCTCTGTGCAGCCCACATTGTTGAGGGTGCCAGTGCAAGACTCAGGCTTAAACCAGCCATCCTAATCCCTGGAGGCAATTAATGACTCAGATACGGACACACTCTCAAATCAAGCCAATGATGCAAGAGGAGAAGTGTACTGCTCGCTTTGGAGAAAGCAGCTACCCTGCTTTTATTAAGAGAGCTGTTAGAGAAGGAAAAAGAAAAATGAAACTTCTTGCAAGCATGAGAAGATGACAGTTTTAGAATGACATCGACGCTGTAAAAGAGAAACATGGCTGAGACAGGGCCCTTAATGACATCTTGATGCACTAAATCAAACCAAGCATGAACCTGATCAAGCAAGATGGACATGTTACATAAGAGGAAAAAAGTTATCTGATTGCTCAAGTCCAGTGGAGTTGGGTTTTCTCTTAGAAGCAAGAAAACCACTTTAATGGATACAAATACCTAAGCCACACCCTATGATGGTGAATATATGTATGTGTGTGTGTGTGTGTGTCCCCCTCTCCCTCAACAGACCCTGAGGTCCATGGTTGCCCAAGAGCTTCCACAGTGCAGGGGAAAACCCTGACATCATCCCTGTGACCCCAGTCTCTGGCCCACATTAAGTTGTCAAAAAATGGCTGCTGGGTATAACTGAACTGAGGTAGATGGTCATCCCACTTACTCTGAGGAAGTTCTAAAGTAATGTAATGACTTCTCAGCTTTTTTACACATTGTCCCAACCTATCTTCCTTTCCATCTCTGTGTCATCCCTCCTGTCTCCCAGTTGCCCAAGTCACTGACACCTCCCTCTGCCCCAAACTTTCAATCCACAGGGCCACTCAAGGCTAATCATTCCAAAGACCCCAAATCAAAGTACCCCCACTTCTCTTCCTCTCTACTTCTAACACCTTGCTCTGGCCACCCTCATGACTGTTTTGGATGACTGACACTATCTTCAAACCAGTCACTTGACTCCGGTCTTGCCTCAGGCCTCTCTCTTCTCCAATCTGCAGCCAAAGTGATGACTCAAAAATGCAGATCTGGCCACGCTGCTCCCAAGACTGGAAGCCCTTGCTGGCTCCCCACTGCTCTCGGGTTAACATCCAAATCCCCAATTATGATGAGCAGCCCTTGGAGATCTGACCTGTACCATCTTTCCAGCCTCACTTTTCTCCACCCTATTCCTCCCCATATACTACAACAAGACTTCTGGAAACCTCTCACACAATGAGCCCTCCCGTTTGGGGCCTTCACATATGCTACGCTCTACACCTGGAACAACCTTCCTCCAATTCTTCATCTTCCCCTTCAAAGCCCATTTCAGCCACCACCTCCTCCAAGAAACCTTCTATTCTCCCCCTCTGCCACCCAGTCTGTGACCAGCCCCTCCTCTATCACTGAAAAAAGAGCCCAAATTACCTCTCTCATAGCACTTGTTATACTGCATTATCTGCAACTAATTATATGTCTCTTCTGCCAGGCTTTCAACCAACTGCAAGTAGCCAACGGCAGTCAAGAACCGTGTCACATCCCCCCCACCGAATACCCAGAGCTGTGCTTAGTACACAGTAGGTGCTCAGTAAACTCTTCTAAAATGAATCAATGAATTAGCAAATGAAGAAAATATTGAACAGTCAGAAACATCCCACTTTCGACTTTATTTTCTCACTTTAAGACCTGTCAAAAATGTCTTCTTTCCCAAGTTACGTTATTTTAAAAAAATTCATTCATTCGAATTCCACAAAATAATATCCCCAAAGCCAAAAGAAGTTATATCCAACAACTCTTCTGCAGCCCAAATTTACCCTTCACTATTGTACAGAACTTACATCACTCTGCGTGAATGCCTGCATGAATCTCATTAAAGGTGATCTTTCAGGTTTGGGGGTTGGCCACCATTACATAGAAAACACAGAGTGCGAGTACATCCAAAAGTAAGTCCTGATACAGCTTTCTTTTTTTCTAGTCCCAGCTGGAAAAGAGGAGAAGATTCCTAATCAAAAAGGGGGCGTTCTCTTCACTCCTGGCAGAACATGCTACACCCTGATAGAAGGAGAGGTGGCATTGTTTCAGCTGTCTTCAGGTCTCCATGGGGCCTGGAGAGAAACAGATCCTCTCCAGCAGACCTCCTTGGGGGTAACAGAAGCCTCCAGGGCTTGGGCTGCCCTGGAGGGATGGCCGCTGTTGGTTCTGTTACCAGGACAACAAGTGAAGGCCTTCTTAACAAGAACAGCCTGGTGATCAGGAGTCAGGGTGCTCAGGCACAAGTAAATGCATCCCCCACACGCCCCCATCCAATCCCTTAAAAATATTCACCTAAGAGTCCATTACAATCTCACTATGTTAACTTAGTACGGCGCTAGGTTTGCCAGATAAAATATTGAACTCCCAGTTTTAACTGGGAGTTAAAACCCGAAATTGAATTTCAGGTGAACAAATATTTTTAGTATTTCAGTTGAATAGTGAACATTTTTAGTAAAAGTATGACCCATATAATATTTGAGGCACACTTATACTAAAATATTATTCAATTTACCTGGAATTCATATTTAATAGGGAGTCCTAAATTTTTAGTTCCTAAAGCTGCCAACTCCATATGGCATTAAAATTCCAACTGTTGCCTTTTCATTTAAACTCTACAAGCTTCAACTAATTTAGCAGACCATCTAGTGACTAAAGAAAGAAGTGTTGATATAAAGCAACAATCTCAAAAGGGGATTATCCCAGGGATCTTTACCAGTACAATGATTCAATCGGGGCACACAGTGTGGATTTATTTTCTGTCTGTTGACTTGTTTGCTTCGATGAAAGAACTTGAATGATGGTAAGCTGTTTGTTTGTTTGCTTTTCCTTTCACCTGGGATTTGTGTGTAAGGGTCAAACAACTTGAGCTACCAGCTTTCTCCAAGGGGCAAATATTAAAGACATCAGCGGTCCCCCCAGAAGCTCGCTTGTCTCTCTCAGAATCATCAAAAGCTGGCCCAGCTCTTCTTGAGAGTTCATCCTCTCATTCCTCCTGATCCCATCCAGACCCAGAGATGGAGTAGTAACCGCACAAGCAAGAAAAGAAGAACTGGGTTATGTGAGCAAAGAGACACTATGGAAAGTCTCCTGGGGCTCCTCAAAAGAAAACCAGTCCAACCTTCTGCGTTCGTTAGCTGGGCTCATTTGCTGTTCATGGCGAGGACACTGAATTACAGCAGCCTATAAGAGTTAAATAGTAATGTTCTCCTTGGCTCATTGCTCTGTGGCGAAATTTCCCCTGCAGAAACTGATGCCATCTCCAGCACCCTAAATAGCCAAAACAGTGCCCCATTCTCTCCGCTGGTGTACTCACAGGCTATTGGGTAAGGTACCTCTATCGGGGTTTTCGGGTAAGTTCCTTGTCATTTGCCTTTTATTGTCTGTGCATTGTCTTAAAAAAAAAAAAGTCTGAATTCAAAACTTGTTTCCAAGTCAGAAAGAAGATTCTTTAAGTCTCTTTTCTGAAGCAGGGATATCCTCTTCCCTCTTCTTGATGTGTCATCAGCAGCTTTGAAGCAATCCCCTTGTGTCTGTCACAGTGACTCAGAAAACTAGGCCAGTGATGATTCTGTCATTTAGTGGTTCTGTGGCATATGTGCCCTACCAATCTTCCATTTCTATGCTTCAAAATACTAAGTGGGCCACACCGAGACATCTTTTTATCACAAAGTACTCCATGTAATGGTTTTGGAACACGGGGAGGGAAACGGAGGTGCGGAGAGGGGGGACTTTTGACATTAATTGCTGTTTACTTCGGTGGCAAATCACTACTTGGGAAAACGTGTATTTGAGGGACATTTAAGGTTTGGCATTTCCATCCTTGACTTCAATCCTTGGAACTGCCATTTGCGTGGTGACATTGGAAACTTGACCATCCTGGACTGCCTGGTTGCCGGACAGCAGCCACTTTGGCAAGAGATAACTCCAGAGGGAAGGAAGAGGTTGTCTTCTAAAAGGAATGAATAAACGTCTGCTCAGGGCTCTCTATCAGCCCAAACAAGCAGCTGCATTCAAGAGGTTTCTCCTACCTTGTAGAGCCAGGAAAGGTGAGCTGTTCCAGGGCAGGCCAGAAAAAAACCAAAAATCGTACCAGAATGTGTGCGGGAATGAAACACATTTCTCAAAGGTGCATGACAGAGCTCAACTGCAGGATGAGGACGGTACTTTTTCTCCACCACCAGCCCACCTCCTCTTCGGTATGTGTGAGTGCAGAGTACACACAGAGTCTATAATTGCTACCCAGACCATGGCTGTTTTAAGGTGCCTGTCACCAGGATGAGCCCCGTTCAATTGAGATCATTCTGTTTCCCTTGTATGTCATGCACCCTATTCTCTTTAGATTATAACAAGCCTTGATACAAGGAAATAAGTTAACTGAAACTCTTTTCGTTAATTTCTTCCTTGCTTCTTACCCCCCATGCCCCCTGCTGTCTTCCTCATGCACCTGTTTCCTTTTCTTAACCCTCAAAAAAAAAAAAAAATCTGAAAGACAAAGGCAAGATAGAGTCAAAAGGGAAGGGAAGTGGGTGGTAAGATAGGATAGCAGAAGGCCTGAAGAAAGTCTGCAGGGGCCTTTTGGAATGGAGGGCCTCCCTAAGAAGTTGGATGAAATTAAAACATCCCTAGAAAAGGACATAGAGACCACCTCCCTCTCCTATAACAACAATAATAGTAAGAGCAAACACTAACATAAAGCTTTCACTGTTCTAAGCACTTCACATATGTTTGCTCGTTCAGTCTTCACACACCCTATGATGTAGATGCTAATACTATTCTTTTTAGCAGATGAGGAGATAGGCCCAGAGAAGGTCAGTAACTTGCCCAGCATCACACAGCATGTAAATTGCAGAAAAACCAGGACTTGAACCTGGCAGCCTAACTGTGCTCTGTCTAGGCTGCCTCCATAAGTTGGAAGTGTTCATTTCTGCCTGTACTGTCCTCCTACTCTCTGTTACACCCCATATTTCTTCTGTCTTGGGGTTGAAATATGGAGAGAGATTTGCTTTTTCACAGATTGCACTGAATGTTTCCAGGGTCCAGAAATAAGGTCTGCAATAGTGGAAGATAGGAAACATGCCAGCTTCAATAAGCAAATCAAGGTCACTCCCTGATGTACCTGTATCAGTGGCGCACGGCTCAATCAGAGAAGCACTAGAAAGTGTAAGTAAGACTGAACCCTGACAGACTGACAGAAGTAGACTGGAGAGAGCGTATTTTTTTTTTTTTTTTTTTTTTTTGCGGTACGCGGGCCTCTCACTGCTGCGGCCTCTCCCGTTGCGGAGCACAGGCTCCGGACGCGCAGGCTCAGCGGCCATGGCTCACGGGCCCAGCCGCTCCGCGGCATGTGGGATCTTCCCGGACCGGGGCACGAACCGTGTCCCCTGCATCGACAGGCAGACTCCCAACCACCGCGCCGCCAGGGAAGCCCGGGAGAGCGTATCTTTGTTACAGGGACTTGACTTACGTAATCGTGGGGGCTGGTTAAGCGCCGTATGCAAGGCCACTGTCTTCGGAAGTAGCGCTGAGGAGTGAGGTGAGCAGGAAAGGCTGTTGGGAAGGGAAGAGATAAGGTGGGGGGGATGAACGGGAAGCTCGAACACCAGAAAGATGTTAGAAAGCCCCTGAGAGTTCTTACTGGCTCTGACCTTCATGGGCTGAGTGTCCGCAGAAGGTGGAAAGATGGGGGAGACCACGTTGGAAAGCTAAGCACACATACTTGGCCCCGGAGCTGGAAGAGCTGAAGGAGGGTCTCGGGGAAGGGGAGCAGAGGCAAGCCCGGCCACTGTCTCCTGCCAACAAGGTGAGCCAGCAGACAGTGACGCTGCATGTGAGCTATGACATGGCGGCTGCTTCACTCCCGCCCTCCAAATCTCCCACAAAGCCATCTCACATGGCCTACCGTAACTGGACGTATACTGGAAGGGAGTTCTGGGAAATGTGGTTCAGCCTTGAGAAACTGACCTATTACAAAGCCACCGCGCGACCTAACTAAAACGGTGCCCACCGCGGTTTATCTAACCAGCTTTGCCCCTCGGCAAATGTGAGACTTCTAGAGACTTTAATTTCCATATACAAAACAGGGGTAATAATAAAGCAATCTGCATTAAGCACAGTAAAGATTAAGTGAGATACACTTCTAAAGCACAAGTTTCCATGTCTAGCACATAATATTCAGTAATATTTGTATGTAATATAAAGTAACACATATATAATCATAAATATACAGGAATAAAGCTAATGATAGCCTTTATTAATACTTTCTGATTTTACAATAAATCCTACAATAACCAGATCAATTGAAGATGCATTTGCTCAGCCTGAGTTCTTATACTTCATGAAGAACAACAACCTATGAGGTCTCCGAATTCAGCATCCCCATACATTCAGAGTTATCATATAAAATATGCTGATTAATTTTTTTTTTTTTTTTTTTTTTTTTTTTGGTACGCGGGCCTCTCACCGCCGTGGCCTCTCCCGCCGCAGAGCACAGGCTCCGGACGCGCAGGCTCAGCGGCCATGGCCCACGGGACCAGCCGCTCCGCGGCATGTGGGATCTTCCCGGACCGGGGCATGAACCCATGTCCCCTGCATCAGCAGGCGGACTCCCAACCATTGCGCCACCAGGGAAGCCCCTGATTAAATTTTTTTAATATCCTTTATTAAGATGTGGTTAGGGAATCCCTTGAGTACTTGAGTGTTTTTTGTTGAGGATCTTTGCCTAAGTACACCTATTTTAAGCCGGGAGAAATCAGTGACAGGAAGACAATGAGAAAGAAATACAGATATTGGGGATATTGGGATCCACACCACAGATGAAGTTCATGACCTGTAAGCGTAATTTCTGTGAGTTACAGGAACCCTGAAATTCAGAACGGGTATGAACCACAGAAGCAGTTGAACCCAACTCTGCTCTGAAGCACCAGTCTTCTCTAGACCGTTCCTGCTAAGTCTGGAACTTAGAAATATCGAGTGATGAGAAACTAACTCCACCTGGAAGCATACCGGTCCACACAGAAACATTTCAAATTTAAAAGATAATATTCCTGATATAGCCAGATCTTATCTCCTTGCAACTGGGCGTTATTGGTCATTGTTTTGCCCCCTTCAGCCAAACAGAGTAAGTATAGCACGTTGGTCTTTAGTCCTTGAGGATCTGGCTAATTCTATGGACCTACTTCACCCCAAAGTATACGTGCTCCCCTATATATAAACTACACAGAACCTCAGGAGCTTCTGCCTCCACATGACCTCTCCTCCTTTATTCAAAGACAGCTGTGAAGTTCCTCCTGAGCCTTCCTTTGTGCCAAGTTCCATCAACTGTTTGGGGGGGCATGATTTTAAGATCTCTTACTATCATGGGCCTGTTTCTATGAATCAGCTCATCTTTCCCATGTTTCTCTTAATGGGTTGCACTCTGAAGTAAACAATGCTACTGGAGCGACCTGGGAAGTTCAGAGTATGGTGAAATCATCACCACTTGGCGCACTCGTGCTCTGATTTAATACAGCCTGATATTACATGAGCTCCTTGGCAACCACATTGCAGTGTTAGTTGGACTTGTCTTAAACGGAGACTCACTTTTCTATTTTGTAAACTAAGATGGTTGGACTGGAGGACCTTTAAGGTTCTTCCAACTCTAAACTCTATGAGTCTGCTACAAAGGATCTCCTGAAGGTGATAAGCTCGTCAACACATTCCAGCCAGAAGAGGATAATGGCAAACACATTGGGTAGGTTGTTGTGATCTCTGTGGTACAACATCCAAGGGGAGAGCATCATGTTGGTGATGCTTAGGTCACATGCCCTTTGCCCTGGTGACCAGAGGGCAGGGAAAGGGAAAGTATGAATCTTTCACCTTTCTTGGTGGGAGACAGTGTTCTGCATCTCAACACAATGGTCGATTCTCCCCCAGTACAAATGGGGATTGGAAGCTAGATAGCCAAAGTCTTTGGCCATGGATATAACGAGAATAGGTATAAAATGGAAAGATTTGTGATATTTACTAAAATGCCAATTAAGAAGAAAAAAGCTTTTCCTATATCACCTGTGAAGTGCATTTTCAGGTTAATAAAGAACTTGCATAAACATGAATTCAAACTACCTTTCTTGGAAGACTACTTCTTAAGCTTTATTATACTATCCTAATTAATGTCCAGCAAAGAAACTCGGTACAGACTTCCCATTCTCTCAGAAATGAGGGGTTCCCAATCATTACCAAGTTCATCACTGAGCATTTATGCACGTGGAGGAAGCATATGAATTTGTAGGCTCTAGTTCAGCTATTGTTCTACGGCTGAACTCACTAATTTAAACAACTTGAAGCCAGATGTGTTGTAAAGGGGCAATTTATCTAGATTAGTCATCACACACTGATAGCCACGATCCTTTTTTGCAAAATGCACAGCACATTCCAATCCGAGGAAGCCTCGGCGTTATGAATTCCTTTCACTTGGTTGAGTGTTTCATTTGCCTGCTAATATAAAATTCATTGAGGAGCTGTTGGGAGTTCTAGCCCGGTGCACCAAAATCCCACTGCAGTAAGACTAATGGCCAAGAGTGCGCCCCAGAATAACCCACTTACCTGTTTGGCATAACAGTAGGCTTTCTGCAAATGTGAAGCACGTGTACAGGGTCTGCAATGGTTTGGGATAAATTTGCAAATCTGACCACGAGAGACCAGGACTATTTCCACTGCGGTTCTGTAACTACTTAGCAAAAATGCTTCAGAGTGCTCAGCAGGGAAAGGAACTGTGATAATTGTGGGAAGATTGGACATTATGTTAGAGTGAGCTCTTTGGCACAGAAGAATAATTTCTGTGAAATGCTAGTTTCAAGTCATCTAATGCTGAATTTCCGTCATGTTGCTTTGAGGATGCAAAATGAGGGGCAACAGTAATGCCTGAATCTGGATAACCAAACCAGGCAGCACCTGAGCGTTCCGCAGCAAGTTTAGGGGAGAGGCAGATGGGCAAGCGGAAGGCTCTAGGTCACCTACGGACTGTGGAATTTTAACTTCCGGCTGCCAGATCTAAAGCACATTTCAGCTCATCAAGGCATGAATAAGACCTATTTTTAAAAATAGCTTGTGTCATCCAAATTCACAAGAGATTAGTTTATGTGAGAAATACAATAGAACACTTTTCAGAGAAAAATAGAGAAGCAATTTTGGGAAACCAAAGTGAGATGAAGTTTCTTGGTGAATATGTAGTCTTTCTTTCTAGCTTTAAAAAAAGCCAAAACACTGCCTAGTACTTATCTCTAGGTTCCCTTCAACTAATGTCTAAAGTCACTCAATTAGTAGGTGGTAGAACTGGAGTTCCAAACAGTCCTGTCAGACTATAAAACTTGTTTTTACTTTTCACACTCTACCCCACTGGATAATTGTTTTTAAGCACTTTGACAAATACTTTTTCATTGATGCATTAGTCAAAATGGACTGAAATTTTACTGGCCTGACATGTCACAGAGTCCAGTGTGGGTCACAGGTTTATCCCCAAAAGCTCTTCTCCCAGCAGGGACTTAAGGACCCATACAGCTTCCACCTTGTAACTACACCATCTAGAATCCTTGGCTTCCAAGATCTCTGTGGTACAACATCCAAGGGGAGAGCATCACATTGGTGATGCTTAGGTCACATGCCCTTTGCCGTAGTGACCAGAGAGCAGAAAAAGGGAGAGTATGAATCTTTCAGCTTTCTTGGTGGGAGACAAGGAGTTCTGCGTCTCAACACGATGGTGGATTCTCCCCACAAAGAAAGGGGAATTGGAAGCTGGACAGCCAAAAATATTAAGAAATGTTCATTATATCTACCATGCACAGACCTTTGTTCTAGAAGCTGTATAGAATACAAAATAAGTAACGCATAACTGCAATTTTGAAAGAAAATGATATTCTAATGGTCTGAGAGACTGATGTACAGAATCAGCTATCATTTCAGGGATAATACATGGGAGAAAAACAATGGAGGGGAAGTATGACAAGTATTTTTACTGAACTAGCTAGTCTCAAAATTCCAACTGGTGCATTTCAAATTCCTCCTAAGTAACGAGGTCAAGTAATTCTCACTTACTCAGAAATGGAAAAAACATCTAAAGGGAGAAAATGATTCTCATAATAAAATCAGAAGGCCATTTTCTTTTTCTCTTAAACATAATATTTTTTCAACCATTCTCTTCACATCACTGAAACTCCATTTTCTCACCTGGAAAATTATTAGAATACATATAATAAATTTTCTCGGGTGATTCCTGCTACAGTAGTAGGCATTCAACTAAATAGTATTTCTCCCTTTTTCTTGACCCTTGGTCATTCTTTACTGCATTCAGTAAAATGCTGAATGTGACTGTGCCTGCAACAGGTTGGTCTCCTGGACTCATTCTTTCTTTGGCTTCAGTCTCATTGTCAGAACCTACCCTGCTACATGTCACATTCACTTCCCTAGGGTATTATTGCTAAATGGCTGGCCTGGTAATTCGATTAAACATATTTGCTACTGTTCAAACGGATGATAATTCATTGGCATATTATTCCTCCAAAGTAAAATATTATATATGAACAGTGGTCCTTAATGTCTCAAGTCAATGTGATGAATAAACAGTAAGATTTTTAGGCAATGTGTCAGCCCCGGAGGGCAGTTATAACCATGTCAAAGATTCTCAACCTCAGCACTACTGACATTTGGGGCCAAATAATTCTTTTGTGTAGGGGTCTGTCCTGTGCATTGTCAGATGCTTCCCTGACCTCTGGTCACAAGAAGCCAGTAGCAGCCTCTCCCTCGCCCCTGGCTAATGACCACCAAAAATGTCCCCTGGTGACAGGGGGGCAAAATTGTCTGCATCTCTCCATGCCCCAGAGTTGAGAATCACTGATCTATATAACGGCATATTTTCATTCTGTTTTGGCAAATACTGGTATTGCCTTCCAAAAGACAGAAGCCTGATTCCACTGAGCCCCACACCCCCTAGACATGATGGTGACCCGATTCCAAAATCAGAGGTAAATCCTCAAAGTTTAATCCAACAGTGGAAATCCCAATGCCTTTACCAAAAGTGGTTTGGGGACAGTCCTGTGACTCAACTCTGGCTAAGAAATAAGGAGGAGACGGCTGCAGGGCTTCTGTCATGCGTTTTATGCTGTCAAAAACACTCCAAGAAAGACCTGTCCTCTTTTTCCATTGGATATCATTGTGCCTGCACGTGACTGTTAGACCCACTAAAATCATGAAGATTTTAGCTAGCATGGGAACAAAGGCAACAAGCTAAGAGGAAAGCACCTAGGTCTCTGATAGAGTTGAGACATGAATTTAACTGATCCTGGAGCTACCCTACCTCCAGACCTCTTGTAAAGCGTACTAATAATCTGCCCTTTTGTTTTAGCCAGTTCAGTCAGGGTTTCAGATTAATTAGAGCTAAGCATCCTGTCTAGGAGAGTCCACGTTATCACATCAATAAGGTGGCTGTCACCTCCAGCTGATAGGGCCTGTTGGAACAAGACTGCTCCCACACAATCCCAAAGAACAGGTGACACTGAAAAACAGCTAACTCAGTGTTTCTTCTTCCTCAAGGAATCATATTAAAAAAACATTTTTCAATGACTGTTTCTCTTCTCCCTCATTTACTAAACCTGTGTAATAAAACAAAAGTGTGCTACATTTGACAAATGTATACACTCTCTTAGTATTCCAGGAGATAACAAATGTAAATATCAGATGAGAACTACACTAAGATTACAGAAAAGTATTTGTTAATTTAGCAAGCATCTACTTATCGAATACTCATTTCATGAAAGGTCCTCTGTGAGTGTTAGGGAGGATGGACATAATCGATCACAAGTCATCCTGCCTTTAAGTTACTTATAGTGCAGTAATGAAAAGCCATGTGCAGAAACACAATAATACCCAGGTTTTGAGTATGAGGGATAAGGGTGGTGCAGCTAGAATGTCTTGAGCATTCAGATCAGGATGATGAGACTGCGGTTTTTCTGGTAATCAAGGAAAAACTCATTAGGAAGGAGTACCTTTTTAACTGAGTCTTGAAGGATGGGTAATATTTACTCGTTTAGACTGAGGAGTGATGTGGGTTGAGGGGCAGGAAGCACCAGACAGAGCAGCCCGAGCACATGGATGTATGAGGAACTGCAGGCAGTTTAGCTTGGCTAGAACACTGAATATGTGGGGGGCAGTAATGGCCACAAAGACCCTGATTGCCCCCAGATGATGGTAAGGAAAGCTAACATCAAGGCGGGGGGGGGGGGAGGCAAAATAAAAATTTAAGAGGACAAAGATCCTAAATGTTACGAATTAAAGGATATGTTTATTCCCTTATGCCCGAAAGAAACATGAAGCCAGGAAAGCAGGGTATCAGAGTGTCTGACTGAGGTAATATAACACTCATCTAATTATCTCTGATTATCCATTCCATAAAAGAGGCTAAGATGAGCAATTCACTAAATATCCAATGGCCTCTTTCACCCTTTTTGGCATCAGAGTTGATACGTCAGCAAGCCATAAACAAGAATAGGCTATAAAGAACCTAGATAACACTTTTAAATCTGCCTCCCCTTCTCTCTACCCCAGCGAGATCCTTATGCGTAGCCTATTTCCTTTAAGGCTTATGAAAGTTTTCAACCCTCAAGTAAACATAGGTAGTGTTAGCTTTTTAAATAAAGATGATTTGGTTTCTAGTCCTATTCCCAAGTTGATTCAGTAATTCAACATAGACTCTGTTCTCAAATTATAGCATAAGTCATTTACTATATAGTAGGTGGTTTAATGATTTCACAGAAAATGCAAAATCAATTTCGATGCAAATGCAACTTCAATAGAAATCACCACTTCCCTCACTTATCAACTGTGTGACTTCGGAGATATTATCTAACCTTTCAGCGTCTATTTCCTCGTGCAAAAAAATGAAATAACCAGATCTGCCTTTGAGTGTTAGGGAAAGCATTTAATAAGATGCTACTGCGAAGTCACCAGAACACATCTGGGTACGTGGTAAGCGCTCAGCTAAGGGACGCAGGGGACGGGAGTTCTTCGTTTAATCAGTCTCAGAAACAGAAAGCCACTCAAGGTAGAATCAAGAAAGGGACAATGGATGGAAGGGTATACGAGTACCTCACACGAACTAGACAAAGGAATCACAGCAGGACTTCACAAGAGACTGCTAACTAGGAAGGTCAGAAGACGACTGAGTGATCTCTTTCAGACCATGTCATTTCTAGTCCGTGTGTCTGTGTATCTACTGGGCTCCTGTTCACTCTGCAGACTGGCCTCTCCCGCTGCACTGAGCACGTGGCAGAAATGAGCAGCCCAGGCCCAACTTGACGTCACCACACCTTCGAATACCAAACAAAGCTTTAAACTGTGTGGAGGGGGAGTAGAGTTGGCTTAGTCCAGTAGCAGTCCATCATCCAACCCACCGGGCCTGCCCACCTGGCCCAATGCCCACTCATTTTCTGAGAAAGGGGTCCTCCAGGAAGAGGGTATGACAATGGGAAGGAAGAAATGGTCACGTCTAGTACAATCAACAGAAGGAAAAAACCCTAATGCCCTCACTTTAGTATCCTCCTCATGAAACAAAGGAAAGCGTGGACCGTGCTATTACTAGAAGAATCCTATTTCAGAGTCAGAGGGGCTAAAAGAGTTTCCAACCACGGCCTCTGCCAGGTCCTTAGCTTCCAGCCCAGCTCCTCCCTTCCCTGCTCTACTATATTCCGGTCTCTTCCACTATGGCTGTGTGTGTATTTCAGCTTGGCATCTCCCTCCCTCATGAAGCAGAGGTGATCATATTTCAGGAGGTGCTAGTTCCTGCACGTGGAGCTGCCTCTGTGTTATAACTGCTTTCCTCCATACAGCTGCTGCACATGAGCTCATCTCCATGCTGCACGGCCTCATTTACAGCAAGCCGGCCTCACACTGAGTCTAGAAAGAGGCAGGCTCTACCCTCAAATCTTGCTTCCTGAGGCATGTCATTTCTTTGGAGGACTTGCGGTCTGATAATGACCATGTCATGATGGTGCAGTGAGAGCTCCGAATGCCCCAATACACTTGATGTAACTTAGCATAAATTGGCCGTTTATCAACACGTAGGACCTTTAGAATTTCCATATTCGAGCTGTTATGCCGTAACGCTGATTAATTGTTCAATGCCCAATGTAACCTCCACATCCTGTGTTACTGGGAGGTTACAGCTACCCACATGACTTCATTAGATTTGCCTGGGAGGAAAAAGTGCTGGACACTCTTCGATAAGAGGCAATGATCTCCTGGTTTCCTGGTGACCTCACAAGTTTCTTAAAGGAGAGTATACAAGGACTTCTGCATACCATGTACAGTCTAGTGGAAAACAGCAAGTCCGTTTAAAGATACTAAAGGGGTACAGCTTGCAGACTTTCAAATCAGAAAAAAAAAAAGCAAAAGCTATTATTATATTCCAGGTATGCCTTGTTCCCAGTTTAATGAATCTGAACTGATGATTCAGGTTGTTTTTCCATCATTTCTAATTTACTTACTACTGGTGTCCTTCACTGTCATTAACAAAATATATTCATTGAATCAGCAAACATTTGTTAAGTGCCTACGATATAGTACAGTTGGTAGCACTGGGAATAGAGCAGTATAAATGCTAGTAGAATGTTTCAGAGCAATTTTAGTCTTTTCAGTACTTTTAAATCCGCCCCCCCAATCTGAATGCCTCTGTCTACATGCAAATGATTTGGGAGTTTTAATACATCTCTCTCTAGTTCTGAACTTTGCCCCAAAGCCCATGCCCACAGCCCCTTCATTAACAGATGTTGGTCTTAAGGTCTTCCGAGCAACAACAATTCGTGTACAAAGGAAACCAAGATCAAAGAGTGGACACTATAAGAAGACAGAATTGGTTTTATACAAGAAAATTATTTAAGAAGTAAGGCTGCCCAATAACA
Source organism: Leucopleurus acutus (assembly GCF_964270905.1). Classification (NCBI taxonomy): domain Eukaryota; kingdom Metazoa; phylum Chordata; class Mammalia; order Artiodactyla; family Delphinidae; genus Leucopleurus; species Leucopleurus acutus. The sequence goes on from NC_139150.1 coordinate 41,659,591, forward strand.
GAAGTGCTGTTCCAGGGAGTGGCGAGCGCCTTTTCTCTAGTTATATTCTAACATTTCCAGGGATGCTGTAGAGTGCCTTCTGACATTCATTACAAGGAGATCAATCTCAATGGCCCTTTCTAAGATTCTGTCCCTTCTAAAGCCGTATCTGTCAACATTCTCCACCCTGCCAATCAAAGAAAAAAAAATACTTAGGGCTGTTGCAAATACCTCAAGCTGGAGCAAATGCTAAAGTATGCTTCTTCTGCCACAAATATCGTTTCCACTGTCCTCTTCCTTCATGGGCTCCCTTCCTAACTGGTTCTGCTCTTACAGGCCTTCTCTCCAGTAGGCCCTAGATTTCACACTCAGATCGTTGTTAGTAGCCATCTTTTAGCACACACTATCTTGGAATTTTCCACTGACCCTCCATATACTGCATGTTCAGAGTTTCATGGAAAGTTATTGCTGAAAGGGATCTATATTAGTTTACGATTGCTACTGTAACAAATTACCAAACATTTAGTAGCTTTAAAGCAACACAAACTCATTATCTTACAGCTCTGGAGGTCAGAAGTCCAACACGGGTGGGTCTCCCTGGGCTAAAATCGAGGCATCAGCAGGGCTGCCCTCCTTCTGGAGGCTCTGGAAGAGAAGTCATTTCTTTGCTTGTTCTAGCTCCCAGAGGCCACCCACATTCGTTGCTTTATGGCCTCTGTCTGTCCTCAAAGCCACCAATGGCAGGTTGAGTCCTTCTCATACTGCATCACTCCAACCCTGCTTCCGTGGTCACCTCTCCCTGAGTCTTCTTCCTCCCTCTTCCTTCATTGAAGGACCCTTGTGATTACACTGGACTCACCCAGATAATCCAGGATAATCTCCCAATGTTAAGATCCACAACTTAATTGTATCTGCAAAGTCTCTTTCACGCCACAGAATAACCTGCTTATAGGTTCCTGGGATCAGGATGTGGACCCTTTTGGTGTGTGGGGGGGAATCCATCATTCTGCTGACCAGAGGACCTTACAGTTGATGAGCGAAGTCCTCCCTTTTATGGGTAAAAAAGAGGGGCAAGGAGATGTAGGCACTAGCACACTCCAATGCCCCAGGGTACAATCAAAGCTAGAATTCATGCCTCCCAGCTTCCATACGGGTGATGTAGAATACCACCCTGTTATCTGTAGAATTACGATATAAGAAGAACCACAGCTAAAAGTAGTATTACTAAAGCAACTGTCTTCCAAAGGCTGAATTTTCTGAATTCTACAAATTCTTCCAGGACCTAACCATTCTCTGATTCTTTTTTTTTTCCTGAAGCAACCAGGAACCTGCTTGCCTAAAAGAGTTAATATCTCCTTTTCAATGTACTTGATTTGTAGAAAGAATTCTCATTTCACACAATAAAAGAGGTTGAAGAAGGCCTATTCACTTACTTTACAAAAGAATTCTCCAAATCAAATAAATTGCTTCATTTTATTTCACTTATGATTGTGATTAAGATTCAGGTAGCAGTTATAATTCCCCTTTGTTTTCATAAGTGGCTGATCCATCCTTGTGGAATCGCAAGTAGGTAACGTGAAGTTTCCTGTCTGCCTAGGAGCCACCTGGGCTGAAGTTTCTATCAGTGCATGATGTTCCACAGATGTTTAATGTATTGAGGGTGAGAAAAGAAATGCCCGATTATCTACCCCTTTAGAGCCGGAGCCCCACTTTCCATGCAACAGAAAACAGCAACAAAAAATTCTCCTGAATCTCTCTCCAGCAGAAGAGACCACCTCCTTTAAGAACTCACAGCTCTCATGCCCTCCAAGCATTCTCTTGTCTTCTAATGAAAATCAGCATTTTAATGCTTGGTCAACACATCTCTAAAATGCAAACATTTTCCCAGTTACCAGCTGCCAAGCAAATGTCAAAAAGTAGACTTTTCAACACTCTCCACCAAAGGCTAGATTCACTAGGGTGAGGAAATGGTCCAGAACCTCTGATTGACAGCTGCCCCACAGGGTAGCAATTTGGGATCATTCCCACAGCATCTTGCCTCCTCAACCACTGGAGATTTAAACAATACTTAGCAGAACATGGTTTACAGTATCACTTAAAGTCAACAGTTAAACAGGAGCCAGAGCCTGTTAAGCAAAGAAAAAAACACAAAAAACTAAACAACTCAGTCATGAAGCCAGTAATAGAAAGGGAATGGAATTCAACAACCAGAGCAACAGAAAGGCAATGCATGCCCTGTTGAAAACTGAACAGAAATGCCAAATTGGTGAAGCAGAAAGAGGCCAGAAACTCTTCAGTAGGAGGCTGAGCTGTCCTGCCTTTGGGCCTCAGCACCAGGACAAGCCTTACACATTTCCTATAGCTCCTTTCCTCTTGTCCATCTGGGCTTCCCGCAGCCCAGGCAGCCACGGACCGTTTGGCCCACGCGTAGTACTAACGCTGGGTGCAGGTTTGCGTGCATCAGACTCAGGGCTGCTCTCCAAAGCAGAGCCCCTGCCGAATGGGCCCCAGCACCTCGCCCCTTGCAGCCTGCTGAAAGTCTGCAGCTTGTCTGTAATTGCTGCGTGAACATGCACTTTCTTTCGCTGATGATTTTGGCACCCTAACGGGGCTCTACCCAAAAAGGCACTGAACAATGGGATGTGATTGTTTTAAAATGTGCCCAACAGGAAGTTCTCCTCCGACAGCTCTCAGGACCCGAGCTTCAGGGCTTGGCCGGATTAATGGAGCTCAGCTGTAGTTCACAGTTAACCAAGTGTTGCTCTCGCTGCCTGCCCTCCCCTCTCCGGCTTCTAAAGAAAAATAAAGGAAAAGCAAGAAGGAAAGAAAAGCGGCAGCCCCAGAACATTCATTGTTTAACAATCTGAACAAGGGAAAGGGGGGCGGGGGGGGGTGGGGAATGCCCTTGGTGACCGTGAAACTGACACAGTTCCCCCAAAATGGCTTCCGGCTTTCAGTTTGTCACGCAGAGCTGTCTTCCCTCACTCTCCCAAGCCTCTCCCCCATTTATAATCATTGTTCAAAGTGGTGAAAGGCCTAATTGCCCCGAGCAGTGTGGTCAATCTTCCTGGAGATTTAGCTGCCTGCTTTCATCTGGCAGCCTGGGAGGGAACACAGCATTTCCCTCCAGGCAATCTATATGGTCTAGCAGTTCACTGCAGAAAGTGGTGCCTTATCGATTTCTGCCGTAGTTTCCATGGCTGACTCAAGGATCAGAGCCTCTGACAACGACTAACAAGTTTAAACCATTAGTCCCATTTGTAACTACTCAGCGAAAGGCTTGTCAGTCACTGTGTACCATATACTGCAGCTTTTAGCAGATTTCTAATCCCATTCACTTTGCCCACAATGACCCCTGTAGTTAATGGGGGTTATCGGAAAACTAATTTTTTCCTTCTAAAGCGGGGCCTTTTTCTTCTTCTTCTTCTTTTCAGAACATAAAAGCCATTTCGGTTGTCATGTTTCAAAACAGTGATGCAGGCAATGATGTGTAACCCTCCTAGGAGAAAACCTGTATCCTGGTGTGCAGGACATTGTGTCTGAACCTGAAAACCGGTGCAGAGAGTCGGGTGGCAGATGATGGTTCATCACGTAGAGATCCTTCCTGTCCTACTCTTATACAGATTTGTCTTAACACCTTCCCCCTCCCCCCTCCCTCTTTGATGTAAAAGAGACTTATTTCACTGTAAGAAACCTCTCTCTTTCTGGGTATCTAATCACCCCCACAGTTGGTTCAGCTAAAGCCTTGTGTTACTCAAAGTGTGGTCTCCAAACCAGCATCACCCCAGAGCTTTGTAGAAATGCTGTTTCAAGGGTCACCCTAGACCTACTGAATCAGAATCTGCATTTTAACCAAATGCACAGGTGATTCCTATGCACATAAATGTTTGAAAACCACTGGTTTTAAGAAGCTATTTTTTTCACTGTCACATTTTCATAACAAATAAAGCCTTACACCAAATAAAGCCAAAGTTAACATTTCCAGTATATGGGTTAGAATATTTTTAGGGAAAAAAATGACTTTTTTTGCATAACAGTTCCAGTGATTTTTTTCTCTTTGTAGATCGGACAATTGAAAGTTTTCCATCATCACATCTGCAGTATCTCACCCAGTAGCTTGTATATGTTAAGCACAAGACGCACAGTTGTTGAATGAATGATTTACAAGAATGAACAAGTGAATAAAAATGAACACAGGAATGTGATGTGTCTGTCAGTGATACAACAAACCAGGTATTCTTGACATAAAATGATAAAAAAAAAAACTGGGAAAGCTGACTCACAGGACTCACCAGGGAATAAGGCCCTCCATTCATTTTTCATCGCCTTAACAAGATGCTCTCACCACCAAGTGGATCTAGTCCTCAGGATGGATCTCAGGAAAAACAACGCAGCAGGCAGGCTTTCCCTAGAGCATCCTCTTGTTTCCAAGTTTAGCCCATTCCACCCTTGTCCCATTTCTGCTACTTATTCTCTCTCCTCTCCCCATCATCCATCAATCATCAATTTTCATCTCCTAAAACCCTGTACCCAGCCAAGAGACACCAAAGAATCTGAAAACCAACTCATGCTAAAATAAGAGTGACTGCTAAGGCCTTAATATTTTGAGGGTTATTTCTTGACATCACCGAAATCGTACCACTGAGGCAGTCAGTTTTAGGGGTCAGATCAGCTCTGCCATTGCCAGATTAATACCAGAAGAGTGCTAAGTAACAAGATATTCATGGAGGAGATTTCCTTATGTAAGTGCTGCTTGTCTAAGTCTGATTCCTTGCATTTTCCAGAGAATGTTTTCTGATCATGTGGCCACCCTTGTCTTATGGTCATAGGTCTTTGTTTTAGACACTGGTCATTACAAAAAAGTATTTGTGGAAAAGCTCTTATTTCAAAAAATAAACAGTATAAGTTTAAATCTAGGGCAAGTTTGATATGAGCGTTAAAGACCACGACCATCTCCATTAAAGAGAATCTTCACACCATGATTTTTTTCCCCCAGCTTAAGACAAGAACTTGGGAAATAAAATTATCTTCTTCCAGTGATTGCCTTTGCAAACTATAATTTCTGGAGCTTTCATCCAAGGACTGCCATGTTGTAACTACTTAATTGCTGCCTGAAATGCAGAAAACTGACTTTGTGTTTTCGTTTTAAGGTAATCCTTTGACATTTTGAATAGTTACATAAATAGGTTGTTTTGTGTGTTGCTAGTAGGGGCCAGCAGGAAATTATTTCATTTGGGGCAGGTAATGCTGGTGACTAAACAGAAAGGATTGGGTGGGTCACAGGGCAGGTGTAGACATGTACACACACAAGCACAGAAACTGAGGATGCAACAATTCTATGGTGTCTGAACTCTCCACCTGAAATTGTCTATCTTAAAGAAATTATTCATAGATTTCCCACACACGAGTTAAAAAGTGCCTTCAGGGTGGGGGTAACCTCCCCCAACCCACCCACTACGAGTTTTAATATGTAATTGGAGAGCATGTAAATGGAAATGTCATTTGGCTCGTAACAAAAGAGCTAAATCATAATGGATTATTGAGCGGCATCTTGCGGTCAAAGACGAGTATGACATTTGTAGAAAGAGCCTGGGCTTGCCAGCGTGCCACTCCAAAATGTTACTCGGCCTCACATCTGCTTTTGATGGCGCTAATGAGGGGCTGTACGGGGTTACCAATGCAGACTTATCATCATGCCACCTTAAAATATTTTTGTGAATGAGTGCATTAACTTATAATTAATCATCATGCATTAATGTAAATTACCCATATAGGCAAATTTAATCAGTGTTCTTTCTCTTTCATAATATTTTAATAACAGAGCACTGAGAGACCTACAAGATACAAAGTTACAGGAGAAGTGTTTATAATCTAAGCCAATTCAGCAGAAATTGAAAATCAGTGCTTCCTTGTGAGATGAAATATGAAACCATTCAGTCATTCCCTAAATGAAATCCTTTTTCTCTTTATTATTCAGATCCATAAGGAAAGGAAGAAACTGTCCTTCCCTGGCACCTGCCTCCTTCTCTGTCTCATATATGGATTCGGTCAGTATATGAGATGATAAGTGAATGGACGTTCATAAATAGCCCAGACACAGCTGCTATACAGCCAATAGACTATTTCTGTAAGACAGCAAAACAGCTAGCTGACTGTGAATTCAACTTTCAAAAATCAATTCAACATTTTAAAATCGTGCATTTCTCCAAAGAAGATATACAGATTGCCAACGAACACATGAAAGGATGCTCAACGTCATTAATCATTAGAGAAATGCAAATCAAAACTACAATGAGGTACCACCTCACACCAGTCAGAATGGCCATCATCAAAAAATCTAGAGACAATAAATGCTGGAGAGGGTGTGGAGAAAAGGGAACCCTCTTGCAGTGTTGGTGGGAATGTAAATTGATACAGCCACTGTGGAGAACAGTATGGAGGTTCCTTAGAAAACTAAAAATAGAACTACTATATGACCCAGCTATCCCACTACTGGGCATATACCCTGAGAAAATCATAATTCAAAAAGAGTCATGTACCGCAAGGTTCATTGCAGCTCTATTTACAATAGCCAGGACATGGAAGCAACCTAAGTGTCCATCGACAGATGTATGGATAAAGAAGATGTGGTACATATATACAATGGAATATTACTCAGCCATAAAAAAAAAAGAAATTGAGTTATTGGTAGTGAGGTGGATGGACCTAGAGTCTGTCATACAGAGTGAAGTCAGTCAGAAAGAGAAAAACAAATACCGTATGCTAACACATATATATGGAATCTAAGGAAAAAAAAAGTTATGAAGAACCTAGGGGCAGGACAGGAACCAAGATGCAGACACAGAGAATGGACTTGAGGACAGGGGAGTGGGAAGGGTAAGCTGGGACAAAGAGAGTGGCATGGACATATATACACTACAAAATGTAAAATAGATAGCTAGTGGGAAGCAGCCACATAGCACAGGGAGATCAGCTCAGTGCTTTGTCCACCTAGAGGGGTGGGATAGGGAGGGAGGGAGGGAGATGCAAGAGGGAGGAGATATGGGGATATATGTATGTGTAGAGCTGATTCACTTAGTTATAAAGCAGAAACTAACACACCATTGTAAAGCAGTTATAGTCCAATAAAGATGTTTTAAAATATTTTTAAATAAAAGGAAAACATTTAGGTGTTAAAAAATAATAATTAATAAATAAATAAAATCATTCAAATCTTACCAAATTTTCTATTCTGGGCATCATTTAGGAACCATAAACAAATAAAACAAAAAAAGTTCAGAAAGGCAGCATAGCATATGAGCTATCAAGTCAAAAATTGATAATGGCTTATTTGCACTTATTTTACTGGGGGAAAAATCATGTCTCAAAAAAGTACTGGAAGAATTCAGAAATTCTAATATATTTTAAATCAGCTCTAGTTCAAAATATTAATGTGTGCCTCAAAAATCTTAGCATATGCTGAGGAAGCAAATATTGCCTTTCGCCAATTTACTATGGTCCATGGTCCTTGAATGAATGCTTATGCCTAGGAATTGCTTAGCTTTTCTGGGTCTTTCGTTTTTCACCTGAATGAAGAGAGGACCTCCATGTCTAATGCTGCATATTATTTTTAACTACGTAAGCTCTGACATTAAAATGCTACTGAAAACAAAAGACCCGTGTTTAAATAAATTTGCTATGTGTATCAAACAAGGTCTCATAATGAAAAATGAAGCCATTCAAGTATTTCAAGCAGGAAGAGTCTAATGCAGGGAATTGGTTACACTGAGGAGAGAAGACCTAAGAAACTCAATGGCAAATGGCAGGCAGTGAAGCAACTCAAAGACTAACAACAGGAGGAAGCCACCAGCATCCTCCAAGAGAGATACAACTTAAGAAGTCAAAGGAGATGTCCCTGGGCCACAGAAGGAAAGATGAAAAGCCCTGACTTCTCCCTTCTACCCTGCCTCCAAACTCCCACAGGTGCCTCCCATTAGCCAAATGCAGATAGAAAACAGTAAGTTAACAATTAATTCTCAAAAACAACGGTAACAAAAAAACTGATTTGTGGCATTTGCCAGTTTCTATAGTGTATACACTCTCACCTGGCCAATTTTTAGTGACTTGTGCAGTCAATGAATGTGAATCACACACCATCACAGTGTTTTCCCCATGTAGATATAAAATCATAAACAACCTCAAGAGCAGAGACAGTCAAAAAGAAGTAGTACAATAATTAGGAAATGAGGAGTTTGTGGGATATATATTACCTCTCTCTTTAAATATAATTTAGCTATAAGTGAAGTTTGATAATTTAACGTTTAAGGATGATGTTAACTGGTGTTAACAACCAGTTCACAGGATTCTGAACATTTGAAATAGGTACTCACACGCTGATAGGAGCCAGGTCCAGGAAAGCTGGTCTAGTTAACAACAAAGGCTGGCAAAAGCAACCCAAAAGTGGTCCACTGACTATGATACAGAACAGAGCCGGGGAAGAAGGAATGAAGCTGAGGGCAAACAGATCCAGAAATAGTACATTATAAATCAATGCAAGGCAAACAGATTAAGGATTACTTAAATCTCTCCAACAAGAAGGAATTTAGCATCTCTAGAGCTGACTCCCTTGCTAAACCCTGGTTAGATAAATCATAATTAGGTTCACAGAATACTTCCCAGGATAAAGCACATATTGGCTGATCCCAATGTGTCACTTCCAATTTTTTGTCTGTCTTATTTTTTCTTTTCTATTGTCTTTTGAAGATGACAATCTTCAGAACATCACAGCTCAAGTAGTACAAAGTGAACCAGTGATTTCTGCACTAATGACATTTTGATCGCTTTCACTCACCATCACATTTTTTCGCAAATTGATTCATCAAGATGCGTCTACGTATAAACAAAAAGGTCCTAGTGTATAGCACAAGGAACTCTATTCAACATCCTGTGATAAACCATAATGGAAAAGAATATGAAAAGAATATATATATACACACACACATATATATAGCTGAATCAGTTTGCTGTGTAGCAGAAATTAACACAACCTTATAAATCAACTATACTTGAATAAAATTTTTTAAAAAGTGAGTCTATGGTGGGAGGTCCAATAACAGAAAGGATTCAGAAATGCTTAGAGAAGTGAACTGTATTTGCATACGGGGGTTTTTTGTTTTGTTTTGTTATACAGACCTTGGAAAAGCACTTAGCCTCCCTGGGTCTCAGTTTCCTCATTTATAAAATGAGAAATGAGGGGGTTTAATTAGATAAACTCTAAGGTCATTTCTGGCAATTAAGTTCCATAATTTTATTATGGTGTATGTGAATTCAGTTCGAATATTTTATTCTATTTCTCTTCATTTTATTTATCCCCTCATTAATTACCCATGGTTACTGGCATATATTGCTCCCCCTTCGATCAAAGGCCCAAGCCAAGAAGATGTAAAAATAGCAAAAGCAATGAAAGATGAGTGAGAGGTCTCCATGACAATCAGGGATCTTTTCTAAACGGCCACATCTTGGGAGAGCCTGATCCAGCTTATTTTCTGGGAACTAATGATCAGCTGAGTTGCAAGGACCATTAACACTTGACTGTCACTAATTCTGAGTCAATGTCCCATTTCAAAGTCATTAGCAGTATTAAAAACTGAAACAGCACATACACACAAAGGAAAAAGAAGAAAGCAAGCATTAGGATATGCTTGAGATTAACATATTACTACAGGAATACAAAAGAAATGACCATGAAAAGCTTTAATTCAATCAATACCTATTATGAGAATTCTTTGTATAAACTGTATATTAAGCATTACATGAGATATAAAAATATAAAAAATACTTCCTGTGCGCTCAAGAAGTTTAGATTCTACACAGTACTGTGTTCATACGGATGTGTATTTACTTGGCATTGATGATCTTTCCAAAACTTCCAATTCCATTGTTTTTAATGATGTAACACAAACCAGCCAGCCACAAAAGCCATTTCAGAGGATGTTTCCTCCACCTACTTAAATCCAGTTATTCATTCCCTCCTATATAAAATGAATGTATATGGATTATCTGCTAAGTGCCAGTCATTGTATTAACAAAGCCAACCATCCAGTGGGAGAACAATTAAGAAGTCCATTGATCATTACAAAAGGGGGAAAAAAACAAGTGACAATTTTGTGAGTGGGTGGAAAGGCCACTGAATTGAAATCTGAAGGGTCAGAAATCGCTGCTACAGTGGGTCCTCTGCTGTGTTTACCCATGTAGCATCCTTTTCCCCTCTATTTGAGCAGTAGCACCTAATTTCCCTTTGGAGAACTCTTTCCCTGCAGTTGGGGAACTCTCTCAGTAATTACTGAGGGCAGCCCTCTGCTCATAGAGTGGATCTCTGACCCAAGCTAGACCAACCATCAGATGTTTTCTCCTAGAAATACTAATTCTGAGTAGAATGATACAAAATCAAAAATAGTTGGAGTTTTTCCAATGGCAGAACCTTAAAGAGACAATATATTGGCTCCCATCACTTAAGTTCCTGGCGCTGCCTTCATTCCTGTCCCTCCCAGGTTCTGAGATTACAGCTCTTCATTTGTTTCTTTGCACTACCCTGTGCCCTTCCAAACAATTCTTTCTTAGTATATAAGCCAGAGTTTCTCTTGCTTGCAACCTCCATACTCTAATAGATACCGATTCCCAGTAGAAGCGCTAAGCCGAGCCCAGGAGATATTGCTGCCCTAGTAAAGGGAGTGGGGGAAGATAGGATAGTGCATGGTACATTCCAGAAGTCAAAAAGAAACTCTGGCTGCTGGAAGTTAAAGTACAAGATGGGATTTCATGAGAGAAGACAGTGAAGAGTAAGACCATGCAGGGCTTTATAAACAGATACATATATATAAATATAAATATAAATATAAATATATATATATATATATATATATATATATATATATATATTCTTTTTCAGATTCTTTTCCCATATAGGTGAGTATACTTCCCTATAAGTAGGTCTTTGTTTCTGGGTCCGTGCTTAATGATCAAATGGAAGACTGCCTTCTGATCTTATTTCCTTTTCCTGAGTTCTCTTAATTGAATCATGAAAATATTACGCATAAAAAGAAGTCTTTGAGCTGGGCAGATATGACCACACGAGCGTTCTATGAGTCAGTTTACTCCAGAGCTTGATGGGTTTAAGTGACCTTTCTTATCCTTAGGAATCTGCCTCACTGTGAACCAAGAATATAGGCAATGTAGCAGATGATTTTTCTTCTTTTTTTTTTTTTTTTGCCGTACGCGGGCCTCCCACTGCTGCGGCCTCTCCCATTGTGGAGCACAGGCTCCGGACGCGCAGGCTCAGTGGCCATGGCTCACGGGCCCAGCCACTCCAGGCATGTGGGATCTTCCCGGACCGGGGCATGAACCCGCGTCCCCTGCATCGGCAGGCAGACTCTCAACAACTGTGCCACCAGGGAAGCCCTAGCAGATGAATTTTTCGTCTGATTTTTTTTGAACAGAGAGTAAACAATGTTTCCATATAACAGGCTTTTGATGTAAACTTTTCATAATGGTGATTTCAGGCCATTTCAAGCTGATGGGCTCTTTTAGACCAAAGGGAAACCACTGAAAGTCTTTTTAAAGTAAAATGTTTTAGAAAGATCACTCTGGTATTGATGTGGAGAATAGATGTGGAGGCTTTAGACTAGAGATAGGGAGATCAGTAAGGCAACTGTTCCAGTGGTCCATCCCTGAAAAGATAATAGCTTGACGTGGGATGATGGGAACATAAACAGAGATGGCAGATGGATTTCTGAGAACTTAGGAAGTTAGACTCAACAGAACATGGAGATTGAGAGGCCGTTGGGAGCAAGAGATAGGAAGAAATCAAAAATAACTTCCAGGCTTGAGTTTGGCTTATTTAGTAAGTAGTGGTTCCACTCACTAAGAGAACATAAAATGGGATTCTGGTTGCTGAGGAAGATGACCAATCCACTGTTTTCACATGTTGAGTTGCCTACAAAACATCCAAATGGACCTGTCTAGTAGGTAGATGAATATATAAAGTTGATAGTCAGGAGATACCTGAGTAGAAGATGTAAGTTTGGATTTGGGAATCACCAGTATATAGCTGGAACTAAAGCTATGAGAGTGAATGAGAACACCAAGGGAGTGTACAAAGAATAAGATTATAGGGCAAAACAGATTCTCCATGATATACCAATGTTTTAGGGGTAAAAGAAAAAGGACCCAGGGTAGCCATAGAAGTCACAGGAAAACTAACAGACTGGAATTGTACAGAGATGAATATAAGAGAATAGTTCCAGAAGACAAATACAGATAATGCTGTCAGAGATCAAGAAAGATAAAGATTGAGAAGCATCACTGGACTTAGCAAGGAAGCTAGTAGTGGCCTGGGTCAGAGCAATGAAACAGAAACTGGACTGCAGTAGATTGGGAAGTGAAGAGATGAAGCAGAGACAGAAGTTTAGGCAACACTTCCAAAAAGTAAAAAGACAGAGCTGCCTCAGATGGGAGGGTCAGGGTGGAAGGTGGTGGGGAGGCATTTAAAAGACTATGCTCTGACTCCAATAAAGATGTTAAAAAAAAAACCAAAAAACTATGCTCTAAAAGATAGATGTGTCTTGAGATGTTGAAATGCTGGTGGAAAAGAGCACATAGAGAGTAAATGGTTGCAGATACAGGAGAGAGGAGGGTTAATCAGTGGACCAAGATCCCAGAAAAAGTTGGGTAGGATGGAGTCTAGAACTCAGATGGAAGGATTACCCTCAAACAGAAGTAGCAGCACTTTTTTTTCAAAAGGAAAGAAGGAAGAAAGGAAAGTTGTGGAATATCGAGGAAGCTTAGAAGATGTAATATTGAGGAAACTCCTGTCTGATGGCTCTAGTTTCTCTTTTTTTAAATTTATTTATTTTTGGCTGTATTGGGTCTTTGTTGCTGTGTGCGGGCTTTCTCTAGTTGTTGCAAGCAGGGGCTATTGTTGGTTACTGTGCGCAGCCTTCTCTTGTTGGGGAGCGTGGGCTCTAGGTGTGCGGGCTTCAGTAGTTGGGTTCTAGAGCACAGGCTCAGTAGTTGGGGGTTACAGGCTTAGTTGCTCCACAGCATGTGGGATCTTCCTGGACCAGGGCTTGAACCGTGTCCCCTGCATTGGCAGGTGGATTTTTTTTTCTTTTAAACACCTTTATTGGAATATAATTGCTTTACAATGGCGTGTTAGTTTCTGCTATATAACAAAGTGAATCAGTTATACACATATATATGTCCCCATATCTCTGCCCTGTTGCGTCTCCCTCCCTCCCACCCTCGCTATCCCACCCCTCTAGGTGGTCACAAAGCACCGAGATGATCTCCCTGTGCTATGCGGCTGCTTCCCACTAGCTATCTATTTTACGTTTGGTAGTGTATATATGTCCAAGCCACTCTCTCATTTTGTCCCAGCTTACCCTTCCCCCTCCCCGTATCCTCAAGTCCATTCTCTAGTAGGTCTGTGTCTTTATTCCCATCTTGCCCTTAGGTTCTTCATGACCAATTTTTTTTTTAGATTCCATATATGTGTTTTCATACGGTATTTGTTTTTCTCTTTCTGACTGACTTCACTCTGTATGACAGACTCTAGGTCCACCCACCTCACTATAAACAACTCAATTTCATTTCTTTTTATGGCTGAGTAATATTCCATTGTGTACATGTGCCACATCTTCTTTATCCATTCATCTGTTGATGGACACTTAGGTTGCTTCCATGTCCTGGCTATTGTAAATAGAGCTGCAGTGAACATTTTGGTACATGACTCTTTTTGAATTATGGTTTTCTCAGGGTATACGCCCAGTAGTGGGATTACTGGGTCGTATGGTAGTTCTATTTTTAGTCTTCTAAGGAACCTCCATACTGTTCTCCACAGTGGCTGTATCAATTCACATTCCCACCAACAGTGCAGGAGGGTTCCCTTTTCTCCACACCCTCTCCAGCACTTATTGTTTCTAGATTTTTTGATGATGGCCATTCTGACCAGTGTGAGGTGATACCTCACTGTAGTTTTGATTTGCATTTCTCTAATGATTAGTGATGTTGAGCATCCTTTCACGTGTTTGTTGGCAATCTGTATATCTTCTTTGGAGAAATGTCTATTTAGGTCTTCTGCCCATTTTTTGATTGGGTTGTTTGTTTTTTTGATATTGAGCTGCATGAGTTGCTTGTATGTTTTGGAGATTAATCCTTTGTCAGTTGCTTCATTTGCAAATATTTTCTCCCATTCTGAGGGCTGTCTTCTCATCTTGTTTATGGTTTCCTTTGCTGTGCAAAAGCTTTTAAGTTTCATTAGGTCCCATTTGTTTATTTTTGGTTTTATTTCCATTTCTCTAGGAGGTGGGTCAAAAAGGATCTTGCTGTGCTTTATGTCATAGAGTGTTCTGCCTATGTTTTCCTCTAAGAGTTTGATAGTTTCTGGACTTACATTTAGGTCTTTAATCCATTTTGAGTTTATTTTTGTGTATGGTGTTAGGGAGTGTTCTAATTTTATTCTTTCACCTGTAGCTGTCCAGTTTTCCCAGCACCACTTATTGAAGAGGCTGTCCTTTCTCCATTGTATATTCTTGCCTCCTTTATCAAAGATAAGGTGACCATATGTGCATGGGTTTATCTCTGGGCTTTCTATCCTGTTCCATTGATATATATTTCTGTTTTTGTGCCAGTACCATACTGTCTTGATTACTGTAGCTTTGTAGTATAGTCTGAAGTTGGGGAGCCTGATTCCTCCAGCTCCATTTTTCTTTCTCAATATTGCTTTGGCTATTTGGGGTCTTTTGTGTTTCCATACAAATTGTGAAATTTTTTGTTCTAGTTCTGTGAAAAATGCCAGTGGTAGTTTGATAGGGATTGCACTGAATCTGTAGATTGCTTTGGGTAGTATAGTCATTTTCACAATGTTGATTCTTCCAATCCAAAAACATGGTATATCTCTCCATCTATTTTATCATCTTTAATTTCTTTCATCATTGTCATAATTTTCTGCATACAGGTCTTTTGTCTCCTTAGGTAGGTTTAGGCAGGTGGATTCTTAACCACTGAGCCACCAGGGAAGTCCTCTAGTTTCTCCTAAAATGAGCAAGAAGGTCATCTTCTGTGAGTTAGGATTTGTTTCTGTAGACTTAATGATTATGTCCACATTTGTCTTTTTTCTGACTTCTCTAACAATTTGTTGTCACCCTACACAGGCTTCTGATTAAAACAAATCAGAATTATAGCAAGGAGTAGACATTGATTCTACAGAACGATGAGAATTTATTTATTTAACCAAGATCTGTGTGTGCCTACTATGTGCCAGGCACTGTTCTAGGCATAAGGACAATGGCAATAAATAAGGCAAAGGCTCTGCCCTCATGGAATTTTTATTCTATGGTTAGCAGATAAATAAATAAAACAAGATGGTTTCCAGTAGTGATAAGAGACAGGAAGAAAATAACAAGTAGTATGCCAAAGAGCAACTGAGGAGGAACTAAGAGTTATTTTGATACAGTGGTCAGGGAAGCCTGCTCTGAAGAGGTGGCTTTTAAGCTGAGACCTGAGATGCGAAAAGGCGCCACTCAAAGCTCTAGACTCTAGAGTCTACAAGGAGATCTTCTCTGGCAGTTGATGCAAAGTCTTTGGGCAAAATGAACTCATCTTGTTTGAGGTTCAGAAGGAGCAGTGTGGCTGAGGCAGAGGGGAGAAAATTAAGCTAGAGAGGAAAGTAAGGCAGATCCTAGTAGCTCTTGAAAGTCAAGATAAAGAGTGTATATTTCTTGCTTGTCAAAGTGTGCAGTCACTGGAGGACGTAAGTAAGGAAGCGATGTGATCTGATTCACTTCTTACTAGCACACAGTAAACTTAACCTCCATCCTAAAACTTGAGCAGATCTTGTGTTTTAAAAAAGTGAACTAAAACATATTACAGAGTTTACTATCAGTCTGCTTCTTGTGCCTCATAGGCTAAGAATTTTCATTTTATTTTGAGGAAAGTAAAAGTGAAAACCATGACCAATAGCATGCTGTGTTTCCCACCATCCCTTCAATCCAAACTATAAAGACAATCGTCATTAGGTCTTTTGCCAAGCCCTCTCCACCTGAATTATTTGAAAAACTTAAGGAATCATGAATGGAAAACTTATCACATTTTCCATCCATAATCAAGATGGTCTTCAAATTCAAATTTTACCAAGAAAGACCAACAGCCTGATAAAGATACTATAAATTTCACTCAGTATTCTTTTTTATTTTAAAAATTTAGATTCCAAACTATTATGCTTCTTTATATCCTGGTTAGTAAATATTAGACTTACTCATTTTCATTTGGTTTTTAGAAGTTCCGTATTTTAAATTCTAAAACCTAATGAATTATTAGCATTTTGAGGCATTACATTGCATAGTTATTAAGGGCCCAAAATACATAAACCATTACAATTATTAATATAATTCCTATATAATCTCATAAAATAAAATAAAAGCTATTGGCCGCAAAAGCTCCACATGACTATATTGTTATACTTTAAATTAATATAAAAGGAGAAAGAAAAGGATATCATGACAGTTTTTCAAGTTTAATGTTTTGATTTATCACTTGAACAAAGACACTGTTGCTAGGCTGATCTAATCTGCAGATGAAACAAAACTGAAAAAACAAATACTGAGTTGGATGGAAGAAGCAAATTCTCAAAACAGAGCAATGTACAGGGATGACAGGTCAAATCCTATCAGATGGAAATAAAACCATTAAAAGGATAGGATGGGGCTTCCCTGGTGGCACAGTGGTTGAGAGTCCGCCTGCCGATGCAGGGGACACGGGTTCGTGCCCTGGTCCAGGAAGATCCCATATGCCGCAGAGCGGCTAGGCCTGTGAGCCATGGCCACTGAGCCTGCGCGTCCAGAGCCTGTGCTCCGCAAGGAGAGAGGCCACAACAGTGAGAGTCCCGCGTACCACAAAAAAAAAAAAAAAAAAAAAAAAAAAAAGGATAGGATGGGGAAATGTGTCTCAATTAACAGCCATTGTACAAAGTTAAATACTAGAGATCTTAGCTGTAAGCCCAGTGATTCAATATAATCTTACATAAATTCAGCAGAAGTATTTCAGAGTCTCACATAAGGAAGCCCATGATCTCTTTCTACAGCGCACTGAGTGGATCTTTCCTAGAGTATTTAATTTTGTCCTCAGGACCAAATCAAGAGTGATAATTGCAAACTGAAATGCATGCAGACAAGATTTATAGTTTGGCAAGAAATCATGTGAGGAAATACAAAGACATTTGAGGTCACTGGGCTGGAAAAAAGAAGAAACTAAGGAGAACTGGATAGTGGCCTTTGCAAATACTACAGAACTTCCAAGGAGAAGAGGGATAAAATGTCTTTTTATGCAGCCCCAGATGGCAGCCCTTCAACCAATGGGTGGAAGTTACAAGGTGAATTATGAATCAAAATAAATACTTTCCAACAATGAGATGCATTATAAAATAGACTGGCTTCCTCAATCCATAGATAGTCCCCTGTCACATGAATCATTCAAGCTCAGATCAGACACCCGGACTGAGGCTATTGTCTGGGTTAGGATTAGATCAGCTGTTGTTTATGATCCTTTTCCATCTTGAGGTTTTACATATACTGTTAGAGCTTTGTAACTAACATGATAGTGATACATGTTAAGAAAAAGTTCCTCAAGATACTACAGTATTTGCTAAATAGTTATTTATGGCAGAAGGTAGATATTGAAAGACAATTCCAGTTATGTTACAAAAATAATCAGGGCTTCCCCGGTGGCGCAGTGGTTGAGACTCCGCGTGCCGATGCAGGGGACATGGGTTCGTGCCCCGGTCCGGGAAGATCCCACATGCCGCGGAGTGGCTGGGCCCGTGAGCCATGGCCACTGAGCCTGCGCATCCGGAGCCTGTGCTCCGCAAGGGGAGAGGCCACAACAGTGAGAGTCTCGCGTACCGCAAAAAATAAAAAAAAATTTAAAAAAAAATCAGTGAACATACCTTCCATTAATATTTCCCCACATATCTTTGGGAAATTGTTTAAATGTCTCCACAACAATAAAAGTCACATGGGTGATGTTACTAAAAACCAAGCAATGAGCGTTGAGTATTGCTCCTTCATAGAGATGTTCCACTCCTTGTCAAAAGCCTAAAACTTCCTAGAAGGCAACTGATTACCACCAAGAAGTTTCAGGATCCAAAGCACTGGAACCACCAGAACAAGCCAAATTTAGGATGTTGGCAACAGAATTCCCAAGGAGAGTCTAAGCCATTCCAATGAATAAAGTCACTGAACTGACTTACTTGTAACCCATTATTATACATTTTCTTCTAGGTGGGAAAATAAGAGTTTGAGCGCTTACTCAAAAATACACATTTTAGGGACTTCCCTGGTGGTGCAGTGGTTAAGAATCTGCCTGCCAATGCAGGGGACACAGTTCAATCCCTGGTCTGGGAAGATCCCACATGCTGCTGAGCAACTAAGCCTGTGCGCTACAACTACTGAGCCTGCGCTCTAGAGCCTGCGTGCCGCAACTACTGAAGCCCGCACGCCTAGAGCCTGTGCTCCACAACGAGAAGCCACCACAATGAGAAGCCCGCGCACTGCAACGAAGAGTAGCCCCGGCTCGCTGCTACTAGAGAAAGCCCACATGCAGCAATGAAGACCCAACACAGCCATAAATAAATAAATAAATAAATTTATTTTTAAAAACACATACATTTTAACCACTGATCATAAGATCAAGGTGAATAGCAGACCATATTTGGAGCCATGGGACCTGGTCATAAAAGATCTAGCATTCAAATGAGGCTCATTAATCAACCTCTAAAGCAGCATTTTCCAAATGGTAAAATCAGTATTTACAAAGAGAGAAAAGAATCAGTGGTCAGAATGTTTTGGAAACACTGTACTAATATAAAGCTACACTGCCTTCCTCACTGAAGGACTTCTCAGAGCTCTGTTTCCTCTGAAATTTCCAAGATAGTCTACGCAATGTACCAAATATATCCAATGTTTAGAATAAAGCACCTCAAGACACTACAGTATACCCTTTTAGGAAATAGTCTCAGAAGGTAGAGAATGGAGTGCAATTCCAATTACGGTGTGTAAATAAGATCCCCGTGAGCCATGGCTGCTGCGCCTGCGTGTCCGGAGCCTGTGCTCCGCAACGGGAGAGGCCACAGCAGTGAGAGGCCCGCGTACCGGGAAAAAAAAAAAAAAAACATAAATCATATATAACAAGTAATGTGCTGGTAAACTTTCAACAACCAGATCCCTGAGAAGTGAAAAATACATGCATGTATGTACAAACATAAATTTATCTTAAATACACAAGAAATAATAATAAAATATAAAACACTCTATTATAAATTTCATATGGCCAATTAATTCTCACAAAATACGTTCTTGACTTTTGGCAAACTGTTAGATCTATAGCCAACCTATGGTTGCAAATACTGAATAAGCATAGCTCCAAACTAAATGCTGGTTGATATCCTAGTTTGTTTTCACGAGCAAGACGTAAGAGCAACAATGAAGCGGTACGTCAGAACATGCTGAGCAAATTTTTATTCAATTAGATAACAGGTTTGAATGCTGGAAAACTATTTCTTCAATTTTTTGTGCTTTTCACAATATGATGCCTACATAAACAATACATTTTTAAGTCTAATTTGCTCTATTAACATTTTCTCCACCACCTCCTTAAGTCTAGACAATCAACAAAACAATAAACTGAAGCCCTGATTTATAGTGTCTTCTGGTGTCTATGGTGTAAATATTCTTACCCCGCTCAGTTTCAGGCTCTGAACATGCTGTCACTGAATGCAGAGCTGGGAAGAAATGCAGAGCAGTGTGCAATTATATTTTCACCACAAAGATACAATAGATGTAAATAACCTCCAGGGTATAAATAAATACAAAATATAGTAAAATAATTAGGAAGAAATGAGTTTTGAAAACTTACTACTTTTGTTTAATATAATTGTGTTTATATAATTTAATCTTTAATAATGACTATATTGAACAACCAGCTCAATAAACTCCTGTACATTGCAGTGATATCTTACCGATGGCAACATAAGTCATTCCCAACTTCAGTCCCCTCTACAAGAAGACCAACTAGTAATTATCCACAGACACCACTGTGAAAATTCCAGAACCATGGGGTAAGGCTGAAGTACTCACCTTGGACAACAGAGACCTCGGAGGACCACATAATAAGGGTAAGAAAGACAGCTACACTTTGACCGAATCACCCTTTCCCCATACCGGCACAGCACCATATGGACAGGGCCCCCTGTGTCATTGGTTTCTTCCATGAGAAAAAGGAAACCCAAGGTGCACATTCAGCTTCCCCAGCACTGCAGGACACTTCCTGGGAGACCCACTCAAATATCACCTCACAAGGATCACTGGGGAATCTGCAGGGCTAAGAAGGGAGACAAAGCTTACAGTAACCAGCACTCAGATCTTAGTGGACTGCATTCTTGCTCACAGCAGCTCAAGTAGAGATTCCAGACAAAGGCTCTGCCTTTCTGCAGAGCCAATGCAGTGGCCCCATCTGGACAGAAGCTCAGTTGGAAGTCCTGTCTGATTCTGCCAGCCAACAGACCACAGCAGCATCAAGCCCATTCTAAAGCCCCACCTGGGCAAGAAAGCAAATTCCCAGTCCCACTCAACTTCTGACCATAGCCTCTAGTCCCACTCCCGTGGGAAGTATGGCTACAGATGACCAGTAGCTGTGTAGCACATCCTAGGGCCACCCAGGCAAGGATCCAAGTCAGCAGCCCTGCCCAAATACTGAGCATATCCTCTGGCCCCATAAAAACAGGGAGCATGAAGAGTGACACTCAGCAGCCTTGAAGCCCTGTTTATGGTATCGCCCAGCTGTGGATCACAGCCTAAAACACCAACCATCACTGGAGCCTAGCATACGGCCCTACCTAACTGCTGAACACAGCATGTGGCCTCGCTCAGGCAGGGAGCCCACCCACGACCCTGTTCAATCACAGAGAATAGCCTGCTACCCCACCCAGCCAGCCAGTCTTCCCAGTGACCTCACCCAGCAGCAGAGCACAGCCAATGGCCTACCTGATCACAAAGCCCAGTCTGAAGGCCTGCTCAACTTTGGGGCACAGGCTGCAGCCCTGCCCTTTCAGGGACTCCAACCACTGGCACCACCCTGCCAGGGAACACAAGCAGCAACTTTGTACAACCAGGAAACCCACTAAGCCACCCTGCTTGGATGTGGATCCAGTTAGCAGAGGGAAGATTAGAGCAGAAATATCAAAAAAAACAAAGAACCCAATCAAAAAATGGGCAGAAGACCTAAACAGACATTTCTCCAAAGAAGACACACAGATGGCTAAGAGGCACAGGAAAAGATGTTCAACATCACTAATTATTAGAGAAATGCAAATCAAAACTACAATGGGGTATCACCTCACATCAGTTAGAATGGGCTTCATCAGAAAATCTACAAACAACAAATGCTGGAGAAGGTGTGGAGAAAAGGGAACCCTCTTACACTGTTGGTGGGAACGTAAATTGACACAGCTACTATGGAGAACAGTATGAAGGTTCCTTAAAAAACTAAAAATAGAACTACCATATGACCCAGCAATCCCACTCCTGGGTATATATCCAGAGAAAACCATAATTCAAAAAGACACATGCACCCCAATGTGTACGGCAGCACTATTTACAGTAGCCAGGACATGGAAGCAACCTAAATGTCCATCAACAGATGAATGGATAAAGAAGATGTGGCACATATATACAATGGAATATTACTCAGCCATAAAAAGGAACGTAATTGGGTCATTTGTAGAGACGTGGATGGACATAGAGACTGTCATACAGAGTGAAGTAAGTCAGAAAGAGAAAAACAAATATTGTATATTAACACATGTATGTGGAATCTACAAAAATGATACAGATGAACCTATTTGCAGGGCAGGAATTGAGACACAGACATAGAGAACAAACATATGGATACCAAGGGGGAAAGCGGGTCTGGGATGAATTGGGATTGACACATATACACTGTTGATACTATGTATAAAATAGGTAACTAATGAGAACATACTGTATAGCACAGGGAACTCTACTCAATGCTCTGTGGTGACCTAAATGGGAAGGAAATCCAAAAAAGAGGGGATACATGTATATGTATAGCTGCTTCACTTTGCTGTACAGCAGAAACTAACACAACATTGTAAAGCAACTATACTCCAATAAAAAAATTTTTTTTTAAAGATTAGAGCAGAAATAAATGAAGCAGCGAGTAAGATAGCAATAGAAAAGATGACCAAAACTAAGAGTTGCTTGAAAAGTTAAAATTGGCAAACCTTTAGCTAGATTAACCAAGAAAAAATAAAGAGGACTCCAATAAATAACTCCAGAGTAAAAGAGGAGACATTACAACAGATAGCACAGAAATACAAAGAGACTACGGTGAACAATTTTACACCAACAAATGGGACAACCTAGAAGAAATGCATAAATCCCTAGAAACATACACTCTACCGAGACTGAATTATGAAGAAAGAGAAAATCTTAACAGACCAACAATTAGTAAGGAGGTTGAGTCAATAATCAAATAATTCCCAACAAAGAAAAGCCAGGACAAGATGGCTTCACTAGTGAATTCTACCAAATATTTTCAGAATTAACGCCAATCTTTCTCAAACTCTTTCAAAAAATTGAAGAAGAGGGAATACCCTCAAATTCATTTTATGAGGCCAGCATTACCCTTATATCAAATTCAGATAAGGATACTACAAGAAAAAAAAAGACTACAGGCCAAGACCCCTGATGAACACAGATGCAAAAATTCTCAACAAAATACAAGCAAATTGAATTAAACAGTTCATTAAAAGGAACATCCACCATAAACAGATGGGATTCACCCCTGAGATGCAAGAATGGTTCAACATATCAAGTAAGTGTGATATTTCACATTAATAGAATGAAAGATATGATCATCTCAACAGGTACAGAAAAAACATTTAACAAAACTCAACATCCTTTCATGATAAAACCTCTCAAACAATTGTGTATAGGAAAAATGTACTGCAACATAATAAAGGGCAAATATAGGACAAACCCACAACTCACATAACTCAATGGTGAAAGGCTGACAAAGAATAAGACAAGGGTGCCCATTCTCACCACTCCTATTCAGTACAGTACTGGAAGTCCTCACAGAGCAATCAGTCAAGAAAAAGAAATAAAAGGTATCCAGATCAGAAAAGAGAAAGGAAAATTGTGTATGTTTGAAGGTGACATATCTTATACATAGAAAACCCTAAAGACACCACTAAAAACCTGCTATTACTAATAAGTGAATTTACAAAGTTAAAGAATACAAAATCAATATAGAAAAATCAATAACTATATACTTGAAATTTTCTAAGAGAATAGATCTTCAAGTTTTCACTACACAAATAAAAACCTGATAACTAAGTGAAGTGATGGATGATTTAAATAACCTTATTGTAGCAATCATTTCACAATATATGCATAAATCATATTGTATAACTAAGAACTTAGTTATACATCTCAATAAAACTGAAAAAAATAAAATTAAATTTGTGTGTAATAATTAAAAATAAATTCCTGAACATTTAACGATCAACTCACCTAATATGAGCTCTAGTATACCACTCATTGGACCAGAAAAACCTTTTTTAATCTCTCTGAACATCATTTGGGCCCAGTATCCTCTGAAACTCACTTTAAGAAATATTGCTTTAAAGGAGCCCTCACAAGGTATGTAGACTATGTTCTCCAGATGTGTGTACTTTCCCCACCTAGCATTAAAAAAAAAAAAATTCTTACACATGTACCTCCAATTTATATATACACGATTTCTTTAATTTCTTTTCATAGCCATATTAGAACTTGTTAAATATAACTCTTGACATACAAAAATAGCCTTTAAAGTTTAAAATATCTGTTGAGGGCTTCCCTGGTGGCACAGTGGTTGAGAGTCCGCCTGCCGATGCAGGGAACACGAGTTCGTGTCCCAGTCCGGGAAGATCCCACATGCCGCGGAGCGGCTGGACCCGTGAGCCATGGCCGCTGAGCCTGCGCGTCCGGAGCCTGTGCTCCGCAACGGGAGAGGCCACAACAGTGAGAGGCCCGTGTACCGCAAAAAAATAATAATAATAAATATATATATATATATCTGTTGAATTCTGCATGTTTTGCTCATTTAATGTTCATGGTATAATAAACTGGTTAAATTAAAATCAAGTATTTTTATTTATGCAATATAGAGTACACAAAAACTTACTCATCAGATTCATTTACAAAGCATATTTACAAGCATGTCTACCCTGAAAATTATAACTGTAGGGGTTTCAGTTCAGACAAAAGTGAAAATCACTTAAGTAACAGCAGTTGCATAAACTGATAATGAAAGGGAACCATTTAAAGTTCCCTTTGAAACAAGGCAAAAACAAAACAGAAGGCCTAAGTTTCTTGCTGGAGCTCTGATGTTCTGTAATTGATTTGTTTGAAGGTTAGGTCAACCCTGCTGATAGAACATTTCTAAATTTAGATTATAGTGGTATAGAGAAATCCAGCCAATGGGGGAGACTGCTGTGAAAAACTTCTTGCTGGACAGTCATCTCTCATTGCTAAGACTAGATAAGGTGAGCCAGGAAACCTGGTAGTGGAAAGTGACCTTAAATGGTGGGAAACTCGGGATTCATATATATTCCTGGAGGAGGGGATTCAAAAGCAAGTTGCCTCCCCATGAACAGTTTCCTTAGATATAATGGCACCACTGGACCTCGTATTCGAGCGGGAGGCAAGTGAACATACCCTGAAAGCAAAGCTGAGAGCCTGAACAGGAGACAGAGACGCCCACCTTTCAGAAGATGAACTCATTCACTGGGGAGGGACCACAGGCAAAATGCTTGCTGCCAAATGCTCAGTTTGAAAGTCACTCATTGAATGATGACTTTTCTAGCCTCTTCATGCTTATAATGGCATCCATCAACTCATCATTTTTCGAGAATTTGGATTTCTCTTCTTTCAACTCTTTTTCAAGGAAGCTTCATGCTTAAGTACAAAGTTTATTGTATCCAGGTTTTCATAAGTTTCCTCCAGACTTGGAGTTTTGATGATACTCTCTCAAAGCTGGGATCATTTAAAGATAATTCTAGTTCTTCATACTCATTTTTAATAAGACTAAGCTTGTCAAGAATTTTACATCTTTCTTCGATTTGTTCAGCAAGTTTTATGGCAAGCTGTTTTCTCCTTCTTACATAACACCCTACGTTTAACTGATCAAAAACTTCTGAACAAAAACAAGAGAACTATAAAAAATGCAATGACTGCTGTACCTACCACAACCTCCCAGAACCCAGTATCAAGTCTTTAGGCAACTCTACCCAAAACCACCTGCACACTCTCAAAGACCAGCCCCAAGTAAAGTTTTACTTCCTTCTGCAGATCTGGTGTCTCCTAGCAGCACTCTTAACAGATCTCCCTACCGTAGTCATGGCTTAATCAGGCCACAGAGGACACCACCACAACCAATACCACCACATACCATTTTTCCAAGAACCCAAATCCACATTGAACAACCAGAAGAAACCAAGGGAGGACTGTTTAGAGGTAAGGACAAGGATGGCGAAGAATTCATATGCCCATTCAATGCCTAATGTTTCATCGTTTCTCTCCTTTTGAAATCAGTATTTTAAAGAATATAGAGAAGAATGTCCAAATCATAAGTGCATCATTTGATTATCAGAAATTGGATACATCCACATACCTACTGCCTTGGTCAAGAAACAGAATAATATCTGCCCCCTAGAAGCCTTGCTTGTGTCCCTTTGAAACCTCTGCATCTTCTTTCTTTATCAAAAGTAACGAAAATTCTGACATCTGATGCCACAGATTAGTTTGAGCTGTTTTTGAACACATAACACATACTCTGAGTCTAGTTCCTTTTGCCAAACCTTAAGTCTGCATGATTAATCCATGTCACACGTAGCAGTACTTTGTCCATTTTCATTACTGTATAGAATTCCACTAAATAAATATATCACAATGTATTTATTTATTCTACCATTGATGAACATTTGAGTCCTTCCCAGTTTCTATTACCAAAAAATATTGCTATGAACGTTTTATGTATCTTATCACTAATATTAAGTATGCATTTTTGTTGGCTAAATTCCTAGGAGTGAAATTGCTGAGTCAGCGGTTAGGTATATATAGGTAGATACTGCCAAATAATTTCCAGCGTGGTTGACTACCTTCTACTCCTACCAGCACTTACAAGAGCTCTGGCTGCTCTACATCCTCTCCAACTCGTTAGTGTTATTATCTAAATCTGGCCTTTCTGCATGAATTATAATTTTCAAATATTCACAATATTTTAAATACTGTGATTTTAAATTACATTTTCCCAATTACTAATGAAATTCAAAACCTTTATCTTTACTGCCCATCTGAATATCATCTTTTGCGAAGGGTTGTTACAGGTCTCCTGCCCATTTTTCTACTAGGTTGTCTTTTTCTTATTGATTTATAGGAATTGATTATATAAACCCTTGTTTGGTTATCTGTTTCAAGTATCTCCTCCCAAATGTGGCTTGTGTTTTTCAGTCTCTAAACTGGAACTTTTTATACACAGAAATTCTTAATACTGATATGATATGAACCAATTTAACAATCTTTTCCTTTAGAGTCAGTGCTTTTTGTATCCTCTTTTAAAATCTTTGCCTACTCCCAGGTCATGAAGTTATTCTCCTCAGTTACCTTCTATTGTTGTACCATTTATGTCTACTATCTGCCTGGATTGATTTTTGCATTGGTATGAGGTAGAAGTTAGGTTTTCTATTTTTCATATGGATATATAATTGACACAGCACCATTTATTGAAAACAAAACTGTCCTTTCCCCACAGACCTTAACTGCAAACTTTGTAATAAATTAGGTCTACATTTATTCGTGGATCTGATTCTGGACTGTATTCTGATTCATTAACATATTTATATATCTGTGAACCAATACCACACTGTCTTGATTACCATACTTTTATAAGTCTCCATCTGAAGTAAAATCATCCCAAACTACTCAAGATTGTCCCTGTTCTTGGTCCTTTGCCTTTCCATAAAGATTTCAGAATCAGGTTCTTAATTTCCACACAAGCACACATTAAAAAGAAAAACATTCTGGGTTTTGACAAATATAGACTTGAATCTATAGATCAGCTTGGAGAGACTGACATCTCATGAGTCTTCCAATTCATGAGAACAACATATTCCTTCATTTATTTAGGTCTTCCATATATTTTCAATGTTTTATTTTAAAAAAAAAAAAAAAGGACTGTGCAAAACTTTCTATTTCCTCTAGTGTCAGTTTTATAAGTTGTGTTTTTCAATAAATATTTCTAACATATTACTATCTTCAAATTTACTGCATTGAATTGTATAGTGATGCACCATTTTTCATTCCTGCAATTGTTCTTCTGTCTTTAGACAGTTGGAAAGTTTGGTGGGGACTTATGAATTTTATTAGTCTCCTCAAAAAACTGTTTGGCTTTGTGAATCTTCTCTATTAATTTTTATTGTATTTCTGAGTTTAACTTTATTATTTTCTCTACTCAGTAACTTTTTTTTTCTACACTTTCCATGTTTGTTTTTAACTTTGTTTCATAGAACCACTGATAATTGAGGCTTCTTTCAAGTATAGGATTTCTAACATTAAATTACATTTTCTAAGCATTTCTATAAAAAAGAAATGAAAAAGACACATACCACATTGTTTGCCATAAATTCATACACCAATACTCAGTAACTTATAATTTGCTACTCTTTTGCTGACTTTCTGAGAGAACATTCTTAGATAATTTATCTTCAGCCATTGTTCTTTTCTAATATAGGCATTTAAGACTATACATTTTCCACATATGGCTATAGCTATAGTCCTCAAGTCCTGATATGTCATTTTTATTATCATTCACTTTAGAATTGTGGTTTCCTCTTTGACCCATGGATAATTAAAAGTGTTTAACATATAGGGATTTCTCTAGTTACCTTTTCTGATTTCTAATTTAATTTTTCTGTGGAATTTAAATGTTTTAAATCCTTCAAAATTTGTTGAGAATTGGTTTATAACCTTGCAAAATGATCCATGTGCACTTGAATTGAGCTTATCTCCTGTCATTTGTAGGCATAGGATTCTACATACGTGTATCAGGTCATATTTATTACACTTTATTCAAATCTTTTAAATCAATATTGATTTTTGGCTTTTTGCTCTTTCAGTTACTGAGAGAGGTATGCTAAAATTTCCTAGGTTTGAGGATTTGTCTTTGGTAGACAGGTAAGTGGGTAGGTAGGTAGACAGATATTTATAGAGAGAGATATATAAATAGACAGAGATCAAAGACAGAGATGACATGCTGCATACAAAATTTGCATACAAAGTTAGAATTGTCTTATTTTTGCAACATTCTTTCTGTGTGCTTATATTTTAAGTCTGTCTCTTATAGAGTAGCATATATCTATTTTGCTTTTTATCTAGCCAGTCAACACAAGAGTATTTCACCTATTTACAATTAATAAAAGCACTGATATATTTGGGTTTAAATCTACCATCTTACTATTTGCTTTCTATTTGTTTCTCTTTCTTTATGATCCTCTTTCTCTCCTTCTTGCCTTATTTCAAGTTGATCATATATGGTATATTATTCTATATTTTCCTCTCAATTAGCTTGTTCAGCATATATTCTTATTCTAATAGATGTGGGTTCCCCCTAGAAGTTATAACATATATCTTCAATTATTGAAGTCATATAAATTAGTGCTTTAGTATTTTATTTTTAATGATATAAAGCCATATTGAATCTCACTAAAATATAACAGAGATGATATTTCTAGTGAGAGCCATGTGATTAAAGTACTTCATTATCTATGAAAATCCACGTTTAACACTTTGAGATACAACATTTAAAATATCTGATTTTAAACTCAAGTTTATTTCAATATTTGGCTGTCTTTCTTAAAAAACATATCTCAGGATGGTATGTAGATCCAAATGGAAAAGCTCCTCACACTTACTACAATCTGACATGTTTTTCAATCTCATCTTTCAATTAGGCAAAGATTTGTGTGAACATTTAGCTAGTACATTTTTATCCTCCCTGAATTCAATCATTTGTTTTTACAAACTAATTGAAAGTGTTGCATTCTTATTTTTAAAAAATTGTTTTGAACATGTGTGATATTATTCAACAAGTCAGAAAACGTTCTTTCCAATTTTAAGTATACCGACTGTTTAGACCATTTTCAGTAACAAAATCACATAACAATTATAACCTATCCAAATGCCATTTTTCCAGGTGCTCTTTCCATAACATGAGTATGTTTTGAAAAGCATTTACTTCCTCATTCACTATTAAAATATCACCTTTCTGATGAAGGGACCAGTTAAGAGTGTGTATTTTTAAAATATCTTTTAAGTAACGCGCTGAGGAGAGTTACTTGTAATCATATGAAAGGTCAGCAAATCTGGAGCATTTGTGTGTTTGTAAAAGAATAAGCAAAGCTCATCTTCTAGCCTTACATTTCCTTTAGGCAATTTGCCACAGGATCAAGAATAAACTTCCATGTGGTTAAAATTATGTTCACAGTCACTCTCCATCTCATTAGAAATACCACGAAGATGCAGTACTTAAAAAAGTCTTCCTTAAAAAAAGAAAAAGTTAACCACATCAATGACATTTCACCTGTGGTTCTTTCTCTGAATTTTACCCTCAGAATCCTTTATTTTTCTAAAATTCTAGTCAAAGCAGCAACAGCTTTTCCAGAAAATAATTGTTTTAAAGAAGTCAGTTAATCTATACAACATATCTTATCTGATATATTCTTTTTTATGGATCACAAAGTCATTCTTTTTAATTGAAACAGAACCTAATATATACCAGAAACTGAGACATGATAAAGCCAATTGCACATTGAAACAGCTATATATAGCAAACATCCCATGTTTGTTCTAATACTTGTTTCTTCAAATGATCAGCAATGTTTTCTCTGGGTTTTCAAATAGTATTTGCTGGCAAAGGAATGCATATTAGTTTATTGCCATATTGTTTGCCCTATATAACGTTAACCATTTTTACCACACCTGAAAGAATAAGGAATTTCCCAATATGTGGAATCTTTGGGTTTTTTTACTATTAACTTAATAAGTCTACTGACTGTCTACTACATGCCACATGCTGTTCTAGGATCTGAGGGTACAGCAGTGAACCAAGTAGAATAATAATAATGCCTGCATTCAGAAAGCTATTCTTTAGACCTCAAAAGATGTTTCTAAACATTTAACATGAAGTAAATTTTAGTAAAAGATCAAAGAGCTCCTGATTTTAAATATCACTGAAACTTCTACGGGTTTTTCTTCATGGTTTGGTTGCTTTATTTTTAATTGTCTTGTTAAGCACTTTGAAATCTTATTACCATTAATTCATATCTCAGGGCACAACATAACCTTGGGGTGAGATTCATCACTGACAGTAGGGGATGAAGATCCATTTTCAATAGTCCTTTTCTCAGTTTATCACTCATCTGATTAGATGGTCATTGTTTTGTCAACACTACCATTTTCTTAACGTATGTTTTGCATTATTAAGATGAAGTTAGTTCATGGTGTCTCTATAAATTAGGGCCCAAGCAATAAATAAACCATTCTAGTTATTTTAGCAGAGAATTTAACAGAGGAAATTGGTTCAAGGGGTGGAAGACTGAAAAGGGAAAAAGAGGCACTGTGGTCACAGAGAGAGTAACTCAGGAAGCAGCTTCCACTCCTGGGGCCAGGGATCCAAGGGAAGAGGATGAGCTTACCAGACCTAGGCGTCTGGAGACCCAGGACCCAGACCTCTGAGGGGATGGCCTGCTGGTCCCTCAGGCACCTGAGGGAAGAGTCTCACACCTCTGAGGAGGGGCGCTGCCTGGCTGCTGCTGCCGCCAGCATGATGCTGCTGGTTTGGGAGTGTGGAACCCACTGGGGTGACAACAGCAAAGTCAGCGGACAAACTGAAAGGAGCAAGTTCTTGCTCCCTCCTCCTGCCTTTCCGGTTGGCAGACCCCAGCAGGGAGCAGTGCACTAACAAAGCAGAAACGCGGTTTACAGCCTCCCAACCCCCACGTCCCAAAGCAGAGTGTACTGTGAGGCAGGAAACAATAGCATAATACCCGGTGGTGTCTCTGCAGAAATATTTTTAAACCACGTGCTCATTTTGTGAGTGTTAGTTTACTTAAAATGAGGCAATATAATTCACAGCATCACACAACGAGGCTACATAGTCTGCATTACGTCACGATGTATTAGAAGAAGAAAAATGCCTGTGAGCAGCACAGTGTACACCACTGGGTAGGAAACTCCCACCTGACGTACATAACATGTGACCAGCCAACGAATGGGCCAAGAAAGAAGGAGCCAATGCCAGTCTGGATAATGGATATAAGTAAAGATGAATGAATTTGGTTTTTAATATAAACTGTTGGATGGTCACGTAAAAACTGCTGCCCCTCCCATTGGACACCATTGGTCTAGGCCAGGGTTGGAAAACAAATGGCCCGGGAACCAAATCTTGCCAGCTACTTGCTTTTTAAATAAAGTTTTATTAGGACACAACTCTGCCTATTCACTTATATATTGCCTGTGGCTGCTTTCGCACTACAACAGCAAATTTGAATACTTGCTACAGAGACCATACGTCCTGCAAAACCCCAAATACTTGCTGTTTGGCCTTGTGCAGAGTAAGTCTGTTGATCTTCGCTCTAGACAGCAATGTCCAATAGAATTTTCTGAAACGATGTAAATGTTCTATATCTGCACTTTCTATTATGAGAGCTACTAGCCACATCGTGGCTACTAAGAACTTGAAATGTAGCTAGTACAACTGAGGAGCTAAATATTTAATTTTTATTTTAACAGCCACCTGTGGCTAGTAGCTACTGCTGTAGAGAATGCAGGAATAAATAGAAATAGGAAAAATGCCTGCTCTTGAGCCATCTGGAACTAATTTTTCATTATACCTCAGTCTTGGAGGAGGTATATTGGAGTGTGTTGGCATTTCTCTACCCCTGTGGTAGACGTGACTCATACACTCCAATCCTAATTCTTGTCTCCTTCCCAGCACAGGAACGATTATGATCCCTCAGCCCTTGGAAGTTAAGTGTAGCCACCTGACTGGTCCTGGAAAATCAAATGTGAGCAGAAATGACGTACATCACTTCTGGTCCAAAGCTCGTACGTGCCAGTGCTCAACCCTCCAGCGCACTCTTGCCCAGCACAGGCGAATAATGGAGGTACCCGTCTCCACCTGAGCCCCTGACAACTGTACAGAGGAAGGCTCTTCTCCAACCCCCACTGGACATGTGACATAAGGAATTTGTGAATTCTTTTGTCTTAAAGAACTGATGTTTGGTGGTTATTTTCTCACCCCAGCGTAACTTAGCCCCAACACAATCCCCTAATAGAGCATTTCAATGGCCTCAAAAACCCTTCCTTGCCCTCTTTGCCTAAAGTCTGCCAAATAAAGCTAGAGATACATTATGTAAGCCAGGAAGACAGGGCTGCAGAGGGGATATTCCATTAGCTCTGAGTTTCTGTAGAAACAGTGAGATCTCGGAGCTCTGTGCCACTGTGATTTGGAGCTGGCCTGTCACCTGATGCAATACATGACTTTTAATGGCCTACTCTGCCTCTTCCAGGTCCCTGCTTCCTTTGTACTGGTATATGGAGGGAGGGTTAGCTCTGGACTCAGGTAGATCTGAATTTGGGTCCTGACTCTGCCGTATAGCAGCTACATGACTCTGGATGTATCACTTGGCTTCCTTAAGCCTCAATTTCCTCTTGTTTGAAATGTGCATAATTAGAGCAACTTTTCCTGATTGTCCCAAGCATTAGCAATAATTTATAACGTCTGGTAGCATCTCTCTCATGCCTAAAACTATGCCGCGTGCTCTCCAGGTACAGCGCCTTTGCCCGTGATCCTCCTTTCCCCTGAGATTCACTAGTGTGCCACGCTGCCTTTCTTAAAGGGAAGTCCTTCTTACTCAGCAACACCTTTTCTTGCTGTATTAGTTGACCATAATGTCTCCATCTTCTGCACTCTGTCTTTCAACCCTTGGTAACTCCTACTCATCAATCAAAATCCAACTCAAATGTCACCTTCTCAATGAAAATTTCCCCCATCTGAAGCAAACTTCACCCTCCTCCCTCAACCCTATGGCTTCAATATTCACTTCTGCCACAACTCCATTGTGGTTTTCACTCATTCCCTTGAAAGCTCATTAATGGCTGGGCTATGGCTTTCTCGTCCTCACCTCCACACCCATGATCCTAGGCTGCCTCTATGCTTGTAGAATTCCTGGCATACAGAAGGCCATCAATAACCATAAGAAGCAAGGAGGAAAAGAAGGAGGAGGAAGAAAAAAGGAGGGAGAAGGGAAAGAAGGAGAAAGAGAAAGGAAAAATTAGGCAGCTCTGACTTCTATCAAGTAGAAAATAACCTGGAACTACAGTTTCCCCTTCCAAGAAAAGCATAGCTTCCTTTTAAAGCATTAGCTCAATAATCTTTCTCACTGATTCATGCAGAAATTCTTAAATGATTTTTTGAGTTGACAGGTAATCTATAAAAGGAAAGCGTTCATTGCAGGTTGATGAAAAGGAGGCAGCGTCTTTTCTTCCTCTCAGCTCTCATGCCCACATTTTCATAATTATTTATATTTCATCAATCAGTTAACTATAAAAGGCAATTCAAGAGGTGAAAAAGAACATACTTGGTTACCCACATTACTAAGGCCACCAAAGAAGGAATTGGCAGATATCGAACAGCTGAGGCCCAGCCCTAGTGGAGAAGAGCTTTCATAAATATCAAAACATCTAAAACAATAAATGCTGGAGAGGGTGTGGAGAAAAGGGAACCCTCCTGCACTGTTGGTGGGAATGTAAATTGATACAGCCACTATGGAGAACAGTATGGAGGTTCCTTAAAAAACTAAAAATAGGGCTTCCCTGGTGGCACAGTGGTTGAGAGTCCGCCTGCCAACGCAGGGGACATGGGTTCGTGGCCCGGTCCGGGAAGATCCCACATGCCGCGGAGCGGCTGGGCCTGTGAGTCATGACCGCTGAGCCTGCGCACCCGGAGCCTGTGCTCCGCAACAGGAGAGGCCACAGCAGTGAGAGGCCCGCGTACCACAAAAAAACAAAAACAAAAACAAAAACACCTAAAAATAGAACTACCATATGACCCAGCAATCCCACTGCTGGGCATATACTCTGAGAAAACCATAATTCAAAAAGAGTCATGTACCAAAATGTTCATTGAAGCTCTATTTACAATAGCCAGGACATGAAAGCAACCTAAGTGCCCATCAACAGATGAATGGATAAAGAAGATGTGGCACATATATACAATGGAGTATTACTCAGCCAAAAAAAGAAACGAAACTTGAGTCATTTGTAATGAGGTGGATAGACCTGGAGTCTGTCATACAGAGTGAAGTAAGTCAGAAAGAGAAAAACAAATACCATATACTAACACATATATACGGAATCTAAAGAAAAAAATGGTACTGAGGAACCTAGTGTCAGGGCAGGAATACAGACATAGAGAATGGACTTAAGGACATGGGGGCGGGGAGGGGGAAGCTGGGGCGAAGTGAGGGTAGCACAACATATATACACTACCGAATGTAAAATAGCTAGCTAGCGGGAAGCAGCAGCATAGCACAGGGAGATCAGCTCGGTGCTTTGCGATGACCTAGGGGGGGTGGGATAGAGAGTGTGGGAGGGAGGCTCAAGAGGGAGGGGATATGGGGACATGTGTATGCATATGGCTGATTCACTTTGTTGTACAACAGATACCAACACAGTATTGTGAAGCAATTATACTCCAATAAAGATTTAAAAAGAAAAAAAGGAATGAGGAAGAAGGTGGTTATTACCCCCTCCGAACTTTTCCTTTGATTATAACACTGTAGCCCACTAAGTTCTCGGGCAGCACCCTCTCCCCCGCCCGCTTGTAAGCCTCACAAGCGTCCTATTCTAATAAATCACTTCGTATCTTAAAAAAAAAAAAGCATGTCAGAACTTTATTCCAAACACACTTTCTCTTTGGGGGGAAAATGGCCCCAGCAACACACTATAATAAAACATTGAATTTCTTTTAAATAGAAAAAAATCAAACCCTTTGACATGTAGCTTAAAAATGGAAAAAGAATCTTATAAGCACTTCTGGGGGGCAAAAAAGGTTGTAGCCAGAAATCAACAATTTCTCCTTGCCACTGCCCCAAATATACCACGGGTCCAACTCCATGGCGGGTACAAGGGGAAGGTTATTCCTCCTAGTAAAGGACATGGAAGTAATGACAAGAAAGAGAAAGAAACTAATATTGGTTACTATGAAACTACTCAAGGAAAATCAGGGCTGAATTATTTATGTCTAAGTTTAAATGTTCCCTTGCTGGTTTTAGCTGTCAGGAAGTCTAAAAAGAAAGTTATAAAATTTCCTCCCTCCAGCCAAGAGGAATGCCCCTCTGAAAAAGTGGCCCTTGGAGATGAAGCCCCAGAAGTTTCCAAGGTATGGCGCAGAGCTCAGGGTTAGGTGAGGTGGAAGTTTAGATGAGAAGTATTTCCAGGTGGGCAAAATGTCAGCACTATCAAATTGCTCTGGGACAACAGTAGCCAACAGAAAATTATCTGTCATCCTCAGCAGTCCTTCCATGATTTTTCAGAGGCCAGATGTCTCTCAATTTGTAAGATGGTCAGCAATTGTGTGCAGTCAACCACACTCTCTCCATTTGAAATAATGAAAGAGACCAAAGTTCAAGAGAGAAGGGTCAACCTGAGCCCATTCAGCATCTCGGGAAGATTTCTACTTCTTTATTAAATGGATTGCACAGATTGGGTCTCAGCCTAACCCGGTGACGTTCTCCTGAAGGTCGCCGTGTGCTAAGGGTGGGGATTCAGCATTCACAGTGAGGTGAGCGAGGAGCCAAACCCTTGTGACCAAAATGCATTGCTCTCAGGTGCCTGAGAGAGAGATTTTGTGACCCCATTCATCAGTGAACAGCTGGATGGATGGTCAAACAGAGCAGAGCACTGTAGGTTTTCACATCCACAGAAATCAGCTACTGTCATTCTTGGAAGACTACGAATATTATCATAGATATTCTATAATAATAGAATATCTATGTGCAAGGCCTGTGCCTATGGCAGTGAGACTCTCAGACACCATCAGTTATGCTAGAGAATCGTGGGGGAAATTACTCGAATATCCCAGTACTCTCCACTGGGAGGACAAATTGTCGAACGGAAGTAAAATCAAGTGTGCAAGCACCAGAATGTTAAAAAATTGGTTAAGAACCAAGGAAAGGTTCTCAGTGGAGAGAAATATACCATTAGCTACTCATAATTAAGTGACTAAGTACAGTGAAATATAGTAAATTGCCTCTACTATAAATCAACTCATCTCTCCCAAAATACAGTAATATATAAAGTAGAAATCTGATAACCTTTCTGTGATCTTCCTAAGACTGATATAAATCTAGCCTCTGTGCTTTGGCAGTATAATTCGGATAAGCACACATCCTGATTTACCTGAGACAGTTTTGGTTCCTGCCTAGTGTCCCAGCATAATTATTAACAGCAATCTCTTTCATTCTCCAAAGTGACCCAGTTTGGACAATTACATGGTCATATTACTCATAAAGGGTTTCTGCTGAATTATATATGCTTTGTTACTTCTTATTTGAAAGGCAAAGGGAGTTTCTCTGTAAACAGTAAAAGCTTCAATATAATACCACATGTTACATAAAAGCATAAATAAGTTTAGCCTCACAACTGGACAACAGAACAGTGCATAACACGACACTGAGATTAAGCTAAATAAAATTATCCCCAATGCCTTTACCAGTGAAATTTCTCCCTCTAGCTCTCTGGGGTCACTGGCCCTTTTTAATTCGACATAATTGATGTCATCTTGTAATACCAACCTGGGATTTACGGTAAGAAGAGAGAAATGCTACTGACAAAGCTCACATCTGTGGTGTATATGTTAATGGCACGTGTTGTTTCCCCCCCACCACTTAAGTCTTCCTTTGAACATCTTCCACGTTTCAAGTTATGCCTTCAAAATTGCTCAAGACAGCTGGGACTGTTGCCTGTTTCATGTTAATTATTTTTTGTATTTCGGTCTCTGCTGTTATTACCACTTGTTCATTGGTGGCTCTCATTATCATAATATTTGTTTGTCTCTCTAAATAAGCTAAATACCAAGATTCTGAAATGCAGTAATATACAATACAGTAATATAAACCTTCTGAAGGAAATGAAAATATTGGAAAATCACCATAGGAAATTTTGTTCCTGAAAACTACTTACAGGAATAGATTCTCATGACAGAGTTGAAGAAAAAGAAGACATTGAAATGAGGCATCTTCTTGACTGGAAAATGGCAGGTGAGGGTTAGGGAAGACACTGAAGGTCAAGTGACAGGATACTGAGCCTGGTTCCCTTACTGCCCATGGTCTGTAGGGGGACCCTGGCCTTAGTGGACAGCGTGAGAAAGGACCAACTGGGGAGGCCTTGGCTTCTCTTACATCAATCCAGTGCTCAGGACCAATGAGATTCCACAACACCTCCCTTGGGTGACAGGACCACACCATGGACATAGCCCAAAGCATGATGGAGCCTTAGCCCTAAGGATCTGGAGAGAGATGCATGCCAGTCAGTTCTCCAACTCTTTCTCCCCAGTGACCACTTCCACCAAACTATCACCACAGCATCTTGCTCAACCCTGTGCCCCTGTGGTCCTCTCCCATAGGATTTGTCATCCAAGTTCCCACTGTAGACAGCAGTAATGACAGACCCAAACAATTACCTACTCAATAAAAAATGGAACAGTAGCAATGGACCATTAGCAGTGAAAAGCTTGTTTTTCATGCATTGAACGCCAAAGAAGTACCATCCTGATTCAAGATCTAGTCTTTTCCCTGGGCAAGATACTCTTTAATATGGAGAAAAGGAAAATGAGAGAATCCATTGGCATAATGTGAGCCAACAGAGAAATCAACCCATGAGTCAGATAAACACATTAGTATTGGCTCTAAAAAGGAAGTGGTCATAGAAACCTCCTCCTGATTTATCATTATTACCATTCACTCATTTACAAGCAGAAGGTCATCCTCTTTATATGTGCCTTGCTGGGGGAGCAGTCACGAGGCGTAGGTGATATATTAGACCCTACAGAAGTCCTTTTTGACATAATGTTTGAATATTAAATACTAATTAGTTTTTAGTATGGTTTCAGTATTTTCTGAGATTGATTTTCTTGTAAAAAAAAAAAGAGAACATGGAGGGCAGAGAAGAAGGCTGTCACTATGGCAAATTCTTCATTTTTCTCATTTCTATAAGACTCGTAACTTTCACCTTTTAAAGAATTTACAGATTTTGATTCTTTTACAGTACTGAAGGCTTTATCCACACATATTACTTCTCCGAGAATAATCTTTTCTTCTTTCTAAGCACTTTTATAAACAGGAACTCAGTTAGACTTCATAACAACCCCATGAGACAGGCACTATTATAAATGGAGAAAACAGAGCCAGAAGGGTTAGGTAACTTACCTGAGAGCATTCCGAGTTTGAATTTAGAGTTAAACTCTTAACTAGTACACCAATTTCCGTAGTCAGGGAAGGGCTGTGTCTATCAGAAGGAGGTTTCATCAACGTGCAATATAACACAGGCAACCAATATATAAAAGCAGCTCCAAATACAATTTGATTCAATTAAGCAAACATTTATTGAGCACCTATTACATAGCAGACATTGTGCTATGTGTCAGGACAAACAGATTTATTAGACAAGGGGTATTTTAGGGAGGAGAGACTAAATACATTTGAGAAAAGGAGGAGATGGTGGGATCCATCAAGCATCCTGGGGATCAGAAAGGAAGAGGTGCAAAGGAGAACTAGACACATCTTACTATTTTGTTAAAACCTATTTTTCCATGATTAATCTCTTTGCTTTGGGCTACAATACACTCATCAACACAAGTTTATCAGCATTGATATATAAGAGAGACACAGTTCAGAATTTCCATCTGACTCACAAACAATTAAACGCAGTGTTAAAAATAAAATGTGCTCCAAAGACAGACATATGGGTCAATGCAACAGAATAGACAGCCCAGAAATAAACCCAGACACCTACGGTCAATTAATTATCGCCAGAGGAGGCAAGAATATACAATAGGGAAAAGATGGTCTCTTCAGCAAGTGGGGTTGGGCAAGTTGGACAACCACATGTCAATCAATGAAGTTAGAACACACCCTCACACCACGCACAAAAGTAAACTCAAAATGGCTTAAAGACGAAAATAAAGACATGACGTCATAAAACTCCTAGAAGAGAACGTAGGCAAAACATTCTCTGACATAAATCGTACCAATGTTTCCGTACATCAGTCTCCCAAAGCAACAGAAATAAAAGCAAAAATAAATAAATGGGACCTAATCAAACTTAAAAGCTTTTGCACAGCAAAGGAAACCATAAACAAAATGAAAAGACAACCTACGGACTAGGAGAAAATATTTGCAAATGATGCGACCAACAGGCGCTTAAGTTCCAAAACAAACAGCTCATACAACTCAGTAACCAAAAAAACCCAAACAACCCAATCAGAACATGGGCAGAAGACCTAAATAGACATTTCTCCAAAGAAGACATACAGATCGCCAACAGGCACACGAAAAGATGCTCAACATCACTAATTATTAGAAAAATGCAAATCAAAATTACCGTGAGGTACCACCTCACACTGGTCAGAATGGCCATCATCAAAAAGTCTATAAATAACAAATGCTGGAGAGGGTGTGGAGAAACAGGAAGCCTCCTGCACTGTCGGTGGGAATGTAAACTGGTGCAGCCACTGTGGAAACCAGTATGGAGGTTCCTCAAAAAACTAAAAATATAGTTGCCGTATGATCCAGGAATCCCACTCTTGGGCATATATCTGGACAAAATTATAATTTGAAAAGATACATGCACCCTTATGTTCATAGCAGCAGTATTTACAACAGTCAAGACACGGCAATAACCTAAATGTCCATCAACAGATGAATGGATAAAGAAGATGTGGTACATATATGCAATGGAATATGACTCAGCCATAAAAAAGAATAATCCCATTTGCAGCTACATGAATGGACCAAGACATTATCATACTAAGCAAAATAAGTTAGAAAAACATAGACACGTGCCATATGATATCACTTACATGTGAAATCTTAAATATGACACAAATGAACTTAAGTACAAAACAGAAACAGACTCACAGACATAGAGAACAGACTTGTGGTTGCCAAGAGGGAGAGGGGGCCGGGAAGGGTCGGACTGGGAGTTTGGGATTAGCAGATGCAAACAATTATGTATAGAATGGATAAACAACAAGGTCCTACTGTATAGCGCAGGGGACTATATTCAATATCCTGTGATAAACAATATTGGAAAAGAATATGAAAAAGCATGCATACACACACACACACACACACACACACACACACATATATAGCTGAATCACTTTGCTGTATGCCAGAAACTAACACACCATTGTAAATCAGCCGTACTTCAATAGTTGACATAAATAATAAAAAATAATTAAAATAATATTGAGTAGAGTTCCCTCTGTAATAACATATACGGGAGAAGAATCTGAAACAGAATGGAGATATAGATATATAGATATGATATACAACTGAATCCCTCTGCTGTACACCTGAAAGTAATACACTGTAAATCCACTATACCCCAATATAAAATAAAAAGTAAATTTAAATAAATAAAATGTGCTCATATATCTGAATCTGATTCCCCCACCTCCCTATCCTCTCACCCAAAGCTTCCTTTTCAGTGGCTCCAAAGAGAGATGTTTTTCCCTCTCAGCCTTTTCAGTCAAGGTTTGTACACATTTATCAACTCTGGAGTTTCCAGGTCGGGATGTCTGTCATTTAACCTTCATCCCCCTTGAATTTTCATCCTGATAGGTCTGGATTAAACCACAGACTGATAAATGAGCACTGCTTTGGCGACACAAAAGAGCAGTCATTAAGGAAACCACTCTGAAGGTATGAATCAAAGCCAGGGATCTTTTGGGTTTTTTCCCCCTTCTTGTTCACAGATTGCCTGCAGTAATACGTTTTTATTATTTGTATTTATTTCTTTTTTTTTCTCCTTCAGTTTCCAAATGGTTTTCATCATCATTTCCCACTTGTTTTTCTAAAAGAATAAAAGTGTGTACTGACGGCAGACAGCCCTGTGTTTATGGCACTAATGTGGCTAGCAAAAAAGCATTTTACCAATTTGAATTTAATCCAGGACCGGGAAACCAGGGAAAAAAGGAGAATGAATGAAGGTTAAGTAACAGGCCCCCTGATGTGAATAGCATGTTTCACTCATAAAGACTTAGGATAATGAGGGAGGTGATGTTTTTCCCCTAAGGCAACTGTTTTGCTAAACTGAAGCTCCATAAGAGGGGGCATTCCTTCTATTTATTTAGCTTACAGTTTTCCAATTATTTAAGCCACCACCCACTTACATATGGTGCTTGATTTCTTTTTAGTTTGGGAAGCCACACACTATCTTAACCCTTCTCTGAATTTTTTTCCTCTTCACCAAACCAAAAGAAACCAAATAGCAAAGAAGAAGAAAGAAGAAAAAGACAGCAGGGCTTGCCAAAGATAAAAGTTTTATCAGATGTGACAAGGGACAAGAGTGCATCAGAAAAGATTGTCCTGGGCCATAGAAGAAAACAGTGCAGCGAGCATTACGGTCACAGCTATGCATGCCTGGTTGCTAAGTTTCTCTGTCCACCCCTGAA
This sequence comes from Leucopleurus acutus, assembly GCF_964270905.1. Classification (NCBI taxonomy): domain Eukaryota; kingdom Metazoa; phylum Chordata; class Mammalia; order Artiodactyla; family Delphinidae; genus Leucopleurus; species Leucopleurus acutus. The sequence goes on from NC_139150.1 coordinate 41,701,462, forward strand.
AGAAAATGCCTTTGGGGGTCAAAGTAATGCTTCATTCTCTCTATTAGTGGCAATGCAAATATCAGCTTTCAGGAGTCACCTTACTGTTTAAGATTTTAGCAGGACTGGCTTAACTCCCCATTTTATATACTATGGGAAAGGCACCATCTCCTGCAGCTTCTGGGACTTAGGGCACAGAGGTGAGGGAAGGCTTCCATTTATCCCAGGCAGCTCTCGGCTTCCCCTTTTGCTGAATTCTCAGCCCCATTCTACCTAGAGCCAACTATTCCTGCCACCCCTTTGCCCAGCTGGTACTTGCTCCCACAGTCTTGCTAACACAAAACCATATACAGCGAACCTTCTCTGAATTCAGGGAGCAGCAGAAGAGGATAATATAACCTCATTCATGGGACTACTGAAAGGGTTAAAAGCCATAGCTGAAAAATCAGCTACATGAGGGCTCAGAAACCATCATCAGCTGTGCTGGACATGTATGTGTGTCTTCAAGGCAATTCATGCCTAAGCCGGCTGTAGAGATGACAGCCAATATCCCCTTCATGACATTAACAGATAAGGAAGCAAAGGAAGGAAAGGAGGATGACTTGCGCCAGAGGGCCACTCGGTCAGCAAACACATATCAACCTCCTGCTACAGGCTAGTTATCACCATGCTGGACTCAGGGTCTGACACAAGTAATGTAAGAAAGTAAAAAAAATGAGCCCCCATAACCAAAGATGGTACCAAGTACTAAGAAATGAATCACTAAGAAAATGAATACTGTAAAGACTACTCCCAGCCTCTGAAGCCATTCTCCAAGCTTTAGGTCTAGGGTTCCTGGCAACGGGAACTCCTCCTCAGAGCTCAGATCTCAGGTTGATGACAACAGCAAAGGTGCTTGAAGACAAAAGAGCTGGTGCCACAGGACAGGCCAAGGGTCAGGGTACGTAAGATATGACCTCCACCAGTGGACGGGAAACTGTCCACAACCGTGGCACAGGGAGAAAGAACTTTCCAAGGAGAACACGTAAGTCATCACTTCCCTACGGCCAGAGGATCCCATTGTCCCAGGGAGCTTTTGGTCACACACACAAGGGCCCAGCACTGCAGGCCATGGTGGCTGGCTCCCTGAGATGGGGCACTCCAGATGGCTTAACATCAGCGAGAAATCCCACATTTCAGCACCCGAAAGAAATAAGAGATTCATATCTGACTGCTGAGCATCCCATGAACAGGCTCCAAGTTCACTGCTGATAAACAGCAAAGAGCAGTTGCTCTTACCTAGTGGGGGGTTTGTTCACCTTCTGAGCTAAACACACCCGAGATGCATCCGTCACCTGCTTTCAGTGAAGAGCAAAAAAAAGATGAATGAAACCAGAGGCCCAGTAATGAGGGTCACTGACTATTCCTGAAATAGATACTCGGTAGGACCAATACACAGTAGATCATCAAAACTTTACAAAAAGCCTGAGAGAAAGAAAAACTGTGTTATTACAAAGATAAATTCAAGAGCCCTAATGATCTCTATTTTTCTTCTGCAAGGAAAGATTAGGATCCAAGATGCAACTTCACAGCTGAAACTCATTGGGAGAATTAACCCCCCTCACAGAATCAAACATCTGGAATGATACTGAATAACAGAATATGGGTACCTGGGGGGAAATACAGACTGATACAAATGTCATGAGAGCTGCATGTTGGGCAAGGTTTACGGTCATTGAAATCAGACACTGGATCCAAATCCCAGCTCCATCACCTTTGGTGTGACTTTGGGCAGGTTACTTAAGCTTCATAAGCCTCAGTTTCCTCATCAGTAAGATGAATATAATAACATCAACTTCTATGTTTTCTAAGATTTAAATGAGATAATATGGCAAGTGCCTGGCTTAGAACATATGCTTGAAACCACTGGAAAACTTTCTTCTGAAGTCATGAGACCCTATTCCAGTCGACACAGCTTTCTAGGTTTTAAACACATCGTTTAAAGACACGTTTAAGAGTTCTCTGACACTTTTTCTAGAATATTCAAGTTAGTCAAGTGTTTATAGACATCTAAGTTTTCTAATCTGTGGCCGTATTTTTCTTAACTATCAAAAACTATTTTCAAGTCACCCTCCAAAATGTATTCTTTTCTTTCCTCTTGCTACCCAACTTTTTCCAAGGGATGCATCTGGTCAGATTGCATTTTTTAACACCATCAAGAAAATGGGTTAGAGGGCCTTTCATCCCCTGCCAAATCACTGAAGAGAAGCGACTCTTACAGGTGACTTCTGCGCATGACTCGGGACCTGGTGCAGCCTTGTTCCTTCCCTGTGGTTTCAGAAAGGACTTCTGGGCAGCAAACCCTGGCCATGCATGCAGGAACGACCCAGTCTGTGTGCAAACAATTAAAACACGCACTGTTGGCTACCCAATCTATTTTCCCCTCTCGCGTTTCACTGAACAAAGTAGAATTGGCTTCTATTTCTTCCGGTTTGGGACCTTTCGGTGTCATGTACAGTAAATGTCTATGCACTAGCTGTTCCAACGCCCTCATCCCTGCCCTTCTCATCCATATCATACAGAAGTCCAGGCTTACACCACTTGCTCACTTCACTGCTTCCTTCCTGCCATTCTTCCTCTCTCCCTCCTTTCCTCCCTTTTTCCCTTCTGTCTTTTAATCAGAAAGAGAACAGCTATAGGATGTGAGATCAAGCTATACTATAGTCACCACAGGTAATCACTTTGCATGTAAAGTAAGTCTGTGCCCAGTAGACGACAATCCCAGTTCCTACGTTCAATTCAAGACAATTATGGAATGTGAATCGTGCGCCAGGCCCCGCACTGTGTGCTGGGAAGATAATTTGAGACATGGTCTCCATCCCCATGGAGTTGTACAGATAAGCGGAAAAGTCAATAACACGGTGAATTACAATACTCTATTATAATAATATAACAACACCACAATGCTCTGTGATGCAGGATGTAATAGGGCTATGCATCAATAGTAACTGCTTTGGGTGGGGAAGGTTTAATTTTGCTGGGGAAGGTCATCAGGGAAAGCTAGCCTTCATTCGGGATTTTATTATCTCATGGGGAAAAGTTGTAGAAACTTCCTAAACCTCTCTCGGGGGTTTTCTCAACCCATTCTAATAATCCTCCATGGTGCTATCAGAATCATCTTTGTAAAATACAATTTAAGCCACATCTTTCTTAAAATCATTTAAGGGCACCCTGTCGCCCTCAGGATCAAACTCCAGATGCCTGGGCTGCTGGCCGGAGGAGGGAGGCGGAGGGCATGAGTGGCAGGCGGGCATCCCTAGGCCTGAAAGGAGAGGCGACCCTGCCAAGGGGAGGCCACCACCTGACAGAAGCTTCGAACCGCTGCCTGCCTGCTGCAGCCACACAAGGTGGGAGTCAAGGGAAAAGATACCCACCCCAGGACCCTATCCTTTCTCTCCTCCTTCCCTCCATCTGTCCAGTGCTGCGCACTGACCAAACCCAAGGGCAAGGGTGCCCGCTGGTGTCTCATCTGTCAGCCTCCTGAGGCAGAGAGCAAGGCTTAGAAGGGAGACCTAGAAAAGCTAAGTTCTCACTTTCTCTGTTCACGTTGCAGCTGGTGGGAAGCAGTGGTGGCATCTGACACAGTCGGGGCTTCTGAGATGTCGGTGGAAATCTGCCTTGGAGCTTAGAAAAACAGTTTTCCTGCCATGATGAACAAGCTAGTGAGTTACCACTGGCATCTCCTCTCCTTTGCTCTGAAAGTGGATGTATGGCTGCCATCTTGAAATACGGTGGTGGAGTGGTCCCAGAAAATCAGAGATACTGGCCCCTCATGACACTGAGGTGTTAAACCCACAGCTGCCTCCTTCCTGACTTTTTGTGATGAAAGAAATCTAAGATTCTAGTTATTTAAGCCACTGGTAACAGTGTTTTCATTACTTGTAAAGGAAAGCATTCCTAACTGACATGGCTTCCTTGTGTTTGCCTCCCTTATAGCAAGTCCTACAGGGACTCTCTGAGTAGGTGTCTGTCTTCTCCCCTAGAATGTGAGTTCCATGGGGTCAAGGCTGACACAAGCAGCTAATTGCTGCTTGTGAAGTGATAAATGAATCAATGCGTCAGGTGCTGTGGGAATGTAAGTAGGACTAGATGCCATCTTGGTTCTTCTTCCAAGCTCTGGTTCATTCCCTTGCTTCGTTTTACCCTGAGGAACACTCCCTTAAATGCCTTGCTGTGTTTTCTCACCTTCCCTTTGCCCTCGTACGTCTATCGTATATCAAGCAGACTTAAATTGCACAAATTGTTTGCGTTCTGTTTAATACCCATTCTTAAAAATGATTCTCACTCTAAAAGAGATGGGCTGATTAATGCACTCCAAATATCTTGCAGCGCACAGCCAATTCCTTTATCCTTGTTCTATTCATAATGTATAACTCTTCTTTCTTCAAATGTGCATAAAAGGATCCGTTCCCCACCAGCATTATTTGTAACTGCAGAGCTTGAGGTGGTACCAGATGTCAAAAATGAAAAATTGCTAAATTCAAAATTGCTTCTCCCTTTGTTTTAAAGGTGACCTGCAAGTCGTTTTTTATTTTTTTAATGAACTAATTGTAGGATTATATGCTGAATGCCCAAATGCAGAGAGTGAGAGAAGAACACTCAGCACATACCTGCTACAAAATACCTGGTATTGTTTCAGAGCCTCTGCAAGCCCAGACTGCTGACACCCACACTCCCTACAGCCCCACCAAGGAGACTGACTCAGACGCAGCTCTGCTTTCCAGTCGGGATAATGAGGCCTGCAGGACAATGGTGAGCTGGGCTAGGAACAGCCAGCCAGCTCGGCTACTTGCTGAATGACCTTGGCCACGCTGTCCCATCAGCCAGCAGTTCAGCTTCCCCACCTCCACCAAAAGGCAACCAGCCCCTTCCTTTCGTGTCCTCCCACTGAAGAAGAACTGACGGTTATAACTTCATGCTCGACACACGCCTTCCGTTAAAAGAGGCTGTCAGAGCTGCAAATTATTTTCAACATGCTTTCTCTTTGATTGGAAATCTGAAAAATAGGCAGTGAACCTGTTCCTATTTCCTTATGTCCTGCCCTGCTCCCTCTGGCCCCCAATGCTGCCTGAGACCAGGCTGGCATTAGTAAGATCTAGATTCTTGTCCTGCGCTGAGACAGACACTCCCCCAGAGTGACTCGGGCACTTCAGGTATCAGTAATCTTTGTCAGATCATCTGTGATTCTATCCAGGAACAAAATGATGCCAAGTAAGGATCGGGAGTTCACAGAGCCATGTGCTGTGAGGGAAACCACAGAAAGGGGCCCCTCCTGCCTGAAGACAGTGCCCTGTCATTGATGTGAAATGCCACCTTTACTACGAATTTATTCTTACTATTTACTCTGTCTGCAGTTACCTGTCACCTGTTCAAATGTGCATAACCCTCCGAGGGTAGCACATTAAATTATTCATTGTCTGCTATTACACCTCAGAGAGAATGAGCTGTTCCGATTACATTCCAATGAGACGGCTACTTCAGCAGCGGTGGAACGGCAAGCAGGGCAATGGTGCCACGGAGGCAGAAGAAGTAAGAAAAGTGGGGCGAGTTGCATGGCAACACGAAGGCACCAAAATGATAGATTCCTGGCACTGGCTAATTACCCATTCATTCATTCATCAGATAGTTATTAAGTGCCTGATCTGCCATGGACTGGGCTAAGAGTGGGTGATACACTGTGAAATGAGTTTCTAATCCCAGACAAGGCTAAGATCACACAGAACAAACTCTGCCACGGTGTCCCCCTCAAGCCAGCAGTCCTTAACTTTACCTCTGTGGGAGGAGGAAAGCCCTGGCTTCCACGCCCGCGGGTTGCAAGATACCCAAGCTGGCCTCCTGAGAAGCAGGCAACACTCTGACCATCTGAACGCAGCTCTTCTCTCCTCCCGCCTCCCAGTCGAGCTGCTTCCATGAGACTGTGAAGACGCAGAGCATCCCTTTCATTGAGCAGTGTTTGTGTCCTTTACCTGCTGATGTGGCAGTAGTGTGGGCCCGGCAAAGACCCTGAAGAGGGGACACTAGTCATCAGGAAAAATACAGGGGCTAAATCACTACATGTGCCGTAAAGTGCATTTATCAGTTCTCCCCCAACACAAAAACAAACAATTCGGAGGACCATGCTAAAGGGTCCTGCAGGCGCCCCATCTTCATCCTCTGAATTCTCCAGGAGCTCCTGAGACTTGAGACAGACCCCTGGGGACTAAATTCCATCCTCTGCCCCTCCACAGTCCCGCCCCTATGGCTTGCTAGACCCAGGGCTCTTCTCAAACTGTTTTGTTCCAGGGTTACATCTCCCAACGGGAAAGGTTGATATATTGGGGGGCCTTTTTGGTTTTGGTTTTGTTTTCCTATAAAGTAACAGAAACATAGCCCCGGTTTGGCCTGCTAGTGAAACTATTTGGGTCCTGTGCACACAGGGAAACCAGCCACTTCGAGAGGTGAAAGCATTAGCAAGTGGTGCCTCAGGATTCAAAAATGCCAAGCCGGTACCTTCGTGTCTAATGGAAACACCACACTGAACTCCATGCCTTGGGATCTGAAGACAGATTAAGCTCCTGCTGAGGTCATACCTGGGCAGAATTCACCTGCAAAATGAACTACAAGTGCAAGCCATCCACAATCAGGTAATTCCCATCATACACCTAGTGAGAAAATCACTCAGACGCCACCAATAGCTTTTGCCCAAAGAGATGAATAATGTGGAGAATCCTTGGCTGCGAGAAGAACAGAAGAAATTAATTGCTGGAGCCTTCACGGCATGACGAAAGCCAAGAATTATCCCCTGGCTCCGCACTCATAATTTACAACAGCTGCCTCCTTCAGGCGGGCCAAAGTGACTGAGCGCAAAGCACAGCGGATCGCAGTGATGAACCTGGAGCCTCGCAACACGTGGCCACGACCTGGAGGATGCTTTCCTCCAGCACCTGCAGCACCCAGCCTGCAGCCCGAACCGCAGCCCTCAGTCTCCACGACTGGCACTTACCTTGCAATGATACAAAGCTCCATTCACCATACTATTGTCATAATAATTCCCTTAAAATTCCACTGGGAGATGGCTGAAGCATAGTCTATTTAGTGATATTTTCCAGCTACTGGAAACTGGATGGTCACCAGCGCATCATGGGAAGCGCATTTTATGCTCTTTTGTGGACTCCTAGCTGGGTGGCAATAGGAGGGCTGAGAACCTATCGGGAGGTTCCCTCTGGGTCAATGCCTACAAGTTAAGGCATTTAAAAAAGAATGCAAATCAACTATACTTCAATTTTTTTAAAAAGAATGCTGGCAAACAAACAAATTTTAAAAATAGGATAGAGGAGAAAAATTAGGAGAAAATAAAACCAGAAAGACTAAGAACTAATATGCAAAAGATAGATCAAAAATAAATAACTGTTGTAAGGGGGGAAAACTTACATAAGCAGAGACTTTGGAAGGCATGGTTTCTCCTAAAATATAGCCTCAGGTTTTGTGTAAAGGAGATCAAAACCTTATGTGACACAAGTTTGATCACTTATTTGCTTGTTTATACCTAAAACTAATGTTTCTATCCCAAGGACAGGGTTTAAAGGCTCTACATAGATTGAACTTGTGCACCAAACCATTTCTACTCACTCATTTACAGTCTCAAATGCCGAGAATCCTACTTGGGAAAGAATGGAAATTGAGCGAGAGCAAGATTTAAATAATAAGAACATGAGTGCTGAATGCCAGACTTTTTAACTGTTTTAAAGACTAGTCAGGGGACTTCCCTGGTGGCGCAGTGGCTAAGAATCCGCCTGTCAATGCAGGGGACAGGGGTTCAAGCCCTGGTCTGGGAAGATCCCTCATGCCACGAAGCAACTAAGCCCGTGAGCCACAACTACTGAGCCCGTGAACCACAACTACCGAAGCCCACACGCCTAGAGCCCGTGCTCCACAACAAGAGAAGTCACGGCAATGAGAAGCCCGTGCACTGCAACAAAGAGTAGCCCCCACTCGCAGCAGCTAGAGAAAGCCCGCGCGCAGCAATGAAGACCCAACGCAGCCAAAAATAAATAAATAAAGTTCAAAAAAAAAAAGGCTAGTCAGTCTTCACATTAACCGCTCTGAAGAAGTGGGCTGCAGTTTGGTTGTGGGGTCTCAGCAGAGAGAAACTGAAGGGCATTGTTACAGAAAGGCCCAGTTCTTGAGTCAAGCTCCCTTGAAGAGGCTAACACACTGTGATGACCTCCTGTCTGCTCGAAATTCTAAAATTAATCAGGTTATTTGTTTTGCTTAAAGGGCCAGCTACCCTTAAAGTTGATGTCCCTAAAATAGATGAGATACAGAGTTTCATCAGTTACCCCTTTCTAAGAATTTGTTTATTGGGCCCTTTTCTAGGAATAAGCACTAGTAGGAAAAAGAACATGTGTGGTCAGTGGCTTCTTGGGGATGAGGACAAAGGCTCATATGTCAGAGTGAAAAGGCTGCCCCTCGAAGGGCACCATGTTTTTCCTGAGGATACTGTATTAACATGGAGTCTGAGGCATTTTAGAAGGACTTAGGTCCTATTTTAGTGATCATTCAATACATCAAAACCAAGAGGGCAGGTGAGAGGATGCTAGACAGGATGACCAACTTTCCCAGCTCCAACGGCCTTATATCCCAGATAACCTCCCTCTGTGCTCCTGTACTGATCATACGTTAACACCACAGATAGGGAGAGGATTCCAACTGCACAGGACAACAGGAGCTTAGAGATATATAGATGGATATAGATACATAGACAGATATGCAAACTGCCTATGTGATCCTGGTGAATAACTGAAAGACACACCCAACCTGACCCCACAGATAATACATGGTTCATTTCTGCTGTTAATATTTATCCCTCCTAAAGCCACCTCCTTATCAAATGTACTAGCCATGAAACCACACATTCTTGTCCAACCCCCTCAGCTCAATCTTTTTTTCCTTTTACTCAAAAAGAAATGTAACCCCATGACCCATAGGCCAACCATGTCCTTCACAATAGTTTCTAGACACAGGAACCAGACATAACCTCAAAGACCATCTCCAGGGCAGGATGGACTAGCAAACATGGGATTGTGCTGGATTCAACCTCAGCAGCGACTCCATGTGGCAACAAGAGAAATGGCAACAGTAGACTGGCGGGACAGACTCCAGCTCCTTCCACATCCTGGGGTTGGGATGGTGGGTGTCAGATGAGGAACAGCCCAGACCACATCTCCCACTCCCTCACCTTGAACTGAGCCAGCCCCTGTGGCCCCTGTACAAATTCACAGGAGAGGGAGAGGCTGAACTTCTGTTGTTGGTAAAAGAGGAGGGGGCTCCGGCATTAATTGGGAAGGTTACACTATCACCTTCAAATCTAAATCTTTCTTTTCTACATCTTGAAAGAGACATGAGATCAATTTAGCAACTCACGACATGACAAAACTTTGCATAGCAAAAAAAAAAAAAAAAGCACACAAAACAGTGCCTTCCACATACCCTATCAAGACCCCTTCTCCCCAGCCTGTACCCTCCTCTCCTTCAGACAGCTTTCCCAGCATCACTGCCACCTTCAGTCCCCACCTTGTTCCTCGTTCCCCCTTCACACTTCATCTGTTCCTCCTGCTAAAATATTAACTGCTAATTAAGGTGTCAACTGATAGTAATGACTTCACATGAACGCACCTGGGAGCATTAGCATTTTAAAAAATGACTCAGAAAAGAGAACTGCCTCCCTGTTAATGCCTCTCAGGGGGCTGTCCTATGAGCAGTTAACACCCCTTCTTTCATTCCCCCCCTCATAAGGGTTGGGATGAGTAAAGGCTTGGCATTCCACCTCTGGGCAACGCCATCCTATGCACTAAATGAATGTGGCCCCATGTTGCCTCGTGACGCATTATGGCTAGATCTTTTAAATATTAACTGTTTAGAATCATGATTTTTTAAAATTCAGCTGTCGTGGTATCTTCTATTTAGGAAATTTTCATATGGATAAAATCAATGTCTCCAGTCAAGGGGTCAGAATTGCCCAGGAGAGCTCAAAGGCTTATGGAGAGAGCGCTCCACATCAGTGTCTAGGACCAAGAGTTCCAATGCTCACTCTGCGGTTTGCTGGAGCAAAGGGGAGGAGACTGTTGATAGCAGCAGAACCCACACCTTCCTTCCTATGAAAGCATCTGAGTCCCCCAACTCAGGATAAAGGATGATTTCAGAGAAATTCAGAGAAGCTCTTCTTTTGGAACACTGTCCAGATTTTTCCCTTAATATCAGCACTTTAATGAAATGTTTACATGTGTATCTCACTCCACCAACCTGATGCTCTAAGGGAGCAGCATCTGATTTGTCTTCCCTTGGTAGGGATTCATCATAAGTTTGTTGAGTGAATATATAAACGACAAATAAATAAATGAAAAAAAATTAATGTCTCTGGCTTCTGATAACTAGTGGGGGAAAAAAGAGTTCACCAATTTAATCTTCAAAATATGCCAATTACCACATGTAAAGTTTGCAGGACTCCCTGCAATAAGGACATACGAGCTTGGTCAGGGGTTATGGCCATACAGCACTGTAATGAGAAAGGTAATTTCATAATTTGAGAACGAATTGTTATTATACAAATGTATACAGAGGCATAAATAACAAATTTCTATACACTATATTTTAGGATGCTGCGGACTACGTGATTCAGCATTGCACAAACCAGTATATTGAGTGTGCTTTGCCTGAGAGCTAAAGAATAAAGAATTCTTTCACCCACATATAAAATACTCCCAATGTGTTTATGCCCGAATTGTGTGTAATGGCTTGAAGTATGTCCCCCAAATTTTATATGTTGAAGTCTTCATATGTTGAACCCCCTAGTATTTCAAGATGTAACCATATTTGGACACAGGACCATTGCAGATATAACTGGTTATAATGAGATCATACTAGAATAGCATGAGCCCCTAATCCATTAAGATTGGTGTCCTTATAAAAAATGGAAATTTGGACACAGACACATACACTGGGAGAACACCATGGAAGAGGAAGGTGGAGATCAGAAGCCAAGGAACGCCAAAGACTTCCAGCAACCCCAAGAAGCTAGCCCTAGAGAGGAGCCGACCCTGACAACACCTTGATCTCAGAGTTCTAGCCTCCAGAACAGTGAGAAAACCAATTTCTGTTGCTTTAAGCCACCCAATTTGTGGCACTTCGTTACAGCAGCCTCAGGAAACTAACACACTGTGCTACCTCTTGCTCTTTGCCTAACTCTCTTCCCTTATCCCCCCCCCCCCCCGGCCCCGCACCTCTCAGTTAAATGGCCCCAGGGATATAAGGAATAGTGCTTTAGAGTGTCAGCCTGGATACCTTAGGCCGTAACAAAATCAAGCTCCATTCTCCCAAGCGGGGCAAAGTGTCCGCCATGTTGTATTTCCCATGAGCTTCTTCAGAGATACAAGAATATTCACCACGTTCACTCCTGCTTCAAGCTCTACCATGTGTGTGCCAAGTTTATAATCAGGTGGGCATCCTCCACACAAGTACTAGCCCCTCTCTGTCTACAGAGGCAGTATTATTTTACTGTTTCCCAACTTGAATAAGTAAGAATCCTTCAGGAAAGTGTAGTTTATAAAGCATCCAAACCCAGACACCTCCTGAAGAACAAGGGTCTAAGATAAATGTCCCTTTGAAAAGAAGGGTAACAGATGGAATCTACCTACAGAGCGGAGACACAAGGAGACTGGGAGGTTGAGGTGGATCGATTTCCAGATCTGAGCCTACATCAGTATTCCAGCCACAGGCTGAACAGCTGACCTAAGTCTTCTGATCTGGGACCAAACATCCCAGTGAAGTCAACCCTACCCTCTAATCAACCCTCTCCTCTCATATACCCCCAATAAACAAGAACCCACTAGAAAAAAGGGCCCTTCAGCCAGCTGTCAACTTGCTTGACCACATGACTATCAGTTACATAAAGTCACTGAATATTTTGTAGGACCTGTATGTGCCAGGTATGTGGTTCTAGGGACTGAGAATACAGCAATGAATAAAAACAAAATTCCTGCTCCTCACAGAACTTATTATTCTAAGGGGGAGAGACAGAGAATAAGCAAGATATATGAATCAAAACAGAATGTGTTAATGATAAGTGCTTAAAACAAGGGAGAGGAACGGAATGTTTAACAGATACTATTTTGAAAAGTTTTGTTTGTACATTTTAGAGTTTTAGATGGAGTGCTGGAGAAGTTGACATTTGAGTAATGAACTGGAAATTGTGAGGGAAGAAGCCACAAAGATATCTAAGGGGAGAAGGTTTCAGGCTGAGGCAACAATAAAGGCAAAACTCTGGTGGATGTGAAAAGTGTAACACACTACGCAAATGCAAACTAACAGTGTTCTTAGAGAGTGAGGTAAAAAGAAAATCTCTATTCAGCAAAATCTTTCAATTCAGAGAAAATAGAAAAAGAAAATATTTTAACATCCACTAAACACATGACATTGTTCCTTTGCTCACTCTGCATACATATCTTAGTCCTCAAAAATGAAACACAGGTATCCAAATTACAAAAAGAAACAAAGTTTCTGAGTAATCTTGATAGTGGGGTTGTTTGTTACCACAGCAAACCTCAGCCTGACTGATACTGATCCAAGGGTACAGACAGAGACAAGAATTGTACATGTTACTGTAGGAATAGTTGAAGAAAACAGGGTTTCTTTTCCAAGTTAAAAAAAAAAAATGAACTGACCTTCAACTCTCTGTAAACATAGGAAGTAAACTTAAACTGAAATATCCTTGAATATAGATATAGACCTGAAAGGTGGATTTCAAATCAATGCAAAACAAAACAAAGAAACAAAAACAAAAGCACTGTGTAACAGTCAGACCAGCCCGATACTCACGTGAGGAAATAGACTCTCTGCCAGAGGTGCAGCAGAATGGATGCCAGCACCATGACTTGAGAGGAAATCCCTGCTTTACCGTAAGATTCAGAACTATCGGACTAGCCCATCCTCCTTAGCAGTTCCTCGTGGCCTAGTATCTCCTGGCTTTGAGACTGGTGTGGTTAAAACCCACCAACATTCAGCCCATGGTGCCACGGTTGGTGGGTCTGTTTTCATTTTGGTAGCCTGCTTAACTCGTGGCTGTCATCGTCAGGTGTCATTTGTCACCGAAAAGGAAAAGAAAGTATTGTGGTTGTCTCATTTTAGGCAGTTATCAGAGTGCAGACTTAACTGTTACATCGTATTAGAGAGCGAAGATTAATAGGGTTCAGTGGTGGCAAAGATCCCCCAATATATTCATTTTTTAAAGTACATTTATAACTTCAGTGGGAATCTTCCTGACGAATTTCTAATAAACAAAAGATGTGGGTTTCTTCAGCGTATGTTAATAGTACCAATTAGTCTGTTCTCCTATCATAGGAGAAACTGCAAATCCCTTTCGTGACAACTCTGCCCTCTTGTTTGCTTTGGAGGGCGGTGTGATCATGACGGTGTAAACAGACTTTGCCAGTTGCTTCAGCTGATTTAGGAACAATTTTTATTAAGACCCTACCAATCAAATAATCATTCATCTACTCATTTCCTGCACAAGCCACAGCAAAATTCCCCTATCCCTCCACAAACGTTAGGTTTATCCTTCCCCTCGACCACATTTTCATACATTAAGTTTTCAAGCAGATCCCGGCCTCGTACATGGTGGGCTCTCAATCAACGTAAAACAACAATATCTGCACCCTCTTAGGGAGCTCCATGATATTAAAAGTTTTTCATTACTTTTCTCGTATGCTCTCCTCCGTTCAGCAGAGCCTACCCTATGGGTGTATTTTTTTCCGCCTCGAAATGTCCTTATGCCACATCCTTCTATGCTCGGGCTGAAATTCGTCTGTGTTTATTCCTCAGGCTCTTGCACTTATATACTTTATTACAACTTCTTCATACCCTTTCCCATTCCCCAACCTAATCCTCTTCTTCTTTACCCTGAGGGTCTCTGCCAATATAACTTCAGGTGAAGCAAATGAAAATAGCAGCTTTTGCCCCAGGCTTCAGGCTTCCTCCACCAAAATTTAAACTTAAAAACATTACATGGATATTAATATTATATTCCCTGCCCTGCAAACCTTTTATAACATTCCGTGGTCTGTCAGTCAACAACGCTTATTGAGTGTCCACTCTGAAAAGTTAGTTGGCGCCCTTCTGAGGACAGACAAAGGAAGAAAAGGGCATTTTTTTTGCCTTTTTCTTTTTAACTAGTCAACGTTCCATCTTGTTCTCCATTGCCCTCTACTCGGAATTTCTCTACCCCAACATCTGCCTCTAACCACTGAAGCAACACATGCAATGTTGTGTCCCTCTCAGGCACCCATTCTCTTGGTTTCCCAGAGAACTCTTTACAGCACCTATAAATTGTCCAATCCATAATCAGCTATACCCCATCAGATCCAAACAAAGGTCATAAAAGAGGTAGTGAATTAAAATCTGTGAACCCAATGATGTGCCAGGAACTGTTGTAGATACTTCACATTCCATATATCATTTATTCCTCAAGAGTTACTGTGCAAGACAGCAAATGTTCCCATCTTACAGTGCTTATGAGTCAGGATCAGAAAGGTTAAGTAACTCGCCTGAGGGCTGTAAAAGTGGCAGAGGAGAGAGCAAACTCAGAGCTGGCTGATTCGGAAAAGCTTCCACAGAAAACAAATTAATTCTTTGCAGTTGGGCCAGAGAAAACGGCACATCCCTCTATGAAAATTCTGAGTGGGGATTAAGAAATTCAGACAACACTGTGGACCAGTGCACTTACAGCACGTGCTCTAAAGTGCTGGTAGCAGAAGTCATCAAGTACAAAGAAAAGGACCTAGGTTTAGACATGGGGGAAAGCATGGAAAATCAGAATGGAATATAAGGTCGCAAGGGCTTGAGGAATAACGGCAGATGGATTTCAGCAAAAGAATAGAAGGATTTCCTGGGAATTATCTGGTAAGGGTCCAGCCCCTTTACCAAGGTGGATGTTCTTGGGAAGGGCGCTGGGAGCAGTGACAGTAGCTGTGGCTACACTTTTCTTAAGGGCAGGTCTTCTCTTTCCCACTGGAGGCTCTCCTGCATCACTCCCCACCGTGATGCTTCAAGATTCAAGGCATCAGCCACAGCTACAAGTGGCGTCATAAGAGTTAAGAGGGTTGAAATCTTTGATGTCTGGTGCTTTTGCTTTTAAGCCAGTCTCAAGGCACCAGTGTAACATCAACTAGCCATACCACTCAAAGCCCAGATGGTCCAAGTCATAGCCACATATATCTACCTTATGACATAAGGAAACTGAGCATCAAAACAGACTAAGTGACTGGGGAGATGCTCACACAGCAACTCAAAAAGGAGAGATTAGATCTCACCATCACCACTCAAACTCCCTACTTCTGCATTTATAAAATGAGGGGGATGTCCACTCAAATGCTTACAAGGACAGGCAGCTCACGTGAGTGAGTGGCAGTAGGAAATGGTAGGAACTTTGGAAAATGAGTGTTAAATGCCTCATCTAAAGAGAGGAGCCACTGGGGCTTCCCTGGTGGCGCAGTGGTTGAGGGTCCGCCTGCCGATGCAGGGGACGCGGGTTCGTGCCCTGGTCCGGAAGGATCCCATATTCCGCGGAGCGGCTGGGCCCGTGAGCCATGGCCGCTGAGCCTGCGCATCCGGAGCCTGTGCTCCGCAACGGGAGAGGCCACAACAGTGAGAGGCCCGCGTACCGCAAAAAAAAAAAAAAAAAAGAAAAGAGAGAGGAGCCACTATCCAGTGAAGACAGCTGTTGACGAGTGAGAACAGATGTCCCATGTTGCCAGATTTCCCCATCTTTCCAGATAATCTGGAAATACATAGCTGATGTGTCTTCACTGGGGTTTTTAATTTGGCAACTAATAAAACATTTTTATTGGTCAAAATTGAGCTGGGAGCTATTTCATGTGGCCCATGGGCCAGAAATTTGGATCATCCAAAGTTCTCCATCCTAAATTTTCTTGGTCTGTCATTGGGTCCGATCTCTTTGTTCTCAATACAAGGAGTTCCATCCACTACACTAAGGTTAGGCCGTCATAACCTCTGTAGAGTCAAGGCAGCTACTGCCAGTCCTGTGATGTACCCTCCCCCCTCCGTGCGCCTCACTTATCGGTCTTCAGTTGTCACCTGAGCAGCTCAAGTACATCCATACACTCTCTTCCCTCCCATGATTTGAAAGTTGTCCAATTCAGTTTGTTGGTAGAAGTGCCTGGTCCCCAAAAGATTTACTACACCTCTTTCGGGCTGTCACTTAAGCTCCCATAGCCACCAAATCCAAACACATAATCATCAGTATCATAAGCAAACTTTTACTAGGTACCTCTTACCAAGCTAACTGCCATACACATATATCCTACAATCCAGTTTACTTCTCCATGTAGGTAGTGTTATAAGTGATTACCAGCATTTCATCTGGGTCAGACTACTTGGATTTGAATCCCAATTCCTCCATTTACTAGCTGTGTGACTTTGAACAAATCACTCAACTTCTCTGTGCCTCAGTGGCCCAGACTGTCAGAAGGTAATTATAACCATACCTACATCGAAGGTGGGTTGTAAGAATTAAATGAGTTATTATATATAGACCCTTCAAAATGGTGCCTGACACAAAACATGTGTTATTTGGGTTTGCCAGTGTCATAATTCAGAAGAACTTAGTGGCGGGACTTCCCTCATGGCTCAGTGGTTAAGAATCTGCCTGCCAATGCAGGGGACACGGGTTCGGGCCCTGGTCCGAGAAGATCCCACATGCCGCGGAGCAACTAAGCCCGTGAGCCACAACTACTGAGCCTGCGCTCTAGAGCCTGTGAGCCACAACTACTGAAGCCCATGCGCCTAGAGCCCGTGCTCCACAACAAGAGAAGCCACCGCAATGAGAAGCCCGCACACCGCGACGAAGAGTAGCCCCCACTTGCCGCAACTAGAGAAAGCCCGCGCACAGCAACGGAGACCCAACGCAGCCAAAAATTAATTAATTAAAAACAAAAAAAACTTAGTGGCATGATTAGTATAGGTATTACCAAAATGGGATGCTGATGAACAGAGATGGAGAATTAGAAGATAGAACAAAGGCGCTAAGCTTCCTGATCAAATCCTACTATCACCCTCCCTCCATCAGTCACACCTCCCCACAAGGTCACAGAAGAAACACACAAAGGACCAAGCAAGGTAGCACTGTATTACTGGCTGGGCTGCAGTTAGCAGGACACCGAGGCTGAGGTGGGTCTGACCTGGGGCTCAGGCCCCAGTGTGGAACTCTAGAGAGCTAGGCTGGAGTCCACAGAGGACCCCTGTGGCCCAGCCTCTAGCTACAAGCGGTCTAGAACCAAACTATATCAAAGGCAGCTGTGCCTCCTTTTCCCCAAAACCAAAACTTAAACTTCTGGTGCAGACTTGGCTGGAGAGAGGTGGGGCTCAAAGCCCACCCCCCTACACACACACGCGCACCCACACACTTTTACAGGCCACAGATAAACAAGAGTTCTCTGGTTTCCATTGCACAGAAGGGAATTGGTATAAGCAACTGTATCCAGTCTCTTCTGGATGGATAGCAATTTCTGGAAGGTTTTGGGGAGAAGGGAAGGGAGAGGACAGATGTAAGGCCCTCTCATGTCCCCAGGCTTCTAGACCAGAGAAAACTTCTAAGGAAAATGCCAAGGCAGTCCCTCCCCTAGAGCTGTGGACACTTCAGTGGCTCAGTACTTGGTCATCACTGCCTCTTCTCCCTGGAAATGAAGTGACTGCCTGGACCCTGACCCACCCTGGAGAGGAGGAAAGCAGGCTGGGAGGTGTCAGAGACAGGAACCTTCAGCTCCTGCCAGAGGCCAACTGTAAACAATAAATGCAGCAGGAGTGACCTTGACATCTCTGTGGCCTTCAGGTTTCCTTATGTGTAAAGTGAGGACCAGACTAGTGGTTAAGTTCCTTCTCGCTCTAATGCTCTCTAAGCTCTAAGGCCATGAGCTCAGGTGCCATGGCAAACGTCTGTTCAAGTACAAAAGCCATTCCCTCCCACCCTACCTATCCCACCCCTCTAGGTGGTCACAAAGCACCAAGCTGATCTCCCTGTGCTATGCGGCTGCTTCCCACTAGCTATCCATTTTACATTTGGTAAGGTATATATGTCCATGCCACTCTCTCACTTCGTCCCAGCTTACCCTTCCCCCTCCCCGTATCCTCAAGTCCATTCTCTACGTCTGCATCTTTATTCCTGTCCTGCCCCTAGGTTCTTCAGAACCTTTTTTTTTTTTTTAGATTCCATATATATGTGTTAGCATACAGTACTTGGTTTTTTCTTTCTGACTTACTTCACTCTGTATGACAGACTCTAGGTCCATCCACCTCACTACAAATAACTCAATTTTGTTTCTTTTTATGGCTGAGTAATATTCCATTGTATATATGGGAGGGAGATGCAAGAGGGAGGAGATATGGGGATATATGTGTATATATAGCTGATTCATTTTGTTATACAGCAGAAACGAACACACCATTGTAAAGCAATTATACTCCAATAAAGATGTTTAAAAAAAAATAGGTAACCAAAAAAAAAGTATAAAAGCCATATGGCCATAACCTTGGTCCTTAGAGAAGCCTCCACAAGCTAAGTCACTGAACTTCATCCACCTAAGTTTATGCCTCACTCCCTTTCAAGAAGTGCCTTCACTGTCCTCCACTCACGTTCCATGAAGAACTTCAAGCAACCACGTGGGGAGCTTTCCGACGTGGAACTCTGAGTCAAGTGGAAAATCGCTTCCGAAAACTAGTCCTCTGGGTACTGAGTAGGAGGGCACGGTGCTGGTCGAGGGTACAAGGGACTCTAGGTGCTTCTGACCTGCTGAAAACAATTACCACTTGTTCTATGATTCTGCATGCTGGTTCTCAGCTCAAATTGCACCCAGACGTTTCAGAGTTAGCAGAGCATGTAAAGGGGTAGGTGGTGTTTTTCACCTGCTCAGACATTTTTCAGATGCTTTTTGTAATTGGATAACTCAAACACAGCTTTGTTTTAAACCTTCCAACATGCCGTGGTATTGACGGGAAAAGGAACTTGACAGGAACAGGAGATGTTACCCTCACTTTGGCTCTTACATGAAAGGACAGGGAAGACTGAGAAGGTTGTTCGTTTACCAACACAAATATGGCCCCTAATGAGAGGCTGCGGCTCAAAGCATCACACACAAAAAATGTGGAGCTTCATCTGGGACATAAAAAGGACAGAATCAACAATTCAAATTCTATGTGACAATCCTGGTTTCCAACACAAGTACAGTTTTAGGTTATGCAAAATTTTTCTTTGCAATGGATACAAATTGAGAGCTGGCTGTAATTTCTGACACACCATATTGTGATGCTGTCATTTAGAAAACTAAACATATGTATATATAATTTTTCAAACAAAGATGTTGTTGTTGTTTTAAGCGCAAAGCCCACAGCAGTTCTATTTGTTACAAACATTGGGTGGGGGGAAAAATTACCTTTTCTGCCATAGGAAGTCTTACTTCCATGAGCTCTGGAACTTGCCTTTTTTCAAAATTACAGTCTCCCTTTGGACCCCAAGGCAATGTGAGGATGGGGAACCGGCTTTGGATCTTTTGCTCACAAAAATTACAACATTTTAGAGAGCAGGGAAGGATTGTGGAATAATCCTTAGAATCAACTCACTTTTCCCTTCCATGTAAGGACCAAAAAGGGGAGCAAATAAAATAAAATGGGATGGATATGAGAAGAAGGGTATAAGGTGTTATTATTCATTGCTGCTAATAAATAACATATAGTGCATACTTACTGTAGGCAAGTCCCTGATCTGGGCACTTTTCCTTCTGAGGCAAATGCTATTATTATACCCATTTTACAGAAGAGGAAACTGAGGAATAGAGACATTAATTTTCCTACTGAAGGAGGAAGCTAGAAGGCAAACCTGGGAAATGTGGCTGCACATTTTTAAACACTACATTTTAAAATTGTGTTCCCATTATGTGCAATGCTAAGACTTTGCCAGGTGCTTTAAATTTATCATCTCATTTAATCCTCAGCACTGTAGATTTCCACACCCCCTATTTACAGAAGAGACAAATACAGATCAGAAAGACTAAGTAATTAAACAAAGGGCAAGCAGCAGAACCAGGATTTGAACCCAGGCCTGACAGATTCCAAAGTTTATATGAAGTTTTATGTCAAGTACCCTGTGCTGGGAGCTAGGAATTCATGGAAAACATAAGACATGGTCCCTGCATGCCCAAAGATTACACCTTATCTAGAGAGGAAGAGAGATAAGGAAAGATGTTACAGTACAGTGTAATCATTGCAAAGGGCCCCTATTTTGCAGACTTAGAACTCAGAGTTTAACACTAGTATCTTATTCATCTTTAAAACTGTCCCATTCAATACATGTCCTGGATTAGAGTAGATCTACCATGTTTATTCAGGTGATCTTCGAAAGTGGAGAAGCAATCCCAGGCAATCTTTGACGCATCTGGGGACAAAAAGGAACAGAACACAAATTCTATTCCAACACTTTTCTGACAAAGCAAGCTTAGCTTGGGTTTTTCAAAATAAACTCAGTAGTTTTGAGAGATTAGAAGCGTTACTTAAATACAAAGAGCTCAAAGACAGCATTAGAGAGTGAAAGAAATAATGGGAGGAGAGGAAACAGGGAGTCCTACCAACTTGGCTATTGGGAGCAAATATTTCATTCTGTTTCTAAATTTGGTCCTGGAAGTATAAGCAGAATGAGGGTATTCTGTCTGTGTGACTGAACGCTGGTCCTTCTGACTTCCAGGTGTGAGTCAGAGGGTGAAAAAGGAGTGAAAAACTTACATCTCTGCTTGGATGATTGATGGTGGGGGAAAAAACTCCCATTTTTCACAAATTATGGGCCCTTTTTTTTTTTTTTTTTACTGCTAGTAATGCACAGAAGATTAAAGTGAAGTCTATATTTCACAAATGGGAGGACCAAGTGATTTAAAACCTTTGTTATAATGACCTACTTTGGAGTGAAGAATCCATTTCTTTTACAGCAAGAATCTGTTAATTTAGGGAGAGAGAGAGGGAGGCAGGAAGCACATGGACTGAGCCTAAGAGAAAAGGAGGAAAAAGTGGGGAGAGAAAATAGCTTAGGAAGTCGGGTAGGGTTTTTCTCGCTCTGTTTTGATATATCAAGCAATTTGAGGTTATTCTGCGTAGTGCAAAGAGGATAAACCTTGGATTCTGTTTTTAGTCATGGTTCTGCCCCTTAGGTGCTGTATTAAGTTTCCTGCTGCTGCTGTAACAAATTAACGCAAATTTAAAAGCTTAAAACAACACAAATGTACTAGCTTACAGCCCTGTGGGTGTAGAGTCTGACGCAGGTCTCGGGGGGCTAAAATCAATCTCAGCAGAGCTGCGTTCCCTCTGGAGGCCCTAGGAAAGAATCCATTTCCTC
The DNA here is from genome assembly GCF_964270905.1 of Leucopleurus acutus. Classification (NCBI taxonomy): domain Eukaryota; kingdom Metazoa; phylum Chordata; class Mammalia; order Artiodactyla; family Delphinidae; genus Leucopleurus; species Leucopleurus acutus. The sequence goes on from NC_139150.1 coordinate 41,722,901, forward strand.
GCCTTTTCCAGCTGCTTAGGGTCCTCCACATTCCTTGATCCATGGCCCCCTTTCATCAATAAAGCCAGCAATGCCAGTGGTGTCTTTTTCATATCACATCACTTTGACCCTGATTCTGCTTCTGCCTCCCTCGCCTCCGTTTAAGGGCCCTTGGACTATACTGGGCTCACCCAGATAATCCGGGATAATCTCCCCCTCCTGAGGTCAGCCTATTAGAAACCTTCCTTCCATCTCCAAACCGAATTCCCCTTTGCCATGTTACCTAACAAATCCACAGGTTCTAGGGCATAGGACACAGACACCTTTGGGTGGGTGGGTCGAGAGGGGACATTCTTCTGCCTACCACAGGTGCTGTGGGACCCTGGCTGCTTAGCTGCTAACCCTCAGTTTCCTCATCTATAAGATGGGAATAAACAAAACTGCCTCATAGGGTATCTGCCAAAATTCAATGACAATGCATCTGTAATGCCTCAGTCAGAGTGGGCTCTCAGTAACTAGTGCCTACCATTACCATTACCAGCTCTTGATGAACTCATGGCTACAAAGAAGGCAGCCATGTCTATAAACCCTTTCCTAGTGAACCAAGTAGTCATTTAATAGTATATGTGGACAGCTCTATTTTAAGCTTTTTTCCTCCTTTTTCATCACATCAAGCTCTGGGATGTTTCTGGCAAGCCGCCTTCAGCATAAGGACATCTGCATGCTCCCACAGCTGGGCACAGGCCGGGCAGGAATCGGCAAACTTGGTTTTCCACTTCAGTCAAGGGGCTTTTTTCCACCTTTGCTTTCTACACGGAACCCTGTGTGGAGTCAAGGGGAGCTGAGAAAATGGAAAAGAACTTCAAGTGGTGTCCTAAGTGATTTGTCACATGAAGCAACGGGATGTCCCTGGCAGGAGCCCCTTCACCCATCAGCAGGTCCAGCACCCCTCCGTGACCTGCCAGGGTAAAGGGCGGTATCTTATGTTGGAAAGGTGGAAAGTTCTAAATCGTAGAGAAGAAGAAGAAGAGAGTTGCCAAGCACAGGCACCTTCGTCCTTGCAGTATTACAGCGAAGTGGCCCTCAGATATTGCGTAATTATCATCCCAACCACCTGAGCAAGCTCCCTTTCTTGGAGCTCAGCATCGCGGAAGTTCTGCCAGATGCCCACCCATTAAGTGCATCCTTTCTATCACTCCGACTGGGCCTGCCAGAAATTCAAGGGAGTTGGTCCCAGGAGCTAGCCAGGTGCAAGACGCAGCTGAAGATGAAGAAGGAGCTCTTGGAGGTCCAGCCAAGCCACAAGTCATCAGGGATCTGGAAGTGAGGAGCTTCTCTGGTTCCCATAAAGCAGGTGACAAGCACTTCCAGGTCAAGTCATTCTGTTCCCCAAAAGCATGAATCCTAGGACCAGTGGCTGACACACATGAGCCCAGAATTCCAGGGATCTTAACTCCCCCAACGGCCTCTCCCAACAGGGAAGGCCCTGTCCCACTGGCTCCAACCACTGAGCCTTTTCGTACTGGGGCAGCGGCCTTCCTATCAAATCACTTCACTTTTTGTTGGGAAAGAATGACTTTTTCAGCCATGGTCATCCGATGAAATGGAACAGACCTGGAACTCAAACTATATCTTTTTATTCTGTGGCTTTTCCCCACCATACCAGGAAGCCCGTTCGAATCAAAGAAGAGGAAGGGGAAGGAGAAAGAGGAGGAGGAAGGGAAGGAAGAGAGGAAGGTGGGGGGAGAAGAAAAGAAAGAAGCAGGAGTAGCAGTAGCCCCAGCTGCCACCACCAGAACATGCTCGGGCCAGTATAATACAGTACAATTGGGGTGCTGCATATAAGTATTTGGTGTCATTCACCTTTGACAGGATTAAAACTTTGCATGTTTCCGTAATCCACTGATAGTCTGCTCCCTTAAACAAACTCTCCAAAATTATCTGTACCCTGCCCCTGCCCTCTTACCCATTCTGGAAGGTTCAGAGAATAGCGCCACTCCACGGCAGCTGCATCCAGCATCCTGGGAGTCTGAGAACTTCCCAGGGTGGCGAGGGCAGTAATGGATGATGGCAGAGCCCTCGAGCCAAACACACGCACGCACGCACGCACGCACGCATGCACGCACACACCCTCCCTCAGGCAGCTGAGGCTGCATCCAGAAAAGTGAGAGGCAAAGATTCCAGGGCAAGAAGAGGGGCGTTGGCCAACCAGCTGTGCATCACACGGGCAAGTAGCTATCTCGCTCTGATGCATGCAATGAAGAATAGAGCAGACAGAAAACAGCACATTGTCAAAATGACCTAACTCTATGTAATCAATGAGAGTGCTAACGGGGCTACAAACAGAACACACACACACAGTCCTGTGAAATACAAGCTAACGCTGCCTTCTGAATTTTCATACTCCTCTGTGATCCGTCACAGCAAATATTACATCCCAACTACCATCCATCAACAGGAGCACCACAGGCAGGCGGGGACCCAGCACCGAAGGGATTCGCAGCCTCCATTCACTGAGGTGCCTCCCCCAACCCCCTGCAAGCTATAAATTGGAAGCTTGTTCAAGAACAACGGGCTAAGGCAGCAGGCGTTTAGTGGCACCTGCCTGCCTGGTTGGGGGGGTGGGGCGTGGACGGGCACTATTTCCCAGTTTGTCTGGGAATTCATTTGCACCGCACACACAAAGCTGGGGACGCAGGGCACGCCCTCAGCAGATTTCTGCTAAGTAGAGTCTTGCCTTCCTCTGTACGTCACTCTCACACCTGAGTGGCCCTGGAAAGGCCCCAGTCCCGAATCTTCCTATGCAGCTTCCACTTCTTCCACCCAAGAAATGGGCTTTCTTAAGAAATTCTGAATTGAGACCCCAATACTTCTATCATGTTCCTTCCCCAGCCTACCAATCTAGGGGAAGAGGAGGAACAGTGGGGAAAACTGAAGAAGAGAGGGGGCAAAGAAGAAAGGGAGGGAAGATGAAAAAGACACTGAACATGACTCTCACCTCCATACAGATCACCTCATCTCATCCTTGTAACAACCCTAACGAGAGAGGCTTATTTCCCCTCCTTTGACAGATGGGAAAAAACCACAAAAAACAAACAAAACAGATTCAGAGAGATCGCTTGGTTTGTCTCTGTGGTGCTTTCCTTATTTTCTCAGAAGGGCAGCTAAAGCTAATGACAACAGGCTGTGGTCAACCCCACATCCTCAAGAGGAGCGGCTGGGCCCATTCCCACAGCTCGCGCTCAGCGGCGGAGCCCACCATACCTTTCAGCTTGCGTACCGGAGGCTGGAAGCTGGTTGAGCAGCAGAACAGGTCAGAGAGTCGTCGGCCCAACCGGGAGGTCTGCAGGATGGAGAGCTGGAGGGTCCAGTCCTTGGCCGAGCCAAAGAAACTCATCAGCCCATCCTGGTGCAGCCACACCAGCGGGGTGCAGCTCGAGAATGCTAGGGCGGCCTGGCCGTTTGTTTCCTGGTGTCTGGAGTTTACCCCCGACGGCGTGGAGGACATGATAGGTGCCATGGCAGTCAAGGGGAAACTGCAGATAGTACTGGTCAGGTAGCGACTTTGGTCTCTTTTTTGTACCTTGCTCCCCCTGCCCCGACTCTGGAGGCTCCACATGACAGGGAGGGATAAGGAACAAAGCAAGCAGGGGATACAGGAGACCACACCCACTTCCCCAGTGCAGGTGTGGCCTGAGCTGGGGGCTAGTAGAGATGAGGAAGAAGAGAAAAGCATCTGGTTACACGGGAGCTTCAGATTTTAAAAGGAACTGGGCCTGGAATGTTTAAATGCCTGAAAGTGAGCTTTAATTGTCAAAACGAGTTCTGACAATTGAAAGGCATCGAAAAGCTTTAGGATCCTGGGGTGAGAAAGTGGGGTGCCACATAACTTGATGAAACGTGGTGTGAGAAAAACAGGAAAACAGTGTTTTCCAACTTGGACCCTGTCAGAGTCAGCCTGGCCAACAGGTGGGTTAGAGTGAAGATCACAGAGGTTTGCAAAGTCGGAATTTGAACTTTCTTTTCCAACTCCAATGGCAGAGAGCTTTCTAGTCCCGTGCGGACAGAAATCAAGAACGGTTGAGGTTGTTAAACCTACAGTGAATCAGATGTTCTGGAATCACTTTCTCCCAGGGTTAGCAGCAGCAGCTTAAGTCTGCTTCAGGAATTAAGATCTGCCTATGGAATTATAATACATAGGTCTCTGTAGTGCAAATCTGTCCATTTCTATATAATTTTTTCCACTATTGGGTCAAAGTTGGTGGGTTGAGCACACCTTGGCTGGAGAAGTACAGTTGACTATTCAACAGTGCAGGGTTTAGGGACGCCAACCCACTTCTTCTGCGTAGTTGAAAGGCCAAGTATAACTTTATCGTCAGCCCTCCGTAGCCAAGGTTTCACATCCTCGGATTCAAGCAACCACGGATAGTGTAGTAGTATAGTAGGTATTTAGTGAAAAAAGTCCACATATAAGTGGACTCATGCAGTTTAAACCCATACTGTTCAAGGGTCAACTACTAAGACTCCCTCCTTAACCAAACTTAACTTAGGCTCCTCTGAGCCCTCTGGATGAGGTCACGACCTTGGGCTGCTTTTAGCAAGAATCCTGCCACATCAGTTTAGCGAGAATCCCCCACCCTCATCAAACCAAATTCCTCATCCCCTACCGTTGATATCTAAATCCTTGACCTGCCTTTAGCAAGAGTCCTGTTAGTCCAGTTTAGCAAGAAACCCTTACCTTTGGCATCTCTTCTTATTTTCCATCTACCGATCCCCTCAATCTGGCTATAAATCTCCCTCTGTCTTTGTATTTAAAGTTAAGTTCTCTCTCTCTCTCTCTCTCTCCCCACCCCCATCGCAATAGTCCTGCATAAAATCTGTCTTGCCATCACAAGGGTCCAGTGAATAATTTCTCTGTAATGGTAACAACCCCAATAACCGTTCTGACTTAAACAATGCTGCATGGTAAGGAGAACAGCTGCCTCTATGCTGTGTGTCTGTGGTTTTCCCAAGCCTGTTTTCTTTCACTGTTGCCAAGTACATTCTGGATTTCCTCATCCTTTACAGTTCTTTGTATTAAAGAGAAGACAAAGACTTGAAAAACAAAATTTTAAAGATGAAGGAAATATTACAAAGAAGCTGAGGGGAAAAGACCAATTAGAATACATGACAAAGAGAGACCCTGCATTAAAGGCTAGTGAGGAGGCGGAGAGCAGGGACTGCAGAGGGAGAAGAGAAAGGAAGGTTTCGAGAAGTAAGGCTTATGGACTAAATGTTACAGCTTTATCATTTCCCAGGAGTGCAGAAAAGATCTCAGTATCTATAATGCTTTTAAAAGTCACAGAAGGAAAAAGGAAATGAAATCAACTCACTTGCTTTTGGTGCTGCCTTAAAAAAAAAAAAAAAAAGGCAGATAAACGCTGCTAACAGAGCTCATTGCAATGTTTCAAAATGAATAAATAAAACCTTCCCTGCCAACCATTTTTTTATTATTATGTCTGTCTCTGACTTTTTAAATGCTTCCCTTAAAAATGTTTTCATGCTTCCTTTTCCCTGAACGTTTTACAGTTTGCCTTCTTAAATTTCACCAGAGACCTGCAAATCAAGTTGCATCTTGCTGATTTGATAGCTACTTTTACGCAGCCCAGCGGAAGGCAATGCCTTGGCATCACTCTTGCTGGGAAGAGACTTTATTAGCAAGCCCTCCTCTCCCTCGCTGGCAGGAGGACATGCTAGGAAGGACAGACTAGGCTAGGCTTGGCCCAGGGGCCAGCCGGCAGGTGTCTGGATCAGGCCACTCAGGGGTGACCTTCAGTCTCATAGCAACAACAAAGGAAATCACCCCTTTCTCCAAACATCAGTAGAGACCCTTTCTTCCTGCCCTGGTTGGGAGAGGGGAAGGGAAAGTGGGCAGAAGCAAGAGAAGAAAAATCCTTGTTTTGCAATCCCAGTAATTAGTCCTAGAGGATTTCTCCAACTGCTAGTCCTGGCAGGAAGGCCTGGGAAAGGGAAGTCGCCAGGCTTGCTACACTGGCCACCGCAGAGCCAGCTCCCTACTTGAAATTCAAATGAGAGCGGCTCTGACCTTTCCTGTCACATATTTTATTTCAAAGACAGTTTACAAGGCCTCTCCACCATGCAGGTCATGTTTTAGTTTAAACAGAAATACTCTCGTAGGTGTTAGATGCGAGTTAATGATTACACTGACATCATTCTAATTAGGCTCTGTTGTTGCATGTTGCCCTTTGGGGGCTGCCGCTGTTGTCACATAAAGTATTTTGTAGAAAAATAAATGGTCTGAGTTCCCTTCCTCCCTCTCTAACGTTCCCATCTCTCGCTCCCTGTTTTTTTCCTAAATAATTATTGATCTTTCAGCCCGTGATCAGGAAGATCATTCACCTCCCACTCCCTGTGAACCTTCTAGAAGGTGTCAGGACTGTCGACGGCACCCAGGAGGAAGGTAACTGTGGCCCATCCTTTGCCAGCTCAGACCTGCATTACAGTATCAGAGGGGAAGTGAGAATGAGAATGAGCTTTCTATTAGGGCTCTTCCAAAGCATCCTTACTTTCTTTTTCGTTCTGTTTTATTTCAGGGGAGCCCAGGGGAGCTGCGTAGAGGGACAGCTGACCTATCCAGAAAGTTTTGTCATCCTCCTGGGCTGTGCACGGTGCGGGGAACAATTAGGTGGCGGTGGTGGCATTGGTTTCTCTGTATGGTTTATTCATCATTTACATACGGACACCGTGCCCAGTTCAATCTCCAGCAGTTTTCAATCTTGACACTACTAGAATAGCCAATATTGAGATTTTTTTCCTTCTCTCAGCTTTCATTGTTTCTTCTCATTTACTGGAATAACTGATCCAGCTGCCTTATAGAAGAAGCACTTAGCAATTTAATATATTTAATACTGGATATAAATACTGGATAATATTTAAAACTGGAAGAAGAATAAACAAAGTTGGGGGACACAGGAAGAGCTTGTTGGCCGCAGCTAATAGGGTCTGTTCTAGAGAATGGACAACACTGAGGAAGATGAGATGGACCGTCACTTGGAGAAAAAAATACATTTTTCCTGAAACTGTGACGGTTAAGAGGTTGGCTGAAGAGTTAAGAGGGGCAGGAGGAGGCTTCAGATGAAGGAGTCAAACTGGGGAGGGTGTGCTAACCTAATACGCCAAGGAGGCTGAGAGGACACTTAATACCCTTGCCTATAACCGAGCTGGCGACTCTTTCTAAGGTGGCTTCCAATCTTAAAAAGATTGTTTTAATTATCTGAGGCCCACCTGTCCCAGCTGCTTTAAGTCAATATCCAGTATCATCAGAAAACTCAGAAAAATTAAAAAGAAATGAAGTTTTTGCAGCAAAACGCTGTTTCAGGCAGTGGTAAAAATGTACTCGTTCTAATAACAAAATAACAGTGTAAAGGATCAAAAATTATAAAAGCTAGGGAGGCTGGGAGACGCAAGAGGGAAGAGATATGGGGATATATGTATATGTATAGCTGATTCACTTTGATATAAAGCAGAAACTAACACACCATTGTAAAGCAATTATACCCCAATAAAGATGTTAAAAAAATATACAAAAGCATAGCTACTGTTAACCTATCTTAAATATTCAGTACCTCTAAAATGTGCTGTCTGGTCCAATAATCCTTGCTACTCAAAGTGTGGCCCATAGACCAGCAGTGCTGGCTTCACCTGGGAGCGTGTCAGAAATGCAGAGTCTCAGACCCCACACCAGACTTTCAGTACGAAAATTTGCACTTTAGCAAAATCCCAGGTGATTCACGGGCACATTACATCTGAGATGCCGGCGTTTCCACATTCCTACCTATCTGAATCGCAGGATTTCCTTACTCCCCACATCAGCAAAGGATTCCCTGACTCTGAGATTTGCTTGCTCTGAAATCCTTCTCATCTCTCTCTCTCTCTACCATAGAAAGAGACACCAGCTCCAACTCCTCAGTCAATTTCCCGAAGAAGCTAAAAAGAATGAAACAGAAACATTAATTGGATTTTGAGGGGGAAAAAAAGGCAGTAATGAAAACTTCTCTTCCCTGAGAACTATCTTGCAGTGTTTTGCCTTTCTTTTCTTTTTGGTGTGGGGTGGAGGCAGATACTCAGACAGCCTTGAATCCCTTCAAAGAAAGTCATAAAATTAGCACACTACATTCGAGACCTCATGTCCTTTTTATCTTCTCTTAAGAGCTAATGTGAGTTGTCAGTCCACAAAAACCCTTGCTTTTATGAATAAACATTCCACCAGTGAGGCTAAGAATTCAATTAACGTCCTTTGCAAGTGTGAGAGGACTAGTTTCTCACTGATTTGATTTGCTCGCACTTTGTTAGGGTAAGGTTTTGGAGGTTTGTTTTCCCTGATGTGTTTTAGATAAAAATTTCTTCAAAGAGCGTATATGGAATATATATATTTACATATATTTATATAGATGTAGATGTAGATAGATTGATAGATATGGATAAAGATACTTGCTCTCCTAAACAATTAATCAAGTTTATTGCAAGACCCCCCACGAACCCTAGGTCCTCATGCCTGTCAAGGCTTCCAACTGCAGTGTGTGTTGGTAACACCTTTGTCGCTGCCGTAACAAGACATCAATAATTAAATTCCCATTTATGAAAAGAGGAAATTATTCATGCCATCAGCACTCCCCATCAATAACAGGAGGAAACCTAACTATCTCATTACCCCATCACACTGTGTGCAAACAGAACTGCCCGTTGCTGACAATAAATATTTGATAAGTGTGGAAACAGGAAGGATAAACCAAGGGTGCAGACAAGGCTGCACGAGCTTTGCCAGGGATCTGGTTCCCGGGGTTAGGGTTTGCCTCCTGGATCCTCCCCCCGATCAGGTTCTAGACTGGCCACAAACTGAACGGAATGCAGGCCATCTGGCTGCTTCTGGAGCACACGGCCTTTTTTAATTCACGTCTAAAACTAAAATTTAACAAACCGTGGGTCCCCTTTTTCCTCCTTTGCTTTTTCAATAAATTCCTAGGGAAGTTTCTCAATGAACTTTTTTAAAGAAGACTTTATATTTTAAACATTCTACTAAAATTCAACATCCTGCCTGGAAGTTTAGAGGGAAATGTAGTGATTAATGAGGTCCACGCAGCGATCAATGATCCGTGGTCTCTAGACCCACCCTCGGCTTTTCCCACGAACCCGCTGGGGAGCCGTGGGGAAGCTGCTTCACCTTTCCCTGCTGCAACTTCCTCAACTCTAAATTGAGACATTCAGCAGATCTGATTTCTCTTTCAGCCCTGAAAAATGAAAAGTTTCTTCTCATGGTAAGCCCTCTCTCCAGAAAACAGAACTCAGTCGTCCCTCGGTATCCACGGCAGACTTGTTCCAGGACCCCGGCAGATAGCAAAACCCGAGGATGCGCAAGTCCCTTATGTAAAGTGGAGCAGTACAGTCGGCCCTTCTGCATCCACAAATTCTGGATGTGAGAGGCCGACTGTACAGGAAAATCACACATGACCAAAAAGCAGAGAGTGTCATTTGCAGTCGGTATTGACTTTGCTGATCTTGGAGAAATAATAACTTCAGCCCCTGTCTTTCTTCAGTCTGTTGAACAGATATAATGCTGATTATTTTCTTTTGCAAAGTTATTCTCTGTTCCAACCCACCATTTATTCTTCACCCTCTGGGCGCTTCTAGTATCTCAGGGTACTGATCTCTGCAGGCAGCATCGTCCATACTCCCTTGTTTTCTGGCTTCCTGTTGGAATGGGCCAATGGGAATGCTCCGACAGGACTTCAAACGGTGCTTGAGAGATGCTGGAATGTCTCTTCATCACTCTCTCCCTGTTTCTGCAACCCTTCTATGACAGCAGCCGTGTCTCCTCATAATTGCAGCTCCCACTGGATGGTCCTTTCCCCACAGCTTCAGTTCTCACTGGGCTCTGGAAGCCTATTTCCTCCCCACCCGCCCCCCTTATTCCTAGACATAGCAAGAGCTCCCCAATGCTGCTAGCCTCTGGCTTCTTTGGCCCTGCCCACATTTCTGTAAGTAGCCCTTTCAATAAAGCCCCTATTTGAGCCATCTGAGTTCAGTTCCATCTCATGCCAAAAATCTAAGCAACACACAGGGTAAACATTAACTAACCAGTTTAAAATAATTTAGGCACTGTATTCGTTTGCAAGGGCTGCCATAACAAAGTAGCACAGACTGTGTGGCCTCTTTTCTCACCGTTCTGGCTAGTAGTCCAGACCAAGTTGCTGGCAGGGTTAGGATTTCGACAGGATACAAGTCAGCCGACAACAGGCACTTTCAACCTAATCAGCCACCAGTTTTTAAGAATGAAACCTGGCTGTGTTTCCAGCATATGCTCCAAGGGAGGTCTCCCAAACCATAATTCCCAACCACGGTCAGCGCCATGCTCTCAAGAAGGTAAGTGGCCTCGATCATGAACTCCAACCACACATCAGTCACAGTATGGTACTGGCTTTATCTACCTCAGCCAGAGAAAACTGTGACCAGAAAGGGGGTATGCCATGGTAGGAAAACCTAGCTGGGAGGCAGACATTGGGGCTTCTAACCACAGGGCCTTGACACCACTCAATGTCCAAATGCTCCACTTCTGCTTTTGTAAAATAATAGTAATAAATTATGTCATGGTGTTATTAAAAGAATCAAAGGAGACAGTGCATGAAAAGTCCTTTGTAAACTTAAACTATCATCCTGTAATAATAAAATTATTATTTTATGATAAATAAAAAATAATAAAATTGTCCTGAGTTCAATTCTATTATTTCCTGTTGTTCAGAGCATGAAGGGTCCAAAGACAATAAACTCTTCGAAGGTAGGAAATCTTGTCATACACTAACATTGGTTCTTCCAGGGCTCCTAGCTGGGCACACAGTAGATAGTAAGTATTACTTGAATTAAAGTTTCAGGAATGCAGTGTTTATCAAGTTGCTTTTAATTAAAAACCAAAATATTAAACAAAGACACTAGTTCTGAAAGATAAAACCAGAAACATCTATCGGCTTGCCCGTTATGTCGAGTTTACAAGAATTTCCCAACATTTTTGCCACTATCTTTTTGTAATTATAGCACATCAATACTTTTAGAATGCATTCAGAGAAAACATTCATCAGTATTCCTTCCAGGAGCCATGACATGTGGTATATGGTTCTTGGCCAATGATGTTCAGTTTCCTAATTAGAGAAGGCCTTTAATGTAATTGAAATTTGTACCTGATAACAACTCCAGCCTCTAACCAACACACCATGGGTTCACACTTACTCTGAAATTTTATTGTATGGCGGACTGAGCTTTGCATCTCTTTTACATTATAGTAAGTGGCACTGGTTGCTGGAATCCTAATTCTTCAAATGCTCGAATGCTGGGAAATTTTCTGAGAAATACTAAGGAAATCTAGCTGGAGGTAGGAAGGATCAAACGATGAGAAGTGGAGATTACTAACTGGGAGTTTTCACTCCAGGAAAAATACGCCCTTGAGTCTTATGACCTCATCCTGACCTCTTTCTACAAATCCCTTCATTTCAAGTCCCTATCACTTCCCCCAGAGCACTGTAATAGGTGGCCTTTCCTTGAGATAGGGCTGGTAGATTTTTTCTAGTTTTGCTTAATATCATGATGAAAAGTATGATTTTCGTTGCAATAGAACTGTGGTGTGTGTTTCACAGTTTACATAGCTGCTTTCCTATTTGGAACCCTTCCTATAACATTCCTGTATCATTATTACAAATCCACAAAAAGAAAGATAGAATTATGGAGAGTTAAATAGCCTCCGGTGTCCTCCCACTTCAGATGCTATAGATTATATTACGAGGAAGGAAGTGGAGTTAGGAAAAGGTGAGAGAGAGAGGAAGGGGAGAGGGGAGAGGGTGGGAAACAGCAGTGTTTTGATGGAAAGCGACAAAAAAAATTATTTCTCCTGTTCTTGGATAGAATGGATGTGAGGGTGAATCCAATAGGATGTGAGCTCTGAGGTCAAACCCGCTGGTTCCAAGGCTGGCTCTGCCACTTACTAGCTGTGCAAACTTGCGCACACTTCTTAACCTCTCTGTGCCTCAGCTGTCTCTTGGAAAAACAGGATAATATGAACACCTACTTCATAGCGTTGTCCTGTGGATTGAAAATAGCTAAATAATGCAAATGACATAGGACTGAGCCTGGCAAATAAGAAGGTCTGAATAAATATTAACTGTTGTTATTGTTACTTTAAAAAGTCTTCAGTCTTTCTTAAGTCAGATTTTGCCATGGGTTAAGATTTTTCCAGGTGTGTCAACATCTGACTTACACACAGGAGGCATAAATTCTAGTGGTGGGGCCGTGGTCTGGTCTGGCCTTTCCTGGCTCTCACATTCAGTGCTCCAATGAGGGCAGCAGATCCATCAACCCCTTAGGCTACATATATTCTAGAACAGGGAGGAATCTTAAGGATAGTATTGTCCATTTCGCATATTTTCTGATGAAGAGAAAAACTCAGGTGATGCTCTGGCTGGATTTCTTATAAAGGTCTACATGTCAGGCATGGGACTGGAATGGGGATAGCCCGGCTGAGCACGGGCAGGGTTATTCTCATTACATACCCAGCTCTGGCCACAACCCACCCCCTCTGTGAGTCCCCACTACAGACTTCTAAAAACCAACCTATGCCTGGCTAGATAGAAAAGTGATCTAGAAAACCAAAACACAAGGTTCTTGAAGACCAGACCACATCTTAACTTTTTCCCATTTCTTCCAGAAAACATAGCGCTTTGCCCCCCACACAGTAGGTCCTGGAAAAAATGTTGATTGAAAATGCTGACTTAGTTTGATTTGCAATAATATATCTACTCTCATCCCCTCCTCACCATTAGCATGATTTGACTTATGGGCAAATGGAAAAGATCATGAAAAAAATGGCTCAGAATAAAAATTTCAAATTCCTTTTTATTTCAGAACTCCTGTCATATTCCCTTTTAAATATAAAGGTTGATAGACTACACATACACCACACACATTGGTTTCCTGAGGGGGTCACTACATCAACACACTGATACTCCTCAAAATCTTTCCACCCACATGCATCACCAGCTGCCTGCCTGGGAGGATATGTCCACTAGCACACATGAAATTACTCTGTCAAATCAAATGGTATTTTTTGGCTTCAAATTAAATGCAAATTTTGGATGGCTGCCAAATCCTATTTATCAATGTAACAAACAATATTTACCTATTGCTTCATTTCCCGAAATTGTTTTCCAGCCTCAGGACATGTTGTTTGCATCTTAATTTAGCACTAATTTCTCCCTGCTGGAAACTTCTCCCGTGTGTTTTACCTATTCCTGCTTCTGACAAAAGTAAACACTGACTAGGACAGCTCTGGCAACCTGCTAGTACAATGGATTAGTGCATTCTGCCTTAAGCAAAGTCTTTCTTCCTGCCCTTTAGGGATTGCACAGCTATCAGATGTAATTTTGATTCTTGGTATTTTAGCAATCATGCATGGGAGACAGAAATCTCTGACAACACGTTGGAACACATTCCAGTCAAGGACACAAACACAGTTGCCTCTAAGATGAAGAATGCTGAGAACGAAGGCATCTGTGGAAGAAGAATGAGAGAGAGAATCAACTCGAAATTTAGGCCTAAACCTGGGATGTGGTTCATCTTCTACCAATCATTGCTTGAGGTTCTGTTTCCATATTTACTGCAACCTGGACATCTAGGACCAGAAACCAAGACAGCACTAGAGGCAAGTAGGGATGACAGTGTGATCTGCAAGTCAAACTAACTTCTCTCTCACAAAGACAAAAAACATGTTTTACACAAGAACACACCTCAGAGTGGCCCCAAATTAAGATCTTTGAGACAAAGCAGGTGAAGTCACATGGAGGAGAAAGTAAGTAGATTAACCTGGCTTGGATGGGGGGAGGGGGCATGTCAGAAATCAGACCCTGGTTGTTTCTTGCTCTAATTTGACCTGCACGACAAGGCCAGACAAAGCCTCCCCAGGCCCTGATTTCGTCTTACTCATCAGCTCAGTGGGCTCAGCCCCCTCTTTTCAGCCAGTCCCTGGATCTCTCAGCACAGCACTTCTCGATGTTAGCATGCACCAAAACCCTCTGTAGAACTCAAAATCCCCATCCTCAGAAGGCTGGAGCGCTGGGTTCCCAATCATCTTTCTTTTTAATAAGCTTCATATATAAGTCCAACACTTATGTGGTTCATCTTACATACAGGAAACCCAGTGACAACAGATGTCAAACAACTTGTCCCAGGCCACACAACTAATGTTAATCAGATACAGAGCTGGCCTTGACTCTATGTTCTGGCCTCAACTCTAGTCTCCAGTCTCCTCCTGATGTCCTGGTTGCAGTAATGAGCCTCTGCCTCTGACAGCATCCATGGTCCATGCCTTTGCCTCACTTCTGAAGTCCTTAATATGGTACCTTGCAACCCAATTCTCTCCAGGCACACCCCTCCCACTTCCGCCGAGCACCCTCTACTTCAGTTGAGCAGCCCTCCTTGCATTTCCCTCAGGTGTCGTCACCTCCACATGCAATATCCTCTGTTCCCTACCCCACCAGTTACCCCACCCATTCTTCAACTTTCTGCTCAATCCCCACTTCTCTCTCTGAGCCTCCTAGGACTATTCCACTCCCAACACCCCCTTCTCTCCTCTAATCACACTTTAGTCCTTATTGCACAGGGTGGCCATTAACTATCCATTCTTAGACAGTGTCTGTCATGGTTAATTTTACGTGTCAACTTCGCTGGGCCATGGGATACCCCAAGAGCTAGTTAAACGTTATTTCTGGGTGTGTCAGTGAGGATGTTTCCAGAAGAGACCAGCATTTGAATTGGTGAACCAAGCAGATGGCCCTCCCCATTGGGGGTAACCATCACCCAATCAGCTGAAGGCCTGAACAGACGAAAAAGCAGGGGAAGGCTGAATTCACTCTCTGCCTGACTGCATGAGCTAGAACACTGATCTTCTGCCCACGGTGCTAGGGGTCCTCAAAGGCCTCAGATTAAGACTGAAAACGCTACCATTGGGTCCCTGGCTCTTAGGTCCACCAGTACCTTTCCTGGGTCTCCAACTTGCAGACAGCAGACAGTGGGACATCTCAGCTTCCATAACGTTGGAGCCAATTCCTATAGCAAATCCCTTTCTAGATATATGTGTGTGTATGTTCTAGATAGATAGATATTCTAGATAGATAGGTATCATATATATATATATATACACACACACACACATAAGTGTCCTTAGATACATACACATATACACATACATGTGTGTATACCTATATATACATCTATACAGATATAGAGATAGCTCTGATTGGCTGTTTCTCTGGAGATCCCTAACAGTTTCTTTTGTTTCTTTTTATATTATTTCTTTTAATTTTTTCCCCAATTAGATTGTGAATTTCCCAAAGCCACGACCAATCTTTTATGTTCTTTCAGTATCTCTCACAGCACCTAACACAATATTGAACATATAGGAGGAAATCAACAGTTATTTCCTGATTACTTGTTATTACACTGATTACTCCTCCTTACACTGCCAGTTGATATATGCTTGCCCTGTGTTTAAGATGTAACCTCTTCAAATGAAGATTTTTTTAAATTAGCTTGAAAATCATGGGCTGTGGGGAATCCAGACCAAGGTTTACAAAGTATTGACCTTATGATATATATTTTTTTATCCTCCAGAATTACTTTTTTAATTGAACATTATTTCAAAATTAGGACACTTCACATAAAATATGAATTCCAAACGTCTCTTAGAAGCCCAGGAATGCTGGGCTCACATTCCTGCAGAAATTGCCTTGGGAGAAATAAAACCAGCTGCCTCCATCAGACAGGGTTTGTGTGGTCCAATCTGCTACAGGCACCAACACTTAGGTGTCCTGTGGTGTCCCCAACACTTAGCATCGGTGTCAGGAGTCATTTACCGTCATACTAGACTGCTGTTTTACATCCAATAGAGAAATGGCTTCTGGGTCTTTCAATCTATCAAAGGAGAGAAATTAAGAGATCGACTAAAAAAGGCTACTTGTTTCAAAAAAACTGGATAGAGAATATATGCCTTTGAAAAAGCAAAGAATATGCCTGTATGTTCAACGTGCAAACAAAGCGTACCCATGTCTTTTCTTACGTCCCACTCTCCTCATTCACTCATATTGGGTCTCATGGGCGATCACATGTGTGACCTTTGATATAGGCCCTAGGTAAATGTATGACCTAATGATAATGTATCAGTCAGGTAGTCTAAGTTATTTTGCAGTAAGGAAAAGCCCAATAACAACAAATACTATTTCTTGTTCATCCTACATGTCCATTAAGGGTCAGCTGAGGACTCTGCTCCAGGTTTCTTAGCTCTAGCTGATAGAACAACCACCATCTCAAATATGCCAGTCACAATTACAAGCAGAACAAGGACTCTAAAGAGGTCTCCCACTGGCAACTAAATGCTCCAGCATGAAAATGCCACATATCACTTCTACTCACAACTCATCGGCCAAAATTAGTCATATGACCCCAACCCAACCACAAGGAAACATGAGCCCACCTTGTGCCTGAGGGCAAAGAGCTGAAAGTAAGTGATGAACAGCATTGATGACCACCCCCGTGAAGCCAGCAGCACCTGACCTTGAGAATGCTAAACCTGCCCTTGGAGCATGGGAGCAGACAGTGGTGGTTACTTTCCTGATGTGCTGCCTAGATCCTCAGCTGGATGGATAGGGTCCAGCAGAGATTCTATTCAAAGCCATTGCACAAAGAAGAGCTCCACTCTGTTGACTGTAATTGAGCATTGCTAGAAAAGTATATGAGAACTGAATACCTCTTCAAAACAGTGGCTAATCCTGAGTGCCTGCACACCTAAGCCATCAATAGCACATCAGTAAGAATGATGCTCTGGCCTCCAGTTTAAGTCACCCTGTTATACCTGGAGCAATAGCAAGACTACCAAGCCACAGGGGTAAGAACTTTATGATGAGGGATGGAATATGTTCAGAAGGGAAGCAAAATGAGAGGACATGCATAAGCTCATTGTGCAAAAACCATGTCTAATTCAACATTTTCTGTGGCATCTTGCATATTATTGCTTTAAACTGTTAAACAACTTTAATAATATCCTTGAACCTGATTCTTCTCCGACAGGCACATCATAAAAGCCATCTTCAAAAGTGATGCTAGAAAAACTACACTTACTGCTTAGTGTTACTTCTGACAAGTATCAGTACACTACTTGTAATGTATAAAATGTACTCATTTAATTTGCCTTTTCAATAACACAACGAAAAAAAACTCATCACCAAAGAATAGGAATGCATCTTTGAAGCCTGTAATAAGGCCTGACCATTTGTGAACATCTCTGCATCCATCTTCAGAAATCAGCAGACTCTGCGGAACACACTCAACACGACTTGACTTGAGTCCTCTGTATTCACAGTCTTGAAAACATCCACACACTCTTTTTATTACACGCATTGACATTTCTCCCATAGTCTCCTTATGTGGGGCAGAAAACACTTTAATCAGAACTCAATTTATCATAGAGAATAATGAATGCTTTAAAAAAGAGCAGATAAAGACAGCTTTATAAATAAGCCAGGACTTTCATAAATTGCTACCTGCTGAAAGCACACAATAAGGGCCCTGTCATAAAATCACAGTTTTATTTAATAAAACCCAGTGACCAACTGGACACACGTATTAAGAATTATGCAATAAGAATGCCTTTTTGTATATTTCTTGCCAGCCACTATGTCAGAAATCGAGACTGTACTCACAGTGAGCCCAGCTGGAAGATTCACAGCCAATAGCAGGCCATCTTGATATCTGTATTCAAAAGTCCTACTTGGCTGTTTGGTCACTCTCAGTGTATAGCTGAGGCAAGACACAGGCAAGACATCTGAGGTTCCCAAAGTTTGGTTCATAATAAACATTACTGTCCCAAAAGGCAAGAAGAAAATGGCTTTCTATGAATTGTTTTAAAATTGGAATCCTAACATGTGTTCTAATATGACCTAAGCAACGAAAACAGGACAAGATATGGTTGGGTACTTCCACCATGAAAGTTCCATGGAGCACCATGAAAACCTCCATTTCTAATATCATGAAAAGATATTTTTCAAGATCACTCGCACACAACAACAGATGAAAATCCCAGAACACATAGAATATTCTGGGCTCACTTGGAGATTTCAAAGGACTTGAGAGTCCATTCAGAGGGTCCCCTTCTGCCGTCAGATAGCCACACCTGGCTCCCCAGAAAGCTTCAGCCCATGATATCCCAAACCAGTGTAACAGTCCCCAGAGATCACAGAGGATACAGACAGAGAGGTGTTTAAGCTCAGTGATTTGGAACCATCATGACATGCGGGGCCCCACAAGTAAGTCTAGCAGGAGAAGGTGGGGGGGGGAAGGGAGGCTGTGAGGCAGTGGAGTGTCCCCTGGCACAAAAAGTTGATGCCCAATTAGATTTCGAAAAAGTGACAAAGAGCTGATGCCCAATTAGGTTTAGAAAAAGCTCTTCTCTGTAAACCTCAATTACCTGTGATGCCTTATGACATTCAGCATTTACAAAGTATAATTACACAATAGTGTCTGACATTTAACGTCTATGGATAATTTAAAAGACTTCTACTTCAAAAAGGCTGCTCATGAGCAACAGTAATCACTTCAATTAGCTTGGCACCATTACAATGTAACAAGACCATCTGACTGCCTATTAGTACAAGCCAAGCTCTTCAAGTGTGTTAATTTAGCAGTCATTGCTAATTTCTGGGCTTTGCTGCATTTGCATAGGGAAACAGCCCTTTAAGCAAGAGAGGAAGTTTCATTCCTCAACTGGCTTCCTATTCATAGAGGGGTTTTTATATTTTCACATAAAGAAATCAGGAACATATTTGATACGTGGGCATCTCTAAATAGTACTGGGTAAGATAAGGCTCTTACCAAATTTAAGCAAAATATTAGTTCTCCAAGTTTCATAGCATATCCATGTATATACATATAATTATATAATATATAAACATATATATTATATATACACATATATATATATTATAACCAACATGCAGGACTTCCCTGGCAGTGCAGTGGTTAAGACTTCGCCTTCCAATACAGAGGGTGCAGGTTCGCTTCCTGGTTGGGGAGCTAAGGTCCCATATGCCTTGGGGCCAAAAAACCAAAAAACATAAAACAGAAGCAATATTGTAACAAATTCAATAAAGACTTTAAAAAAAGTCCACATCAAAAAAAATCTTAAAAAAAACCCATGCAACATATATTGGATAGTATATATTATAATAACTAAAATATTTATAATACCCATTATATATAATATCCAATATATAATATCCACATTATAATGTACATAAAATCAAGGAGATAAAATTGAAGCTGGAAAAAAAGCAAAGGCTTTCACCTCTAAAAAAAAAAAAAAATCTTCAGTGGCAAAAGCCAATCTGCTACAACTGGAGTTATCAATGTACAGTCTCCTTTATTATTTGACTGTCATTTTTGTTATTGTTATGCTTATTATTGAGAGTCCTTTGTATAAATGAATTGGGCTTTTTAAAAAATCATATTCTTATACATGGATATAACTTGCCTCTTACCACAAAGACTCTCTGTTTTACAGAGGAGGAAATTTACTGTGTTGCAGTATACGAAGTCTCTCTCTCACTCACACACACACACACACACACACACACCCCTAGAGATTACAACACAGGCCTTTCGACTTAAACTTCAATAAAAATGCATTCGACATGTTTCATGGCCGGGCACTGTTAGGTACTGGAAGCCTGTGAGCAGAAAATCTCATAATATAACCATTGAAACTGTCTGGACTACTGGTCACGTGCTCTTTTGCCCAGATGTAATCTTCTTTTCTAACTGGGGTTCTGCTGATTCTAAACTCTTTGGGCTCTGACTTTATCTATCACCGTTTAGCTATTTATTTAGGCAAGTATATGATATTTTGATGTTGAAAAGGCTTCAAAGATTCCTGTATTTTTAAATGCAGTATAATTTACACACCTCATATTACATAAAATATGTAATATTTTACATTTACAAAGCACAGAATTCCATGGTTCTTATACTCACTAAGTTGTGTAACCATCACCACTGTCTAATTACAGACTTTTTTTAACCTGGCAAAGAAACCCCACACCAATTAGCAGTCAATACCATTCCCCCTCCCCTCACAATTACTAATCTACTTTATGTCTCTCAGAATTTGCCTATTCTAGGCATTTTGTATAAATGGAATTGTATCATATGTGGCCTTTTCTGGTTGGCTTCCTTCACTTAGCGTAATGTTTTCAGAGTTCATCCATGTTGTACCATGTATAAGTACTTCATTTTAATGACTGAATAATAGTTGTTATGGCTATACCACATTTTATTCACCCATTCATCACTTGATGGAAACTTGGGTTGTATCCACGTTTTGGCTACTTTGAACAAAACTATTAATATTTGTGAACAAATTTTTGTGTGGGTGTATGTTCTCATTTTTCTTGGATATTACCATGGAGTGGAATTGCCGGGTCAAAGGGTAAATATTTTTAACCATTTAAGGAACTGACAAACTGTTTGTCAAAGTGATTGCACCATTTTAGATTCCCACCAACAACGCATGAGAGTTCTAAATTCTCCACATCTTTTCCTACAACCTAGTGGGTATTAAATGGTACCTCATTGTGACACAGAATGTCTTTCCATTTTCTTTAATTTTTTCCAACAGTGTTTTATAGTTTTCAGTGTCAAAGGGGCATGACTTCTCTCCTCAGCCAGGCAATTGACAACTCTGCCTTAGCCTTCACTTCCAGAGCCTCGAGGTCAGAGTTTAGGGTCTTCTTAGGTCTTTCCTAACCATGTACAGAGCCCTCAGCATGCACACAGCCTACACCTGTGTGTGGCCTTATAGATCCCCAAGAATATGTCAGAGTTTTTCAAAGCCCTAATGGAGATCTCATTCCTCAAATTTTCATTTAAGCATTTGGCTACCCAATTTTTTGCCCTATTGCCCCCGCTTCAGGCAGCCTCAAAGCTAAACTATAAATATTTTTGACAAGTGCCTTTGGAAAATGACTTTTATTGCTAAATGAGCTCTGAGTCAGAACAAATAAAGGCAGCCTTGCAAGCGGGGTCCTCCAGGGAACCGCCAGACAAGTCAAAATAACAACTCTCTAGGAATGAGTCTTTGAAAGAACTCCAACTCCCTTCTGTGCCCTCTGGTGGCTTCCTGGGTAGAGGTTTTCACTGTGATCATGGGCTGCTGGCTTTAAACTCTGTTCACTATTCTGTAACAATCGAATTGGGAAGAGAATTTGAAAAAGGATACACGTATACCTATAACTGAATCACTTTGCTGTAGACCTGAAACTGACACACCATTGTTAATCAACTGTATTCCAATATAAAATAAAAAGTTAAAAAGAAAAATAAACTCCACCATGAAGCTCAAGTGAGGAAAATGGGAATAGGCAAATTAAACACCACAGTGATCACTGTTCTTAGTGAGAGTCAGCCGATCTTCCTGAATAAATGCTCCTCAGATTGCTACAAGTTTTTGGTTAATTTCCAGAGTTCTGAAAAGCTGATTCTGGCAATTTTTTTTTCCAGTTTTCTCATGGAAAAATGATAGAAGAGAATCATGGAGGTCTTTCTTCTATCATTTTCATTGAAGTCATTCCAAAATTTCCAAAAATCCAAATTCCTTAATTTGATTCTCTCTCTCCCCAAATTATATTCTAATCAAATTTATTTTCTCCTCTTCATCCTCCTCCAATAACCAGAACTCTCCATTCCAACCAAGTTGATTTCCTTCCTGTTGCCTAAATATGTGATGTTCATTCCTGCCTGAGGCCTTTTTTATATGTTTTCCTCACTTGCACTGTCCCTTCCCCTCTCCTCCGGCCATCAAAAGCCCATCCATCCACTGAGTCCTACTAACGTCCGCCCTCAGTTTCCCTGCGTGCTCTAATCCACACAGGGCTCCCCCTCCTCTCTTCTGATAGAAACTAAGTCTCTTACATTCACTGTATCAACTGACTTTATTTTCTGGTACGTGGCTCTTTCTTCATGAATCATATTGTATCTAATAAACAAGCCTTTAAACTACTTGAGGATGAATCCACCTTACAATTCCATAATTAAATTATGATTACTCCACAGCAGATGTTCAAAAGATTTTAACTGAACTGAATCACAGAGGTAGACTAGGTTCCTTTGAAACTGGTTCACAGCTGCCTTCACACCTTCATTCTTCTACCTGTACTTTCGTAAAGGCAATTTTTCTTCTGGGAACAAATTAAATGCACTGGCATTCCTTCTCTGTAACAGGAGAAGGGAAGACTTTTAAGGAGAACTGCATCAACTGGCTCTTTTCTATGAGGAGCTTCAGTAACATTAGAAAGACACTTAAAAATATACAAATAAGCATGAATCCCCCTCAATTTTTCAAGCAGATAAATGTGGGAAACTGACATGCATTTTTTTTAGGCTGATTTTACCAACCTGGCCTATGTCTTATTTAATCTAGTTGATACTTTTTTCTTCTTAATTTTATTATGGGTGTCCAGGGATTTACTAATGACACAGTAAATTCAAACTAATTTGCTTACTTATCCATTTCAATAGTATGTTGTGTGTGTGTGTGTGTGTGTGTGTGTGTGTGTGTGTGTGTGTGTGTATCTAACACTCTGTGGAGCACCTAGGTGATGGTAGTTAAATAAAAGACAATGGAGAGGGTGGTCCAGTGGTTGAGAATCCGCCTTCCAATGCAGGGGACGCGAGTTTGATCCCTGGTCGGGGAACTGAGATCCCACAAGCCGCAGGCAACTAAGCCTGTGCACTGCAGCTACTGAGCACGCAAGCCACAACTAAAGAGCCCACACGCTGCAATGAAGAGCCCACACACCACAACTAGAGAGCCCACGTGCCGCAATGAAGAGCCCGTGTGCCGCGACTAAGACCCGACACAGCCAAAACTAAAATAAATATTTTTAAAAGATAATGGATAATCATTATCAATATCATCAGTAAGAGCAATGAAAAGAAATTCTCATCACTGAGATTCCGAGTTTGTCACATTCAAATCCCAAGATGTTTAACATGGAAAAGAGAACAGTTATTACAAGGCAACAGTAGAGTGAGCTATGGTATATTAACTAACAACAGCAGAATACTACACATTTTAAATGATTATAAGCAGATATTTCTGTAGACCAAACATTTGTGTCACCCCAAAATTCATATTTTGAAATTAACCCCCAATGAGAGTATTTGGAGGTGGGGTCTTTGAGGGGAGACTAGGTCACGAGGATAGAACCCTCATGAATGGCATTGGTACCCTTATAAAAGAGACCCCAGAGACATTCCTTGCCCCTTCTGCCGTGTGAGGACACAGCAAAAAAATGACTTGTCTCTGAACCTGGAAATAGGTTCTCACCAAACACCGAATCTGCTGGCACCTTGATCTTGGACATCCCAGCCAACCGTGAGAAATAAATTTCCGGGTTTATAAGCCAGTCGCTGGTATTTTGCTATAGCAGCCCAAAAGGACTAAGACATCTATGTACCTTGTGCAAATAGTAAGTAATTAAATCTTGGCTGTCAGCACACCCACGAGAATAGGCCCTCATGGTGAGCAAAACAGAAATAAAATAAAATGGACACTTAAGGCCACATATTAACAGCCTCGTGAAAGAAAATTGTTTTATAATAAACTTATTCAAGTTGTTCTTCCTAAGAGGGAGCAGCAAGACCACTTCTCTCAAGTTCCTTTTTATTAGATTTTTTAAAACATCCACGTGCTTTGGAAAGCTACAGCTCAAGTGACTGAGATGAAATAGGGCATCAGTGATCTTCCAACATCCTTCAAGGCTTTATTTTCCTAGTCTGATTGATGGTTCAGGTAAAACTTCCTTTTACCCAGAACTGTCAAATATTTCACGAGAGTGTATTTTCCTATACTGAAGCCCCAAGACTTCTTCCATTTTACCTTCTAAAAGCTTCTGCTCGCCTGGCTCCCTCTCTGACCTCACATGCAACCATTCACCCTGACTCTGACACCGGTTATACTGGCCTTCGTGCTCCTGCCTCAGGGCCTGTGCACTTAGTGTTCCTTTTGACTTGAAGGCCCCTCCCTCAAGTTCCTACAAGGTACGCTCACTCCCCGCCCTAGGTCTCTGCTCCAGTGTTACTCTATCAGGAATTCCTCCCCTGACTACCTATTTAAACTACCCCATCGTCAGCACTTTGTACCCCACTTCCCTGATTTACTGTTTTCCTTAGCAGTCACCACTGACTGAAACACAACGAATCTTATTTGTTTATTGTATGCTTTCCACAACTAGAATGTAAGCCACACAAGATCAGGGATTTACATCTCTTTCATTCACTGCTTTATCCCCAACATCTTGCACAGAGTAGGCGCCTAAAAGATATTGGAATGAATGAACAAACACATACACAGAATGACTGTAGATCTAGTACAGTAAGATATACTCCAAGGCTACTCAAGATAAACTCAGACACCTTCAGGGGCTAGGCAGGTAAAGCAAACGTAAGGCTGGAGGATGAGGGCATGACAGACACTTCCAGCAACATGACGGGCAGGGCTGACATGAAAGGACACGGCACCCACTCTCTCTGCACAATCTGTAAAGTTACTTAATGCCAGAACAGTAAGGTGGTGCTACGGTGGTCCAGAAGATATCGGAAAAGATGTGGGCCACCCCAGGGACAAGAACATGGCTTTGGATGCATTTTGACCAGAGCCAGAAACAATCACTTTGAAAATGCTATGAGGCTTGAAAGGCTGCTCCATCTGTGAAATTGAAATTAAAACAGAAACAAACAAACAAAAAATCCTGCTGGCTTGGCACTGAGGAAAAAGAACTGTCAATTTAGATGTCTCAACTCTCCTTCAAGAGTGAAAGTAAAACAAATACATTTTCATTCAAAAGTATGAGAGAATTTCCTACTCACAGATGTTTCCGGAGAGAAATATGAAACGATGTACATGAGCAAGAAGAAAACTGATCTAAACATATGGAGGAGGATGTGAGAAGCATCAATGAACAAAGAAATCGGTTTAAAAAAAAAGTTAGAAACTAAGCAGGAATAGATCGGTAAAAATTAAGAATATTTACTAATTCAAGAAGTTATTAAAGTGAAACTAAACTAGATTTAAATAATATGAAAGAATGCAGGGAAGATATTGGAATTAAAGCATTCTAAGATCTTATAGTTTTGAAGAGAACAGAAACATTGATTAATTCTAGGCTTTAAGTATGTGTGTGGTAGTTGTTTCATCAAAAGAATAGAAATAGCGTAGTTAATTCTCAAATAGCAAATAAATTAGACTAATATAAGGGAGAAAAGGACTTTAAAATAGAAGCATTGTAAATAGAGAACACAAAATTATTATTATATGGTAGAATAAATCCAAATGTTTAACTGCTACAAAAATAAACAGAATAAACTGTACAGTCCAAAGAAACATGCTGAGATTAGATTTTTAATTGTTATTTCCCACTGAAGTGATTACCTTGAGATGGGAGGGAGGAGGCTATTGACATGAATGGAAACTTTTTGAAATGACGGAAACTTCCTACCTTCATCTGAGTGGGGGCTACATAGGTATAGACATAAAAATTCAGGGAGGTTTATGCTTAAAATGTGTACGTTTTCCTATATGTAAATTTTTAAACAATGTGACTGTTAAATACATATATAGAGAGAAAGTTAAATAATACTGAACAGGGGTTTCCCTGGTGGCGCAGTGGGTGCGAATCCGCCTGCCAATGCAGGGGACACGGGTTCGAGCCCTGGGCCAGCCGTGGAGCAGCTAAGCCCGTGCTGCACAACTACTGAGCCTACGCTCTAGAGCCCGTGAGCCACAACTACTGAAGCCCACATGCCTATAGCCTGTGTTCCACAACAGGAGAAGCCACCAAAATGAGAAGCCTGAGCACCGCAGTTAAGAGTAGCTCCCGCTCGCAGCAACTAGAGAAAGCCCACGCACAGCAACAAAGACCCAACACAGCCAAAAATAAAATAAATAAATAAATAAAATACTGAACAGACTTTAGATTAATTTCAACTTAGCTGATTCTTTAAGTATTTAAGAATACATTTTTCTGAATCTCTCTTGTACAATATTTCCACCTCCCAGCAGCCAGAATTTGAAGGCATATATGCAAACACGTATGTACTACTCTGAATTGGCACAAAGCGGTAAGTGGAATTTAGAAAGTATCAGAGGAGAGCTTGTTTGTGGTGGGAGGATCAAGGCAGGCTCCTGGGAGGAGCCTCGGAGGAGGTGGTTTTAGAATCAAGCCATGAAGGCTGAGATATACAACAGCTGAATAGGGCAGGTAAAGCGAAAACATGCCAGGTGGAGGATCCCATGTGAGCACACGTGAAGGAGGGAATGTTAAGGAAAGATTAGAACCAAGACTTTGGGGGCTTGGTTTTTTTTTTAAGCTTTCTTTCTTTCATTTATTTATTCCACTGTTATCTATTACTCGCCATATGCTAAGCACTAGAAATAGGAAATAGTAGCACATAGAGCCTGTTCTCAAGTAGGTTACAATCGATCCTCATGATTTGTGGATTCCATATTTGCAAATATACCTACATGTATTTATTTATTTATCTGCAACTACAAAATCAATGGTTGTGGCACTTCTAATTATGAGAGAAATGCAAATCAAAACTACAATGAGGTACCATTTCACACCAGTCAGAATGGCCATCATTAAAAGTCTACAAACAATAAATGCTGGAGAGGGTGTGGAGAAAAGGGAACCCTCCTATGCTGTTGGTGGGAATGTAAATTGGTATAGCCACTATGGAGAACAGTATGGAGGTTCCTTAAAAAACTAAAAATAGAACTACCATGTGATCTAGCAATCCCACTCCTGGGCATATATCTGGAGAAAACCATGGCTCGAAACGATACGTGCACCCCAATGTTCACTGCAGCACTGTTTACAATTGCCAAGACATGGAAGCAAGTGATCATTGACAGATGAATGGATAAAGAAGCTGGGGGTACATATATACAATGGAATATTACTCAGTCATAAAAAAGAATGAAATAATGCCATTTGCAGCAACATGGATGGACCGAGAGATTATCATACGAAGTGAAGTAAGTCAGAGAAAGACAAACACCATATGATACCACTTATATGTGGAACCTAAAATACGACACAAATAAATTTATCTACCAAACAGAAGCAGACTCACAGACATACAGAACAGACTTGTGGTTGCCATGGGGGAGGAGAGGCGGGGGAGGGATGGATTGGGGGTTAGGGATTATCAAATGAAAATTATTATATATAAAATAGATCAAAAACAAGGTCCTACTGTATAGCACAGGGAACTAGATTCAGTATCCTGAAATAAACCATAATGGAAAAGAATATGTATAACTGAATCACTTTGCTGTACACCAGAAACTAACACAACATTATAAATCAACTGTACTTCAAAAAAAAGAAAATACTTGCAGCACTTTCACATTCATCTGTGGACATGCATGCGAAGGGAGTGCTATTTCCATCACTCACATCCATTCCCAGCTAAGGCCAGACAAGCCAATGCTCTTCCCTCTTGTTTCAGCTCTCATACTGTAGACAAGAGTCCTTTTTGCACTCTAGTGCCACAGTTCTCACATCTTTATGCTTTTCATGGATGATATCACTATTTTTAACTTTATTTTTTTATTTAAATCTATTTGACATATTGTATAAACTTAAGGTGTACATGCTGATTTGATACATTGATACACAGTAATATGATTGCCATGGTAGCAATAATTAGCAGGGACAGAGAGGTTTGAAAGTGGGAAGGCAATGGTGTTCCCAGGAGAGGGCAATGCAAGAATAAAAGAACAAAGAACTAGACCTGTTAGGGGAACAGCCAGGATGGAGAAGGGGAGCATGAATTACAGTGGGGAGCCCCAAAGGTTTCTGAGTGGGACAGAAATATGGAGTCTGCAGCAGGGTGCAGGGGCTGGGGATGGGCTGAAGAGGCTGCCTGATGCTGACCTTGAACCTGGGCCAGGGAGCGTCGGCAGCAGTGGGTAGAGCCATCAGACAAAGACAGCTTCCTCTGCTCAATCCATTCGACAGTGCAAAAGTGTAGAAAAGAAGACAGGTACCCAGTCCTTGTAAACGCACTCCAAAGTGCATATCTGAACATGTATGCAGGGGTAATTCTGAGGCCAAAGATAAAGCCAGAGAGGCAGCCAGCAAGATAAGCCAGCCCTGCAGATACCAGACCAATCTCGGGGATCAGAGCTCTGTGTTTAGGAACTTCACATTTTAGAAGCAGAAAGTGAAACCTGGGGCCTACCCCAGACAAAGAGTTGAACTAGCGCCCCCTGATGAAGCTGGACTCCCAAAGGGTCACACTCATTGGACAAGAGCTAACTGATGGAAAAGGTCTGTGCTGCAGAGACATGCAGCTGGGTCTCTGCCCACAGGCCAGCCCTTGCACTCGTTGTATGGGCAGAAGAATCAAAGTGAGAACTTAAAGTGGACCCAAGCTGAGAGTGCCCCTAGGGCCCTGGCAGAAGCATCTGTCAAACCAGCCTCCAGGAATTCCCTCCAAGCTCCAATTAACATGAACTCACAAGTAAGTTCACAAAACTCACAAGGGAAAAAGGCACCATGGACAAGAATCAACGGAAACAACCATCAACACAAGCAGGCCCCAAAAGACTTCAGATACTAGAATTCTCAAATATAAAATATATAGAATGTTTAATATACTTAATGTTTAATACATTCAAAGAAACAAAGAATTAAAACTCATGATACAGCACTCTGGGTTAAGATGGTTAATTTCATTATCATCTAATTTTGTTTCCTTCCAAAACCCAAATTATGGGGCTTCCCTGGTGGTGCAGTGGTTGAGAGTCCGCCTGCCGATGCAGGGGGCACGGGTTCGTGCCCCAGTCCAGGAGGATCCCATATGCCACGGAGCGGCTGGGCCCGTGAGCCATGGCCGCTGAGCCTGCGCGTCCGGAGCCTGTGCTCCGCAACAGGAGAGGCCGCAACAGTGAGAGGTCCGCGTACCGCAAAAAAAAAAAAAAAAAAAAAAAAAAAACCCAAATTATGTTGCAGAATCAAAAATCTAAGGAACAAGCAGCACCACTTACTTCTGGAATGGGAGGCTGAGAGTTGGGAAGGGAGGGGACACTATAAGGAGAAGGATTGGGCGACCCTTGTTTGCAAATCAGTTAGGTCCTAGATCTCCACCTCCTCCCCGATGCCAGTAGGTAATCGCTCCTCCCCAACCCTGACAAAGGTCTCCAAGTTTGTTCTCTGTGTGAAACAAAGGGTCTCTGAACTGGGGGATGCCAGGCACAGTTGAAGGCCTGGAGACTGTACCAAATGTACACAGATCAGTTATCACAGGCATGTAAAAGTGAGACCTTCAGCCTACTCCCACCAGCTCCCAGCACCACCCCGCAGGAGCATCAGTAGCCAGGCTCTCATCTAACAGGTAAAAGCTCCACAGGTATTTCTTCGGGAACCTGACCTGCCCAGAGGAAACACCTGAAGGAAGTGACATCAGGGGTTCCAAAGCAAACAACTCACCCACATCACTCTGGAGTGAAGTTCAAAGTGATGTTTCCCAGTTCCCACAGGCTCAAAGCTTCCATTATATTTTTCAGTCCCTCACTATAAATCATGAGCAAGCGACCAAGGATTCCCAGAGAGCAAAGGAAGACTTTAAGATGGAGAAAGGGAACAAAATACACAAACAAAAATAACTTAGAAGAAATGTAGACTTTGCAGGGAAAATAAATGTAACATTTTAAAGCTATCGTTAATATCTTCAAAGAGAGAACAGAACCTACTGAATCCATGAAAGGAAAGGATACGATAACAAGAAATCAAAAGAGCTCGCAGAAGAATTTTGCAAAACCTCATACACTGGAGAGCAAAAGTTAATAAGCGGACTAGCCTTTGGCTGTAACTTCTTCCTTGAATAATTTTTTAATATTACCGATTTTTAAAACTCAAAAAGAGACTCGCCTCCACTCTATAGATGTGAAATCTGTGGAAGGTCAGAAAGATGGGAGAAGAGCCACAGGTCCTAATTTGCCCTGAGATTTCCAATTTCCAATTTCCCAAGAGATTGTATTGAACACCCTGCTGATGGGCACCCCCGTGCTAACTGGGAGGATCACCACAAGGTCCACCCAAAAACTCGGCCACTGTCCCTTCAGTGAGGACTGAAGCTCTCTTTCTCTTGAGAGACACTGACTCTTTTATCACAGGATTTTACTCTCATAATGGTGTCCTTTATATTATTAACTAAACAATGAAAATAAGTCTCAAATTATAAAAACCTCAAGACAGATTCACAAACTCAAAACATGTTGTCTCCAAAGAACTAATATTGGGCTTCCCTGGAGGTGCAGTGGTTAAGAATCCACCTGCCAATTCAGGGGACATGGGTTTAAGCCCTGGTCCGGGAAGATCCCACACGCCACAGAGCAACTAAGCCCGTGCACCACAACTACTGAGCCTGAGCTCTAGACCCCACGAGCCACAACTACTGAAGCCCGTGCTCCACAACAAGAGGAGCCACTGCAATGAGAAGCCCACGCACCGCAATGAAGAGTAGCCCCCGCTCGCCCCAACTAGAGAAAGTCCGCGCGCAGCAACGAAGACCCAACGCAGCCAAAAATAAATAAATAAATTTATTTAAAACAAAAAAGAACTAATATTAACCTCTGAAGAACAAATACCGCAGCTTGCCTTGATACTATACACAGATGGAAGCCATGTGCTCTCTGTCACTGCACACTGCAAACCGTGTGCCCACAATCAAGGCCAAGATGTCCTAGAAACATCCTCTGTCCAAACTGTCTTCCTTGAATCGATAATGAAGGAAAAAAGAGGACAGGAAGGGGAAAGGTAAGGGGGAGTAGATTTCAGAAAAGTTTTGCAGTTCTCACTCATTTTCTTAGAAGAACCTACTTTGAATCCCTGATCAAAATAACCCTGGTCAGTAGACAAAGAAGAATTTATTATTGTTCCATTTACAGATGGGAAAGCTGAGATTCAAAGACTTGATGATTTTCCCAAAATCACACAACTAATATTCTAGAAAGCTAAACCCCATCACCAATTCTGATTCTAGATACTGCATTCCAACTATAACCTGCTACCACTTTCATAAGTTAAAAAAAAAAATGAGAAACTGAAAGACCTAGCTGCTGTTAAGAGTCACTGGCAAGACTATTCAAAGTCCTTCCCAGTGATGCTACTGGCTTTATTGAGTTAGGGGTCCTTAGGCAAATCAACAGAACTCGGTGTAATCAGTTTCTCCATATGGCAATTATGATTAAAATATTAGCTAACATCTTCCTTTAAACATGAATGACATGCTGCAAATACGGGGATATATTTTATAGTGTTTGTCAATTAAAGTGTCTGTCAATTAAATTCATTAATTAGATGTTTATAATCCTATTTAAGTGTGGCAGGGACAATTTTGGAATTGGGATTTTGTTCCATTTAGACTTTGCTCTGTGGAGACACAGAAGAGAAACATTTGGAAGCCTTTTATCAGGTATTTTCATTCTATCAGAGAGGGCCTGCTCACCCTCCCTCAGGGGCAGGACCATTCTGAAAAGGGATTCTTAGCATAATGATATCCTAGGATGTACACTGCACCTTGGGGGAGAAGGGAGAATTTTTCTTGGGCAAGTTCAACAAACTTGCCCCCTCAATGTGTCCATGCTGGAATTGCTTATAGAATTCTTTCTGGTTCAGCATCTGTTAGAAAATCACAACCCTGTTCTTACGTGTGGGGTTCCACCAAAACCCGTTCAAACAACATAGAAAAAGTGAAACTGTTACCCTCTGAAGAGGCTGTGCAATACAATGCCAGCAACATGAAAAGGATCGGTCTTGTGCCTTCCTTCAGGACATCAACTTGACAGGCAGTCATCACAATTACCAGTCACTACAGCCAGTCCTGGGATCACTGAGTAATTTCCAAAGTCAACACTCACTCCTCTGTAATGGCACAAAATGGTGTTTCTCCCTGGGTGCGGTGCACTGTCATTATGGTTTTTACCTCTTGGTCAACACTGGCAGTGTTCTCATCCCTTTTTTTGTGGTAACAGGCCTGGCCAATCATAATCTATCCTCCATTTCATCCCTCCCAGTCAGTGACTGGCCCAGGACATGGGCGTGCGATACCAGAGTGATTCTGACTGGTATAGATGATCTCCAGATGCCAATCTCTTTCCATTTAAGTTGTTAAATGACCATTGCAGCCTGGAGCTCCAGTGGCCAGGAAAGACAGCCACTTGGGGAAAGGCAGTGTGTAGACAAGGAAAATCAGCCAACACTCACGTATTAGTCTGCTCAGGCTGCTACCCAGAATGCCACAGACTGGGTGGCTCAAACAACAGATATTTATTTCTCAAAGTTCTGGAGGCTGGGAAGTCAAAAATCAAGATAGAGGCTTTTGGGCTTCCCTGGTGGTGCAGTGGTTGAGAGTCCGCCTGCCAATGCAGGGGACATGGGTTCGTGCCCCGGTCCGGGAAGATCCCACATGCGGCGAAGCGGCTGGGCCCGTGAGCCATGGCCGCTGAGCCTGTGCGTCCGGAGCCTGTGCTCCGCAACGGGAGAGGCCACAACAGTGAGAGGCCCGCGTACCGCAAAAAAAAAAAAAAAAAAAAAAAAAAAAGATAGAGGCTTTTTTCTTGCCTTGTAGGCAGCTGCCATTTTGCTGGGTGCTCACATGACCTCTTCTTTGTGTGTGAGCAGAGAGAGAGAGAAAAAGAAGGAGGGAGGGAGGGAGGGAGGGAGGGAGGGAGGGAGGGAGGGAGGAAGCTCTAATGTCTCTTCTTATAAGGACACTATCCTGTCACCTCAAGGCCCTATCCTAATGACCTTATTTAACCTTAATTACTTCCTTAGAGGCCTTATCTCCAAATACAGCCACACTGGGATGTAGGGCTTCAGTATATGAAGTTCAGGGACACAGACACATTCAGTCCATGACACCACACAGAATCAGATCCTAGCAGAGATGAGAAAGTTGAACAGCCAGGCTTTGCGCCCATGGCTCCAGGCCCCAAGGCCAAACTGATCTCTCCTGTCTGTGCACTACCCTGGTGTTTTTCCCAGCCATATTAGTGGTTTCATTCATTTTAAACCCAAGCTATATTTGGTTGGGTTTCTGCTGGTGGCAACTAAAATATCTTGATTAATACATTGGACATTTTGACAATCAGAATGTAGAATCTCCAAACACAGACTACGAGCACGCTGGCTTCACTGAATGAGTACCATCCTGCACCAGGAAGAGTGGCGTGTCCGGGAGAAGCGTCTCTCAAGAGCCTTCCTCACACTGGGGAGCAGGCCCACTTGAAGTTAAAACTCTGAACACCATTTTCCCTGTAAGAGATGGACAAACAACTTCTCTAGCTTCTCCTTCCTCTTCTGAAGCATCAGTGGAAGGAGTTTGGGTTTCAGAGTAAGAAGCATTCAAGTTCTAATCCTGAACCTACTCCAGGATTTAACACAGGATTTAACTGCGGTTCTGGTAAGTTCCCCAGTATCTCTGAACCTCACCCTCATCACCTAAGCAGCGAGAATAACAACACCTACCTCCCAAGGATGATGTGGGCAGAAATGAGAGAATGTGAGTATGAAGAGCGCACCCCTGTGACCAGCACCTAGGAATCATCCAAAATGAGCTGCTTCCTCCTTGCACAGATATGCAGGTGCCTACCCCTCACACAGGAAGGAGCTCCAGCATTCTCGTTGCCTGGCCTGCACCTGAAGCTCCTCCTGTGGGAAATTCCAGGCCTCCAAACGTTCAGAGAGCTCCTGAGAGGAGGCCCGACAGGCCTCAGAACAACAGGCTTTCTCATTCTCCTACTGGAGAATGCTGGGGCTCCAATTAGAACTTTTCACCCCCTCTCTGTAAGCAGAGTCTAAATTCAATTACCGTGAAATTAACTAAGCGTTAAACAAAAATCCCAACCTGGTAGTCTTCACTGCTAATTAACTGGTTCCCGCTCACTGCTGCTGCCTGCTTTTCAGCGCTGGGCTGACAAGGAGAGCTGTCAAGCACTTGCCCACAGGGTGGGCTTGAGCTGCCACGACTTGATTTGAACTGACAAGGCACAGCTAGCTAATATAAGAGCCCTCTTGAGGCGACCCATGTGACACTAGAGGGGCACTCACAGAAGCAGCAGGGCAGTGGATACACGACTGGCCGAGACACAGAACAGAGACAGGATGGGGTAAGGAGGGGTGTCAAAAAGAGGGGTGATAGCCCTAAAAGTAAGTGGGATACAGAAGTGGTTAGTCAAGTTGCAATTCAGGGTTATGCTAGTATCATCTTGATACGTTTATAGTTTAACTGTAATTATTGGAGGAGCTTAGCAAATATCGGTTGGATAGATGGATGGATGGACGGATGGATGGACGGATGGATGGATAGATAAAAATCATAAGGTAATATGGAACAGTCTTCCATTTCCATCTCTCATTTTTTTAGGAGCTTCTGAAATTCCATCTCCTCTCCTCCAAGGAACCAATTTGCTTAAAGCCTATTAAGAAAGGTGTTTATTGCCAAACTCTGAACATCTCTGTCTTAGGTTCAACGCTCCCCGTCCCACACAAAGTAGAAGGGTCAAATTTACTGACTTATTTGAATAGGTGTGTATGAGTTTGCCTCTGCTTGTCAGATATAACAGGGAAGTGGCCACATCTGCATAATTCACTAAGTACAGTGGCCATGTGTAACAGGGGACACAGCAAAAAGGAAGAGGCATGGTTCAGGCAATGTTCTGTGGATGGGGTTTTGCTCATTCGGGCTGTAGAGCAGCTCCACTTACCATCTGGGTCCACCCGGTCCAAGATAACTATCTTTAACTACACCAACGAGACTCTTTTGAGCTTCCTAAAGATAGGTCAAAGGATCTGTTAAGAAGAACTAAATTACAACTAAAGAAGGAACTCTAAACAGTTTGTTAAACAGTTAAGAAACTCCAAACACTGTACGGAGGAAACTACTATGAGGATCTTATATTACATAGTAAACCCTCAAACAAAATGATTGCCACAAAAAGCCCTCTTTTCAGCACCAAACGATGGTAATGGAAAGGGTTCTGGAATTCTCCCAGGCTCCTGTGACAAGAGAACACATCCCAGACTGTTACTTTGGAAGCTTGTCCCCACCCATCACCCATTCCTCAAAAGAACAAAATAATAACCACCTCAAAATAACTCCCCAATAGTTACCATCTGTGTTGTTCTAGGGAATGTCCCCAGGGCTGTGGGGTTTTGCTTCAGGGAGAATTAACTGTTCAGCTCTTTCATGTCCTCCTCTGTGGGGAGAACTCAAGCTGAATAAGAACTTTCTGGCCAGGGTGAGGCTGGTGCAAAGCCACCATCACAAAGCGGGACCTGAAGTGGGTGCGCTCACCTTACCGTTTCCCTCTTCTTGCTTTTCTCCCCTCCCAAGCCAAAGATCAAACCCCTCATCAATTGCTAATGACTAAATGTACCGTGCTAACAGGTGGTGACGATGGTGCCCTTTCAGTCATCACTCAGTCTGCAAGTCTGGAGTGATATTCAGTGACAGCCAAGGAGTCTACAGAAGTACATCAAGGGCTGCATTTGAAGGCTGAAGATAGCTTAGTTTTCTGAAACTAGCTGAAGGAGCAGTCAGGAAAGATCACGGTAATAGGGCTCCAACAGCTTCTGTGCAAACTTCTACTGATTCTGGAAGTGAGGGGTTCAAGGCTCCCCTGCTCAGAGTTGCCCTGCTAGCCAGCTCTCCAGTATTTAACAAGCCCTTGCCACTCTCTGAACAGAGGTCGCCAGTGTCAGCATCCTCGGAAATACAGGAGGAGGTGAGTGGCTCCCCAACTTTTCAAACACGACCCTCTGCCTTCTTAAAGTTGGGCAGTGGTCCCAGCCATCAGGAGTCTCAGAAATTGACTTGTAGCCCAGATGTGATTTTTTGACCCACAGTATTCTTGAATTGAGTACCAATATGTTAATATCACATTTCACTACATCTCCTGCATTCAGTGACATGCCCAGCATCCTTTGAAAACTGAGAGATTTGGTAACACTCGTCCTATTGTTCTCTGTGGCCACAGACGCCACCTGCTGCAGAGGGAACAATGGCCTCTCCCTATCACCACAGTCTCCATCTCTCCTTATTGTCTCACACTGGGCCACACATTCTCACTGCCCGCCAGCCTCCAGCGGACATTGGAATTTGTGGTCCCTGGCGTAGCAATATCTCTGCAGCAAAAGCTTTGAGAGCCAAGATCAAAATACAGGTTTCCGAAGGTGAAAAAAAACAATTGCAGGGCTTCTCTGCTAAAAGCTTCACCACCATCTCCTTGGCATTGGAGGGGCCATCTTTCCTATCCCATAATACTCAGACCTAGCTCAGTGGGTACTAAAGGAAAATAAATGACATATATGTAATCTATGTGCCCCTCGTTTAATAGAAATAGACGCTGATGATGTTCCCTCCTTCTTCCTAGGAAACAGGCCTTGGGCTCTAATATCCTAGGACTTTTTTCAGCTTGCCTCTTCACCCACCAGGGAGAGTGATGCGTATGAATTAATTTCTAAAAACAGTAGCCAACTCCACTCCACGTTTTATTCTCATTTGTTCCCATTCCTTGCCCCTGAGTTCCTTCCCCTCCCTAACTATACTTCCTTTCCTTTTTCCTCTACTGCTTTCTGCACAGGAAACTCTGTCCCCCTCTACTATTGTGCAAACCAGGGATTGCAAACTCAAAGGCCTACAGAGTCCCAATAGGCCACATAAATGTGTGAAATCACCAAGTGTAAGACAACAGTAAGATATCAGCCCTATAGCCAACTGAAGCAGTCCACAGCCTAAAGTCATTCACATGCCAAAGAAAGAAAGAAAAAAAGAAAGGGAAAGAGGGAGGGAGGGATGGAGGGAGGGAGGAAGGGAGAGAGGAAGGCTATTCTGAACAAAGCAAGTAGTCTGCTGCTGGATTAGAACAGCTGGCCACCAGTTTGCAAAGAGTATTTTAAACATTCAAACGTAAAATCTGGGTTCCAATCCCCAGTCTAGACAAGTTGATTTCCAAGCTTTTTGATGTGTGCATCCTGATAGGTAAACTATATGTAACACGAACCCCCTGCGATGTTGATGTATTCCTTTATAAGTCAGATTCACTTACCCCTGCACTGATGAGTTCTGAACATTCAAAACAAACACAAGGGAACCAAATGGCACAGACACTGAAACACCACTCATATTCTGCTTCAGACCTGAACAACTCCCCAGCTGCTGGAGAGAGCCTCTTGTCAAGGTCACACCCCTTCCCAGGGGCAGCCTGCATCCAGGACCGGTCACTTACAGGAGTACAAAGGGCAGCACCCTCTCAGCAATTCGAGACGTCTCTAAAAGGCTTGCCCGACTCACAGCTCCCTGTGGGTGAGCTGAAGGCTTTGCTGGGACCGCGCTACAGCCGGGCTTCTCCGTCGTCTCCTCCCCAGCCCTCCTTCCTTCACTCCCTCTGCAGGAGTTAACCCTGAGAGCCACATCCTAACACGCTCCCTATCTCAAAGTCTGCTTCCAGGAACTAGGTGGCATAAATATAATAGAAGTCCGGATATTTTCTTCTCCTATCACAGCGGGCTGCCTAACCATTTGAGTGAACAATGGTCTCAGTCAGTGCTACCCAGTAGAATGTTCTGGAAAGAGGAAAATGCCCACTATGGCAGCCACCAGCCACACGTGGCTATGGAGCACCTGAATGTGATTAGTGCAACTGAGGAAGTCAACTTAAATTATTTAAGTATAATTGATTTAAATTTAAATAGCCACATGTGACTAGGAGCAACCAGGGCAGGTATAGCCATCTGTATACCGGGGGGGCAGACTGAAAGGGCCCAGAGTTATTATTACTTTCTCAAAATGAAAAGAGGAGTAAGTAAGGGTGCTGCAATGAATAAAATGTATATGCAGGCAACCATTTAATTTAATTTAATTTAATCACCGTAAGTTGTAAAAAAAAAAAAAAATCACTTCATCCTCTTGTCAGATGAAACATCCAGTAGCTTCCCCAGACTGCTCCTTTGAGCTGCAGACACCAACCGTCATGGGGAGCCAGCCAGGGCATTGTGCTCAAGGGGCAGAGATAAAGCCTACCATCTGCTTCCATTTGATCGGTTCAGTTCCGATGTAAGTGAACATCCCCCGATCAAACAGTCAATTTTCTTCCCATGGACGCCAAGCCTCCATTTAAGACTCCTGACAAAGAATCAGCAGCTCCCACCTTAGAAAAATGCTGCTGCCAACCGGCAACAAAGCTGTCGGGAGTTTGCTCATCAGCAACCATGCGATAAACTGGTGGATTGCTGGGAGCATATCTGGAAGCAAGGGGAGACCCCCTGCCACCCCTCTGGAACCCAAATCGAATTGCCTGATGACTGCGCTGGGGCCCAGGGTAGGCCA
Organism: Leucopleurus acutus; assembly: GCF_964270905.1. NCBI lineage: Eukaryota > Metazoa > Chordata > Mammalia > Artiodactyla > Delphinidae > Leucopleurus > Leucopleurus acutus. The sequence goes on from NC_139150.1 coordinate 41,761,421, forward strand.
CCCCAAGATGTGTCTGCATGGCATACTGATCCTTTTGAAGTTACTTAAGAAATGGCCAACGCAAGTGGGACAGGCTGGCCCTCCTTTCTGTCTCCCTGAAAGCAAGAAATAAATCTCTCACGTGAAAGGTGCACTCCCTGCATCTGGAGCTAGAAGGACTCCCTTATCGCCAGAGACAGGGAATTCTTCAGGCCGAGAAGCCTGTATAAACAAACCTTGTTACTTCTTTAATTTACTCCCTCAAGCCCAAACTCTGTTTAGATTCTTCTCTAATTGAGTATCCCAAACCTAAGTTCCTTTGTCCTGTCAATCCCTCATAAATTTACTGTTTGTCTAGAAAGTGTAAGAGCTGCCTGCTTTGGCCACTTCCTAGGTCCCATTTCTATGAGACTTCCACGCGCGTGCTTAAAATTTCTTTTTCTCCAGTTCGTCTGTCTTGGGTCAGTTTTTTATAGTCCAGCCACAGAACTCAAGAGGGGTGGGGGGAATTCGCCCTCCCGACAACTGTAAAGGAAGACATCCCTAAGTAAGGTGTGTCCGGAGAACACAGTTCCGATTCCATGGGAGATGCTTCCCTATCAGTCTCTCCACAGCCCCTCCTTCCCGTTTGAAATAAGTTCCCAGGCAGTGATCATCCAAAGCAAGTGGGAGGTCCACTGAGACCCAGGAGACAGCAGACCCTACTGAGCCCTGGGAGCCGGCGGCGGGCCGTGCGGTGTTAATGCGTTATCTACCCCTCTGGAGAAAGGTTAAAGTTTGGGCTTGAATCACAAATGAAAATGAGGTTGGTGGCCTGGTTGTCGCCCCTTGTGGACATTTATCCACAGTGTAGAAGCCTCGCCCGGCTGGAGGTCTGAGCTCATCAAAGCAGTGAGACAAGAGCAAAAGTGGGGTTAGGCACCCAGAGGGGTTCCAAGCAGAACACCGGCTGCCTTTCTCTTCAAACGGTATGGAAGCTGCGCCCGTGGAAGGGGCCTCTTCTGGGCGGCGAGCTGACCACAAACTCGGCACCTGCCTTTCCGCAAACGGCCCTGCCTCTGCCGTGTCTGTGCCTCTGTGCAGGATGACCTCAGTCTGTAATGCTCTCCCCTTCCTGGACCCTTGGGCCAACTGGACGTTGCTAACGGAAATTCCGCTCCTCTAGTGCTATCACCTGACAGACACTTCTTGGACGTGGCTGTGAAGAAGAATGACACAGTCCCTGCCCTCATGGAGATGTTCGTCTGTCAGGGGAGGTGGAGGCTTAACCAAAAAGCACCGTAAAGGAGAAAGGATGCGCTGAGAGGGGGAGACCTGAGTCCAGGGGCCCGAGGGAGCTTGTTTAGGGACGGGGTTTTTAAGCAGATGCTTCACTCAGCCCCACTCCCTAACTTGAGGTTCAACCCGCCTCAGTGTAGATCAGTAGCCTGTGCAGACCTCCCTCGTAACACTTAATGTGGTGTCCCATCACCCGGGGCTGTGACTGTCTAGGCCCTTCCACCTTGTAACTGTCTCCACGTGTGGCTGTCACACGGCTGTCCACAAATGTCCCATTTCTCTTTCCTTCCAGGGCACGTGTTAGGATTGGACTTTCCACCCTTCCTTAGGAACGGTCTTTTGACTTGCTTCAGCCAACAAAATATGAGTACGGATGGCATGTGTCCCCTCTGGGCAGAAGCTTTTAAAAGCCAGGGTGCAATTGACCGTGGTCCTTTCTGCCGCCGCAGAGACCCTGTGGAGGTCACGTGACGAGATGAAGCCGCTCAGGGCCTGGGAGCCTTTGGTTCGCAACCTCGGGAGCTTCTCCTGGTGAAATCTGAAACTGGGCACCCCCGTACACGGAGGGCAAGGAGAGACGGAAGAAAGAGGCAGGCCACTCCAGACTGGTAGGTGGCGGTTTTCACAAGCAAGGGAACTTACGAGGCTTGTCTTGGGTGGCTGCTTGGCAAGTAAATCTCCACCTGCCAGGACCTGAAAAGTTTATATGGAAGCCTTAACGGGGTTCGGTCACATATTCGGTCCAAATGGTCTCAACACTTCACTCTCTCAAGACCATGTCCTTCAAATGGCTTAGCATGGGAACAGTAGGTGAAACGTATGTTTCGAGGACAGGGGAGAGGGTGAGGAGTCTCCAAGTGCCAGGGTCAACCAGTGGCCACGACCCGTCGATGACCTCCTCCAAACCTTGCCTCCTGCTGAATTTTACGTGGTTGTGAAGTGCAAACACAAAATAAATGTTGGTTTGTGTTAAACCACTGAGATTTGGAGGGTTGTTTGTCACTGCTCCATAACCTAGCATCGTTGGCTATTATGTTAGCTCCCACTGGACTGTGAACTCCTGAAAAACAAGAGCTGCTCATCTATTTTTGTGTCTCCAATGTTTATTAAACTAATGATTACATGTACTTACAGGTTTTCTTTTTTTTAATCAACCTAATGAAAGCCCAATTTAGGTGTTGTTTTTAAAAATGATGAAATAATCAGAAAACCGATCACTGCAGGCAGCCAAGATAGGAAATGATCATTGTAAAATCAACGGAAGCAACATGACTGGATGTGACATAGACCATATAGCACATGCCGCGATCTACAATAACGTTTATGTAAATAGCAGTTATTTGCTTAAAATGCTGACTTGCACTGAATACAAATAAGAGCAAAGTGAAAAAAGTTTAATAATGTCCTGAGTCACATCCATTATTTTTGTAATTGCATCTCTATTGAACTGACACTAGGGGGAATGAGCTTAATATTCACAAACCAAGGAGAAAGGATCAGTAATTAGGATGGAAGAACCCATTCCCCAAGGGTTTTAAATTTGGAATTTACTCAATTACTTCCCCTTGAAAAACTATATCCATTTTTGAAAGCAGTTCTCAAGTTCCTGAGTCATCCTATTCATAATACTTTATCTGCAATTACTTTTCTCATTGTATCTTTCATGGAATACATTTCCAATTTCCTGCTTAATTCCCTGTCTACAACCCACGGGTATCCAAGGCTTGGCATTTTCGGTCGGAGCATATGTAAAGTAATAATGCCCTACTGTATTCCTCCAAATAATTAAAGGACAAATATTTGTTCCTCGTTACACCTTGCATTACCCATTAATTTGGAAATAGATCTTTGCCGAGAGGATAAAAGCAGAGTTTGCCATAAATTTAGCAAAGTATGTCCTTTTCTAGACTACGTCTGTGAAAAGAAGTCATTAATGATGTTACCCTTTAGTACAGTTTCAATTTACATGTCATTGAGGAATATGAATCACCGTGAATTCTAATTAAAAGGTTATTATTCAAGCCAGTGTTCAAGGTAAGCTAATTGCTGTAACAAATAGACCTAACCATGTGATGTTCAAAACAAGAGAAATTTATTTCTTGCTCACTTAACAGTCCTGAATGATGGGTTCAAGCGTTTTCAGAACGCAGTCAGCTCTCCTTTACATGATCATTCCAATGTCCCTCCCCACAACTCATTGGCCTTTATCTTGATCCACATTCAGCCAGTGGGAGGAAAAGAGCATGGAGTAGCATGGGTCGGGGTGGCGGGATGTTTACTGGGTCAGGCCTGGAAGTAACACACAGCCCCAGCCCCCTCCACTAATATTATTGTTGAACCTCAGCCTGATGGTTGTATCTAATGCAAGAAAGGTTGTCTAGGAAAAAGAGATGATGGATGTAAGTAAGGAATATCTAGCATCTCTGTCACAACCAACTTCAGGTGGATGTACAAACACCAGAGAGATTTGAGAAAACAGATGAAAGAGACAGAGATATGAATGAATCGGGCATGGCTGTTCATTTGCTTGGTATATTCTAGCCACAGCATCAGTGCCACAGGATGAGGTCAGGTCTGACCAACTTTGATCATGTACCATTTCCTCTCCCACGATATAGCACTAGAAAGTAGGTAACACCATACAATACATAGGGACTGCTTAACTGTTAGTCCAACGGTTCTCAAATTATGGCCTACAGACATCGAGGGGTCCCTGTCACCCTTTCAGGGGCACTGAAGAGGTCAAGAACATTTTTATAAGCATACTAAAATGTTATTGGCCTTGTTCATAATGTTGACATTTGCACAGATGGTACAAAAGTGGCTGGCATTTCAGCATAAATCAAGGCTTGTACTCAGTCAAAAGGCGGGCAGGGAGGTAGGGGGAGTACATAGGTTCACTTAAGAATCCTTGATGAAGCAGTAAAAAATTATTTTTATTAACTCTCAACTCTTGAGTACACATCTTTAATAGTCTATGTGACAAAATGGGAAGTATACAAGTACTTCTGCTGCATGCCCAAGTGTGATGGTTAGCTCAAAGAAGAGCACATGTGCACAATATTTTTACTTAAAAAATTTTTAAAAATCACTAGCCAATGATAAAATTTGAGCTTTCAAATGAAAAATAGAATTTTGGAGAATATGTATATACCACCATGAGCTTATTAACAGCTTCCCAATACTTAAAGACTTCTAATCAAATCAGTGATTATATTAGTGAATGTGACTTTTTTCCTTTATGTATGATGAACTGTGTCAACATTTGGAAGATCTGTATAACTCAGTAGACCAAACGAACGATGCATAATGTTCCAAAATCATGCACAGGGAAAAATTTCATTCAAAGTGAAAGACAGACTAATGGATTTTAATGTAACCGAATAATAAAATTTCATTAATACGATTTCAGTCAGATTCCACACAACTAACTTTAAAGAAACTACCATTTTTCAAGTTTCGATATAGCGTCCAAAATTAATATCCATAGTTTCCTGAAAATGCTTTAAAATATCTCCCCCTTTTCCAACTACATATCTGTGTGAGGCCTACTTTTTTTCATATATTTCAACAAAAACAACATAGAGCCACACATTCAATGCAGAAGCAGATATGAGAATCCAGCCACCTTCTATTAAGCCAGACATGAAAGACATTTCCAGAGGTGTAAAATGATGCCATTCTTCTTTATTTTTATTTTGGAAGATATATTTATACTGCATGAAGTATATGTTATATTAAAATGTGATGAGTAAATTATTGTTTTTTTAATGAACTAAAATTTCTTTTCAGTTTCTCAGTTTTAATTTCTAATATGGTTAATATCACAGTGAGGAAATCTTGACATATACAGGTTATTAATTCAGCAAATACTGAGTACCTACGTTTTAGAACCTCTGCGGATACAAAACAAATATAACATGGTTTTTACCATTAAATGACTTGCCCAAGCTCGTGTGCCAATTTTTATATACAGATATGCAATCAGAGAGAGGGACATATAAATGCCTGGGACATACCTCAGAACTGAGAGGCTAGATAAAATTAGATAAAGAACATTTAACTTGAGACTAAAAATCTGTTTTCAAGATATAATTCAGTTTTTGTATTTCAGAGCCTTAGTTTCTCCAGTCCATAAAAGGGGGCTAGTACCTACTTCCCAGAGTTGATGTGAAGATCAAATGAAGCATTTTTGAAACTTTAAAGTGAGATACAACTATAACTGTTATTATCTATGTTATTACCATCATTCTTTTTAAGAATTTCACCAAATTGATGTGACTGAGAGAGGGGAGCAGAAATATTACACTGTTTGTTGTGCTACCATTATAAAATACAAAAACTATGAATTCTCAAACAAAGCTGCCTCCAAGGCTTTCAGAGATTGCGGACCATTTATCTTAGTTCAAATCATAGTGAGACCTAGAGCAGACCCGAACACTTTTCCCCCCAAATTGGTACTGAACCATGGACCAGCCTGCACAGCCAGCTTAGAATCTTCCTAACTATAGGGTCTACAGGGATCTCCTGAGTGACTGCTGGACATTCCCATCATCTAGAAGCTTCCTAACCTCTATTAAAAGAAGCATTCTTTCATTAGCTTGAAACGACCAGTTCTCTAGGACCCCAAATTGGCTCACAGTAATAATCAGTTTCTCTAAGTAATCACAGATCATCTATATAAAATGTGTTTTTATCATCTGAGAAATATCTCCACAAAACTCAGCAGCCCATGCTTCTTATCTAATTTGAAAAATCAACAGTATTTAATATATTCCATTGATAAATGTGTATTAAGCACATCCTCAGTGTGTGGCACTTTGCTAGGCAAGGTAAAATGAACATGGTTCTTATGCTCTCAGGTCTGACAGTCTGGCAGGGAAAATAGAAAAGGAAAAAAAATTTTTCCTTGCAACAGCAAGGAAATATTATAAAGGGTAACAATATATGCTTATATGGACAAGCTCCATGCTCTAGAAGTACATTTTAAAAGCATTCAGTGGATACCATAGAAAGATGAAGTGTAGAGAGTCATCATGGAGGACTTCCTGGAAGAAGACTGTCAGCCAAGACCTGAAGGATGAGTGGGGATCAGCCAGATGAAGAGAAAGGGGAACAGTCTTTTAGGCGAAGGGCACAGCTATTAACATCTTCTCTCCCTCCCGCTGTGACCTAAAGATTTTGTCCCCCTCTGAAAAAAAAATCCAAGAGACATTTTTTAGTATCTATTTTTCTTGGCCACTAGTGCGTATTTGGCAAACCCTCTTTCTTGAAACCCTGGTGTCCCTTAGCTTCTGTGACATCACAATACACTACTTGTCCCCTTATTACTCTGACTTTTAGCGCTTTTTGTCATTTCACTCTCTCCTTCTCCATTAAATCTTGACTTTCCTTAAGGCTTGGCCCTGTGCCCTCTCTTCTTTGCACTCCATGTTCTCTCCCAAAGTAACTGCATCAAAGTTCACGGCTTCACGTATTAATTGTGCATGCTGTCCTCCAAGCGTTCGTCTCTAGCCTTGACCTCCCCCTCTGAGCTCCAGAACACTGATCCTTACTGCCCTCTGACCTCGTTTGACCTCTCCACTTGCCCAGCTCGGAGACGCCTCAGACACTGTCCACCAAACTCGTGAACCAATCTGGTCTTCTTCTACCTCCTCCTCTACCGGACTGTCTCCACTGCCATTCAGTGACCCAGTCTGATACCCAGGAGTGTTCTGTGACAGGCCCTTCTTTCTCACACCTCCTGTTTCATCCACCCCAGAGTCCTACCAACTTTGCCTCCGAAATCTCTAAACAGCCCCCTACTCCCCACGTCACCCGCAGCCACCCTAATCCACACCAGGGCATCGGCTGCCTGCATCACTCCAACTGCCCGCCCCCTGCACAGGCATTCCCCACATCCTGTCAGCCTCCCTCTCCCAATTCACTCTGCAGACAAAAGCATCCTGTCCAGATGTTTTATCCTGCTGCCCCTGCTTGAAATGCTTCAGTGGCTCTCAACTACCTTTAGCACAAAGACAAACACTCCTTTTCGAAGTCTACAAAGCTGAGCACAATCTGACCCAGCCCTGCCCTTTCCAGCCACGCTGACTTCCTGTCTGTTCATCATCACTACGGGATCCCTTGCTGAACAGGGCTTTGTAAATCCTGTTCCTTCCTATGCTGGGGATCGCTTCCTTCCTCTTCTTCCCCTGTTTAATGCCTATTCACCCTCATCGCTTTACCAGGGAAGCCTTTGACCTGGCTGACACCATCTCTCTCCTTAACCCTGTCATAATGTTATACTTTGATTATTTAATAGTTATTTGAGTAATTACCATCGTCCCTCATAAAGACCACAACTCTTTCTGTTTTTATTCTCCTTTATATCCCCCAGCACCTAACACAGGGCCAGGCTCAGCAAATATATTTTTGAATAAGTTAATATAACACATGCAAAGACTCAGAGAAAATTACACATACTTGAGAAGCTGGGGAGTAAGGCTGGAACCTCCAGAGGAGGGAGGGGATGGCAGAGGGTGAGGATGGAGAGAGTCAACCCTGGAAAGACTGATGAGGGGCAGGGCAAACAGCCACAAGAAATGGTGAAATGAAAGTCCCAGCAGCAGTCTTGACAAAAGAGTGACAGGATCAAATCTGTATCACTCTGGTGTCCCTGCAAAGACTACAGAGGAAAAGCAACCATCTCTAGAGACAGAGAGAGGGCTTCAGCTCTTCAGTAATCTGGGAGGTGAATGGCCGACTGGGAAACAGAGACTAACAGTAGCGACAGGCAGACTGGAGAAAATTGCGGTGATCTGCAAAATGAGGACTCAACAAGACTACGGCCCCTTGTCTTCCATATGATGCCACAATCACCTACTAATTTCATAATCCTGGACTTTGTCTGCTCTGGCCCCAGAGACCTGAACTGATTGAAAGCAGCCAGACCCTCTCTTACAATCTTTTTTTTCCTTTTTTTGCGGTACGCGGGCCTCTCACTGTTGTGGCCTCTCCCGCCGCCGAGCACAGGCTCCGGACGCGCAGGCTCAGCGGCCATGGCTCACGGGCCCAGCCGCTCCGCGGCATGTGGGATCTTCCCGGACCGGGGCGCCACCAGGGAAGCCCCATCTCTCTTATAATCTTGTATATCCTCTTGACTCTGTGGGTCTTTGTAGACCATGCTCCCTGATACAGTACACAGAAGCAAGGTTCTGGTAGTTCTGCTAGCTCCCCGCCATGGGCTAACATTATGCCATTGGTCCTAATCAATGTGTTCATCATAGCTTTTCTAAGTCCTGATTGTTTTTTAATTTAAGTATAGTTGATTTACAATGTTGTCTTAGTTTCTGGCATACACCAAAGTGATTCAGTTATATGTACACATATTCTTTTTCATATTCTTTGCCCTTTTCGTTTCTCACAGGGTATTGAATATGGTTCCCTATGCTATACAATAGGATCTTGTTGTTTATCCATTCTATATGTAATAGTTCGCATCTGCCAGTCCCAAACTCTCAATCTATCCCTCCCCCAACCCCCTGGCAACCAAAAGTCTGTTCTCTATGTCTGTGAGTCTGTTTCTGTTTCATAGATAAGTTCATTTGTGCTATGTTTTAGATTCCACAGATAAGTGATATCATATGGTATCTTTCTCTTTCTTATTTTGCTCAGTATGATAATCTCTAGGTCCACCCATGTTGCTGCAAAGGGCATTATTTCATTCTTTTTTATGGCTGAGTAATATTCCATTATATATATCTATATCTATCTATAGATAGATAGATCACATTTTTTGTCCATTCCTTGGTCGATGGTAAGCCCTATTTTTTTTTAACTGTCTATACCATTCTTCAAATGTCTGGACTTTTTTGTCTTACATTACGGTAAGAAATATTACTGAAGGCATGAACTCATTCTAATAGTATTCTTAAGAGTTCATACCATTACATGTATACATTTTACTGCAAATATCAACCCTTTTAAATTCACCCTGATTAAATTTCACCTTTCATCTGTTGACATGACTTTCTCACACCAGAGCTCAGAAAGCATCCTTCCTTCAGTCTTGAACCACTGATTTAGCATCTGTTTTGTGCTGGACATTTTCTAGTCACTGCAGATAAAATGACCAATACTATATGGTTCCTAAACTCAGTGAGACATAGCCTAGTGAAAAAAGTAGAAGTATAAAAAGGCACATTCAAATGATGTCCAATACTATACTAATGATATATAAACACACATTTTAGAAGCCCCAAGACTCTCCTGCGGGTTGGTGGGGACTGTTTTGTGTACAAGGGGAGTTTTCATCTGAATCATAAAGGATGAGTGAAGTTTGACATACAAAGAACGTGTCAAAGGCACAGAAGAAGTAAGAGAACATCCCACGTAAATTCATGAGCTATTACAATAATGTTACGCGATCAGATTTGCGTTTTAGGAAAATAACTCAAGCAGTCATATTGGTTTCCTTAGCCACGTCTCACTTTTCTTCCTCCTCGGTACCATTTAGGATTACACTGTGAATTTCTTTTAGAATCTCTCTGGAGTAGCTTTCCCTTTTAGAGAAGAACTAGTAGAAACAACAGAGTATAATGTATCCCATGCTTGTTTCACTACCTCAGTCTGTAGGCTTCCCCAGATGTCTCTGAACTGAGCTGGTCTGTGTAGGTGCTGGGTTGAGTCAGTAAATCTGGCACCAGGTCTTCGACAAGACAACTCTTCATTTCTGAAGAAAGACTGCTCTTTACTCACCAGTTCCTAAAATCACTTCAGGAGAAACTACAGCAGCTCTAAAGAAGCAAATGTTCTAAGAGGAATCACACATCCCCAGGTGTCATATATACCATTAGAAAAACAAGTGATCTTTGGTTTTCACTACTCTTTAATTGCAGGCAAAGTCCTCCATGTTTCTCCTTACTCTTCCCCTTTCTAAAAAAAAAAAAAAAAAAAAAAACCCATTTATCGTTAAGCCCTAATCTAAGAAGTAACTATGACTTCCTGGCTTGAGCAGGAATCCAGGCCTTCCGACTTCAGCTCACTGAGTGCCTGTGCTTTGTGTCTGAGCAGCCGTGAATTTCTACAGCCCCCAGTCTGTATACTCGTCAGCATTTCTCCTCCACAACCCCAAACTTCCGCTGTGGAGAAATACCCCACGCAGCAGTACTTGTTCTCCCTTCATACACTGGGTGAGCTCTTAGCTCTCGCATCTCTAAGAAACACAGACTCCCGCCCCTGCCCCCCACCCAGCATCGGAAACCAAGGATTTCTTAAAGAACACGGGAGAAAACCCTCCTTAAGGCCAACAGCTCCTCAGCAACCGTCTCCAGGGAAACTCACAAATACGCACCTACCCCCCATCATCATTCTCATTAGCCACAATGGCAAAAAGAAGAACTAAGATAGAAGGGTCAACAGCACTTTTCAGCCTCTGCCAGGAAAAGACAGGTTCTTTAAAGCTTCCAAAGGTCCCTTTTGAAACTGTCATTCCCAGATTACAGCTGGCAGGACCCGGAGCAGCACAGGATCGACAGGCAATCACCAAGCCTGCTCCCATCCGGCTCCCTGGGAACGGCAGGCCGCCTGGCAGCACGCATCTCTGCCCACGGAGCAAAGCGGCTGGGCGGCTGCAGCTCACACACCTCCTGGCAGCCCCCTCTCCAGAGACTCAGTATTATTACAGCCTGCCCTTCTGCTGGCGTGGAATTAACTTGTTCTGACACCGTGACAGTTCTGACGACTACACAGTTTGCGGCAAGAAGCCTGGTCACACACTGCTACATGCGTGGGCTGTCACTAACTGTGCCACGAAAACCAGACAAAACCTTGTCAGGGGAAATCAACTCCTCTGCAGACAGAGGTAAGTGACTCGACTCGTGGCCCGCTTGTGAGGGGGTTGTTCAGTTCAAGAACAGGATCAGGGGACAAAGGGACCTGATGTTTTGGAAAGACACTGTCAACGCCAGCACGGGGACGGAGGCAGAGAGGCAGAAAGAGGGAAACACACGGGGACAAATGTGAGAGCGCTGAAGGAGCCGGGCTGCTAGGAGGTGACCAAAGAAGAGAGTGTCCTCACTTTTGAAAATCAACGATGTAAACTCCCAAATCACACCTACTTCACAGCCATAAACCTCCAGCAAGGAACGAAGGCAATCAACCTTGGTTTTACTAAGTACAGTATCTACTGCATGCCTGACAGCATCCCAGGTATTATAAAGGCTACAAAAACATAGCACGCTAGCGCATGACCCCGAACTTTGGCACCCTTACAATTTAGCTGTTGAGATAAAAACCCGCTTCCATAAAACACATAGAATGCGCTAAACATAATCCTCTTTCCCTAGGTCTCTATGCTCTACGAGAATTTGAAGATCTAAATCAAGCACAGAGAGAGACAGGCTGAAAAAGAGGGAGGCCCAGCAGGGAGAAATCACAGAGAAGTCACTGCAAAGCCCCTCATCCCCTTGCTGGGCTGCCAAGGGTCAGGACTCCCACTGTTCTTTCCTCTGTTTCTGGCTGCGCCTGAGGGAAGGCCCCCCAGGCTCCAGGCTAAGGGTCAGCTGACTTGCTTCTCACACCATCACAGCGCTGTGCTACCTAACGCACTCTCTCCTGGAAGTGCTCAGACCCCGGGATCCTGGTAACTCTACTAAGCCCCCAAGTTTATCCTTCTGTCTCCTCCCACCCCTACCCAATCCAAACTCATGCGTGTTAAGTGATAGGAATAATCTGAGTATCCATCCCATGGCTGCCCAAACTAAAGAGATGGCCTTTGGGGGTGTAAGTATTTATTAACTGCGTGAACTTAGTCAATTTAATCTGAGTTTCCATTTTACTTACTTGCAAGGATTGATGCTAAATAGAGAGATATTACATGGAAGTGCCTAGCACTATGTCTGGTAGTTGGTAGGTAATTAATAAAAGCTGGTTGGTTTTAATCCTCCAATAATGGCACTGAATACCTAATTAAGTGTAAATTTGTCTTTACAGTCTCTAAGTCCTTAATTAATACAGAAAATTTTCATTATTCACGGATTCCACATTACGAATTCACCTACTCACTAAAATTTACTTGTAACCCCAAAATAAATACTCATGGCACTTTTGTGGTCATTCACAGACATACATAGTGTGGAGGAAAATTTGAGTCACCCAGTGCACAGTTTCCCAGCTGAGGCTGAACAAGGCGAGGCTTTGCCTTCTTTCAGCTCTCATGCTGTGAACAGCTATCCTTTTCACAGTGTCACAGTATTTAGTGTCACATCTTTTGCATTTTTGTGAACTTTTTTTTTTTTTGGTGATTTCACTGCTTAAAATGGCCCCCAAGCATGATGCTGAAGTGCTTTCTAGTGTTCCTAAGGGCAGGAAGGCTGTGATATGCTTTACAGAGATACACATTTTTTAGAGAGGCTCCATTCAAGCATGGGTTATGGTACAATTGGTCATGAGTTCAATGTTAATGAACCAACACTATGTATTAAATAAGGTGTCTTTAAACAGAAACCCACACAAAACAAATGAATTGATTGGTTGACAAAAATGTGAACCAGGGGCTCACAGGAACCTAACTCTGTATTTCCTTTAGGAGCAGTAGTTCAGGATTTGCTAATTCAGTGTTTGAAGTCACTTTATAGAAAATAACTGCTAAGAACAATGAGAATCAATACATATCCTTTCCTGATTTAATTTCCACACCCATCCTTTGAGGCAAAGGGGTAATTAGAAGGGCCACTAAATGCATTAAAGAAAAGGCACAACCTTGATCCGAGTATTGAAGGGGCTTAGAGTGCAAAGGATCTTGGGAGAGAAGGGAGGTAGACAGGCAGTGGGAATAGGCAGGATCTGTTCATTGCAAAGGAAGGGGCTTCACTTGATGAGTACTGGGTCTTTGTGGGACATTTATACTACCAGCAGGGGGTATTTTTCATACATCATTTGGGGTGACTGGATAGATTATATGCATTCTTCTTTCCCTCAAATCTCTTCTAGTGAGCTTAAGCACTTGTACGGCATTTGTCTACAATTAGCAAGATAGCAGGTGATGTACTAAATCTGGGATGAATTTCCAAAGCCAGAATCTGATGATATATCAAAAACATCAGGGTTTTTTCCGTTAGTCAACCTCTCAGCTAAGTCAGGCAAGAAGGATGAAAAGATTCAGTGTGTCTCTATCTGGACATCATCTCTTCTTTGCTGTCATCTCCTACCCTGAACACATTCTCTCTTGGACAGCACAGGGATTTAAACAACTTAAATAAAGGTCTTCTTTCAGGGAAGTTCAGAATCACTGTTTAGGGCCAGGAAAGGATCATGATAGCCATCTGTTTCAACTCCCTTTATTTCAAACGAGAACTCTGAAGCTCTGGGAGTTAATGTGACAGATTGGGAACCATAACCTATTTCTTCCAATGCCCAGTTAAGTGGACTTTCCATATCTATAGTTTTCATATCAAAGTTTCAGGAGAACTTTGATTTTGAAGATGTTTGGTCCCATCATTGCTCTAAGAGTACTTATACTTGTTAGTCTCTGGGCCCTAAATTTTGGGTCAGACAATATGGTCACCACAATTATTAAACCACACTTTTTCTCACTAACAGCTAGACTTTTTTTGGTTCTCATCCTCCCGTGGTTACTCATCCAAGCCTGTGGCTTCTATTGTCACATCTGTTACGGATGATCCCCCAAATCAAGTAAGAAACTCATAGAATTTTAGAACAAGAAGTAGCGTGTGGGTCATTTAGTCAATTACTTCGTTTTACTGATAATGGTGAAACTGAGTCTCCAAGAGGCCAAATCAAGACCAAAATCACACAGTTAGCAAGAGATGAAGTCAGAACGCAACACACGCCTCCAACAAATGTTATAGAAGTATAAAGAGGGCTCCCCTGGTGGCGCAGTGGTTGAGAGTCCGCCTGCCGATGCAGGGGACACAGGTTCGTGCCCCGGTCCGGGAAGATCCCACATGCCGCGGAGCGGCTGGGCCCGTGAGCCATGGCCGCTGAGCCTGCGCGTCCGGAGCCTGTGCTCCGCAACGGGAGAGGCCACAGCAGCGAGAGGCCCGCATACTGCAAAAACAAAACAAAAAAAAAAAGGCACACTGGGTTACAAATTAGGAGGTGTCAGGCAATGGAAGAGCATGGATACTATCACCCCTCCCTCCACAAAGGATGTGCTGATAACTGGGCTTTTTATCTGTTTATACAGAATTAGCTGAGTCACTGCAGCCACCTCTTCCTTGGGTTCCCTGACTCACAATTCTTGCCCTTCTAGTCCATCCTATATTCTTTGGCCAGACATTTCTGCGTGAAACATCATGTTACTCATTCCAGCCCCTGCTCAAAATCCTCAGTGACTCAGAGGAAAGCCAGAGTTAGGAAGTGTCATCTGGGACAGGACCCTATTCCTTCACTGATGGCCTAGAGTGATGGTCCAGGATCTGGGGTCACAGGAAGACAAAAACCAACTTGGAAGACATTAATATCCTAGTGCAGCCCCAAAGCCACCTGGGTTACAGGCAGGTTGACCTCATGGTTCGGCTTGCCTGGTACATCCCAGTTTGTGCCTGTTACCCCAGCTAATAGCATCCCCACCAGCTCTAACACAGGTACTAGTTTAGCTATGTTTAGAAATGTCACGATAACCCTAGGTGTGAGCATTACGATGCCACATGCCCTCCACCAACGTAAATATTTTTTTTACCAAAAGTTACAGACGTCACAAGGAACCCGTCAGTACAGCGCATCACAGTCCTCTGATCTCATCCTCCACCCAGCACCACATCATAAGCGTCAGAGTGTGGAGGAGAAGCATGAAGATGGGCAGGATCAATCAGCCACGTGTTGCCAACTTCACCCTCTATCCTGAGGCTGCATCCCCTCTTTTCCCTTTGTGCCCTCGGCACCTTGTGATTCTCCATCCAAAAACATCAAAGGATTCAGGCTTTACTAGACATCCTGATGCCACCACCTCCTACCTATTCACATCACTAGGTTGGCAACAAATAACCAGAATTACACCAGCACCCTGTATCAGCCAGCGGACATGTTCAAGCTTTCCAAGCATAGGGAAAGGAAGTCGTCACCAGGAGACCCCGGTTGATAGATAGTTTTTAAATTATAGGTCGTAAGGTGTAACCTTGCTGAATCCTGGAATATTTAAACTCCAAATCCTGATGTTTAATGGAGGGCCCAGAATATTGCCCCATGTATTCCTATTGAAGTTCCTCTAACAAAACAAGAATTTTAATAGAGTCAAATTCTCTGTTTTGAAAATAGTTTGGAAATAAATATGCATAAGCCTATCACCATACAGCTATTAACATTTTGTGTTTTCCCTTCCAGTCTTTGTCGGGTGTATAACATTTTCACAGCCTGCATTATACTATACATAAAATTTTGTATCATGTTTTGATCAAAACCATTTTTCCAGGACTTCCCTGGTGGCACAGTGGTTAAGAATCCACCTGCCAATGCAGGGGTCGTTCAGGGAAGATCCCACATGCAGCCGAGCAACTAAGCCATGTGCTACAACTACTTGAGCCGGCGCTCTAGAGCCCGCGAGCCACAACTACTGAAGCCCGTGCTCCTAGAGCCCCTGCTCTGCGACAAGAGAAGCCATGGCAATGAGAAGCCCACGTACCGCAACGAAGAGTAGCCCCGGCTTGACACAACTAGAGAAGGCCCACGATCAGCCACGAAGACCCAACGCAGCCAAAAATAAATTAATTAATATAAATTTAAAAAAAAAAACACTTTTCCAAGTTGTTACACAGAGTTATCAATTGTAATTGCAGGTGCTTCGCAATGTTTTTTTGAAATGATATAGTATTAATATAATTTAATATTTCCCTGGTTTTAATATTTTGCTAAGCCCTGGGAATAGTAAAAATATAAACAAATGCTTTTACTAAGTAAAATATTTTGGACACTTTTTTTTTTTTTTTTTTGCGGTATGCAGGCCTCTCACTGTTGCGGCCTCTCCCGCTGCGGAGCACAGGCTCCGGACGTGCAGGCTCAGCGGCCATGGCTCACAGGCCCAGTCGCTCCACGGCATGTGGGATCTTCCCGGACTGGGGCATGAACCCATGTCCTCTGCATTGGGAGGCGAACTGTCAACCACTGCGCCACCAGGGAAGCCTCCTGGACTCTTTTTGAAGACCAAATGTGAACTGCTGAAATATATTCAAATAGCTCTGGTACCTTTTTCATGTATTAGTCATAAAGTTGAAGAAAATAAAGAAAATGGGAAAAGAGAGAGAAAAGATGAGACAAGGAAGCAGAGAAGGAGGGGAAGGGAGAGGGAAAAGACAGAGCAGGGAGAAAGGGGAGGGAAGGACTCATAATTACAAGGATAAATTGAGAGTCTTACTTCTGTTCTGACATTTGCGTCACGTAAATGATGAAAATACCATACCAATTCATTTGAATACATGTCACTTCTCTCCATGAATTATAATAAATGTCAGCATCATTCTAATATTTAAAAACAAAAGCTATCTATAATTCAGACACGACCCTTTCCCTATTGTCTACTCCATCATATAAAATATCCATCGCCCAGCCTTTAAGGCCTTATATACTCCAGCCCACATAGCCAAACCAATTTTTCTCCACACAAAACCCATCTCTAATCAGAGAGCCTTACTGGGAGACAAATACAGAAGGCTGCAGTTTCAGTCATGGAGCAGTAGCCTGTATCAGAATCAGTCTCCAACAGCTAAGAATTAAAATCTCTGGACAAATTATTAAAAATAGAAAACGATCTGAAGGCCCTGGAGCATAACTACAAGTATACATAAACTGGAGGGTAGTAAACCTTTGAAAGGGAGGACGTGAACTAGGTGAGAGCATCACTTTTACAGCTTTTCTCTTAAATGAGCTCCTCGGCCCAAGGGATGCTGACAGGTACAACTCAAGCAGAACTGCAGTCTTACTGGCTTGAAGTGTCTGAGAACAGAGTCCAGGGCCTCCATAGTAGCTGGAGATTAAGAAAGGAAGTCCAGAAAATGAAAGCGTCCAAGGAAGGACCCACCAAATCTGATATATACACTCCCCTCAAATCGTTGGCTGATTTTTCTACATTTGTACGGGGAGATACGGGGAGACTTCAGAAACCCAGAAGACAGCAACAGCTGGAAGGCTGAGAGAGACGAGCAGAAATATTTGATGCTGCCCACTGTAGAGCAGGAAGAGTTTGAAGCTTGAGAGTTTCCAAGTTAGAGAGTTTTAGGTAAACACCCTGGGCTTCCCATTGAAACCCAAGAAGGACACATCTTAGGATTAAAGTATATATCTCTGCATTAAAGGATTCACACTATCAATACTAAGAGCAAAATTAAACATACCCACCTTAATAAAACCAAGCCTCTCTAAGTTCAAGGGGATCAGCCAGTAACTTAACTGCCTGGAAGAACATTAACTTACTCTTCCAGGACTTCATGGACTTCCAAGCAGAATTTTAAAAAAAAATTTTAAACCACATCTGGAAACATTACAGTTAAGCAGTTGAAAACGAAAGGTAAAAAGAATCATAACAGCATTCAGAGGGGAAAAGAAGACACGTTACATACAGGAAAACAATAATAAAAATGAATATTGAGTTCTCAGTGGTAACAGTGGAGGCCAGAAAACAATAGAATATTTTTTAGCTACTGAATAAGGACAGGAGAGGGAAAGCTATCAACCTAGAATTTGATATCAAGTGAAAATATTCTGTACGATATTTCATGATACTTCATGACACTGAAAACATGATAAAGACATTCATCACCAGAAATAATAAATTCTAAGAAATGGTTTTAAAAAATTATTTGGAGAGAAATGAAAGCAAATGGAAACTCAGATCTACAGGAATGAATAAAGAGTACCAAGAGTGATAAATATGGGAATAATTATGAATGGTTTTTATCTTCTCTTCATTTCCTAGTAGAGGTGTTTAACTGTGCAACCACTTAACAAAATGTTGACAGTCTCTCAAAGTTAAATGCACATCTCACCTATAAATGTGCATATCCAGTATTTCCCTAAAAATAATGAAAATGTCCACAAAAACACTTGAAAAGAATGTTTATTATTCATAACTCATAATAGTTAAAAACTAAAAGTGATCCAAACATCCATCAACAAGAAAAAAAAATCGTGGTATATTCCAACAATGGAATACTGTTCAACAGTAAAAAAAAAAAAAAAAAAGAATTACTGACAAACAACACGGATAAATCTCAAAAACATTGATGAGTAAAGAAGCTAGATTCAAAAGAATACATAGTGTATGATCCCACTTATATTATCTCTAGAACAAGAAAAACTGGTTTATGGAAATGGAAATCAGAAAACTGAGTGCTATGGGAGGGCAAATGACTGGAACTGAGCAAGAGGGAAACTTTCTGAGACACGGAAACATTTTTTTATCTCTATAATGATGGTAGTCCGGCAAGTACATACATTTATCAAAACATCCAACCTGGGGACTTCCCTGGTGGCGCAGTGGTTGAGAGTCCACCTGCCGATGCAGGGGACGCGGGTTCGTGCCCCGGTCCGGGAGGATCCCACATGCCGCGGAGCGGCTGGGCCCGTGAGCCATGGCCGCTGAGCCTGCGCGTCCTGAGCCTGTGCTCCGCAACGGGAGAGGCCACAACAGTGAGAGGCCACAACATACGGCAAAAACTAAAAATAAATAATGCACATCCCGTTTGACCCAGCAAATTAAACTTTTAAGCACACAAGGAAGTGAAAAGTGTAGGAGGATTTTCAATGCAGATTATTTGCAAGAGTGAAAAAGGAGAAACACACATCTCCTAGTACAGAAGGGGTTAAATTATGACACACTGACAGGATAGAATATAGGCAGCTGTTAAAAACAATGATGTCAGCTTGTCAGTACCACTGGAGATCTCTGCGATGCATCGTTAAGTGACACAATGCCAGTTAGAACAGGGGTCCACAGCCTGTTGGGAACCAGGGTGAGCGGCGGGCAGGCCGGCGAAGCTTCATCTGCCGCTCCCCATTGCTTGTATGACCACCTGAGCCCCCAACCCCCCCTCCCCCGTGGAACCACTGTCTTCTGCGAAACCTGTCCCTGGTGCCGAAAATGTTGGGGACCGCTGAGTTAGAAGACATTAGGTCTGTGTCTTTATTCCTGTCTTACCCCTAGGTTCTTCATGACATTTTTTTCTCTTCTTAAATTCCATATGGGGAGGGGGAAGGGTGAGCTGTGACAGGGCGAGAGTGAGTCATGGACATATACACACTAACAAACGTAAGGTCGATAGCTAGTGGGAAGCAGCCGCATGGCACAGGGACATCGGCCCGGTGCTTTGTGACCGCCTGGAGGGGTGGGATAGGGAGAGTGGGAGGGAGGGAGACGCAAGAGATATGGGAACATATGTATAACTGATTCACTTTGTTATAAAGCAGAAACTAACACACCATTGTAAAGCAATTATACCCCAATAAAGATGTTAAAAAAAAAAAAGAAGACGACATTAGGGACAGCGTGACCGCATTTCAAAAATGTGGAGGAGGGGCAGGGGAGATGTACATGTGGACATTATGTGTCAGGAACAAAACCTATGGAACCGTTGACAACCTTTCTCCCTCACACCCATTCCTGAAGGGGAGCCGTTTTTTTTTTTTTTTTTACCACTCAGATCCTTTATGGAACTGACCTGGGAGACAGAGAGATACAAGCGTTAAGAGTCCTCAAATGGCCCAATTTGTCTTCTTGAGAAGAGATGGAAGAGGAAGTAGTGGATGAGAGAGGCAGGCAGCCAGCCAGCCAACCAGGAGATGGAAGAAAAGAAGTACCTGGAGTTTTTTAACAGGGGAGAGGGGGAGGTCCTGGAGCAGCTACTGAAGACTTGGTGTACGGGAGGGAAAGCTGGGTGACTAGGTTCAGTATGTTTTGCCATGTCATGTGCTGTGTGACCCCCTCCAGAGTCTACAAATACACCCATGACAAAGATCTAGAACACGCATGAGGTTTTGAGATCAGACTGGTGTTTCTTCCCCATGTTTCTGGGCTGCCCATGAGGTGAGAAAAGCTAGTTTAAGGTTGTACATGTATAAAAAACGCCAGGAAAGACACCCCAGAAATTGTCCCAGTGGTAAGCTCGGCCAAGGTTAATTAGGTACAGGTGGACTTCGTTACAACAAAAGTGTATCACATGTGTAATTTTCATGGGCTTGTATTTTACTTTCACTCAGGACAGGGATTTGGGTGAGGCAAGCAGGGTGACTAGAGTGCAAAATTTAAGGAGTCCTTGACTCTCAGCGTCTTGCTGGTTCAGAGCCGCATGTAAACACCCCCGTGAGGGAGCGCCTCCTTCACTTAGCGCCCTGCCCACCCTGCTTGCCTCACCCCATCCTGGCTCTGCTTGCCTTGCTAATCACAGTTCTGAATCTCCTTGAAATTCAAACTGGGATGCTATCTGCCACACACACTGTATACAGAGTACATTGCCATCCCGAAAGCACTTTCACTGGCTCTTCATGACAATCTCAGAGGAAAATGAGACTGGTATTATAATTCCCATTCTACAGATGGAGACCAGAAAGGTTAAAAGACCCGTCCGAGATCACACTGCTAAGTGACAGCAAACTCAGTTCAGCTGACGCTAATGATTACCATCCCCAAGTATTTCCACGATACCACCCACATACAAAACAAAGCAAACAAAAATTATCACTCATACCTATCAGGAAAGGAATGAATCTCTGAAGTGAACCTAGCCCAGATATTCATGTCCCCCATCAAATAAGGCCCTGCATCTCCCATTTGCCCCCGTGGAAACCACGGAGGCAGAGCCCACAGAAGATATAGGCAGCCTCTAGCCAAGATGGCGCCCCATTAGGAGCAGCTCCTCTGAATTCTCTATTAGAAGCAGGTTATCAGGATGAGCAGCAGGCCTTCACGAGGGCCTACGGGCAGGTCCGTGGCTGCTGGTTGGCACCAGGTGTGAGCCATGGGAACTCTGGGAGTTTGGGGGAGGGCGGGCATCTGCACAGGAGACATGAGTGGTACCATGTGCTTAGAAAGTTGGAGACGGAGGACCTTAAGGACCAAGCTCAAATTTGGGGACTTCTTCCTCCATGCCGTAAGTACACTCTGTCTGAAAGCTCTTCTGTGGTAGGTTTTGTAAGTATTAAGTCAAGGGATCATTTTCTAAGAAATACTTAATAACTACAGTTAGGAAACTTAAAACAATACAGTTATTCTGTTGTCTGTTAGAGAGCTTACTCTTTTTCATCACATTATGACTTGTCGCGTCTTTACAAAAATGGCCTGAAGAGAGGCCTCTGCTTGCCTGAATTCATTGTGGTTGGTCTATGTCACTGAATTCTGTGGTCAAAAAAGTTAGCATTCGTATCATCTATATACTATCAAAATAAGTTTAGATAAGTGAGAGAAACTCATCATTTGGGAAGCAAGAAACTCATCCATACTTCAGAGGCGTATCCTCAAGGCTAATTGGCTGTCAGTCCCTCTGAATTCAACCCTAACCAACCTCCACCCCACTACAAAGAGTGCAGAAAGCTTTCCCCAAATGAACTACCCATTACACTGGAGATAATGCCACAGGAGTCGAACATTACCAGAGTTTTATTTTCCCCTTTGAAGGTTTACAATTCAGTTCAACTAGGAGAGAGACAGACGATAAGTTATTCTCAAGTTCAGTCAAAAAGAAAATGTTAGTTCATTAATTAAAACTGTAACAATTGATGAACTAACGCTCCGTATTAGTCATCTGTACATCATACACAATACTGAAGTTAAAAGGTGTGCCTTACTGCGTGCTTCAGACCCATCGTATCCCCCTCTCTCTTTAGACATCAGTATGCAAAAATAATTATACTTATTTTGAATTCAAAGCTTTGGGTACTATTGTTGACTGAAGCCCTTGAAATGTGCGCTGATTGCAGTGCCAATGTAATGCACATTAGCAGAGAGCTCAAGTATTGTACAATACCCTTAAATCAGAGAGAGTTACAAGAGGTTAATAATGAAGATGAAGTAATGCTGAGAGTACTAGCCTTTTATTCTGAACTCAAGAAATGCATTACAAAATATGTTTTAAGAATAGGTCATAGAGAACATAAATGGAAAGTAGAAGAAAGGGGGAAAGCACTCTACTGGACTGGGAAAGGAGAGCTGGAGAGAAGGAGAGAGGCTGTACCTTAAAAGGATACGCAAAATTTAGAGAAAAGAGAGTGAAGAGACTCCAGGACGGAAGTACCCTTCGTTTAGACAGAGTGGCAATGGTTTCCACAATAACCAGGAGGATCCTTGCTGCAGTCTCGAAGATGCAGCATTTGAATTTGAGGGCACATTTATATGAAAATCTTCAATATTGCATCCCCATACCATGCTCTAAGACTAACCCATCCTTTCCACCAACAGTTTCATTTCCGACAGCCCCAAGTAACCTATCTGAAGCTATGACTCAACATTTTTTCAGCAGAGCAGTGTGGAAAATACATAAGTAATGAAATCATTTACAAGAGAAATAAGCAAAACATAAGATAAGGCACGGGGAAATATTAATCGACAAAATTTATGTCTTGTGATCTCAGTGAAATGCTGAAGGGGGACTGTAAATCTGGTATTGGGCTTTACATTTTTACCAATCTGGTTAATGTCTCTTTACATTTCCAATCTTGTTAATGTCTGTCTTAATAGAAGACAGCTGGATTCTCATATGTGTTTCTACATCCAATCTGTTGTGATACCCTATGTGTGCAGCCCCTGGAAAGCTCCACCATACACTCATGAGAGAGTGGGAGTTCAAAAGTCAAATGGCATCTTTGTATTATGAAGAACATAGTTTTCACCTCCGGGACTCCTTGAATAGATCTCAGGGACCGCCACGGATCCCAGAAAGACATTTTGAGAATCACAAAGTTATATGAAAAAACAGGTCCTCTTAAGACAAAAGCAAAATTGTTCAAGAGTTTTGTGGTCTTTCAAAGAGTGAGTTCTGAGAGAAAAACGTTTCCTTGAATGTTAAAGGGAGCGACATGTAACATGGTATATGACAGCTCAGCACCAACCCAGCACCAACCCCTTACATGCAGTAGTGAGTGATATATGATTAGCCATTCAGAAGGGAAAGATGCATACATTCCCTATTTCCCATAATTTATAGCTTCTGGACAAGATGTGAGTTAATGAAATCGATACTACCTGTAATTGATGTCAAGTGCATTCTGTAATTATGTTTTGTGGTCTGTGACTTTTATGAGCTTACTCCATAAAACAATTAACAACTCCATAAAAATAATACTTTGACATTTTTTTTCAAGTAAAGCCTTCTGCTATATCCACACTGTCAAAAAAAAAAGACACAATACCACTAAACTTTACGATCTTCACTCTGAATAAGAACATTATTTCTCCTACCTTCAAACTATTCTAACGTGCTTTTTATTTATAAATTCTTAATAGAAAACTTGCTTAGAAGTTAAGAGAATAACTGTGGAGAAAGGCACGCCTGCATTAGAATCCCAACTCAACCCTTCATTCATTTTGTAACCTTGGACACTTTCTTTGACCTCTTGAAGCATCAATGTCCCCATATGTAAAATGACAGTAATAATAGCAGCCATCTCATTAGGTCAAGAGTAAAGGCCATACAGATAAAAATGTCAGTACAGTGCTTGGCACTTAAAAAGCAGTGAAAATGTTAATTATCATTAACTACAGTTATTATAGAACCTCACCTCTCAGGATCACTCCTTTGGTTCCATGGTCAAAAGCACATTATGGACCCAAAAGGAAGGTGGGAAGTGATAGAATAATGGAGAACAAGAGAAGGGAAGGCCAGAGAAGGTACAGAGGTAAAGCAAGGAACTCGGGACTGGGGCCAGAGATGGGGGACATTCAAGCAGACCCTGAGGATTTCCATGTCTGAACACTTTCAATCCTTCCACAGGACACACAAGGAATGCCAGCTACCACTGAGTCTCTGTGCCTGTGTTTCTATTTACTGTGAGTCTCTATATGATGGATGAATTGTATTGATGGACTGCTTGTGCTTAGCACATTACCACTAGATTCCCCTAGTGGTCATAAGGGTTGACTCCCAACAACCCAGGGTGATTAGTATAAGCACGATTGGTAATATTCATTCCCCTCTTCAGCAATTAGTTTAGAAAGTAGAGGGACCTCCCTGGTGGCGCAGTGGTTAAGAATCCGCCTGCCAATGCAGGGGGATGTGGGTTAGAGCCCTGGTCCAGGAAGATCCCACATGCCACGGAGCTACTAAGCCCATGTGCCACAACTGTTGAGCCTGCGCTCCAGAGCCCGCGAGCCACAACTACTGAGCCCGCATAGCACAACTACTGAGCCCGCATAGCACAACTACTGAAGCCCACGTGCCTAGAGCCTGTGCTCCGCAACAAGAGAAGCCACCGCGATGAGAAGCCCGCACACTGCAATGACGAGTAGTCCCCGCTCGCTGCAACTAGAGAAAGCTCACACGCAGCAACGAAGACCCAATGCAGCCAAAACTAAAATGTAAATAAATAAATAAATTTATAAAGAAAGTTGAAGTTCTGGCTTGGTCCCATGAGACAAAATCAGCTTTGGGAGGAGGGAGTACAATAATATGGATTACTGCTCAGTTAATAATCACTACCCAACGCTTCCCACTGTGAGTGGAGTTTACGTCTCCATCCCATTTGTGTGGGCCTTGCCTATGGAACTTGCTTTGGCCAGTGGGATTTAGTAGACGGTGAGCCACAGGACTTAAATGTGCATACAGGGTGCAACTTGGCGCTTGCTCTCAGAATCATCCACCATCAGAAGAGATGTGTCTTTAGTAGTAGCTGTCCTTCAGTCCATGCCCCAAAACAAACACCTGTGAAGCAGACCTGAAGCCAACCCAGAGCCTAGAGCTATTCCCAGAAGGCCCTGCAGATTAAAGCAGATCTGCCCAGCCTACAAGAGCCAAACCACAGTTGCACTATGTATGAATATATATGCTTTTTCTTTACTACAAATGTTGGGATACTTTGTTACTCATTATTATTGTGGCAATAGCTGACTTATACAAATAGTTAGGCAAAGTATCTGGGAAAGAGTTTTCTAACTCCTAAAAAGAGGGATACCAGAAGAGAATGTTGGATGTGACACCTGGACCTGCTGCAGCCATCTTGCAACCATGAGGAAGCCAGCCTGACAGTAAGGAGGCCCTGTCCTCAGTATTATTGATAACAATGAGCCCACTGATGATGGAAGGCCTGTTGCTTGCCCTCCCTCTGTTACAAAAATTTTTTTTAATGTTCTCCATGTTTAGGCCAGTTTAAGACAGTTTTCTATTTACTGCAGGAATCTTCTGATATTTTTGTTTTGTTTAAAAAGAAAAAACAGTTACACAATGCAAAGAAAGTAAAAATATACACTGCTGGCAAGAACAGGATACAGCCATTACCTAATATCTTAGAATTCTATCCTCTAAGAGAGTTGTCTTGGGGCCTATTGATGTTAGTCAGTCTGATTCCTAATATTTTTTTCCTGTGAAGCAATTGTTATATTTTTGAAGAAGATTCTGGATTGTGTGTTCACGAACATCTGGGAGACCAAGCTACTTTATGTAGTAAGGTTTTTCACAGGGCAGTTGTCCCTTAGAACTAAGGCATCTGATGAACGTGTGGGGTGACAGAAGGGATGGGCCTGGGCTCGTCACTGAACCTCTGTATTCTACTTTCCTCATCTATTAAATGAGGTTCCTTTTTACTAGGGTTCCTATCAGCTCTAAAACCACTATAACTGAGTCTCTCGTGGGTTTCTTGCCCTGATGTGCCCTTAAGGCCTCAGCGTAACACTCAGCAGCCTCCCATAAATTCAGGCCTCCATGGGCCTCTTAGGCCCCAAGACCTCAGTACAGTTGGGCTTGCATCAAGCCACTTTGCCTGAATTTCCATGCAATCCCCACAGGTTTTTGGCTTCCTTACTCATCCTCCCACTGCTGGCTTCTCTGTGTTCCCTCTTCACACTCAGCACTGCTCTCCCACTGACACTCCCTGCAGCACAGAATGGTCTTCTCGAATCGCTGCACCATGTGATCACGACCAGGGCTGTCTGCACTTTTTCCACTCCACCCTCCTCTGGAAATCCTCTGTCCACAGCTCTCTGAAGGCACCTGGCCTCTGCCACTCCCCCTGAAGGCCTACACAAAAAACTCTGGTCTGGAGGGACAGATGTTCTTGCTGGTGTTCCCGCAAGCCTTAGAATCTGAGATAGAATGGCAGGGGAGGGGGGAGATATACTTACTGAAGGAAATACGTTGCATGACAATTTTGTCTTCAAAAGCCCCACTACCCTATTTGTGAAAGCAAACTTCAGTTCTCCACCTTACAATGACATAAGAGATGCACTCATTCAACCAAGAAAATTTGGGAAACACAGTAAAATTATAACATCCTTTGTCACTGGGAAGCTCTTAGCACTGGGAAAACAAATTGGTTTTGCCACTAGGTTTGGCCTGGAGAAGGAAAACAAAGACTCCTGGACTGCCCCTCCCTGATTGTTCACGCCTCCTGCCAGAGTACACTCAATGTTTTCATTCCATAACTCAGTGGCCAAGGCATTCGCGGTGCCTGTCTCACTTATATTCTCTGATCTTGACGGCCATTTTCACAGCCTGAAAGACTGAAGACTGAGAAGGTAATCGGGAGATGCCACACCACCAGACAAGGACAGTACGGTGGCAGGGCGAACCCCCATCAAGCCACATAATCCCTCCCTCGTTCAGGCAGCAATTACTGCTCATGGTTTCTCAAATCCGGGTTGCTCCCTTTGTGGGGAGAGGCCAGCATGCCTGATGTTTTCTGTCCAGGTCTTCTGAGTACCGGAAACTTTTCTAGCATTAACGCACACACACGTTTTCAGTGTATCAAAGGGGCCATAATTATCTGACCAGGATCTGTCCCATTTGGGGACTCTACCAGCCCTTTCTGAAGGCTCTGAACCTGTTTCTAAGTCTTCTTTGCCTTTCCATAAACTTCTGTTCTTGGTTAAACATCCAGATTTCACCCATCGAGCCAATCTGCACTGAACTCCTACTGTGTATAAGTCATATGCCAGTTATCATATATTCTTCACTGGACCCCGCAATTAGCGACAGCCGCACTAGCACGGCTGCCCGCTCCACCCTGCCACGGTCAACAACAAAGGCTTAAATACATAAAGAACATTTCTGAAACTCTGTCCTGAAGCTTAGTTTTTAATTTTCTGCAAGCACTACAGAGAAAATTGAATTGAGCTGTTAAATCACGTTTCTATATCCAGCCATTCACTTCCTAGAACCTCCTTTTTCTCCCAGAGACACAACTGACAATCAGAAATGAAAACACCATTTCGGCCCCCACGCTGGTCCGTTTTCTTCCTTGAACTTCGGCAACAAGAGGTCCATTTGCATCCAGAATGGGAGTATCTTTCATTCTCCCATTAATCAGGACTGAGCCGTTCCAAAGGCTGCTTAAACCTTGGCAGATTTCCCACACAGCAGCCCTGGGGATCTGTGTAAAGTGCAAATTACAAGATCATGTCCCTGGTCCCTCTCTCCTTCTGATCCATATTTCTTACTTGGAATGATAAGGCCTTCACCCTCTCGAAAACTACCTCTCCTATTTAGTCTCTTCCACATCTCCATCACATAGTTTTCTCCCACTATCACTATCTGAAATGATTTTATTAATTTGTGTAATTGGCTCCCCTTAGGATGGGCAAGCTCCTTGAGGGCAGTGAGCACGTCTGCCTCACTGTCATTTGTTTAGTGCCTAGCAGAGCGCCAGGCTCATAGTAGGCACTCAGTAAGTATTGTTTATGAGTTACTTTATTAAAGAACAGATGCCTGGCTCTCCTTCATGTTTTATCAACACACTTGGGGGAGGGAGACAGCATCCTCCATTTCAGGGATTCCTGTCCTTTCCATTGGCAAGGCCCCAATAACCACTTTCTTGGTCACCCTCCTGGAACCGGTCATGGCCATCATTATCCCTGTATGTCCTTTTAGAAACCAACGCGCTCATCGAACTCGTGTGCATCATAGAGCTTTGTGACTCACCACCAAAGTGTGGCCAGGTTCGACCCAAGTTATGGCTGCTGCAATATATCTGGTTTACTGTGTGGGGTTGTTTTTCCTTTCAAGACACAAGATCCTCCATCTAAATACAAGCCAAGAAAACACCTTCACCTTCCTTTTCTCCAATAACCACAAAATATAGAACTCAACTTTTATGGATTTTTTTTTTTAATGTTACCAGATCTGAGGTCTTCCCCAGTTCTTACCTAATAGCTCAATGTGTGACCAATAACTAAGAATTCTTTAATGCATTCTTTTCATCTATGAGTTCCTTAAGGATTAACTTGTAACTATGGTTTAATTAACTTTAAAGTCAAAAGAACTTATTTTCTGGGGAAAGAGCAGAGTTAAATTTCCCATGTAGGCTTGCCTGAAAGATGGGGTCAAAAAGGCGACATAAAGAATGAACTAGGGGCTTTCCTGGTGGCGCAGTGGTTGAGAGTCCGCCTGCCGATGCAGGGGACACGGGTTCGTGCCCCGGTCCGGGAAGATCCCACGTGCCGTGGAGCGGCTGGGCCCGTGAGCCATGGCCGCTGAGCCTGCGCGTCCGGAGCCTGTGCTCCGCAGCGGGACAGGCCACAACAGTGAGAGGCCTGCGTACTACAAAAAAAAAAAAAAAGAATGAACTAGAGTGAGGGGTGGTAGCAGCTGTCATTACAGTCCGAGTTGCTCCTCTAAGTGTGGGGCAGCTCGGCATCCCGTTCTTCCAATCAAGAGTGACAAACAGATGGGGACACAATGACTCATAGTACCCGCAAATGTACAAGCCCTAAGGCATCAGCTTGTCCACACCTCCACTATGAACTGGCCTGAACATTTTTGGTCAGGGAGGAAAATGCCCTTGGAAGGGGAAGTAACCGCAAAAAGACAGATTTCTCTTGTCACTGCCCCCGTCACAGCTGGACCTGGCAGTCTGCTTCATTACACGGAATTGCAGAGGATTCACAGACTCTCAAAGACGTGTTTGCTCTTGTTCCTTTCACTAAAAGTCATGGTGAGGTCTCAATCCAGCAAATAAACAGAAGTACAAAATCCAGTTTGTCACGGGGGATGGGAGGGCATGAGAGTGAGACAAAAGCTCTGGAATCTGTCACTGAGACAGGGAAAAAAAAAACAAAGGCAGCTGTAGAACACATGTGCCGATCCAGATCCATGTTTTCTTCTTACGGATACCCCAGGATGTTCAATTCATTACCACTGTGAACTAAAGGGCAAGGCGAACTGGCTGAGAACACCAGTACATCTTGTGCCCGGGAGAAGACACAGGCAGTGCGATTTCAGCGCCTTTTCAGAGGCATGGATGGAATATTTCAGAAGGCTGTGTTGCCTTTGTTATTAAGAAGCTGTAGACCATCAAAGGAGGCAGTGAAAGGCTGTGTTCCCTCAGGGTCTCACCCTCCTTTCTATGCAATGCCTCAACAGGCTCGTTTATTCCCATCTTCTTCATTTCCCTCTAGCTGATACCAAGGACCCCAAAATGATCAGCTCCCAAGTTAATGCACATTTACAGCCAGGGAGTATCTTCCTTGCACTGAATTGGGAATGAGGAGTGGGGAGGGAGGAAGGTGATTTAAGTTGCTCTTTTGCTGGGAGGGAGGGAGGGAGGGGAGTAATTCCTGCTTCTGTCAGCAGCTTGCTGAGTCCCACCATCATTCCTACCCCCCTTTATTTTATTTATTTCTTTACGGCCTATCTGATAATGCTATAACTATTTCCTGTTGTATCCTGGCTGAGGACGCTTTCTCCAGGCCCAAGAGCAAATCGATAAAAGTAAACCATAGCGATTCATAAAAATAAAATTGTCATCATTATTGTTCAATTATTGCTGTGTCTGTGGAAAGAATCTCAAGACCTGAAGGTTTCTCGGCTAATATTTATAATCTGTGTTGAATGGTGCTAATGAATGAGTGGGTGTGCATTAGGCTGAAATGCAATGGTGTTTGATTTATACCGAGTCCAGATCTGATTGCTAATGTTAAATCCATTAAAGTGTCTCCTAGATCTACCTTAATGTACTCCCCTGCATATAATAGAGCTTAAACATACCCGTTTACTTAGCTTTTCATTATTGGTTGAATATTTGTCTTTATTACATTATCCCCATGATAAATTTGACTTACGATAGTTTAAAAAACAGCACTTCGGGAAAGCTGGGCTTTTAAGAAGCTACAGAAGTAACTCCAGATTCCCCAGCCTTCCCACAGATAAAAAAAGCAGAATATCCCCAAATAGTTATTTTTAAACGTTCAAACTACGAAATCCGAGCATGTCCCAGATCACAAAATCCAGACACTCGGGGGGAAAAAGAAATATTTTATCCTGGAAAGAAAATAACAAACAGAGGCATGAAAGCTATCTGCCTAAGCTGCCACCTTTGGAGGGCCTCCAGGGTGGAAAGCTTTTTGTATTTCTTTAAAACGCTTCTCCCCGAAGGAATCCATAAAGCATGAGTGTAAACAGGAACAACAGGTTAAAAACACTTCGGCATAATCATCAAGAGTCCTCTCTGAGGTCAACCATTTCACAAGGATTCTGTAAAGGACGGTGAGGATGAAATACATCTGCTGCCTACACCCCCCTGCTTTCATCTACAAGAGTTTTCCATTCGCAGCAGAGGCAGTCCCAGGCGGCAAGCGCCAAGTCAATTTGGGGTGTATTTCTGATGCCTCCCCCCTTCAGTGGTTTACTGGCTTTATTTGAAAGCTTGGCTTCCTGCTGAGTCTGTGTTTGGTGATGTGTGTCTGGATTAGGATGAGGCACAGACTTCCTGTTTATTTCTGATGACACTGCCGCCACGTCCACCCTCAGTACTCCAATCCACCCTCTTACAGCAGACCCAAGACAGAGGTGGGCACACGGCATGGAGAACAAACCCCGAGGCTCTGGATTAGATGAGGCGAATAGATAGGTGAAATAAATAAATCCCACCAATAAAGCAGCTAAACACGAACTGCAAAGTAACAGGAAGATGATTCCCTAAACACCTCCATGGTTATTTAGTTCCCACCCAGGGTGGGGACAAGATGCGCCAAACAACAGGTACTGCGTACACTCATGCTGGGCAGAATGGGAAATATAGACAATAGGCCATATAGCTCCTTCCCTCGGACAGTTTATAGTTCTGTTTCACTTTGTTGAAGAAAATGAGAAACATATTTACTAACTTGAATAACCAGGAAAAACTAAGCAATATAAAATCTCAACTACTGCCATCCTTGTGCAATTGACTGGGTATACAACAGGCTGGTCCTTGCAGGGGTTTTTAGAGAGCAAGATGGACTCAAGACGGACTGTGAGGGAGAGGCTGTGTGGGAGATGAAGTGAGTGAGCTATAGCAGTAGAGAGACATGTGCACGGGAGCAGCAGAGCGTAACATATTTCCACTTAAATTAGGCAGAATCATATTTTAAAACTGAAACACAAATAGATGCATGGACAAATGAAAGTACTAAAATCCAAGTATTTATCACACATTTTCATTGAACCTGTACCTTTAGTACCACTAACTCTAAATGCTGACATATTTTGGGTTTACATAAACAGACCTAATCCTGGCTTGGATCTACAGGCATCTCTATGTTTGATGGCTTCAGATTTCATGATGAAATTTTTATACTACTTACTCTAAGACAAATGCTAAAGTTAAGCTTTATTAAGATGCAAAGGTAGGATTTAGATAGATATGTAGATATAAATTTAAGGTCCCTAGATTCATTTGTTTAGCATTGTTTCATGAGGTACTAGGTAAGAATGGAAAAAGAGTAACTGAACGCTTACAATATGTGTTGCCAAGGAGTTGCCACGTTATCTATCTGGCAGCGGCAACTCAAGAAAGAAACACTTTCCCCATCATAAAACTTAGCTATAGAACAGAAAGGGCCTTCTTAGAAGGATGTATAGCCAAAAGGATTGTTTTAAAAACTCTGCACTGGGCTTCCCTGGTGGCGCAGTGGTTGAGAGTCTGCCTGCCGATGCAGGGGACACGGGTTCGTGCCCCGGTCCGGGAAGATCCCACATGCCGCGGAGCGGCTGGGCCCGTGAGCCATGGCCACTGAACCTGCGCGTCCGGAGCCTGTGCTCCACAACGGGAGAGGCCACAACAGTGAGAGGCCCGCGTACCGCCAAAAAAAATAAAAAATAAAAAAAATAATGCTACGGACCCTCTTTCCATAGAAGATCCATGGGGAGGGTTCTCCTCAGTAACAGGAATAAATTCATTTTGACCCTTCCACCACCTTTCATTCCATTTTTCTTGTGTCTAATGGTGGCACAGATTTGGAAGTCGATTGACTGGAATAATGATGCAATGAATGTCCAAACAAATACAGAACAAAGTATACACAAAACAAGTACACATCTTGAATTAGAAATGCACCCAGGCAGAAAAGGAAGCGAGCAACAATGGTCTGACTTACAGTCAAAACTTTTACCAATGAAACAGATCCCTGAGCTTAAAGGACTATTGGACATAATGACCCCAGCATTCCCTCCAATCTCTGACGTCCTGTGATTCTCTGACTACTGGGAGAAGGAAGGACAGGGATTCTTGGCAAGGTCAGGAAAACTGAGGGAATCGTAGACAGGGACTAATATTCATTAAGCACCTACTATTTATCAGAGAAGATGGTAAGCATTTACACACAATAACTAATTGCATCTTTCCAACATTCCTATTATGCCCATTTTACCGATGAGTAAAACAAGGCTCAGAGAGGTTACTTAACAAACATGTGGTTACACAGCTACTAGGTGGCCAAGCAAGGGTTT
Organism: Leucopleurus acutus; assembly: GCF_964270905.1. NCBI lineage: Eukaryota > Metazoa > Chordata > Mammalia > Artiodactyla > Delphinidae > Leucopleurus > Leucopleurus acutus. The sequence continues at coordinate 41,794,510 of NC_139150.1, forward strand.
AGCCTAGGTCAGTATAACCAGTGTTGATATGCACAATATTTACCAGCCAGTATGGCATGGATATGGGTGAATCAGAGCAGATGCAGCAACCAGTCAAAAGAGATGCCATTTATGAACAACCAGCACAGGACCTGCAGGAATCAACACAGGTTTAACTCCGCACCCAGGTTCTTCCTCTTAAACAAAGTCAAACTTGAATTCAGTCCTGAAACTGTTGCTTTGCCTCTAAATGAGTATTCTCATTTATTTATTCAGGTATGTTTTTGGTAATTTAAACACTTTAGGCAGACATCCATCAATCCACTTAAGTACCTCTTATTTTAAGAGAAGGTGGTTTTCCTCTTAATATAGTGAAACAAGAAAAAAAAAAAAGTCCCTATAACATTTTATCTGCACTGGAGTACACAGGATATATTTCAGTTATCACTGGCAAATAGTCAAATCATCACTCATTTTCTCCCAGCGCTAATACAAAGTTAATCTGAAAAACATCAAAATAAATCATTTGTTTTAAAATGTAGGGTACGTATATGCCTTGCAAAAGTGAAACCTGCACTTTTTTCTAAATTATAAGGTAATATCAAATCAAGACAAATCTACTAAGTTAGTTTAAACTTATCTCAATGGAATGTGATCCTGAAAATCTTACTTATCACTCAAAAATATAGCAACATGGAGAGAACCTACAGAGACTGACTGGCCTTTTCAGAGTCAGCATTCACCTATAACGTCAAAGATATTAATAGACACATGATAGATAGACAGAAAAACATTTTATTTATCATGTGAAGACAGCATTTCTATCATCAGACCTTTCCAAAAACTATACAGTGAACTTGTATTCACTATGTAACTCAAGTTAATCCTTGACATTGAAATTTACCACCTCAGAATGGCTGTTGGCATGGAATGTACCTGTGGAAAAATAAATAAATAAAAGTTTTCTTTTCAGAAGATGCATGCCTTAGGACATAAATGCCTTGTAGGGAGGAAATGAAAAACTGGCAGGCAAAACCTTTTTTTTTTTTTTTTTTTTAATTCTAGCAACTGCAATAACCCCTGTGTTCTCCAGCAAAATCTGAAAAAGAGATTCTTCTTAATCAAGAGTTCTGGACTTCTTATGTAATCTACATCATTTTCCAAAGATAAATGGATTCTTGACTGAATAGGCCATAAACAAAACCTCTAGAGAAGTGTTAAATATTCCAGAAGTTTCTTCAAAGGGCATTATAACAAATGTCCTGTCCTTCATACCAGTGGGCTTCTGTGGCCATACAAGTTTGGTCAAGACACTTTTCCTGTGTGTCTCAATTTTCATCTAAAACAGGAGTATTATCTCCTGCTACCAGTATCTAGTGCTCACTGTAGGGATAAAAGGAACACATGTGTTTGCCTATCTCCAGCTGTGATACTCAAAATATTTAGCATCTGGTGTGACTTGGGCACTGAATACCAACACTACTTATCCTCTACCTCACTCAAGGCAATTGACAAAAGAAACACAATGCTCTCCCCGCAAAAAGTCATTTGTGAGTTAAAGAATTTAGGGCAAAGAGAACGTAAAGGTCAACCCTAAAATGAAGAGCACCAAATCTGGGGAGACGCTGCACACAACAGCCCTAACAAGGGGGCCTCTGAGAGACAGTAAGTTGACCCTCGACACAGCAGATTCTCGATTTCTCAGTTATGCCATCTGTCAGCCTCTACTACCGTGATATTTGGGGTTTTCGCCAAGTATTCTGTGAGAAGGAAGAAAAGTAAAGAAACATTTATTTTATGTCTACTGTTCCCAGTACAACCGTCATCCCTATATAAACGTTATCTCATATAATCCTCCCCCCAATGCCAATGTAGATGAATCATTATCCACATTTTACGGACCACCAGAAACAGAGGTTCCACGGGGATAACTCTTAGAGCAACCCAAGTTGAAGCCTCAAATGTTTATCTGGTTTATTGCCATAGCCACGAATTCAGATGAATGAAGTGAGAACAAATACCCTTAAATAATGATTTAACAAAGAAGCCTGGACCCTGCTACAGAAATACGTCAGTGTCCCCAGCAGACACAGATGTGGGGGGCCATCTTTATGGTGATAATACAGCAAGCCATCAAAGAAAGCTGGATATGGACACAAGAGATATTTCTACTATAAAACTGTATTATTGACCTCAGAGAAATATTTTCAATTAAAAAAGTTGTCAGATATTTTAATTCATTTAAAATTCATGTTATACCTTGCACCATACAATAGTTCATTCACCACACGTTTATGGAACGCTGATTTTGCATTGAACATCATGAGAGATATTGAGAAATATAAAGGCAAACAAAATGTAGTCTCTACCCTGAAGGACCCTGCATCATTTTAATAATTATATATCTAGGTCTAACAGATAATATGTTAATCGTTATATTTTTAGTTTGCACTTGGGCCATGATTTGTCATTAAAAATAGGCTTTTGATTAGTCTAATAAAGACTGTAGAATCAGGTCTCTGAAAAACATGAGAAATAGATATTTGCTGAAAACTATTACATTCCTAGCCCTGGGTTAGGCATTATGGAGCTTATAAACCACTGAACAAATGCAGAATATAAGCCTCCCACCATCTCCCCTTATAATTAGGCTGAGTCAGCTACTAGGACAGTTGAGTTAGCAAGACTAAACTACTTGGCACCGACACTCAAATCGGAACACCATGGGTGGCTACATTTTGACATCACAGCTAACTCTATCTAACCAACAAAGCCACTCCCCCACTACAGACAAAACCTCTCAGTCTAACTCCCACGGAGCTTCCTTCCTCAACTCTCCCTCTGTCCATCGCTAAGCCTCAGCACCCTCCCAACTATCCTGTTACCTCCAACTTGACTCAACAACCTCTCCTTTTTGAAAATTCATGGCATCCAGCCATTCTACCATCCCCTTCCTTTTTACAGTTAGTTGCTGCCTGGCCATCCTTCCTTCCCCACTTCAGCATCTGGATCACAGTTTGTGTCTCAGTCCGTCTCCTGCCATCATCATGATCAAATTCATCATCCAAGTTCAAGCTACTTTGTCACTCCATAGTAGCCACACCTACCCTTGACCATCCTGCCTTTCTGCTTCTTCTCTCTGTAATCTCCTCCTAGAAACTCATTCATTTCCATGGCTTCGATTATTTTATTACAACTAAAGATACCCAAATCTCTATCTTTACCCTCAGAGATAGTCCCCAGAGCCCTAGATACACATTTCCATCTGTTGGACAGGTATGTTGGTAGATGACTTGCTATGTGCAAGTTAGTTCATCATCCTTCCTCAACAAACACCCCAGCACAGTTCTTTCCCTTCTTCTATCTCTCATAGCCCCAGTATTCTCTCCTTCTCAGGGGTTCAGATGACTGGCTTCACTTCAGCTCCTTGTGCCCACATCCAGTATGCCCACATCCGGTATGTTTCCAGGTCCTACAGACTCACCCCCAAGAAATGTTTGTCTTTACTTCCTTGCTGCTGTCATTCATTGATGTCTTCTTAACAGCAATGATAACATCATGTCATCTTTGTGTTTGTCTCAAGACATAAAACACTGCGGATGATGAACATCCATCGCTTAAATTCGATTCTACAATACGCTTTTTCACTTATCGTCAGGTATGGACCCAAGTTCAGGGTCTTGATGCTTACAAAATTGAAGGAAAATTCTTTTACTATTATGGGTACAAATTTAGATACAGCAGGACCTTGGAAGGAGCCTATACAATGAAGGGTCCTGAACATTAAGATTCATTGGCTTCCCTGTAATGCATACTTTACTTCATAAATACAGATACAACTTCTAATGGAGGCATATTGTAATTTTTAACTAACATTTTCTATTAAAGTGACATATTGTGTAATCAATGGCATTTTAGAATCAAAATTTCTATCTCTTGCTGGGCTTCTGTAATAGTCTCCTAAAGCTTTAATCTCATACTGCTCCAAACTTAACTCCATACAACATTGGGGCTTACCTTCCTAGTGCAGAGCTTCTAGCATGTCACGCTCCATTCAAAAACTTCCCGCAACCTATGGATCTGACTACAAATCTCACCATCTGGCCTTCAAAGCCCATTATTATTAAAAACCGGAAGGATGGTAGTTTTGAGATGTTAGCTTTGAGATGTTTCCTCTCTCCCTCCCTCCAGTGAGTCAAGTCAATGTTTATTACTTTAGGAGAAGATGTGGCAGATATAAAGCAGAAAGAGCCCAACAGTACACTCCTGGCCATACCTTCCAAAAGCTTGAGTTCTCAGACAAATGCGGAGGATTCTGGGTGTAGTAAAAATATTGGGAAGAAACAGAATTTGAAAAGAGAAGTCTTTCCCCAGCTTTGAGGAAAATAGAGGAGAAAGAGATTTGGGTGCCAGAGAGAAATATTCTGAGTTCTGTTTTCCATACAGAGAGATCTCCACATCTCCAAAAACGTTTGAGAGGCCCAAGAACAGAGAGGATCTGCACTCTATCTCAGAACCCTAAGGAAAGAGGAAAATGGCAAAAACGTCCTGCTAAACTGAGACATGCAGCAGCCTTGTTGAGATCCCCATAGCGTGCGGAAGTACAGAAGTAGCAAGTGGACCACGGGCTCTAAAGCAACAGCCTGTATGAATGGCTGATGGAAGACCAAGATGGGCCCTGCAAAGTCTTGACCACAACCAACCTCTGGGGCTTTGCCACAATTCTGGGCAAAAGTGGTGGGGGGCTAGGAGGACACTGGGAATCGACTGAGATAAGTTTTTTGCCATGCCAGAGTAATACCAATTATATTGAACTTCAGAAAAATGAAGAACTGTATGTTTCTTACACACTTGAGTATGCACTGAGATTCATAGCCATTCAAGTACTGATCCAGCCCTAAGATTCTAGCTACTCCTTTGCTGGAATTAAGGCCTTAATTCGAGCAAAGTTATTTCAGAGCTGGCCTCCCTAGATGCCTCCATGTTCAACCCGCACAGGCACCCAGTTGCTTTCCTTTCAAAATACCTACATCTGAAAACACGGTCTGGTTAGCCTCTCTTTACTGGGAAGATGTACATCAGAGCAGTCTAGCACCTTGCCAAGAGGGCTCTTCTTTGCAAAATTCAGAGATTTGTGGGTCCCCCTAAACCACAAATCTGAAAAGCAGGAAAGGCTGACCAGCAAATAATTCTGCTAAGAAAACAGCAGCCCATTCTAGGTCAGATTTGGGTGACAGATGTGCTTACTTTCATTGCATAACCACCAATAAATAATCCTTGTGGTAATGCCAAGAAATGACTACCTTGTATAAATGTCACCCTCCTAGATTTGTACGGCACAAAAGGGGAGATTCATTAATAAGGGCAAATTAGACACAGAGGACAACCCAACAGAGAGAGATAAATGAGAAAGCAATGCCAGCCGATCTACCGCACATGAGTTACGAAGAAGAATAGGCACTTGGTTTTGAAAATATAATTTCCCTACTTATTTTTTCTCTGTTTTGCAAAATGTACCAAAGCACACTTCAGCCATAGTCCCATGTCACTAACAGAAGAAAGAAGAGCGCACGAAAGTGACAGTAATCAGGCCGGACTTTGCTTTTATCTTCCTGCCTTTCATCCAAGGATCTTTCTGCCCTTAAATAATAATTGATTAAATTTCACAACATCCCTACTGAAGGTATCTTCTGATGGGCCCAGATAGAAGCAGAGAGAAGTGGAGTGGATCGGATCACCCAGGGTCAGGCCACAGGGCTCTAACAGAGTCAGGAAAAAACCAAGAGAATCACCTCCCCCATCACCACTTATCATCGCCGGGAAATAGCCTGTCTCCTCATGATTGTTGGCCAGCTGACCCCCATTTTTGGAGTTAGCTATGTTTTTCATTTAATTATCCTCAGGACATCCGCCTTTGACAGCTGTTCTTCTGAGGTGGTGACTAGAGACTTGTCAAAACGCTTGCCCGTAGCCTCCAAAGAGTGTCACCTCCCAGGATCACTGCGGAGAGCCTCCAGGTAGAACATATCAAGTACAGTTCAGTAAATAGGGGGCTGCTGCCCAAGTACCTTCATGCTGACTAATTAACCTCTAATAATTAGCACTCAGATGTAACAAGTGTAACATTTAAGGGCCATAACAAGAGAAAGAAAATCTGCTCTTCAGAAATGTGCTCAAGAGTTTGATTGCCTTTTTGAAGATAAATAATGGCACACATCCATCCAGGCACAAAAACTGGAGTAAGTAATTTACTTCCCAGGCCCATGCTAAGTATTGTGCAAACGTCCCTCAAATAACACCAGTAGGTCTAATTTCTTTAAAACCACTGCAAAGTCATAGAATCCTAAACTTATTAGAACTGGAGGCTCACTCCCTCTTGTGAGAGCACCGGAGTCACAACTAACTGCTGAACAATCATCTACAGAAAGACACTGGAACTCACCAAAAAAGATACCCACATCCAAAGACAAAGGAGAAGCCACAATGAGACGGGAGGGGTGCAATCACAATAAAATCAAATCCCGTAACTGCTGGGTGGGTGACTCACAAACTGGAGAACACTTATACCACAGAAGTCCACCCACTGGAGTGAAGGTTCTGAGTCCCACATCAGGCTTCCCAACCTGGGGGGCTGGCAACGGGAGGAGGAATTCCTAGAGAATCAGGCTTGGAAGTCTAGCGGGATTTGACTGCAGGACTTCGACAGGACTGGGGGAAACAAAGACTCCACTCTTGGAGGGCACACACAAAGTAGTGTGCGCATCGGGACCCAGGGGAAGGAGCAGTGACCCCATAGGAGACTGAACCAGACCTACCTGCTAGTGCTGGAGGGTCACCTGCAGAGGCAGGAAGGAGGTGGCTCTGTCTCACCATGAGGACAAGGACACTGGCAGCAGAAGTTCTAGGAAGTACTCCTTGGCCTGAGCCCTCCCAGAGTCCACCATTAGCCACACCAAAGAGCCTGTAGCCTCCAGTGTTGGGTCGCCTCAGGCCAAACAATCAACAGGGAGAGAATCCAGCCCCACCCATCAGCAGACAAGCTGATTAAAGCTTTGCTGAGCTCTGCCCACCAGAACAACACCCAGCTCTACCCACCACCAGTCCCTCCCATCAGGAAACTTGCACAAGCCTCTTAGATAGCCTCATCCACCAGAAGGCAGACAGCAGAAGCAAGAAGAACTACAATCCTGCAGCCTGTGGAACAAAAACCACATTCACAGAAAGACAGACAAGTTGAAAAGGCAGAGGGCTATGTACCAGATAAAGGAACAAGATAAAATCCCAGAAAAACAACTAAATGAAGTGCAGATAGTCCACCTTCCAGAAAAAGAATTCAGAATAATGATAGTGAAGATGATCCAGAACCTCGGAAAAAGAATGGAGGCAAAGATTGAGAAGATGCAAGAAATGTTTAACAAAGACCTAGAAGAATTAAAGAACAAACACCTAGAAGAATTAAAGAACAAACACCTAGAAGAATTAAAGAACAAACAAACAGAGATGAACAATACAATAACTGAAATGAAAAACACACTAGAAGGAATCAATAGCAGAATAACTGAGGCAGAAGAACGGATAAGGGATCTGGAAGACAGAATGGTGAAATTCACTGCTGTGGAACAGAATAAAGAAAAAAGGATGAAAAGAAATGAAGACAGACTAAGAGACCTCTGGGACAACATTAAACACAACAACATTCACATTATAGGGGTCCCACAAGGAGAAGAGAGAGAGAAAGGACCTGAGAAAATATTTGAAGAGATTATAGTCGAAAACTTCCCTAACATGGGAAAGGAAATGGCCACCCAAGTCCAGGAGGCACAGAGAGTCCCAGGCAGGATAAACCCAAGGAGAAACACACCAACACACATAATCAAATTGACAAAAATTAAAGACAAAGAAAAATTATTGAAAGCAACAAGGGAAAAATGAAAAATAACATACAACAGAACTCCCATAAGGTTAACAGCTGATTTTTCAGCAGAAACCCTACAAGCCAGAGGGAGTGGCATGATATATTTAAAGTGATGAAAGGGAAGAACCTACAACCAAGATTACTCTACCCAGCAAGGATCTCATTCAGATTCCATGGAGAAATCAAAACCTTTACAGAAAAGCAAAAGCTAAGAGAATTCAGCACTACCAAACCAGCTCTACAACAAATGCTAAAGGAACTTCTCTAAGTGGGAAACACAAGAGAAGAAAAGGACCTACCAAAGCAAACCCATAACAATTAAAAAAATGGTAACAGGAACATACATATCGATAATTACCTTAAACGTGAATGGATTAAATACTCCAACCAAAAGACACAGGTTCTCTGAATGGATACAAAAACAAGGCCCATATATATGCTGTCTACAAGAGACCCACTACAGACCTAGGGACACATACAGACTGAATATGAGGGGATGGAAAAAGATATTCCATGCAAATGGAAATCAAAAGAAAGCTGGAGTAGCAATACTCATATCAGATAAAATAGACTTTAAAATAAAGAATGTTATAAGAGACAAGGAAGGACACTACATAATGATCAACGGATCAATCCAAGAAGGTATAATAATTATAAATATATATGCAGCCAACACAGGAGCACCTCAATACATAGGCAACTGCTAACAGCTATAAAAGAGGCAATCAATAGTAACACAATAATAGTGCGGGACTTTAACACCTCACTTACACCAATGGACAGGTCATCCAAACAGAAAATTAATAAGGAAACACAAGCTTTAAATGACACAATAGACCAGATAGATCTAATTGATATGTATAGGACATTCCATGCAACACAGCAGATTACACTTTCTTCTCAAGTGCACATGGAACATTCTCCAGGATAGATCACATCTTGAGTCACAAATAAGTCTCAGTAAATTTAAGAAAACTGAAACCATATCAAGCATCTTTTCTGACCACAACGCTATGAGATAAGAAATCAATTACAGGGAAAAAAACGTAAAAAACACAAACACATGGAGGATAAACAATACATTACTAAATAACCAAGATATCACTGAGGAAATCAAAAAATACCTAGAGACAAATTACAACGAAAACACAATGATTCAAAACCTACGGGATGCAGCAAAAGCAGTTCTAAGAGGGAAGTTTATAGCTATACAAGCCTACCTCAAGAAACAAGAAAAATTTCAAAGAAACAATCTAACGTTACACCTAAAGGAACTAGAGAAAGAAGAACAAACAAAACCCAAAGTTAGCAGAAGGAAAGAAATCATAAAGATCAGAGCAGAAATAAATGAAATAGAAACAAAGAAAACAATAGCAAAGATCAATAAAACTAAAAGCTGGTTCTTGGAGAAGAGAAACAAAATTGATAAACCATTAGCCAGACTCATCAAGAAAAAGAGGGAGGGGACTCAAATCAATAAAATGAGAAATGAAAAAGGAGAAGTTACAACAGACACCTCAGAAATACACAGCATCCTAAGAGACTACTACAAGCAACTCTATGCCAATAAAATGGACAACCTGGAAGAAACGGACAAATTCTTACAAAGGTATAACCTTGCAAGACTGAACCAGGAAGAAATAGAAAATAGGAACAGACCAATCACAAGCACTGCAACTGAAACTGTGATTAAACATTTTCCAAGAAACAAAAGTCCAGGACCAGATGGCTTCACAGGCGAATTCTATCAAACATTTAGAGAAGAGCTAACACCCATCCTTCTCAAACTTTTCCAAAAAATTGCAGCGGAAGGAACACTCCCAAACTCATTCTATGAGGCCACCATCACCCTGATACCAAAACCAGACAGAGATACTACAAAAAAAGAAAATTATAGAGCAATATTACTGATGAATATAGATGCAAAAACCCTCAACAAAATACTAGCAAACAGAATCCAACAACACATTAAAAGGCTCATACACCATGATCAAGTGAGGTTTATCCCAGGGATGCAAGGATTCTTCAATATACACAAATCAATCAATGTGATACACCATATTAACAAATTGTAGAACAAAAACCATATGATCATCTTAATAGTTGCAGCAAAAGCTTTCAACAAAATTCAAAACCCATTTATGATAAAAACTCTCCAGAAAGTGGGCATAGAAGGAACCTACCTCAACATAATAAAGGCCGTATATGACAAACTCACAGCAAACATCATTCTCAGTGTGAAAAACTGAAAGCATTTCCTCTAAGATCAGGAACAAGACAAGGATGTCCATTCTAACAACTATTATTCAACATAGTTTTGGAAGTCCTTGCCATGGCAATCAGAGAAGAAAAAGAAATAAAAGAATACAAACTGGAAAAGAAGAAGTAAAACTGCCACTGTTTCCAGATGACATGATACTACACATAAAGAATCCTAAAGATGGCACCAGAAAACTATTAGAGCTAATCAATGAATTTGGTAAAGTAGCAGGATACAAAATTAATGCACAGAAAGCTCTTCCATTCCTTTACACTAATGATGAAAAATCTGAAGAGGAATTAAGGAAACACTCCCATTTACCACTGCAACAAAAAGAATAAAATATCTAGGAATAAATCTACCTAAGGAGACAAAAGACTTGTATGCAGAAAACTGTAAGACACTGATGAAAGAAATTAAAGATGATACCAACAGATGGAGAGACATACCATGTTCTTGGATTGGAAGAATGAATATTGTGAAAATGACTATACTACTCAAAGCAATCTACAGATTCAGTGCAATCCCTATCAAATTACCAATGGCATTTTTTACAGAACTAGAACAAAAAAGCTTAAAATTTGTATGGAGACACAAAAGCCCCCGAATAGCCAAAGCAGTCTTGAGGGAGAAAAATGGAGCTGGAGTAATCAGGCTCCCAAACTTCAGACTATACTACAGAGCTACAGTATTCAAGACAATATGGTACTGGCACAAAAACAGAAATACAGGTCAATGGAACAGGATAGAAAGCCCAGGGATATACCCACGCACATATGGTCACCTTAGTTTTGATAAAGGAGGCAAGAATATACAATGGAGAAAAGACAGCCTCTTCAGTAAGTGGTGCTGGGAAAACCAGACAGCTACATGTTAAAGAATGAAATTAGAACACTCCCTAACACCATACACAAAAATAAACTCAAAGTAGATTAGAAACCTAAATGTAAGACTGGACACTCTAAAACTCTTAGAGGAAAACTCAGGAAGAATGGTCTTTGACATGAATCACAGCAAGATCTTTTTGATCCACCTCCTAGAGTAATGGAAATAAAAACAAAAACAAACAAATGGGACCTAATGAAACTTCAAAGCTTTTGCACAGCAAAGGAAACCATAAACAAGACCAAAAGACAACCCTCAGAATGGGAGAAAATATTTGCAAATGAATTAATGGACAAAGGATTAATCTCCAAAATACATAAACAGCTCATGCAGCTCAGTATCAAAAAATCAAACAACCCAATCCAAAAATGGGCAGAAGACCTAAACAGACATTTCTCCAAAGAAGATATACAGATTGCCAACAAACACATGAAGGAATGCTCAACATCATTAATCATTAGAGAAATGCAAATCAAAACTACAATGGGGCATCACCTCACACCAGTTAGAATGGGCGTCATCAGAAAATCTACAAACAACAAATGCTGGAGAGGCTGTGGAGAAAAGGGAATCCTCTTGCACTGTTGGTGGGAATGTAAATTGATACAGCCACTATGGAGAACAGTATGAAGGTTCCTTAAAAAACTAAAAATAGAATTACCATATGACCCAGCAATCCCACTACTGGGCAGAGAAAACCATAATTCAAAAAGACACATGGACCCCAATGTTCACTGCAGCACTATTTACAATAGCCAGGTCATGGAAGCAACCTACATGCCCATTGACAGACAAATGGATTAAGAAGATGTGGTAGGCTTCCCTGGTGGCACAGTGGTTGGGAGTCCGCCTGCCGATGCAGGGGACACGGGTTCGTGCCCCAGTCCGGGAGGATCCCCCATGCCACGGAGCGGCTGGGCCCGTGGGCCGTGGCCACTGGGCCTGAACGCCCAGAGCCTGTGCTCTGCAGCGGGAAAGGCCACAGCAGTGAGAGGCCCACGTACCGCAAAAAAGAAAAAAAAAGATGTGGTACATATATACAATGGAATATTACTCAGTCACAAAAAAGAATGTAATTGGGTCATTTGTAGAGACGTGGATGGACCTAGAGAGTGTCATATAGAGTGAAGTAAGTCAGAAAAACAAATATCGTATATTAACACATATATGTGGAACATAGAAAAATGGTACAGATGAACCAGTTTGCAGGGCAGAAATAGAGACACAGATGTAGAGAACAAATGTATGGACACCAAGGGGAGAAAGTGGTGGGGGGGGGGGATGAATTGGGAGATTGGGATTGACACGTATACACTAATATGTATAAAATTGATAACTAATAAAAACCTGCTGTATAAAAAATAAATAAAATTCAAGAAAAATAAAAATAAAAGAATAATGCATAATCTCACCATCAATGAAAAAAAAGAACTGGAAAGAACTTTAGAAATCATCTAGCCCAACTTTTTCTTCCTGCAGATAAGGAAATTGAGGCCCAGAGAGGTGAAGTGACCTGCCCAGGATCCTGCAGCTAGTTGGGAAAAAGCTGGGACTAGAAAGTGGGTTCATCACTGAGCCTCGTGTTTCACCATGTCCCCTGTTTTCTTACATGAACAGGTTTGGACCCTGCCTATCACTGGGCATCCTCAACAACAGCCTGTGAAAAGTAGCCCAGCAGTAGACTCGGGGGCCGGATGCCACGAGACAGGGATGCAGTCTCTCTTTGGTGCCTCCTTCATCTCCCTCACCTTGAACCACTATCTTTGCCTTGCTGTGCTTCCACTCTCACCATCAAGCTCTTACCTATGTCTCATTCCTGGAGAACCCACTCCTAGATGGAAGGGTTATGTGATCCCCACAATTAAAAGGCACACCCAACTCAGGGCTATGTGTTTTCTTCTATAGAACCCTGAGTCCAGAGGTTTTTATCTGCCAAAGGGACAGAGCTATGTTACACATATGTGCACATGCAGAGAGAGAGAGAAGGAGAGAGAGAGTGCACTTTCTCTGAATATCCGTACAACCATGCTAGACGGAGACAAAGATCTCTCTCCTATTAACCTCGGGAAATGATGGCGCCCATGGTGAATCATCTCCATTTATGCCTGCCACTCCCTCTCCCTTTGCTCCTTTGTCCATGCCTCTGCGTCCTTTTCCCCTCCCTGGCTCCAGATCTGATTCTCTTCCATCTCCTTATCGGAGCCAAATGATAAACCAAAGGCAGGCATTAGTCAATGAAGTTTCTCTGAAAGGGAGAACACTGGAGGCCCTGGTGTCTTCTTGCCATGGAAAGCCTTGCCCTACCCAGTATTTGAGAATGAGGAAAGGGAGTAGGCAGGATTTTGACCTCTCACAGCCTCACCTCTGAGTGGTGCTGTGCTAACTGTCCATCAGCTAGGGAAATTCAATGCCTCCTGGGCTGGCGACAGGCAAGAAGGCTTACCACCAACCAGTACACTGTTGTCCTTTATTTCTTTGTTTTGCTTTAGCTTTTCCTTTCTGTGAGTAGAAGGGGTGAAGGCAAATAATAAACCCTTCCAGAGCTTTCCCCTCCTGTTCTCATGTCTTGCAGCCAGCTCTGCAGAAGCCAGCCCCAGCCCTGGAGACGACAGCGTGCACTGGCTGAAGCCCTGGATGGGTCCAAAAGGAGTACACCACTTCAACAACTCTTAATTCTTCTTGCCTCAGACTCCATCTGCATAATACAGGGCTTAGATTAGATGTTCTCAAAGGTTTCTTTCTGCTCTAAAATTATAGTCCTGCATTTTTTTTCAGCTAGTATTTATTGAGCACCTACTTATGAAAATCGCTGTCCAAAATGCTGGAGATATAGAGGTCGGTTAAGCCTCAGTCCCTGCCCTCAAGGGTCTCGTATCAAGTGGCCACATGATTTGAAAAACACGATGATAGACCATATCCAAGTGCTCTGGGCAATGGCAGTGAGGTTGTGGGTGAGGATGGGGGAGAGAACTTGGAAGCCTTCATGGAAGAGGGGACGATGGTATTGGTCATGAAAGATGAGTTGGAGTTTCCAGGTGAACAAGGCCTGAGCGGGGCGGGGGATGGAGGACGTTCCAGGTAAAAGAAACTTCATACACAAAGGCCAAGGTTAGGGAATGTCAGATAGCGTGGCACAGCTAGGGAGAGAATAATGGCATATGTGAACGCTACGTCATACTAAAGAGTTTTAGACTTTGTATGTGACATGAGTTTATAAAATTGCTAACGTGTCAGTAACACCTATGAGAATAAGTCTGGTTTTTCTCATCACCAAAGTGCTGCATGGGAGTGTAAGGGGAAACTCATAAAATCTTAACATCTGACCTTACTTCAACATATTTCTTCCTTTCTTGTGGGAAACAGGAAGCTAATAGACTAGGCCCATGGTTTTTAAGCAAGTTCCAACAAGATCCCCAAGATCCTTTCCCAAAAAGTAAGCTGCCTGTGGAAATAATGATGGGGAACAAGTAATGACTGCAAACTTTCTGGGTAAAATTCCTCCTCATCTAAAGACCACGTTTCTCTGCTTTCTGTTTCTATTATAGAAGAAAGAAATGAGCTCCCAGCATCCTGAGACTGGCGAGAGGTAGGCTCACGATTCCCGCCCCAGGTACCACCTGCCCTTTTTTCAAATCTTTTCTTTTTTGGGGGGGGCATGGGGGAGAGGTGTGTGCAGCACCAAGTGGCTTGCGGGGATCTTAGTTCCCTGACCGGGGATTGAACCTGGGCCCTCAGTAGTGAACTTGCAGAGTCCTTACCACTGGACCGCTAGGGAATTCCCTGACCACCTGCCCCCCTTAACAATCTCCCTGAGAAACTCACAGAGGTTGGCTGTGGCTTGAGGGCTCCCCACTCCTTGGTCTGCCTCTCTGTTCTTTAAATCACACCAGCTTAGCAGTCCACGACTACTTGAACACATAAAGAAACACCACCTTTGGCCAAGGACTGAAAGCAGTGCAGCTAGGCATTGAGTTTATAAAAAAAATGAAAGAACAACAAATCCCTTGCGATTGGGCAAGAACTTTTGATGTCCTGGAAACTACTGCCCCATCACAGCAGGAAGATTTAAGCTGGAAGTAGCCCAGAGAGAGAGATAGCATCCCCCAAACCCAGGCAGATTCTGAAAATGTCTATCACGTTGTCTCGTAAAAACCTAAAGACTAAAAGAATAAAAAGTACCCCTTCAACCCTCGTCACTGGCCCCAATCCCCACCCAGCAGTTCTTGTCCACAGCTTGTAGTGTTTCCTTCAAGACCATGTTCCCCATCCCCACAAGAACTCATTTCTCCTAAGCGAAGCAAATCTTAGACTGGCTTAATAAATGTAAAACTGCAGGTCCGGTTCCAGGGCAGGGAACCAACGCATCTCTCTGAAAGGGCCTGATAGTATATATTTTTGGCTTTATGGGCCATACAGTCTGTCGGAACCATTGACTCTGCTATTGCAGCATGAAGGTAGCTTTGGACAATTCATAAACAAGGGAACATGGCTGTGGTTCCAGCAGAGATTTACAAAAACAGGCCACGGCAGGATCTGGCCCACAGATTGCTCATCCGTGACCCAAACCATGAACCCTGTGGGCACTTACATTTTGTTTTAAAGTAGAAGAGAGGTTCTTGTGCTTGTAAAGTTCCAGACGTGAGCGGAGTTTAATTATCTGAAATAATCACAGACAACACAAGACAACACAGGTATGACCTTGGGCACAGGGATTTCAATACCCATTCAAGTTCAGACACTGGAACCTCATTGTGTTGGGGCTGGTGAAGGCGACTGACCTCGATCCTTCCCGGGACACATTTCCAGTCCTCTTAATTAAGGCCATTCACAAATGGCTTGGAAAATGTTTAGGGACTGAAGCAGTTTGGGAAACCTAGGAAATGACACATCAGCTATTAGCGTCTGCCCCCCACCCCCCAAGCGAACACACCGGAAAAGAGGAGCGCGCACAAGCGTATTTTCAACGATTAATCTCACTGTTTCCCTTTGAAACCTAAAAGGGGGAGAGAAACAGAAGCATTCCCATTTCCCACTGAAAGTAATCACAGCTTTATATCCCTCGGTGTTTACATAAAGAGAGCTGTTTATTTAGAATCCTTGCTGATAAGAACACCACACGCTCATGACTTATTATATATTCCCTTTCCATTTTTTCTCTTTTTTGGAGGGGGGGCGAATTATGTATATTTTATGATAACCCAAAATGACTTATACATAAAAAACACAGACTTTAAAGATAAAAAGGATTAGTCGCAGGTAATGCATTTTCCATGAGTGGCTATAGGGCTGGCTCTCGGTTCCAAGAGGTACCGGCTGCATACAAATGAATTGATAAAAGTCTAACGCCGTGGATGGGTAGCAAGGCTCGTGCTTTGCTGGAGATGATTCTTAAAGTTACAATAAATCAGACAGACAGTGTCGGCCTTTGAGGATAAACCTGTGATGGCTTGTTGTGCCTCTCTGAATCGCCTCAGAGGCCGAGGGACTCAAAAGTGCCTAGATGTCACATTAAATCTACCGGGACGATGGAGCACTTCAAAGACGAACGCAATCAGATCTGATGGAAAATACATTTTCTGAAAGCTACTGACAAAGAAGTAATCTTTGATGTGGATGTTGAATAACAATTGATATTGTCTTCCCTGACATTTTTCATTATTGCCGTCTTATACAGCCTACTTCATGTATTAAAGCAATATTAACTGTTTGACAGGGACAAATCCTCCAACTATCACATAAGCAATTGTTTCTGAATTGTCCTAGCCCACTGCCTGTAAAACCTGTCCTGGTAACTGCTTTTAAATACGACGGTAGACTCTTTCTCCTGACTAGCTAGACAGTGTCTGAGCTCCAGCGTAGCTCAGTGGAGTCTGGGGAATATTAAAAATGGTTAGGTGGTTATGAGGTGTCATTTGATTGTAAGGGAGGCGTGGGAGTGTGTTTTGAAGGTGAGTTTTAATGAGAGAGGTCTATAAAAGTTAGTCCTTATTACTCCCCATCTTTGGAACATGTTTATACCGAGTAGACGTCCGCAAGTCTCAGATCTGCTGCAATTCTTGCCATTCAAAGGGGGAAATAAAGGAACGTACAGAAGAACTTTGTTATTTATGCAGTGAAATAAAGCCATCTCTGGCTGTGGAAGAACCTATAAAATATACTGGAATTAAGTCCCTCAATATGCTTCTGGAAAGAAATCCAAGCAGATCTGAGAGGGAGACATGTCACTTTCAAAACCCAGGCTACCTCCTGAGGTTTGATCTCTTAACCTTCAATTGTAAATACATGTGCTTTCACTGTAGGTATTTGTAAAGCTTAAAATCTCTAATTTTCTGATGACCTTGAGCTTCTTGAGAAATGGACAGAAGAAGTTCTACAAAAGAGCTAGAATTTTTTTTTCATGAAATAGGGTTAATTGCACCCCAGAGTAAAAGACAGAAAACTAAAACCCCACAATTCAAACTCATAAAACCACAACCACCTGTGCTGTAAACTCTCAAAAGTTATCATTTGTGGCTAAGATACCTAGGGGATGTGATGTATATTCTTCACTTACATTATTATTATTTCCTCACCTTCCCTGGAGTTTCCAGCTTTCACACGCCTTGACAATATTATAGCTCACCTGTCTTTTTATGGTGCAGAAGTTTTTCTCAAAGTCTACTTGTCACTGGGATTGGGGGTACAGGGGGCTCAGTCTCCTTTACAATATTTGAAATAAGGCAGGTGATGGTGGGAAAAATGAACAAACCATCCCCCAAAAGTGGAGAACTATAAGATAAAGCATTGCCACTTGGGAATTTTTTGTGACCTTAGGCAAGTCATTCACCCCTCTTTGCTCTCCATCAGGGGTCAGTAAGCTTTCTCTTAAGGACCAGCTAGAAAATAGTTGACACTTCGAGGGCCACACTGTCTCCGTTAACAAATACTCAATTCTGCTCTTATAGCACAAAAGCAGCCACTGCCCATACATAAATGAGTGGCATGGCTGTGTCCAGATAAAACTTTTAAAAACAGGCTGGTGAGCCATATTTGGCCCACAGACCAGCTCTGGCCAGCCCCTGCTCTGGACCCCCCTTCTACAAGATGGGTACTAACAGAAAAACAGATCTAACGCTTTTTACTGCTGAACAGATTAAACTAGTTCACAAATAAAACAGTGTTTCTACCTCTGAGAGAAAAAGACAACACGAGGGCTTCCCTGGTGGTGCAGTGGTTAAGAATCTGCCTGCCAATGCAGGGGACATGGGTTCGAGCCCTGGTCTGGGAAGATCCCACATGCCGCGGAGCATCTAAGCCCGTGCGCCACAACTACTGAGCCTGCGCTCTAGAGTCCGCGAGCCACAACTACTGAGCCCACGCACCACAACTACTGAAACCCACGTGCCTAGAGCCCATGCTCCACAAGAGAAGCCACCACAATGAGAATCCTGTGCACCACAACAAAGAGTAGCCCCGCTTACCACAACTAGAGAAAGCCCTGCGCAGCAACAAAGACCCAACACAGCCAAAAATAAAAATAAATTTTTTTTAAAAAGGGCAACACGAAAAAGTCCACAACACAATAATTATCATCCCACAGTCATTTGATGAATATATTTATCCTCATAAAATGAAAAGGCTGTATCATTGCCTATTAACCCATTTGGTCAATTTTTTATGACTGTATAAGATTTAGCACAGCTGTGTTCTCTTGAAGTCCTTTACAAACTTGCAAAATACATTATGTAGTTTCTCACATGGTCACAAGGAGTGGGAGGCTGGTAAAGTGTATCGAAATTGTTTAAGAAGAGAAGCTTCCAGGTAGACACAGAAAGTTGCCCTCAGCCAGGCCTTTTCTGAATGCTTAAGTAGCCTTTCCTAATAACACAAATGTAAGATAAGTAAGTATGCATTGTTTATTAAGGTGCAGCAAGAACTGGAAAGGTTAGTGCCTCCCATACAATGACATAAGGACCAAATCAATCAGGACCAGTAAGGCTATGCTGCAATAACAAGTAGCCAGAATTTCTCCAAGGCTTAAAAAGCAAACAGAGATTATTTTTGTTCAGTGCTGCATTTCTATCTTGGGTCAGCAAGATGGCTTTGCTCATTTTAGGCACTCAGGGGCCCAGCCTTCCAGACAATCTGAGCCAGGCTTCCATGACCGAGAAGGTAAAGGAAAAGTAAGTGTGCAGAACTTCACCCGAGCTCTTCAAAGTGGTGCACATTGAACTTCCACTCACATTTCATTGGCCAAAGCAAGTCACAAGGCCAAGCCTAACCTCAAAATGGTAAGGAAGCAAAGTCCTTCACTTGTATACAACAGTGGTGTCCACCGTAGGGACCGTGGTGTTTTCTTCGTGGAGAGAATGAAGGCCCTGACTTAACCTGCTTCTGATGCGTAACTTCATTGGAAACTCTGCTGAACTGGGAAGACACTGAGCTGGGAAGAGCACAGAAGGCCTCAAAGAGAGGCTCACCACGGAGAAGGGAAAGGCAGACGTTGCTGGGTGGGGCTCCATTCCAGGACTGAGAGGTTCACGGTAAAGTGCTGGCTCTGACACAACGCGGGGCTAGAAGGCCCTCTAGGCTCAGCCCCACGTGTATGTATCAGCTCAAGAAAGCAGCAACCTGATGGCCCTGAGGCCTCAACAGGAATCGGCACTGTGCCACCTTCGTGGACAAACAGAGCCGTCTGGGTGGGCCCAATTCAAGAGTAACATTCCATAGAAGGGATAGGACATCAGAGATAAGACCCTGGGTCTGCTGGCAGCGCCATCAGATTCTCAACCCCACTGTCTCTCTGTCTAGAATGTGGAAGCATGACCCACTCATCTGGCCTGAGTCAACTCCCAGAACTTGGGGCTGGTGGTCCAGTGGTTAAGACTCCACGCTTCCACTGCAGGGGTTCGATCCCTGGTCAGGGAAGTAAGATCCCACATGCTGCAGCCAAAATATATATATAAATAAAAAATTTTAAATAGTGTAAACTGTGAAAATCCAAACATTAAAAAAACGTGTTTCTAAAAAAAAAAAAAGTGAGATTGGCTCGGGGAGCATGACCTCACTACATAGTCTGAGGCTGGGGAAAGGGTCTTACAGTTATACAAGGAGGAAGGTCTATTCTCTTTTTTCTTTTGTTTGCTCATCAGTGTCACGGTGTGAGCCAGCCTGAGGAAGTTCCTCCCTTCTGCTGAATCTGTGCTATCAGGCTTTCACCCACCCCTAAGTGAGGATTTAATGAACTGTTATGCAGCTGGCTGGGAGATGAGTTTTGCTGCTTAAGTACTAACGTATAGAACAAAGGCTTTGGGAAACAATAAGGGGACAGAGAGACCTCAAAAGCTTCCCAACAAGGTAACAGGCTGTGACTCCTTGTGCAGCTGGAGGCCCTCCTTCTCTGGCCTGAGAGCCACACTTACACCCTCGTATTCCACCAGGCAGCCACCTGCAGCTGACCCCAGCTCACTTAACAGATTCAAATCAGACTGAAGCACACACTCAGCGCCAAGGCTGGGGGCACACCTTTCTTCCCAGCAATGCTGCTTTGCTCACTCTGACAGCTCATCTGCCCTCCCAGGGTGAGCCATCACCAACAACCATGGGGCGCACTTCCCCCAGAGCGATGAGACTTACACTTAAGAGTCTCTAAGGTCTGAATACAACTTCTATGCTACAAGCTGTGTGGCTTTCAGAAAATTGCTCAACCTTTCTGTGCCTCAGTATTCACAGAGATAGGAGATAATAATAATCCTTACCTCACATGGCATTCAGGGGAGTGTCTAACACCTAGTAACTGCTATAGCATTAGCCATCACTATCATTTGCATCTAAACACTCCTTCACATTCGCAATTCTCATGCCACTCCTCTCTCTAGCCTGCCTGAGATGAGGAAGATGATGGAATTACTCTTTATTGAGCAACTATTATAAACCAATAAATTAGTATATTTAATTTTACATATTCATGAATTTCATTTCATGTTGACAAGAGCCTACACACGTTTGTGCCCATCTTACAGATGACGAAACTGAGGCTTGGGTTAGGAAACGTATCCAAATCCACAACTAGAAAGGAGATTTTGAAGCAAACCTGAAATGCCTGTGAAGTGCTGCTTCTTCCCTTCCCTCCCTGAGCCAAACAGAGCGAGAGGAGGGGTGTGGGCGGGACAGAAGGGACCTCACTGACTGATGAATCCTTCTACAGAAGTTAAACAGCAAGGAGGAGGGCACCACAAAACAGACTATGGGGCAGCAGTGCCATCTCAAGCCCTCGGAAAGGTGGCTGTCTCATCTCAACTCCCCAAGGATCTGTAGCTGTATTATTTCACAGCCAGGAAAGGACAAGCATAACACTGTGAACATCTGTCTCAAGTCCATCTCTGCCCTCTCCACACTCCAGCCACCGGGTACACATTCCCAGAGACCCTCAAAGAATCTTCTGCCCCTTCCGACCTTCCTCCCCCCAGAGACACACACCCCACCTGGATTTAACGGACATCCTTGAGTTTCAAAATAAAGCAACTCGACCAACTGGAACCTTTGTGAAATGTCCCCGGGGAGGTGTGTACTGCCAGGCTCGACCGAGTCTCCAGCAGGAGGAGGTCTGGATTCTGGTCCTAACTGTCACAGGCTCACTGGGGCAAGAATCCCCCCACCTCCAGCTTGAGGAGTCCCCTCCTCACTGCGCTCAGACGCCCTGTCAGGAGAAGAGGAGATGACCTAACGGTTCCTCCAACTCTAAATCGCAAGCTCCACATCTAACCCCTTCCCTGATGAGCTGTCCCAAACATACCTCTTTAAGTTCTGGAAAATTCCCAAATGGAATCCAGCACTGTCACTATCAGTGCCCTCACTTTTTCCATGTCAGTTACATGGACCAAATTTGACAGAGTAAAAATGACCAACCTTAACAGAGGAGAGGAATGGTTTGTCAGTTGATCTCGAATATTCAAATAATTAAAACTGAACAAATGTCACTGAGACACGGAACGATACCAACCAAATGCTTCACTATATACAACAATACAAAGCAAAAGCTCTTGTCCTGAGAGTACAATAAGCAGTAAACCAATAGAAGGGAGATTCTGTGCCAAATAGAAAGTGAGATGTTTGTGAAAATGCTTGAAACCACCAAGTGTATACAAACGATCAGCTAATGCGCGGTGATAATGGGAACAGCTGTAGTGCTGGCAATACTTGTCCGCAGGCTGTGATCATTTTTCTTAAGTTATGTAGGAGAGGTGTTAACCCAAATATTCTCTCTCTCAGAAGGGGAAAGAGAAGAGAGAAGATGTCTATGGGGCCCCTACTCCACACCAGGCCCTGTGACGGGTGCTTACATACTTTCCCTCTCTCCCACCCTATGGGCAAAGTACCTCTGCTATAGATTTAATGTTTGCCTCCCCCAAAATTCATATGTTGAAATCCTAATCCCCAAGGTGATGGTATCAGGAGGTGTGGCATTTGGGAGGTGATAAGGTCATGAGGGTAGAGCCCTCACGATCAAAATTCGTGCCCTCATAAAAGAGACCCCACAGAGGTCCCTCGACCTTTCTGCCATGGGAGGTTACAGAGAAAACACGCCAACTGTGACCCAGGAAGACGATACTCACCAGACACTGAATCTGCTGGCACCCTGATCTTAAGACTTCCAGCCTCCAGAACTATGAGAAATAAATTTCTATTGTTCATAAGCTACCCAGACTCTGGTATTTTGTTATAGCAGCCCAAATGGATTAAGATAACCTCTGTCCTTAGTTTTCAGACCTAGAAACTCACTTTGTAGAGGTTACGAGGACCCTAAAGCCACTCAACCAGGCAGAGGCAGATTTGAAATTGAAGTCTCCAATTCCACATGAAAGTCTAACAGACCTTGTCTCCAGACATGATGTCATGAACAAGAGCTAATGCAGCAGAACAAAGAGTTTACACGCAGCAAAACAATTAGCAAACAGAGTAAGAATATAGTAGACCGACTGTTTTTGTCACCCAATAGCCATTCACCACTCTTCCAGTTGAACAGAAGCCAGGCCCCGTGGGCACATTCAGCCCTGCTGTTTTCACTTCCCAG
This sequence comes from Leucopleurus acutus, assembly GCF_964270905.1. Taxonomy (NCBI): domain Eukaryota; kingdom Metazoa; phylum Chordata; class Mammalia; order Artiodactyla; family Delphinidae; genus Leucopleurus; species Leucopleurus acutus. Next base: position 41,817,601 of record NC_139150.1, read on the forward strand.
ATTTGAGGGGTAGAAAATTATCATCCCTCCTGGCCATCAGCACCCTGACCTCCACCACCCACCGGGCCAGCTTCAAGAACAGCTGGATCCACCTGTTCAAATGAAACAGGTCTGCTCTCCGTGGTGTTGGCTTCTAATTCAAGCAGCTGTCCGCACATGATAGCAACGCTGGCTCCCAGCAGTTGCAAGCATGAATCCTACCAGCCTAGCAGTCCCAACAGATACCTTTTAAGTATTTTTTCCCCAAAGCTCTAGTTAAAAGTCCTAGGCTGATTCCAATTTGACCTGCTCTGGACGAACGTTCTCTTTAGAACCAAAAAGGTTGCCAGACAAAATACAGGATGCCTGCCTCGTTAAAGCTGAACTTCAGAGAAACAATAATTTTTTTTTAGTAGAAGTATGTTGCATGCAATACCGAAGACACCCTAAAAAGCAGTGGTTTTCATCTGAGGTTCAGCTTTTTTTTTAAAACATCTTTTTGGAGTATAATTGCTTTACAATGGTGTGTTAGTTTCTGCTGTATAACAAAGTGAATCAGCTATACGTACGTATACATATATCCCCATATCTCCTCCCTCTTGCGTCTCCCTCCCACCCTCCCTATCCCACCCTCTAGGTGGTCACAAAGCACCGAGCTGATCTCCCTGTGCTATGCGGCTGCTTCCCACTAGCTATCTATTTTATATTTGAGGTTCAGCTTTAACTGGGCGCCCCGTGTGGGCTTTGCTGGCTGTGGTCGCTCTGTTGACTCTGGCAACCTAACAGCCAGTCGTGGGCGCCGAGCGGGGTCGGGGGGGGGGGGGGGGGGGGGGACTGTGGCCCGAGCCGGGTTGCACACCCAGCCCACAGCATGCAAGCAGAGAGGGGCAGCCTCGTCTCCGCTGCAGGAGCTGAGACGGGGAGAAGGCGAGCGCCCCAAAAGGAAACCAGCTGCCCCTCCCAGGAGAGAGGAGATGGCTGTTCAGCCGCCAGAAACAGCAGAGGAGCCCGAGCACCGACGCGGCGGCCTCTGAGGACGCGGCGCACACGTTTCTGGTGGGCGAGGGGACCGCGGACCGGTCCGTGGGAAAAAGAGGAGCCCGCGCCGGCCCCTCCGCCTCCCGAGCCCGTGCGTTTCCCTAAAAAAGCAGCAGCTGTGCAAACTGACGGTTCACAGTTGTGATAAAGCTCCTTAGGAAAGCACTTCGATTAAAGTCACATCTAACTAGAACGCAAGAAGTCATCCCTGAACAAATCAATTGCGACTGGAATTTGCTGAGCCTTCGAGGGGCAGCTCTGGGCGCGCACCCACCCCTCTTCTGTTTTGCTTTCCCCCCAGGACGAGGGCCGCTCACTGGGCCACGGGGACAGCGCGCTGTCTCAGCTGGGGACGAGGCGCTTCCTCAGGACACAGGCGAAACCCAAAGTGTGAAATGAGGCCTTTTTCCATTCCTTTGGGGGATTTCTTAATGATGTAAAGCCCAACTTGGTTTCAGATCTGCCTGTCATTTCCATGCCAGAACCTTCCTGGGGGGTCCCCCCATTAGCGGGGTGGCCAGGCGCCACAGGGCTGTGCTCTCCTTCCCAAGCCAGTTCATCTCCATCTGTAACATTTTCAGAGAAACTCCCAGATAGGTTTTCTCCAACAGATTCTTTTTCCTTCAGTTTAGAAAGTCATTCGCCTGCACAAAATGAACGGCCTGAAGACATCACTGAGGCTCTTTTTCTCCCAGGGTCAGGGCCAGCACGGCCCCCAGACCACAGGGGCCCAGGGCCTCACAATGGGCTTCAGGCCTTCCCCTCCCGCCCCTCCCAACCCCTCCTCCCACAGAAATCACATCCCTTTCTCCAGACTCCCCACTTCAGCTTGACTTCCAGCAGATCTTTACCCTGCCAGTTAGTAATTCAGGACTAATTAGGTGATTGCTTTCATTTATGGTAGCAGTTGGTGGGGGGAGGGGATGAAATGGCTTTGCCCCTATTCTTGTTGGAAAAATAAATTACACCCATTGTCACTTGAGATCTTATTTTTCCCCCCAATCAAGCAAATTAGCAGCGTGGTTCATTTTCCCAGCATTCAGTCCTGAACAGACGGCAGTGCCCTGGAATGTGGCTTAGAGCTCTGTGGTCAGTGCAATTGTTTGGGGCTGTTTGTGCCGACAATGAGAGGAGACGCCTGTCTCCCGAAAGAAGAGTGGCACTTGCCTTGCTTACGCCAACAAGCTGCCGTGAGCTCTGGCCGCCTGGCTTCTGAGGAAGATGTACACCGCCATCTAGTGGAGATGGGGGCTCACTGCAGTGTGCTCGTTCTCCCGCTTTTCCTTCTGGCCGGAAAGGACAAGCAATAATGTTTCTTGTAAGTTCCTAAAAATAGGAGGGTCTCTTTATATCACCAGGAGTGAAATGTTGGCCTCAATGTCTGTAATGAAAGTGCAACCCCATGCTTGCACAACGTCTGTCTTGTCAGTAGCCCTCTTTCATCCCGATGTTTGGGTCCAAAACAGGATTGTCATTGTCTGAGCAATGGGTACCTCTGTGAAGCTGGGTAGTTCTCCCCTGTCCCAAGTAGTATGGGAGGAGACAGTCAGCACCTTCACAGGCACCTTCACCTCTGCAGCCTCGCCATCACTCCTCATCTCGCCCACTGCAAGCCCGATTCCAAAGTGCACAGGGTAGAGGCGTTCGAAAGTTGGCTTGTTCAAACAGGGGCATTGCCACTTCCCAGCGGGAGCCAGAAACACACCCAGATTCTAAGACTCTTTTCAGTCTTGGCGTTGAGGGGGTTCCCACTGTCTCCTGCCCACACACAAGTCAGTGTCTTTTTCCTTTCCGCTCATTCTACCTACATGAGGAGCACCTTGAGCTCCCCAGTTTTAACGCAGGAACCATGATTTTCTCGGGTTTTGTGTACGGGGGGGGGGGGGGGGGGGAGAATGGGAGAGAGAGCAAGTCCATCCCAGTAAGGAAGGGCTTGGCGCCGTGGTTCTCAACCAGGGGCCATTTTACACCCAGGAGACATTTAAAAGTGTCTTGGGACACTTTGGATTGTCACAACTTAGGGGAGGCTAAAAATCCTTCCATGCACAGGACAGGCCCTCACAACAAAGAAGCATCCAGCCCCACCCAGCAGTCGTGCTGAGGCTGAGAAAGCCTGGCTTAGGCTCGCAGATATCGCCCTCCAGCAGGCCGGTGAGAACACTGATTGTCCTCAACTGGGCCACACTGCAGAGGCTGTGGATAGATAATGCATCCTCTCCCAAGTCAGTACTGACCACCGTTTTTCTTCTTTTTAGACTCTTTCATTTGAAACATAATTTAGCTGTCTCTTTTTTTCCCCTCTGCTCTGCTGGGAAGAGAAAGGATTGGAAAAGGGGAGGGGAAGGCGACAGAAAAGGAGGATTAGAGGCCTGACCTGTTTCTCCTGGAGAAGCTGGGCACATTCCTCTCTCAGATGTGCTTTGTGACCGAGCAGGGTACAATTAAAAGCACAATAATTTGCTTGTTATTCAAGTCAGGCATTAGTCCGGGTAATGGCGTGCTTGGTGGAGAGATGGATTTCCTTGTTAGGAGCTAAGCACAGGATTAGCTGAATTCTCCATGGAGAAATCTTGATTTGTTCAAGGTCTTTCATGTTTTCTACAGAGAAGGGATTATGTCTTCTTAAAGAGGGGCCTTGCTTAAAAAGCTACAAAGTATAAGAAAAGGATTTAGGGCAGAGGGGCCTGTGGTTAAGTAGCCCAGGGGTACAGGGAATTTCAGAGCAAAGGATTATTTAAAGCCATAAAGTTCAAAAAATAATTGGTTTAGCACTAGTGGGTCAGTGCCGGCAAGTACGCTGTAAAGGCAATTAAGCATGAGCTAATATTCATTTTACTTTGGCTAATTATTGCATGGATCCAGGAGAGGGAGGGGAAAGAAAACATGCCCCCACCCTGGCAATCAGGGAGGACGTTGGTTTGGGTTTCTTTGCCTTACAGGCACGCTTATTAGTTGGGGTGCCCAGAGTCCAGCCATCACAAGGGCCTTACTAGTTGAAACACAGGAAGATTGTTCTCTCAAGGCAGAACAGTGAATGCTCTGCTATCCCAGGGACCAAGCAGAAACCACTATTAGTTTTAACTCCATCGACTGTTAGCCAGAGAGGACATGACATACACAGTCCTGACTTCACCCATGTGCCTGCTGAGCCTGGGTCAAGGGCTCTCAACTGACAATAACTCTGAACCCCTCCCCACCAGCTCCCCGCCCCCGGGACAGCTGACAATTTCTGCTTGTCACAGCTGGGGAAGTACTACTGGCGTCTACTGGGTAGAGGCCAGGGACACTGTAGGAATATCCTACAATGCCCAGGACAGCGAAGAATTATCGGACACAAAATGTCACCAGTGGCAAAGGTAAGAGGTCCTGGTCTAGACAGATGTAATTTCCTCTCCTTGAGTAGGTGAAGGTCTTCAGAATCTCCGCTTCCTCAAATACATAATGGACAAGTCATCAGATGACCATATTTCATGCTAACTAACACGCTTTTCTTCCCTCCTTTTCTACACTGGGTATACATTCTCCCAATTCAGGAAATCGAACGACGCTAAGAAAAAGCTTGCCCTGGAAGAATGGTCCGCGGGGGCGAACCGAGACCCAAGTCGGTGCCCGCCCTCTCCTTCCCCGATTCACATACACGCACCCAAGAGAGAAGACAGCGAGCTTCTCTGCAATCCCCTGGTTCGGAGTTTTGAGAAGTTTTATTCCCTTCTCTGAGATTACCCACTCCTCCCTGCATGAAGCATGTTCAGCGAAGTCATTTGTCCTGCAGCTTTACAGGAGTTAAGAGCCCGCAGCTGCAAGATATCCATTTCCTCCCTGGAGAATGAGGACTCCCCCTGAGGGAGGTTAATGCTCAGGACAGGAGCATCCCTGGAGCTGGTGACAGCCAAGGGGCTGTGACTCAGGACTGTCCCAGGCAGGCCATCAACTCTCTGAGAGAGCCTCAAGGATGCACTTAGCCTCCGTTTACAGGAGGTGAGGAGGGCAGAGTGCTGCAGACGGGGAGCGGGGCGCCACTCCCAGACTAGACCCTAGCCGGCACCCTGCAAGAGACAGAAAAGCTCTCCCCTCAGGTCCCACCAGCCCTGCTCTCCCCTTCCGCACACCCTCTCCGAATTTCTGCTTTGCCCCCTCCCATTCAATCTGTTCTAGGTACAGCGGTCACGGTGATCCTGGTAAGTCCCAAGTCAGATCATGTTGCTCGGAGCTCAAAACCCTTCAGAGGCTCCCACCTGGATTTGAATAAAAGCAGTCTTCTCCCCCTCTCCCCTCCCCATCCCTCTCTCTCTGTCTCTGTCTCTGTCTCTCTCTCTCTCACACACACACCCCGTCCCTCCCCTTCCCTCAAGCCCTTCCAGACACACTGGCTGGCGCGCTGTCCCTGGCTGTCCCTGGCAGCTCCCTCCCCATAGCCTCCTGCACTTACTATTCTCTCTGCCTAGAATGTTCTTTCTCTCCATATCTACAGGGGCTGCTCCCTCCAGTCTGTCCACATGTCCCCTTCTAATTAGGGTAGCCCTCTTTCCCTTTGATGCTTTATTGTTCCCGTAACCTTCATCATCTGGTGACATGCTAAAAACTTCCATGCTTTTATTTGGGGGTCCTTCCCTACCCCACCTCTCACTCCCAGACTACAAGGATCCTTGTATAATTTTTTCACAGCTGTCTATCTCGAGGACCAAGTACAGTGCCTGGCTCCAGCAAGCACTCAGATATTCGTTTAAGAAATTAGGAAATGCACCAGGCTACTTAGCTTCAGAAGCTCTTTCATGGAAGTTCCCATCCCCTCCGTACCAGCTCTCAGCTAGTTGACTGAAGACTAGCACCCTGACAATGAGGCAGCTCTAAACTGTGAACGACAAAAATATTTACGGTGTCTCCGAGGGGCACTTGTGTTGTGTTTGGGTTTTTTAATAATTTTTTAAATTAATTTTTAAATTTATTTATTTTTGGCTGCACTGGGTCTTCGCTGCTGCGAGTGAGCTTCCTCTATAGTTGCGGCGAGCAGGGGCTACTCCTCATTGCAGTGCGCGGGCTTCTCATTGCGGTGGCTTCTCTTGTTGTGGAGCACGGGCTCTAGGTGCATGGACTTCAGTAGTTGTGGCACACGGGCTTAGTTGCTCCGCGACATGTGGGATCTTCCCAGACCAGGGATCGAATCAGTGCCCCCTGCATTGGCAGGTGGATTCTTAACCACTGCGCCACCAGGGAAGTCCATGTTTGGGTTTTAATTGTAGTGAAATGCACATAACATAAAATTTTATCATCGTATCATTTATGAGTGTAGAGTTTAGAAATGTTAAGGACATTCACGTTGTTGGACAACCAATCTCCAGAACTCTTTTCTTCTGGAAAAACTGGAACTCTATGTCCTTTCAGCAACCTCCTACCCCCAGCCCCTGGCGCCCACCATTCTACTTTCTGTCTGTATGAACTTGACCACTCTAGGTGCCTCATACAAGTGGAATTGACAGCGCTTGTCTTTTTGTGACTGGTAGGTTAGCATAATGTCCTCAAGGTTCATCCATGTTGTAGCCTGTGTCAGAACTTCCTCTTTAATGCTGAATAATATTCTGTTGTGTATACACCCCGTTTTGCTTATCTATTCATCTGTCAGTGGGCAGCTGGGTTGCTTCCACATTGTAGTTATGGTGAACAATGCTGCTGTGAACATAGGTATACAAAATACCTTGGAAAACCTGCTTTCAATTATTTTGGGTATATACCCAGAAGTGGAATTGGATCATATGGTAATCCTACTTTTAATTTTGAGGAACCACCATAATATTTTGCACAATGGCTGTACCATTTTACATTCTCACCAGTAGTGCACAGGGTTCCAATTTCCTACATCCTCATTAACCCTTGTTATTTTTTGTTTTCACAGTAGCCACCCTAATGTGTGTAAGGTGGTGTCTCACTGTAGTCTTGACTTGCATTTTCCTGGTGATCAGATGCTGAGCATCTTTTGATGTGTTTATGGGCCATCTATGTATCTTCTTAGCAGAAATGTCTAATCAAGTCCTTTGCCCATTTTTTAGCCAGGTTGTTTGCTTTGTGGTTGAGTTTTAGGAGTTCTCTGTACACTTCAGATATTAATCCCTTATCAGATATATGATTTCCAAACATCTTCTCTCATTCTGTGATTGCCCTTTTCCTCTGTTTATAGTGTCCTGATGCACAAATTTTTTTTAATTTTCATGAAGTCCAATTTCTCTATTTTCCTTTTGTTGCCTGTGCCTTCAGTGTCATATTCAAGAAATCATTGCTGGGCTTCCCTGGTGGCGCAGTGGTTAAGAACTCATCTGCCAGTGCAGGGGACACAGGTTCGAGCCCTGGTCCAGGAAGACCCCACATGTCGCGGAGCAACTAAGCCCGTGCGCCACAACTACTGAGCCTGCACTCTAGAGCCCACAAGCCACAACTACTGAGCCCGTGTGCCACAACTACGGAAGCCCATGCACCTAGAGCCTGTGCTCCACAACAAGAGAAGCCACCACAATGAGAAGCCTGCGCACTGCAATGAAGAGTAGCCCCCGCTCGCCGCAACTAGAGAAAGCCCGCACACAGCACAAGACCCAATGCAACCAAAAATAATTAATTATTTAATTAAGTTTTTAAAAAGAAGAAATCATTGCCAAAATCTAATGCCATTAAACTTTGGGGCACTTGTGTTTTTTTAATGACAAGTTCCCCAGTTCGGGGAATTCAGAGCCCTGAAACCTAACTATAACTATAACCATAACTATAACCTAACTATAAGTGTTCCCAATGCAGAAAGTACATAAGAACCAGAGTGCTTAATCAACATTTCTGTTGGCAAGCGAGGTCCCAAGGAGCGTGTGGAAGCACAGCGGAAGTAACATGGAGGACGCTTAGGAATGCTCTCTGCCACCTTTGTTTCCTCCTTCTTTCTCCATATATCCCTCCCATTTTTCCTTCCTTCCTTCCTTCCTTCCTGTCAGATAACATGTCTGGGGCAGGATATGGTGAGGAAGATGCTTTTACCTCACTCCCTATAACAACACTGACTGCCCCATGATCCTTGGATAAACAATTTCCTAATTTGGAGAGAAAAACTCCAGTCAAGCCCTGCTGGGATGCAAGTTCAAATCTGCGTGACCACAAAACCCACATTCATGGACCCACTTGCCTCTATTGCTTTTTTAAGCTATAGGAATGCTGGATGAGGAATGTTGTCTGTTATTAACTAGAACAACACGATCCCCCTTTGAGCCTTCATGTCATTATCTATAAGATGAAAATGGACAAGCACAGCACGTTTCCAGTGTTGGTTTTGAAATTTTCAGTGCGATCTTACATGAAAATAACATGAAGACACAGAAGCAAACCTGCCTGATTCCCCCTTATGCCTTGACTTCTTGGCCTGCAGAGAGGTCTCCAAGACCCTCCTTGGACGATCCAGGATTCAGCCCAGCACTGAGCTAGACGACCACGGGCTCCCCTTCCAGCCCAGTGAGTCTTTGCATGACTGTTTTGGGTTTTTTTTCCTAGACTCCCATCTCTTAAAACTTTGAGAGTAGAGCCAATCACAGATCTCCATTTCACCCGAGGGCTGGCATGCCACCAGGTCACCAATATTTGTTTCATGTACTGCTAAGAGATTAAGTGGCAGTATAATTGAAGAGAAGAGTTAGATTCCCTGAAAGTCAGGAACCCCAGCATCCTGCCCTTAAACACTCAAATGACCTTGAGCAATGAAAGGTCTCCAGACCTTCATTTCTCATCTTCAAATGAGAAGACGAATTGGACTACATCACTGTTTCCTAAAGTGTGCTGTGCACACCACTATGAAAATTAAGCAATAGGTAGAAAAAGTTAAGTGCTTTTATCTTATGCCTATAACTACCAAGCATGGAAATAAATACTTAAATATCTCTCAGCTCTGCAGTATCTTAGCTATTATTGCTTCAGCAAGGCTAAAGTCAGTGACACACATACACGCAAGACCCAATGCTAGTACATGCGGTGAAGGTATCACACCTTCAGGAATTGTCTTTTCCACCCAAGCTGTCCAGAAGTATTGACACCGATGAAACGATAGCTAGTGTGGATCCTCCTATACCAAATTCCCATGAGCTTTGCTGAGAAGACCTCAGCAGTGCATCAAAGCATCCCTTTAATGCAATGTGAATAAGGTTTAAAAAAGTGATTAATTTGGTAACTAACTGCAGTTTGGGAAATCCCACACTTGATTTCTTGGTTTCTCCCACGTCTAGCTGTCTTTGACGTGTGATGTGCTTAGACGAAAGTCAGTGTGCTCTCTTCAGGGCAGTCTTAGTCTATAACCTGTGTTATACATGTGCCTCATTAAGGACAAACTTTCTAGCTCCAGATGGGGAATTTGGAGCAGGCTCTTTTTTCTCTAAATGAATGGGGCTCTACTCCAAGAACACAGACTTCACATACATGGGTATAAACACATACATGGGTATAAACACATACATACACCAAAGTCAAGTCACTTTCTATCCCTCTATTCACTGTTTAGGCCCTGAAGGTATTGTTTACAGCCCGACACTTGGCCTGCAGGGAAGATTCTCATCCACCTGAGACCTTAGGCACAATGCCCTCAATCACCTCCTCTTTTTCTGTTAAATTCTGCAAAGGCAGGAAGTACCAGAGTGATGCAGAGGTTGGCTGGAAAATTGAGAAGAGACCCCAAAGATGTAAGCCTTAGGATGACCCTAAAGAACAGATGGGGTTTGGACAGTCGCCATGGAAGCTAGAGAAAATTCCAACTGGGCAAGGAAGGAGTGGGCACTATAAATGGGGGGCAGGGAAAAGACTGGAACATAGGGTTTGGACTGGGAAGCAGCGAAAGAAGAATGCCATAAGGCAGGTTCGAGGTGTGGGTTAGAGAGAGCACGATGGCCCGCTAAATTTTTAAGCTCCACTCTGTACCACTCAGGTGTTACAAAAGGATTTATTTCAGTGTGAGGTAAGATGTAAGTGCTGCTTTAAGAATTTAACTGAACCAGAATGACCTGGGGACCAGGATGCTAGTCTACTATTATAGGTACTGTTCTACTGGGGGAAAAAAACAACATAAACGGTGCATTAGTCTGCTTGCGCTGCCATAATAGAATACTAGAGACTGGAGGCTTAAACAACAGAAATTTCCTTTCTCGCGGTTCTGGAATTCTGCAGTCTAAAATCAAGGTGCCAGCAGAGTTGCTTTCTTCTGAGGCCTCTCTTCCTGGCTTGCAGACAGCTGCCTTCTCACTGCATCCTCACATGGTCTTACCTGTGTGTGTGCATGGACAGAGAGAGGCCGCTGATGGCTCTATCTTCTTATAAGGACGCTAGTCCGGTCTGATTAGGGCCTCACCATTATGACCTTATTTAACCTTAATTACCTCCTTAAAGACCCTATTTCCTAATACAGTCACATTAGAGGTGAGGGCTCTAACACAGGAATTGGTGGGGGCGGGGGGGATACAATTCAGTTCCCAATAAACGGTGTGAACTTGGACCAAAGCACGTGATCACAATAGAAATGCAAGGACAGGACAACAGGGACTTTGGAAGGACAAACAGAAGATCTTGTGAAGGATAGAGAGGAATCAAGACAGCACTAATGTTACCAACCCAAGCACATGGGGGCTGGAGACGCCTTCCGGAAGAACCCCTCGCCGGGCTCTATATGCCGTTACCCTCCTCCCCATCACTCTCTCCTGCAGGGTGAGTCATGCATTTTCCAATGTAAGAGCAGCCTGTCTTGTATCAAACGAGAATCATTAGGACCAAGTATAAAGAGCTTTTAGGATGGTACAATAGACTATAACTAAGGAAAATGGGATGGTATTAAATGAAGGGGATTTAGACTTCAGCCAAAAAAAGACCATAATATTGAGCTCTATTAGACAGGATAATATTCAGTTTCCCAAAGGAAGAGCTGATACATTCATTCAGCGATCCGAAGCCAGTTTCAAAATTGCACTCAAGTGTGTTCGGCAAACCACCGTCAGAAGCTGTGAAGCCTCTTCCTTTTTTCATCTAACTCCCAACGTACCTGAGATCCAATGTCACCGGCCAGACCGTCATAACGGCCCATCTGACTAGCAGTCGTGCTAGCCCTTAATCATTTCCATTAAACGTTTGTGCCGTCAGAAACCTGAAGATCGTTCACAAGCTGGCTTTGAGTGCATTCCCCAGAAGCAGAGCCTAAGACGAGGACTCCTGCACGTGTTCCCAGGGAGACTGGCAAGGGGAGGGGGGAAGCGGGACAGACGAGAGGAAGCCACGCAAAGACACACGCCCAGCAGGTCCTGCAGAGGGGAGTTACACCCGAGTCCCTCAGGGTACTCTGAAGTGCAAGTTGTACCTCAGAGCTGGGCCCAAGGAGCTGGGCTTTCCTACCCCCCATCTACCCGTCACTGGCTAAGGGCTACACCAGAGTGATTTCCAGGCACCACAGTCAACCTTCAGGCACTTCCGTTTCTCTAGGTGTTCGGACAAACTCCAGTAGCCCAAGTGCAGTTTTCCCAAAAAGAGTCCCAGATACCTACTGCGGCAGTGAAAGCACATCAAAGCCAGTGGGAACATAAAAACTGTAAAAAGGAATTCAAGGGAATCTGGCCAAACACACACCCCCTAATTGCACAATTCTACTAAAATATAGGCAAAGGAAAAAGTCATGGATGGGCACAAAGATTTAACTGGGTATGTTTGTTGCAGTGCTGTTTTAAACGGATGTGTCAACTAGGATGCTTTTGCTTTCAAGTAACAGGAACCTCAACTCAAACTGGGCTCAGTAATACAGGGAGTCTGCCGGTTCACCCACTGAAAGGTTCAGTGGTAGTTCGAGTCTCCACCATGGTTCTACCTGGGTTTCTCTGCCACTTCTCCCAGCTCTGCCCTCCTCCAAGTGCACACTTTGTTCTCAGCTTGGCTTCCATGTGCCTTTTTTTTTAATGGCTGCAGCTGTTAGAGGAGAGGAATTTTTTCCCCCTTTTCCTAGCCACAGAACACATAGAACACAGTACTGAGCTTCATTCCAGCGGAATTAACTGCGGTTCCCTGCTTGCTCCTGACCCAGTCCCTGTGGCAAGAGGGCATGGGGCCACCTGGGGTTAGTTTACACCAAGCAGGGCTGATGTGGGGCGGGGAGGGAGAAGGGAAATCCTACCCTGACCATGTAGCTGACAGGCAGTGGACAAGGGGAAGTTCTAAATAACCACTAGAGCCAGGTGAACTGAAGATAACCTAAAATATCTGTAAATCGGACACTGGTTTTACAATTCATCTTCATTCGGTGGAATACCACACATCCACTTAAAACGCGTAATGAAATAAAAAGATGTTCAAAATGTACTTTATATAGAAAGAGTAGATTATAAAACTCTTGGAAAGACATACACCCATTCATTCATTAACAACCATTATCTCTGTGGTGGCATTCTGTTTGGTTTTAAGATTTTCATGTTACATTTTTACTTACCCGTATTCATATTTTCCAAAATTTTATCATAAAATATTTTTCTTTGTAACAAGAAAAATATCCATTCCACCACCTTCATGCTTTTTAAGGGGCTGCATTCTTCTCATCTGCTTTTCCCATTAAACTTCTAAAGTAGGTAGTGTAGCATTTATTCTTTTTTTAATAAAAGAAATAGGTCCGGGCTTCTCTGGTGGCACAGTGGTTGAGAGTCCGCCTGCCGATGCAGGGGACACGGGTTCGTGCCCCGGTCCGGGAAGATCCCACATGCCGCGGAGCGGCTGGGCCCGTGAGCCATGGCCGCTGAGCCTGCGCGTCCGGAGCCTGTGCTCCGCAACGGGAGAGGCCACAACGATGAGAGGCCCGCGTACCGCAAAAAAAAAAGAAAAAGAAATAGGTCCAACAAAATTACGTGACATGCCCAAGTTCTCACAGCAAGTTATTACAGGAGTTGATGTTAAAAATCAAGGAATCTCGGTTTCTATGGCAATTCTGTTCCAGTTCTCCATGTTCAGTGATTCCTTTCCCTGAGCTGATAAGGAATATTCACACCCTTGACACCTTTGCTCCAAACAAAATCAGCGCTGACAAAGGGACTTCTCCGCTCGGCACCAAAAAGGTTCAACATTTCCAAGAAATGCCAGTTCCTTTCGTGTCACCCCAAAAGCAGTCTAGTGGACCCAGCCCTGATGAACAGGATTATTAGTGGCACACAGTGAATGAGGTTCTCCGGCCAGCCCCCATTAGTGGCGCATGGCTAACTGCTGACTGCTGGGGCCAGTCCTGTTGGAATGGGAAACCTGACTCTACATCCATGGCTTATTTTGTACTTTGTTAACTGTCAGTGCTGGTGTGACAGAGGACTGATCCAACCATCAGGGCGCAGGGACTTCTCCCAGTTCACGGGCCCAGAGATGCACTGGGCTGTCTTTCCAACCTCTCCATCAATAGCAGTGCCAAGCCCTCCCTTGGGAAAATAACGCTAAGGGAAAGAGCAAAATACCAGATCTCTGTCCTTAGTGAACCACACCACGTGGGATATAGATAAATAATCGTCACACCCGCACCCTCATTACCAGCACCAGATTTCTCAGAACTACTACAAATCATCTCATTTTATCCTTCATGTATTTTCTATGAAATATCCTTATTCTAAATTTGGGCCTTATTTTAGACTACCCAGGCCATACGGAACCCTCAATTATGAGGACTAATGAAAAACATAAGGTCTCTTTAAGGCCTAATGTAAAACTTCAAACTTCTGTGGCTCCCACATCAACCAACTTCCCGGAGGACATTCGCCTGGTATACGGCTGCATTGTGTACTGCGACATTTTCTTTATCTATGGAGACATCGAGTGTGGGGCTCATCCCCTTCTGGGCACATGGAAAGATTACATCTTTACTTTTTTTACCTTTGGGTCCTGTGACTAGTTCTGGCCAATTGGTTCTAAGGGGCAGTGATATGTGTCATTTCTGGGCCAAAGCACTTGACAGACAGTGAGACCCTCCACTCGCCTCCACCTACATCATCAATCACGGAAGTACGTGTTGAGATGGAGGGGCCATGAGATTGAAGCAGCCTTTACTATTGAGCCAACCCTTGGAAGAGTCTCCCAGACCCACAGCCAATGTTATGTGAATGAAAAATAAATGTGTGTGTTTTAAAGACACTTAAATCCTGTGTTGATTGTTACAATAACACAACTAGCCTACCTTGGCTAATACACATGCTTACTATGGGGTCAGTCACAGTGCTGGGCACTTCACAGGCGTTATCTCACTCTTCAAAAGTAAGACTGATTCTATTAGGATTCCACTTCACTGATGGAGAAACAGAAAGGTTAAGTAACTTATCCAAGGTCACACAGCAACTAAATGATGGAACTGGATTAGACTCCTAAACGTACATTCGTAACCACCACATTGCTAAAGGAGCCAAAGGTGAGCTCATAATAACGAGCTGAGTCAAAAGAAGGAGAGAAGCAGGGAGCAAGAGAGCCTTAACGGCTAGGATTGAGAAAAATTTGAGGATTAGGAGAAAAGGAGGCACCTTAGAAAAAGGCCTAAGGCATCAACTCCCAAAATAATGTTTGGCAATTTAACTACATCAGAATTATTACAGGTTAAAAACTACAAATATATAAATAAACTAACAGTTAACTGAACTACATTGTGTAAATGGAACATGTCACAATCAAGATGAGTATAGAAAAGTTTCACCTATCTTAAATGCTGAGAACAATTGCCTGTTTTCCTATCAGGTGGAACACTGAGCCATTTTTCCTCACAAAATACTTTACTTCCAATTACTACTCAGATGCCAGTCTTCATATAAACCCAACAAAAATTTTAGGAGAATAAATTCTATTGACCATTCATTTGTTTAGAATATAAGCAGACTTGGCATTCCACTGGACAGTAAATCAAAGAACCCAAAGCAATAACACTGAACCAGAGTCATTGTGGCGTGCCTTAGATGCAGACACATATATTGCCACTTTCAAGAAAATTTTCAAGATGTGATTATAAATAGACATCTCCAGAAGTTAGTAAAAAAAAATCTAAATTCAAAATTTCAAGCAATAAGCATGAAAGATGATTCTTCAGTAAATTAAAATTCATTTTCTAACAATGTTGGAAAACATCTACTTATATATATACACATTTATGCATACAACATTTTATTACGCTTTAAGAAAAGTCAATTAGAAGAATCAATATAAATGTATCATGTCTTAATATTCCCAAAGTTTAACTCCACCTAAATACTGACAATGAAAATATCAATGTTAATTTAACCCATAACTATAGGTTTGCTTTAGAATCTACGGAACTGTTTTAATTTCTTAACTTGTCAGAATCCACCTGCCCTGCACTCCTGCATTTAGTTCCTGGTTTCAATTTCCATCCTTTTCTGCCCTGTGTTCATGTTTTTTCAGTTAGACTCTGGACTAAGAGATACAGGAAAGAACAACTACCCATCACCCTGCTGTCCCACCTCTCCCACACACACGACTGCCCCTCCAGTTGGACTTCTCAGGGATCCCAGCACACAGCACGCCAGCACTTATTCTCACTCTTTGGCAAATGCCCCTCCCAGATTCTTTTTCCTACCAGAACCTGCATATCCATCCCTCAGAACCCAGTTCAAGTGCCACTCCACCATGAAGCCCCCATGAAAGTTCAGCCCACTGCGATCTTTTCTAAATTTCTATTGTTCCAATCTTCTTCTATCACACACTCAGGATGGGGTTGTTTTGGCCAACATTTCCATGTGATTAATCTGCTTCCCCCACCTAGACAGTAGCCTTCACACATTTTTATTCCCCAGAGTATCTAGCATGACATTGATCATATAGCAGAGGCTGAGTTTCAATGTGTTGTTTAGATAACTACGTATAATAATGAAATATTGAAAATGGGATAACAAAAAGTCAGACTTGAGGATTACAATCCAGTTTCCTCAATATAAGTAAACATCAGTCTTAATTGTGGCAAACCCAACGCCAATGACCTAATTCATCATTTAAGGACCCATAAATAATTAATTTTTAAATATCCTTTGCTTCTAGGAGGGAACAAAAGGTTACAGCCTTGAGCTTTGACAATAACCCACTAACATATTCTGTAGAACAATGTGACCTGAGAAAGGCAGCTCAAAACTCATGCTGCGACTGAATTTCATTATGGCGTGACTAGATGGAAGGCAAGGGCTCCACAGTTGTAGTAATATTGATTTTTTGGAAAACTTGGTTTCAGTAGTACTAGCTTTTGTCCATTAAGCAGCAACCACTGCTGAGCATGTCAGACAAAACTTCTGAGAACCTAACATTAATGCTCTTTCATGTGAAATTTTGAAATTCAATTTAGTTATGTTATAGAACAGGAATCACTGAAAACAAGCTGACTCTCCAATAATAGGGGAACAGATGAGTTAAATGTAGAGTATGCTGCTGACGCCTCCCTTCCCGCCTTGTGTGGCAGCCAGGCTGCTTGGGCAGAACTTCCCCCACCCCCAATACAAGCCAGTGCAAATCATCTCATCCTCCCACACTTTGCTACAATGATTCTATCAGTTGTGGGCAAAAACCCAGCCTATCAGTTTGGGGCATTCCCTGGCTACAATGACTGGTTTCGTCTAGTCCAATCAAAGTGAAGACAGAGCTTTTGTTTGACAGCTGGGGGAAAAGATCTGTCTGGCAAGTCCAGTGCTATGGACTGAACTGCATCCCCCACCCCCAAATTCATATGAAGCCCTAACCTCCAATGGGATTACATTGGAAGATATGCCCTTAAGTTGGTAATTAGGTTTATAGGAGTTCATGAGGGTGGGGGTGCCCCTAATGGGATTAGTGCCCTTATAAGAACAGACACCAAAGAGCTTGCTTCCTCTCTCTCTCCACCCACAGGCAGCAAGAAAAGGCCATGTGAGAACAAAGAGAAGGCAGCAGTCTGCACCCAAGGAGAGAGCCCTCACCAGATATTGACTCTACTGGCACCTTGATCTCAGACTTGCAGTCTCTAGAATGGTGAGAAATAAATTCCTGTGGTTGTCTTATTTGGTTCTGGCAGCCAAAGCTGACCAGGACACGCGGTATGTAGGTGTGAAGCCTGAAACAGGAGGGGCCTTTTCTATCCCCTGAAGAAAGCCAGCCTGAGGATGGAGGCTTCTGAAGAAGGGCAGACCTCTTGAGACAAAGAAATGCAAACAATGTCCTGATGACCTCACTCCTAATGTCATCTGAAGTTTGGGCTTCTTTCACTTGCTAATAAAAGCCTCCTAACATGCACAAATTACACAGGCACAAGAACAAGTTTAAAAGAGAATAAGGAAACATGAAAACATTGGATTTTCAGGGTAGGGAGGTTGGCAGTTTCTTTTATTCCAAATCAGTTCACCTTCATTAAGAGCTTACAAAGGGTCAGATATATGCATTGTGTCATTTAATCCCCATTTTACGAGGAGGTAACTGTAAGTTCAATATTAATGTTTGTTCCATAAATTAAAACTTGCACATTAATAACTGAACTGTTAAAAGATTACTTTATGTGCTCCTAAAACCATTCTCCTATAGAATAACAACAGTATAGAGGTTGGTTGATACAGAAGAATGAATCACTTTACATAATACACGAAGGGCAGATGGACAATCTCTTACCCAAACAAGTTTACAAAGGAAAGATAGCGCCAGCTGAACCTCACATAAATATCATTTAATCCTGCCCTTTATTACAGTGATACCAATATGGTTCATAGATGAGATGACCGCAATACTAGGGACGTGGTAAGGAGTCAATAAATATTTGTTGAATTTTATAAACAACCATGCGGTTAACCCTCTGTCATGTATTTCATTCCTTTAATAGTGTTTATTCAAATGCTTCTGTTGAGATAGCATTTCCATACTAGTCTGTTCAAACTAAAACTAAGAATTACACTCACCCGAATCCACATCACACTGGCATCTCATTACCCTATCTGGAAGTCCCTGATATTTTAAAATGCTGTGCTCGATAGCTTCCATGTGCCTCTCCAGGCCCCCTCTCCACCCTTTCCACCTTGTGACCCATACGATCTATATTGACAAGCTTCCAATTGGGTTTGGCCAATGGAGCAAACAGACAGTAGACAGGAGAATGAGGCTGGAATACTTATCCCTCTGGCTTTCCTTCTGCAGGGCCACCACAGGCTGGCAGTCTCCTGTCATTAGCCACTTCCATACAACCTGGCTCCACAAGTTGGTATCTCCATTGAGGGTAGTACTCACAGACCCCCACAAACAACCCACTGTTTCTAGCCCCAGCAGATGGCACAACTGCCTGGGACTCTGCTCCACACATAAATAATCCCTTTATCAATCCCTTTAGGGTATGACATTTGATTTCTCCAGGACCCTGACTGATATGTAGTGCAAGTTGTAATACAACTTGAAATCACAAAGGATACAGATGCTCTCTTAGCAAAATAAGACCTACAAGTTATGCAGATGTGGCAAATGTGTCTCATATGTTGACTTAGTGGCCAAGTTTTAAATATTACAGTAGAGATACCTAAATTTTTTTCAGATCTCCATAGAAACTAAAAGAGGGGGAAAAAAATTTTAAGCCACCACCCGGTGTCAAGGCCACCATGACTTCCTTTCCTTCCTCTACCATTCTCGGCATTCTAAGTTTCACCCCGACCCAAAAGTGAAAATAGGTAGGAGGAAGGTCACAGCTATGATTTATACCCAACTTTGTAGGTCAAAGTATGGAGGAATCTGGGGAAAGCCACAGCTTAGGAAGAGAAGGGAGGTAGGAACTTCAGGCGAAGGGAAAGCATTAAAAGGACCTAGCCCCAGGGCTTCCCTGGTGACGCAGTGGTTGAGAGTCCGCCTGCCAATGCAGGGGACGCGGGTTCGTGCCCTGGTCCGGGAAGATCCCACAAGCCGCGGAGCGGCTGGGCCCGTGAGCCATGGCCGCTGAGCCTGTGCGTCCGGAGCCTGTGCTCCGCAATGGGAGAGGCCACAGCAGTGAGAGGCCTGTGTACCGCAAAAAAAAAAAGGACCTAGCCCCAAGGTTAGGGGCCACTGGGTATGGGAAAGAGGAAGTATGTCCATGATAGAACACCCAACACTGGCAGAAAGAACCTCTATGATACTAAACCAACATGGATGACTGTGCAGTTGTGTGGTTCCCACCACACAACTCCAAGGAGCACTGTATACTGTGTTACTCAACGGAAAGGCCATATAAGCAGCAGTCCTGCTGAATCTCACTCAGATCCCAAGTTCCCACACGGTAACTTGGAGGGATTAGCTAGACCACATGTCACGCCCTACTTTTTAACCTCAAGCTTCTATCATTTGGATTCCATCACAATAAACACGAAGAACAGACGGAACCTGTGGGGCATGCTGCGTGTGTGCAACCTCCGCTTACTTCTAATCATCCAAAAGCTCACGGGGTTCTTTCACATGAGCAATAAACATGGAAAGGGGGCTACTCTAGCACTGGTCAGCAGGGTACCCTCAAAAGCACTTAAGGTATGTGTATATATAAAATCTGAGTTGTCCGCCATCATGAAAACCTGGAACTCCAGTTGCTGTTGGAAAAATTCAAAAGATCTGGCAACGCTGGGTTCACCTTCCCAAAAAGCCACCATCACTGGGGCTGAATAACAGCCATGCCCTTAAACCAGGCCTTCCACCATCTGCCTTACTGACTTATGTTAAATCCTGGCTTCTGGAGCCATCCAAGTGGGCCAAGCCTGAAAAATCAGACACGGAGTTCCTGACCTCCCCTTCTCCGGGGAGATAAAAGACACTCGTTGTCACCAGCAACCTGTACGGCTCACTCTAATGAGGAGTCGAAATGTTTGAACCCTTGTGACCGAGGAAGACAATCTCCTTCATCATAAGAAGTGGCAACAACTTTACTGTCATTGATCAACAAAGGGTACCTACCCCAGATTATAGAAAGACTTCCAAGGACGACTGCACTTTCGGTTCCAGAGTCTCTCTCCATCTAGAGACATTTAGGAGAACTCCTTAACTTTTCAAGCGGCATGCTGTTTTAGGTTTTACTCTGTACTGTGTCAGGGACTGGGTCTCTGTCTATGCCACCCACCCCAATCCCATCCTGGTGAGATGCTAAGAGCATGTGCCCTCGCCTGCAGTTCAGCCCCTTTGCTTTGGGAGGTGCAGGTTTGCCCCGACGTTCGCCTGTCTTTGGAGCTTTACATCACACTCCACCGGGCCTCTGATGAGAACAGAGGAGGAAAATACAAGAGCATTTCATGAAACAAATGGGGAGCCACTCCTTTTTCATCTCTGTCAGTCGTGCCACCGTGACCATGAGGAACAGAAACAAGTGCAGCCCTGAGGAAGCCTCGGCTAACTTAGCCCACAGCCTGTGGAAGCAGGGAGGAAGTCTTCTGCCCTGAACACTGCCAGCCCTCCCTACCTAACGCAGCTAAAACAGTCGGCACTTATCCCACCACGTCAGGCTGCTGCAGGCGTGGCCACAAGCCCTTTTAGAGCTGGGACGTCAGTGGTCTCCCAAGTCCAGAAAAGGTCTCTAAACATAGCACATGATTTTCAGGGTGGCTGCCACTTCCAAGGTTTCAAGGATTAAAGGGTGAGTGTTAACTTGGAAACCATAGGATTCCACAGCCCTGAAATGGCATAGGATGAATTAGCAAGGAAAACCCTCTGTGTGGATACGCAGGGCCTCATAACAAAACCTTTGTCCCTCAGCTGGACAACGAGGTGCCACGTGGTCTGCACAGCAGGGTCCTGGCAGATACCTTGGTCTGGTGGGGATGCCACGGGCAGGGACTCCGAAAACAATGTAACTGAATTAGGTCTTCACTCATATGACAACTAGAGTATTGCTTTTTATTCAAAAGATAAGTACGCTTTCTTTGTTGTTTGTTTACTTCTCTCCTATTAGAATCTTTGTGTACATGAGGTCTGGCGTTTATCATGGGCTTGTTCAGACCTATCTAGGATCTCCTGTGAATAGAAAAAAAAAGCTAAGTGTGAGCCCTTGCAAATCAGAGAGTAATATGTTAACCAGATACCACTCTCAAAGGGTCATTCCAAAGATAAATGCATTTTTGTGCACAAGGTTCTTTGAGGTCCCAAGAGATATGCTGTGCATCTGGTCCTGTTGATAACTTCTCTGGTTTTCATTTGTGCTCGTACCTGCAGTAACACAAGCAGCTATGTAGCCTGCTTCATTCATTCATGCATGCACTTTAAGTTTATGTACGAAAGTGAACACTGGACCCTCCCACTTTTTTCAAAGTCTACATTTAAATAGAAAGCGGGGTCCGGGGGGATAAATAAAACCTCTTCTCCATCCTTGTTTAGATCTAAGCCTGTAACTCCGTGTAATTAGTCTTTTTCCGGGGATCTAAGGTACAGCATGGTGACTATAGTTAATACTGTGTTATATACTTGAAATGTGTAAAAAGAGATCTTATGTGTTCTCACCACAAAAAAAAGGTAACTATGTGAGGTGACAGATGTTCATTAGCTTGACTGTGGTAGTCATTTCATAATGTATACATATAGCCAATTACCATGGTATACACCTTCAATATATACAATTGTCTTATGTCAGTTCTACCTCAATAAAGCTAGGGGAAGGGGGAAGGCAAATCTTCCAGCAGGAAGCTCGCTCTGTCCTAGAGGCACCATCCATCGCTGGTACTTGTCCCTCAAGCCCACCGCCCGCGAAAAGAACTCTACAAAGTCCAGACCCAAGTTGTTAAATTACCCAGCCCTCTCAAGTCCTGAAAGATAGGAAAGGAAGAGTGAGGAAAGGTGCGAGACTATGGTGGTAAGAACAGTGCTAAAGCAGAGACACAGAGCAACAACTACGATGAAGTTCAGCGTCAAGGCCACCATGGAGTCTTAAAGCAGGCCCGCTGTGTTTCGCTCCTGTGGAAGCGCATCTGGCCTTCCATCAGTGGGTCTCCGAGCAGCGGGCAACGTTATCACACCATATGTGCTGAGCGCAACAACGGGACTGATTTATGTTAGCGAGCGCAAGGGTTCTTCTTTGTATTTCATCTCCTTGTTGTTTCAAGAGAAATGTAAGGACAGATTTTTTTCTGCCACTACGGAGAAGCTTCCTAGAGTCTGTTTGTTTAAAGTTGATAGTTTCCAGGAGGGTGAAGCAGATCTGTTTCCTACAAAAAGTTGGTGAAAGCTAGGATTTCCTTCTCTTCCACTTCCCCTGAAATGAAAGCAGATTTATCCTCATCCCCAACCCCCCTCAAAGCTCATTCTAGAATCATGGACAAAGAACTAAGTCAAAGAATATTGTACAGAATCATCACTCCATGCTCTTAATGCTTATGCGTGGCCTCTCCTGGTTTTTTCTACTTCTTTCCACACCCCGAGGGGTAACTCTGACTAGCGGTGAATGACTTCAGAAGGCTAATCAGGGAAATCCCAAGGTTGTCAAATAACTAGATAGAAATTTTCGAGACAACAGGCCAGCTCTGCTCCCTTCATCTCCCTTGAAAAAATGGTGTAATCAAAGTGGGTGAAAAGGAAGATGAAAGCAGGGTTTCCAATACCGGCACACGGAGAGAGGGCATTATTGCTGTGGCATGTGCAAACAAGATGTCAGAGCTATCACCATATGCCCCATAGGATCCAGTCACCTCTGGTCCTTTGAGCTAGAAAACCATTTACCTTGGGCGTCTCTAATCCTCTCTCCCACTACGCATCACCCCCATTTCTGAACCCAAACCAGACAGCACCCTAGAGTTATGCGACAGTCCCACAACAGCCTAAAACATCACCTCCCCTCCCAATGCAGGTCCCCCAAATCCTCTTTCATCAGATCTCCCATTTCCTCTAATCAACAGAGACCAAATAGGTGGAAAGCATTCTAAAGCTTAAACTAATTGACCCGAGGTGTGAGTGGCTGATAGCCATCCTAGAGCTAGTCTAGCTAGAGCTAGTCTCTGCTTCCAGGTGTACTGTAGGTAATAGGAATGAATTTCTAGCTGGTAGAAATGCAGAATATGAGACAAAAGGGGAGAGAATCTCCTTAAGCATTGCGGGGAAGAGGCACACTTTTAGCCTCAACTCTCGACTTTATCAGACTACATCTACCTCCTTCTTGCACCCCATTCATCTCTTTCTTCCTCACTACTTTCTCCCAGTAGATCAAGAATAAGATGGAGCTCTGAGTTAGCACAAACGTCAAGGGCAAGAACCCAGCATTTGGAGGCATCCTTATTCTTTAGCTAACACACATCCTTGCCTCACGACAGGAAAGTTCTCTTTCCCTCATCTACTTCTTTCAAATTGAGAAGGTGATTTAACGAATCAAATCCTACCTGTTATGTAACAAGTATCCTGAAAAGCAAAGTAAGGTATTTGAAAACACATGTGTTGTAAAGTGGTAACAAGTACAGCTTTAGACGCAGGCCAACTTAAGTGCGGTCTGAGGCTTTGTCATGTACTCCCTGCATGATTTAGGGTAATTGCGACCCCTCTAGATTTCAGCTCTCTCACCTGTAAAATGGGGTGATTCATACCTACGTCAGGAAGTGTTGAGAGGACTGAATGAGATGAAGTCTGGAGACACTTAGCCAAGTACCCGGCATACTGTGAGTGCTGAGTAGACACTGGTTTCTGTTGGGGAGGGGGTTGTGGTTATTGACAGACCCCATTCTCACCACACTGAACACTAGCTGAGAGGCACCGTGTCCTCTGCCCCTCACCACAGAACCATCCACAGAGTGCAGACGTCATCAACACTTGCTGAACCAAATAGAAAGCACAGTGAGGACAGTAATCAAGTCATTCAGCAACTGTCTGTTAGGCACTTACTGTCTTCCACAGAACACCTTAAACTCTGGAGATAAAGCCGTAAAGGCAAACAGGTAAACTCCCTGTCTTCGTAGAGTTTATAGTGGTAGAAGGCAGATAATTAACAAGTAAACAGATTATGTAATTTCCGATGATGATAGAGCAATATGAACTATGAAACATTAAAGAGAATTATGGAGTGGAGAATAACTTGGAGCGGGGAACAAACTCTGTACAGGTACCTTAATGAAATCATCTTTGAAGAAGTGGTATTAACTCTGAGAACTGAACGGTAAAGAGCTAACCACGAGAAGATCTAGAGGCAGAGGATTTCTGGGAAGCAAATATAAAAACCCAAAGTCGGGTACAAGCTTTTAGTACTTGAACAACAGAAAAGCAGCCCGCATGGTAAGCATGTGAGTGTTTGGCATGGGGTGGGGGACAGCAGAGCCAAGGACCTCACTACGGACAGCGAGGGTAGTTTGAATTGTTTTCTAATTATCATAGGACGGAAGGCATCAGAAGTTTTCAGTTATTTTCTCAGAAAAGATGCCTGCTTGGTACATGATTATGTGATGAAGCAAATGAGGCTGTTCTGGCTCCTGCATAATTATTTCATGCTAATACAGCAGGCAAGGTTGTCAAAGCAGGTACTGCTGTGGGTGGTATTCAGAGTTGTTGTATCCAAGGAATGTATTTCCTCAGAAAAATAAAATAAAATCAGGACTTGCTTTTAACTTCAGAGAAGAGACAATGAGATCAAACCTATCAATTCATTCAGTGTCAGAAGGCTATAAAGATTTATGGGCATGGGGAGATCAGCTCGGTGCTTTGTGACCACCTAGAGGGGTGGGATAGGGAGGGTGGGAAGGAGACGCAAGAGGGAGGGGATATGGGGATATATGTATACGTATAGCTGATATTGTAAAGCAATTATACTCCAATAAAGATGTTAAAAAAAAAGATTTATGGAAGTGAGGTAGGGGAATCTTGCTTTGAAGCACTTCTCAATCAGAAAAGTTTTTAAAATCTTACCTCTGCAAGAGACCATTTTTCTCTTTATTTTGGAGTTCAAACACCTCATTTACTAGGATTCACACCCTAATCTCCAGGAAGTAAAATTTTATAGTGATTAATCTAAACCTTAATAACCCAGAAAAATGAAAAATTCCTGGGAATGGGATTGTGCCGTACTAGTGCTGTACCATTCCATGTCTCATCAGGAAAACGGAAACCACTACAGGTATTGCAGACAGGAAATTTAGTATAGGAAACGAAAGTCTGGAAAGAGCTGACAGAGAGAAAAGAGAACAGGTGAACTTAGCCACAGGCCAGTAATTGCAAGATGCTGGTCCCATCCCAGGACTGGAGGAACAAAAGGAAAATGTTACTCAGCACCCACGATCCCTACACCATTGCCAGAACATTCCATGCTGGTGTCGCTGGGACAACAGCCAGGGTTTCTTTGCAGAAAGTTGAGTCTAAAATTGTCCACAGCAGTCATGGTTGCTACTGGAACCAGAGTCTACTGGTGCTTTGTTGCTGGACTACCCACCGCCTGGGCAGGATGCCTCGAGTCTAGACTTGTCTACCACCACTACCATCTCTGCTGCACTGGAGAAGCACACAGAATATTGTTTCCTTCCTTATGCCTCCCAATCTCCCACCTGTGCCTCCAATTTGTAGAAAGTAGCTAGAAACCATTGGGCAGGGGATTTTAGAGATGCAGTTGTCAGACTTCTAGCCCGCCACGATACGCAGGAGAGCATGGAAGAGTGGAAATGGAGCCTGAAGCCAAGAGACTGTTAAGTAGCACTTCTCCTCTTGAGCTTCACTGTCAGAAGTCCTAGTAAACTAAGGCAAATAAAGGTTGCCTGGAGATGTTCTGAGAATTGTTTGCGACTATAAAGAAGAAAAGGGAGAATCTGAAAATCTAGAGAATGGAAGAGGATAAGCTTGCAAGACAAGCAAGAACTGTAGTGCTTCCTTTGCATCCTGTCTCTTTCTTAAGCTACTTTCCTTTACCAATCAATCTATTCAAGAAACCAACCAAGTCTCATTCACTCTAAAGTGTAAATGACTGATAAGAGTTTCAAGAACAGCCAGTACAGTAGGCAGGAAAAACTTAGCAATATCAAGGAATAGTAGCACAATGAAAACTGACCTAAAACAGTTTCTCAGCCTCAGCACTACTGACATTTTAGGCCAGGGAATTCTTTGCTGTGGGGAGCTGTCTTTTATATTACAGCACATTTAGCAGCGGCCCTGATTGATATCATGCCCAACTTGTGACAATTAAGAATTTCTCTAGACATGGCCAAATGTTTTCAGGGAGCAAGATCTAAAATCTCTTACAGAAACTTAAGTGCAGAATTAGAGTGTATGTAGGAATTGCCTAATGAGAGAGCAAGGGAGGGATTTCAGGCAGGAACAAAACATCAAATGCAAAGGTAAGAAAACAGGAACGAGGCAGAAGCATAGGGTGTAAGGAAGGGAATGGAGGGAGGAAGCTGCGTGGCAGAAAGTGTTTACTATGCCAGGCTGCAAGTTTGAGCTTTAATTTCTGGACGATGGGGAGCCATTGAAGGATCAGGAGTAGGGCAATGATTTATTCAAATTTGCGATTGGAAGCATGTCTTTGGTGGCTCTGTGGGTAACAGAATAACGGTAGAGGAGATGAAGAGAAAGGAAGCCAGTTACCTATTTGTCATCATCCTGACCAGATGATAAGGATCGATATGAAGGCAAGATGAGTGATCCTTAGGAGAGAGGGAATCAATACAATTTAGTGATTAAGTGAATGTGAAAAGCAAGGAAAAGGAGTACAAGAATTGCAAGTGGAAGGCTCGAAACAGGAAAATGAAGCAGCCTAAGAAATCGGTCTGTCGTTTAGGTTGTGTTTTTCTTTAGGTGACAGGGCCTACTTTGGATATGTAAGTTTGAGTTGTCTGTGGGACATCCAGGCCAAGATGTCTAGTGGGTAATTCTCTATATATAAGCCTGTTGCTCAGGAAAGGGATCTGGGCTAGATCTGCTTGAGGGTCTTCAGATTAGACAGCAATTGACACGCCCACGAATTGCACATGGAGGGAAAGCAGACAGCATGACAAAGACCCGAGGACAGACTTCAGGGGAATGTTAACATTTGAGGAAGGGAGAAGTCAAGGAAAAAAAAAACGTAAAATGAGTCTGAAACCAGCAAAAGTTTGAGAGGAGGGAGTTCCCTGGCCGCCCAGTGGTTCGGACTCAGTGCTTCCACTGCAGGAGGCACGGGTTTGATCCCTGGTCAGGGAACTAAGATCCCGCATACTGCACCTAATCCTCCGGTGACAATGCGTCTGGTATGCCTGTCCCAAAGGCCGCTGATGAAGGTTACATAAGAGCAGAAGAAAAAGCCCCTGGATGGCCACTGACTGGAGCCCAGCACCCCGCACGCTCCCCCCTTTCTCCCTTGCCCACCCACTCCTATTACTGGGACATCCCTCTTGCTCTTTCCCGAGGAGACTGGCTTGGGAGGGAGGGCTCGGGCTGGACTTGGGTTCAAGCTCAGAGTGACAGTCCGGTGGGCAGGCAGGGTCATGACTCAGTTTTGTCTACTAGTGACAGACCAACGTATCTAGGCCTGTTGGCCCCGCCCCCCCGACTGATTTGGAGGGGGGAGGCGTCAACCTTATCGAGGTATAATTTACATACAATAAACGGCATCCATCAAAGCAGACAGCGGGTGAGTTCTGACAGATACTTCCACTCATAGAAAACCACCACCACAATCAAAACACACAATATTCCCACCCCAGCCCCCAAATTTCCTTGTGCTCCTTTGCGGTCTTTCCCTCCCTCCACCCCAGGCCACCAGCGATCTGCTTTTGGTGCTCAGGATTCCGCAAGCTGCGCGGCGCGGCCAAAAAAAGAAGTTTCAGAGGAAAGGAGTGGTGAGCTGTGCAGAGAAACCAAGCAAGGTAAGGACTAAAAATTAGTTCCACCATTGGATACCGCGATCAGGGGCCCCTGGTAACCTTTGTCAGGAAGATCCAAGGATTTGATTGCAATGAGCAAGGAAGCAAGTGAGACCAAGTTCTATACGTACAGACAACTCTTTCAAAAAAGACAGCACTAGTATTTCAATGACAAGATTGAGCATGTTTTTAGGCTGAGAGAAGGGACCCAGAGAAAGAATGATTAATACTGGTCAGACGTTGAGGAAAAGTGTGGAAACGAAGGGTACAAATAGTATAGGGCCAATCTGAAAGGAGGGCAGGACATCTCTGAGACGGGTTTGAAGATGACGTGTTCAAGTGACAGAGAATGTTCATACCTCTGAGAAACAGAAGGCAAGGCCACCTGCTAAGAATTAGCTCAAATGAGGTCCTTTGAGAGGAAGAGCTACACTGGGCATTCCAGGAGGGGGTAAACGTTTCTTATAACTATCACAGGAAGGGAGAGAAATCAAACACAAGAGAAGGCTGACCAGGAAGCTTTGGTGACCCAACTGAGATCTGAACCCACTTGCTGTCAGAGGGGCCACTTTGTAGGGATGTGCAATTTTCTGGGATGCACTCAACAGCTCAAGTTAGGAGTAGACCGAGTTTGGGTAGACCCTGACTGCACTGTCCAACAGAATATGGTAGAAATGATGCTATGTGAGCTTCTAGGTCAGGCCTTTAGACACGGGCAGCTTCTACTTCTGGTCTGTGGAACACTCTCTTGGAGCCTTGGCAGAAGTACAACTACCTTGCTGGAGGGACCACGTGGTGAGGCAGAGACCACACAGAGAGAGCAGGGTGCCAGCTGAGCCCTGCATCCAATTAGCCCCTTCCCTCAGGGGACCAGGCATGCGAGCAAAACCCACCAGGACCCTCCAGACCAGTTGAGCACTGAATGACCCAGTCCGTTCAACACGCTGGGTCCTGCCTACATTCCAGACTCACAAAACCAAGATGGGAAATGATGAGAAGCTGTGGGTCTCAGTGGAGCTGAAGACTTCAGAAGTAGGGCTGTCCCAAGTTTGGAGTGGGCTGGGGTCTCACCCTGGGAGCAGCTTGGTGAGGCCAGGTGGTGATAAGATCCTGGTAGTATTATAAACGTGGGGGAGAAAATTTGCTGACAGGCTGGGGAAAGGCGGAAAAGCTTACCAGGTTCTATTATTCCTAATCATTCCTAGCACTTCTTACTTTAAAAAACAGGATTCAAGGAGGAAAATTGTTCACCAGCAGTCACCTCAGCTGCCACTGTGATGCCTGGTGACACGTAATTAGAAAACAAATGACAGATTAGTTTAATAATATTCATTAGCAACTAATGAAACTGACAGTGTTTCCTACTGAAAGCAGTTTGGGCTGTTAGTTGATTTCAAGCAATCTGCTCCTCCCCCCTCCCCCCCTCCCAGCTAGAGGCCGGGGCGGGGGCTTGAGGGGGAAGGGTTGCAAATGGGTCATAAAACAGCACAGAGGGGGAGACGGTTGAGGGAACAAAAAGAACAAGAGGAGACAAACTCAGAGTGGGAGAGGGGAGATTCCTGGGGGTCCTGGGAGGAGAGATGAAGGAAGGAGGTGAGTGTGAACCCACCCTCCCAGCTGTCTTCAGACATCTAACTGCTGTCAAAAACAACATTTCCATTTGCCTCGGGGAGGAAATGGTTACGGGGGCGGGAATCAGTGCTTGCTTTCAGGCACTGTTGTTTTCTTTTTCCTTAAAAAAAAAAAATGTATCCTAAGTAAGAATTTTAACGACATGCAGAAATCATAGCCGTCTTGCTGAATCGCTGTAGGACTGACCCCCCTTGACAGTTCTCAAATTATTCAGCTATCAAGGGCCTGCTAAACATTAAATTAAGCATCCTGTCCTGAACCATTAAGTTATGCAAATGCACAGATAATGGGGCATACGACAGCTGGAGGCATTAATCACGCAGCCCTGTCTCTGGGCTGTTGTTATGTAGAAACTGCATCTGCCAACGGGCCGAGCCGCCACAATTAGATCTCGCTTGATGGAGTGAGAGGCACTGCCTAGCCCTCCGCGCTCGCGTTCGGTTGTAGACCTGGGAGTGAATAAGGCACTTGGGAGATGCGCTGCCCCTCGTCCTCCCTCGCCCCCCCCTTCTCTTTTGAATACCAGCTCCTCCAATTGAAATGAAAAATTACCTGTGATTGTTATCATTTGCAAACAAAACCGGTCAGAAGACAAACCTGCTGTTTACAGTGGATGTTTTTGTTGTCCCTCCCGTAGGGCTCTTTGGGGAATTTCCCTGATTTGTTTGTTTGTTTGTTTTAACGAATTCTCAGTCTATGAGGGGAGGCTGGGGCTTGGACGAAGGAAGAAGCAAACAGACTTTTTTTTTTTAACATCTTTATTGGAGTATAATTGCTTTACAATGGTGTTAGTTTCTGCTGTATAACAAAGTGAATCAGCTCTACCTATACATATACTCCCATATCCCCTCCCTCCTGCGCCTCCCTCCCACCCTCCCTATCCCACCCCTCTAGGTGGTCACAAAGCACCGAGCTGATCTCCCCAGGCGATGCAGCTGCTTCCCACTATCTATTTTACATTTGGGAGTGTATATATGTCAGTGCCACTCTCTCACTTCATCACAGCTTACCCTTCCCCCTCTGCGTGTCTTCAAATCCATTCTCTATGTCTGCATCTTTATTCCTGTCCTGCCCCTAGGTTCTTCAGAACCTTTTTTTTTTTTTTTAGATTCCATATATATGTGTTAGCATATTCCATCGCGGCCTCCAGATTGCCGCCTGGGAGGCCAGACTGACTCGCCCCGCAAGGCTGTTTGCTGGAAAACTCGCCAGCTTACCTGGGCTCTCCTGCGGCTGCCCTGCTCCCGCCAGCACCTAATCATACAGGAAAAAAGGCGGGCAGAGACTAAACCGGGGTCTCTCCCCTCCCCGCAGTGAGGGGTGAATGAAATGGGCTGGGAGACATCCCACCGGCTTCTCAAGAACTTTCACTGTGCTTCCTCATGACTTAACACTCAATTTACAGCTTATGTCTTTTTTAAAATCCACGTTGTTAAGCATTTATATAGCAGTCAATTGTCTTGTCTGTTTGGGGTGTTTTTTTAGTTTTACTCTTAGTGTGTGAGGATAACATTGATGGCTTTGTAGCCATATGTATATATGCTTATATGCATACATGCAACTCTATATAGGAGTTGAGTTGGCCTATCTTTTTATACCAAAACATTGATTTCCAACTGGTGTCTCAAGAACCCTGTGGTTCTGCAGTCCTTCTGGGTAAGTAGGAGGCCCACTGCGGGGGAGTCTCATGATCACCACCCTCGCCAACCCCCAAAAGCAGCAGGAGCACCGCTTAACACAGCAGCTCAGTATGTGAAACAGGTCTTTTTTAAGTTTTTCTGTTTAAAAAAGAGTTTGGGAAACCACTGTTCTAAAATGAAGTCATGGAGACATTTAGACTTGGTCCCTGGCATCAGGCATTCCATCTCAGATCTGTTCTCACCGTCTGCTAAATACAGAATCACTAAATTGCAAACAGTCAATGGCACTGTTTTTTCTCCTTCCCTCGAAAGTTCTCCAACACTCTGAGGAAGTCTACGTGTGTTTATGAGAAAGGAACCCAGAGAGGAAAGGAGGAGTGATAATCTGCCAATCACTGAAGCAGGCTGCCCTCCCCTACTGTCTCCACCGACCCCCATATCAGGCCAAGGAGCTCTGAGCTGGGTCAGCGCACTCCTGACCTCCACATGCAAAGGCAGCAGATCTGTGCAGAGGGAGGGAGCCGGCCAGCTGGGGGGAAATCCGGAACCGGGGAACCGCCCAGGTTTTCTGGTAAGACTGAGTCCAGTCGGCTCAAGCAGCGAGAGGGCACACCGTGCTCTTTCCAAGTCTTCCAGGCCTGCCTGCTCCGTGCTGTCTTCTCCTAGACTTTCAAGCGGTGCTTCCTCCCAAGGCCTCCCAAGCCGGGGTGAACCCGACCACCAGGATTCAGGTCCTTCTCGCCTGATCTGGAACACTGGCTTCCTGAGCTCTGCTTCACCCTCCCCCACTCCGTCTCCCCACAAACCCAGCAGTGCCTCCAACGCCCATCTGTGCGGCCTTTCCCCCGTTTACAAGTCGTGTGTGCATCTGACCAGTTCTTCCCGTCAAGCTGTGGTGTCATCACTCTGGGGAGCCTCCCCTGACCTTCCTCCCCTCCCCACCCCACCCGGGCCAGGTGAGCGGAACTCACACCCTCTTCCGTACTCCCAGCCCCTTGTTACTTGCTTGTAGCTTTCACACTAGGAAGTCATGTATTTGCATGTCTGTTTTCTCCATCAACAAACTCAAGATCTAGTTGCCGGCAGGTTCCAGCTCTGCTCATTCTTAACTCTGCTGCCTAAGCCAGTGCTTCTCCAACGTTAAGGATCCTCCAAACCCTGAGTCTTAGGGATCTTACTTAAAAAGCAGACTGATTCAGCAGGTCTGTGGTGGGGCCTGAGAGTCCGCATTTCTAACAGGCTCCCTGGGATGCCGCTGCTGCCCGTCAGTGGACCACGCTCCCAGTAGCCAGGCCCTAAATGACCTTCAAACCCAAACCCAGCCTCTATGTCATATTGCCAGCGCTTAGTACACAGTACAAGGTTTGAATGACTACCTCCACCGACCAGTTGTTAAATGACTAAGTCTGCCTACCAATTCTCCTGTCTAATAAGCCCACGGTAAGACCTCAGTCACTTAGGCTGCTTAGCACTAGAAACAACTCAGGTGCGCAGACAAATGGGTCATTAGCCCTTCTCATGTGAAGGCTCCCCTGGCTCCCCTCTAGAGGCAGAGGAGTCCTCCCTCCCCGCTCCCCGACATCCGTCAGCCCTGTCACTCCCAACAGGTCCAGCACGCTTCGTTTTCTCTGTAGCACTACTACTGCACTCAGTTTAAAAACACAGAGATCCACGTGTCTCTTCCCTTGCTCACTGCCCACTTCCCACTGGAGGGCAAGGTCACGAGGGCATGTCTGTCTCTCGCTCCATCACCGCATCAGCGCAGAACACAGCACCTTGCATTTAGGCATCAGAAGTGCTGCCCGAACCACTGGGGCTCTTCTTCCTGTTATCAACACTGAATGACTCCAAGACCCAAAAAGGCAGAGACCCCCATGGAAGACACCCTGTTTTCACCCTGGAGCAGAGGCAGGGGTTTATCCGGAGAGCACTCTGTCATTTTTTTAACCTCAGTTGGTTTTTTCAATGGTGGAGTCCTCTGGCAATGCTGATTTGCATGAAAAGCAAACAAGTACCCTTCTTTTGTAATGATCTTTATTTCTGAGGACCCTAGTACCTCCTGTGCTGTTAACATGTGCTCTGAG
Organism: Leucopleurus acutus; assembly: GCF_964270905.1. Taxonomy (NCBI): domain Eukaryota; kingdom Metazoa; phylum Chordata; class Mammalia; order Artiodactyla; family Delphinidae; genus Leucopleurus; species Leucopleurus acutus. The sequence goes on from NC_139150.1 coordinate 41,850,715, forward strand.
GCTGAGGAGAGCTTCCCATTTTCCTCCCAGTGCTTCAATCTTCTAAGGAAAACTGTTGAACAAAGAGCCCACCCATGAAGCTTGGCTGGAGGGGAATAAAGCTGGAACACGATTTCAGTAAGACAGCTTTGAAATTTAGAACAATACTTAACATTGCAGCCAAGGAGATTTGCATTTTCTGCCACTAAGAACTGGGTCTGGGTAAGAACACTGAAGGTTTTACTATTTTCCTTAAAAATTCAGCTACACAAATTTCAGAACTTGTTTAGTTGGAGAAAATTGAGAAACAGGGTAGGAGGGACAAATATAGGCCTGTCCACCCTCCACTCTGAATTTCTAGCACTCTATTTTGTTCAGAGGTGTTTTAGGAGTAACTGACAGGGACCCAATTCATACCAGCTTAAGCTGAAACATAGAAGGAATTGATTGGCTTATGAAATTGTCAAGTTCACAGAAAGATCTAGCATCAGGCTTAACTGGACCCAGGATCTCTACAAAGGTCAGGTATTAGAAGATCTGTAATTTTCAAATGCTTCAGCACATATGAAATCATGTCTATGTTGGTTAAGCTTCAACTCTAGGGACAATCTGTAGCCCTAATAGAAACATTATACAAAAAAAGGGAACCTACAAGAGACAACTACACACAGTTCTATTATCCAAATCTCTATCAACACGGAGGCTTTGCCAATTAACAGTAAGACTAAGAAGATAGCGGCTAATTAATGAACATGATGCATGTTAGGATTAAGTTCTTAACGGTCAAGTTAAAGATATTCAAGATATATGAACTGGCAAATCTTTGAGACATTCTTCACCTTGCAAGAATAATGTTTGCTTATCATTTCTGCAAGACCTCTGGCTTTTACCCCTGGCGATCCCCTCCCAGGGGTTCACCCCTAACCAGGCATGTGCCAAGCCATAGGTTTGGAAGATTTCTAGTTACTTATGCTGATCTTAATGGAAAAGAATCTTGCCTCTGGGATACCATCATCTCTGCCTCAAGCGAACCTTCCACGCAAAGACCTTGATGTGGCCACTCTGCGGACACAGGAGGGACTCCTGTGCTTTTCAGAAATTGTTGGAGAAAACTGAGAAACAGAGTAGGAGGGACAAATATAGGCCTGTCCACCCTCCACTCTGAATTTCTAGCACTCTATTTTGTTCAGAAGTGTTTTAGGAGTAACTGACAGGAACCCAAGTCATACCAGCTGAATTTCTAGCACTCTAGAAATTCAGAGTGGAATTCTGGGTTCGGAGGTCAAGACTGAAGAAGGGGAGACTGGCCCGCGTTCTTACTGTGATTAGGAAGTGGGGACGGGGAGAGAGTTTGCACAAGGAAAAGGGTGCGTGGTTTGAATCCCGCCCCCTCACCAAAGGAAGGAGCACCCACGCTTTCTGACCTGCTTACCCACGTGTGGGACAGGAGGGGAAGAGGAAGGAAAGAGGCTTAAAAGTTGGCAGCAAACATCAAAAAGGAAGTCAGACTCTTTACTGTGGACCTAAAACAATAAGGAGTTTTAAATTCATAAAGCTAATAGAATAACTCAAACTACGGGGCTCCTGGTCACACTTCAATGTACTTATTAGCTGTCTGTATACGTGATAGAATTGTGTGAGACCGGTTTTCCTTATCATCAGGAAGCAAGGTTAGAGAGCAGTCAGCCCTACCCACCTCAAACGTTCTGCTGGTTAACATTACCAGGCAAACACCACCTCAGGGTTTCACACGACCCACTTGTTTCAGGTAAGGTTACAAGACCCCTGCTTTCCTTTATGTCACACCCACGCTCAGGCAGATTCTCTGCAAGTGCTGACAAAGGTTAGCACACTGTCCCGCAGCGACCCCAGCCAAGGGCCAGGCCTCTGTTCCAACCAATCCAGATACGGCTTGGGTCACATAACCTAAACTGGATCCAAGCTTCTGATGGACCAGGCCTGGTTCCCCTGCCCTGGCCTGAGGATCAGCTTTTATACGGCTTCTGAGCAAGGAACAGAGGGGCAGAAACGATAGCTGTCCACCTCACACCCTTCCCCAGTCGCAGAGAAGACAGGGTCCTCTCCGGCTACCATCTTTCTTTCCCAAATGGCAAATGCAAGACGGTGCACCCAACAATGCAACGTTATTCAGCCATAAAAGGGAATGAAGTACTGATACATATTTTTAACACAGTTAAACCTGGAAACATTTGGCTAATCAAAAGAAGCCAGGCATCAGAAGACCACACGTGATTCCATTTATATGATGTGTCCAAAATAGGCAAACCCAGAGTCAGGAAGTAGATTGGCGGTTGCCAGGCAGTGGGGTGGAGGGGGATGGGGAGTGACGATAACGGGTACAGTGTTGCTTTTGGAGGTGATGAAAATGTTCTGGAATCAGAGTGATGGTTGTACTTATGAATATCCTTATATCAACCTTATGAATATCCTGACACCACCAAACTGTATACTTTAAAAGGTGAGTTTTATGCTTTGAGAATTGTACCTCAACCAATAAATACATTCATTGAAAATTTATATATATATATATATATATAAAAAAAAAATAAAACAGGCAGCAAACGTGACCTTACAGATAAAATTACTCCTGGCAGAGAAGAGTTTGTGCTGCGCGGTTTGGATCCCCTCTCCCTCAGCCTCTAATGTGACCCAAGGAGGCTTTAACTATCCAGTGGTAGTCTATCCATATTCTTCCTTCTCCCCCTAAGGCTTCCTTCCTTCAAATCACAATTTCCCAAGCTGGTCTTCTGATCACCTTGAAGTTTGGAAACACTGCATGGATTAAACAAAGGCAAAAAACTTCCTTCTGCAGTACTTCTGGGGGCCTTGCCGTGCTAATGAGCACTGTGGACCACTGAGAAGAAAATGGCACTCCTCACACTGGACTACCAAACAATTTGGTTCCCCTCCACCACCCCTGGAAGAAACATCTTCTGGAACGAATTCTATGGAAAGTGGTTTGAAAAAACACTGTTCTCCAGAACTAACTCGTTCTTCTTTTCTTTGGACGCAGCGAGATCTGTACATAACAGATCTCATGAAAGCTTTTTCTTTTTTAATCTGCTCCAGGGTTTGATTCCTGGCTTTGCCCTTATTTTGGCTGTGTGACCTTAAACAATTGCCTCAGTCTCTGAGATTGTTTTCCATCCATCAGATGGAGACAGTACCTACCTCTCAAGGTTGTTAGAGGGATCAAATAAGAACAAACGTAAAATGCCTAGCACAGTACTTGGTACACAGTTGGTGCTTAATAAATGTGCATCTTCTTTCTTTACCAAATATATTGACATCAAATCCTTCTGGAAGAAGCAGGCATATCTCTCTCTAACCCCCACAATGCTGGCACGTGCTGTGTCCATCATGGACTTGAAGTATTTGCTAAATGCATGGATGAATGAATCATCAATGCCCTGCTAGACCCCCGTCCCTGAGCCACACAAATCCAGGGCAGATGACCCATGACAACGGGACAGTCATAAAATGGGAAGAGTTCTGGTGCTTACAACTCGATATCTAGAAGAGTAATTTTCACCAACCCCCCCCCCCAATAGATATTTAAAGTGCAAGGCAGGGAGATGTAAGTGTTCCTAATCTTTGCTTAAGGACACTGATGACATGATGTTGCTTTCCTAGTGCAGGCAGATGGACAATCCTAACTCAGAAAGCATTAATGCAGAGAGAACAATCAGTACACACAGAAAACCCAGCACTTGGACCTTGGAACGAGGCCACAGGGGTTTGAATCAGAGTCCGGTCAAGTGTGACCTTGACCTCCTCACATCTTGGTTCCCCGTCTCAGCACCTACTTGTAGGGCTGCGATGAGGATTCAAGTTAACAAATGAGATGTGCTCAGAGCAATGCTGAGATCATAGTAAGCAAGCAATAAATATGGACTGCTATTATATTCATGGTAATTGACACTTATTAATGCCTCATCATAAACCCTTCGCAGCCCTGTTCCAAAAGCCTTCTCTCATCTAACTGTCCTCTAATCTCACAGGTGAAACAGAAGAGACTCAGCCATGCAGGAGTTACTGAAGAAACCTTATTCACAGAACAAGTGTGAAAATGTTTTTTTATTGGTATTAAAAGGGAATTTTAAGTCTGTAATACCAGCTCTTCATTCCTTAAAGGGAAGCAGTTACTATAATGATGTACTTGGAGCCACACGGCTAGTTAGCACCTCCCCTCTTCATTGGGGGACTATGAAATCTATTATGTTCCCTTAGGAGGGCAGTTTTCAATGAGAAATTGCTACATTTGTAAAGAACATATTGACCATGATGAAAAGATTTTATCCACATCTACACGATGATGACAAAATTGGACATGACTAAAAGGTTTGGGTAGCCCAATTCTCAGAAACAAAACCTAGAAACAAATGTCATGATACCCATAAAAATGCCTTCATGTGTCACAGGACACCAATCTAAGCCTTTAATTCACATTCCAGTGCAGATGGCCTCAAAGGTATTTTGAATCCGCGGGTTTTTATTTTTTAAGCAGAACAGCCCTTTTCTCAAAATGTTACATGGAACCCAAATATGTAGACAAAAAAATATATTGCTGGGCCAGTCTAGGCTGAAAATCATAGGATGGCAGTTCTACCCAGCAGTGGTCCCTGAGCTCCTCAAAGAATTTTCCAGGCACCATTAGATCTCGTGAGCCCCCATGAGCCCCCCTCATAAACTCTGATACTAAATCGGAGAAGATCAGGAAAAATGAAGGAGGGAGTATGGCAACAGAAGAGACTGTGCAATTATCTCCCAAAGACTGATCACACTCTAAAGGGACTTTACAATTACTGGATCCTACCAAGTTCTAAACCACATTAGACTTCATAGTGCTCATTTTTTTCCTTCAACCTGGTAAATGGGGCTCTTGAGGAATATCAGACCAGCTCTAAGCAAATTTAAGAAACATCTTCTCTATAAATTTCAGTAGTAGTTTCAGTAAATTTACAGCCTGTGTGCTAAGGATGTTCTCATTCTAGACCTGGCTTTCTCAGCCTCACCACTATCTGCACTTGGGGTTGGATAATTTGGGGGGGGTCGGGGTAGGAGCTGTCCTCTTCATTCTAAGATGTGTACCTAGATGCCAGTAACAAGCCCCAAGTTACAACAACCTACAACACTTCCATACGCTATCCAGTGTCCCTTGGGCGACACTATCCCCCCACCCCATGAGGATTCTGTTCCGGACTCACCCCTTCCAGACCATTCCTCACAGAGGCAGGCAGGAGAAATTTAAAACGAATCTAATCAGGGGTCTCCCTACTTTGAAGTCCTTCCTTTCGTTCCTTCAGCCACGCGGTAAACACTTGTGAGCACCTGCTGTGTGCACGAACTTGCGCTGCTCCACGTGGCCTGCAGAGGGCGCCCTTCCCGACCTAAGCCTCCTCCACTGGCACTTCCACCCGCAGCCCTCCACCACCCGGCCATCACGTAAACCTGGAGATCTGTTCATACTCCTGCGACTCTGTACTTGCTGTCCCCTGTGTCTGAAATTCCCTTTCTCAACACATCCACCTCCTTGGGAGTCTTTTTTTTTTTTTTTTTTTTTAACCATTAAGCAAAGCTCCATCTACTGACATTCGGGGGATAAAGTTAGTAACCCTACACAATCCCTGCTCTGCCAAGTCTTACCCACCAAATACAATCAAACACCTCTCTGAACCTACTGCAGCTGAGGGCTGATCATCTGCCTCTTTCTAGAGACTGAAACTCCTTGAGGAGTTCCTATATGCTCAGCAACCATTGCAACTGTTAGAAGAGTAACTTTAGTAGGATAATAGTTTCCTGTAGTTCATCAGAAATTTGAGGGCCACTCCAACAGTGTTAAATGCCACTAGAGAGGATAAAAAGCAGAGAAACAATCCACAGAGGAATATTCAATAGGAAAAGACACTACGACTTTTTGTAATTCATTGTAAGGACAGCAAAACAGCAACAGATGTTTGAAGGGAAAAATGGGTAATCGACCAATTTCAGTTCTACTGATTTCAAGATTGCTGGAGAAAGAGAACCCTGGTTGAAGCTAATTTTGAGCCCTCTTTTCAAAAGCTTTGTACCAGCCAAAAGCTGTTTATTAGGCTAAATCTCCGCTGGCTTCTCTAAATTTGTGTCCAGACAAATTGCAAATATCACACCAGCCAGTGGTCACTGTGAGTCTGCTTTTCACAGGCTGATTGATTTTATAATGTTCCAGGCAATTTCAAGTTGTCAGTAAGAACTAATTCTGTCTCATTATTGCCTTCACTCTTGCCAGCTCCGTGACCGCTTATTGGTTTTTTTTTCCTTCATGTTCATTTTCTCCTGCTAACTCTAAAGCCTTGTGTTCCCTCTCTAGCCCCATTCAAAGGTCTGAAGCTCTAATTATAGGGAGCTCCCCCAGCAGTTACAGGTGAAAGCATCAGCCCTTCTCAGAGGCTCCAAAGTTGAACCCTAAAGCCCCATACCCTATGAAACCTCCTGCCAAACCTATTACAGCCTGCAAAGCTGTATTACGTCATCAGTCCCACAATGCTGTAGCTGAAGCTCTCTCTCGAGGTGATATTAAACCAACTTGTCAGTCTGTATTCATGGAGTTACACACACTCAACTTACACAGCTGGGGAATAGAAACTGGCTCTGGCACGGCTCTCTGTGTATCATCATACAATCTAAAATAGGAATCATCTGTGAACTTCTTTACTCAGAATCCATATGGTGAGTGGAGCCTCAAAGTCATGAGATCTCAACCAGCACATTTCATAGTAGCCAAATTATTAAATATACTCCTAGTAGGGCTTACAGACTCAGAATCAAATTCTTGCCATTAAGCAGAAACATAGGCAATTACTTCCTTTGTATCACACATACTTCTTAGGCAGTGGAAACTGCTGGAAGACCTGTACTCAAAATAAACACTAGTTGCAAAGCATGCCAAGTATTATAAATAAAATGCTCTATGCCTTTTCCCTAGTTGATGAGATCTCTGTTTTAGCAGGAAAGAACAAGTCTCTAACAACCTTATATACATATCTTACTCACATGATTACCAAGAACCAATTCTTTAGCCAGAACCAGTAAGATGAATAAAATATGCTTATGCCCTTGAGGAACTCACAATCAAGCTGAGGCAATGCCATAAAAGCAGCATAGACTCTAGGAGTCCATAGATGAGAAAACCATGGATCCTCCTGGGTGTGAGTGTCAGGGAGAGTCCCACAGAGAAGATGAGAAAAGAGCTGTGCCCTGCACAGGGAGGGCCCTGTGCAGAGAGGAGGAACACGTAGGAAGAGGTAAGGCTGTGCAACACTTTTCTAGAGTGGTCCAGACACAGCCAAGAGTGCTGGGGGTATCAGTAGGCCTCAGGAAGAGGCAGGGTGGATACAGATGAGGCTGTAGCAGACTAGGAAAGAGTCTTGATTATCCTGAAGATGTCAGAAATTTAATAGGAAGATGATGTATCTGTTTTAGAAACTGGCCAAGATGGCCTTAATCCCCTCAAGCTGACTAAACTTGAGATAGGATTCTCCCTGACATTAGGTCCCTGACTTCCCTTTTCTTAAAGCATTTTCTTTAGAACACTTGTAAATTCTCTCTGCCCCCTTTAAAAAGTACGTACATCTTTTTTAAAGCCTCTTGGTTTTCAGCCCAGGACCGTCTTTCTCCAGGTCCTGGGAAACTTCTCTTGAAATACAATCCAAGGGGACAGCACGTTCATCACCCAGTTTCTATGAAAGGGTAGGAGCCTAACCTCAGTGGGCACCTTGCTCCAAGTTGTAAAACTCCCTCCTATCACTGAGATATGAGTAGTTTACTTTTCCTTGGGGTAAAACCAATTAGCAAACATGGATGGCCTACAGCTCCCTCTCACTACAGCCCTTAGAACCCTACCACCCTCTGCTTCAGCTGAGTTGGGCTCAGACTGAGATCTGGCCTCTCTTCCCTATTGCAATAGCTTGAATAAAATCTTCCTTGCCCGTTTAATTTTGCTCAGTATAATTTTTGCTGTGACAAAATCTTCTCTTGGACCCACCTTCCCCTTCAGCTACCTCCCCATTTGTCTTCCCTTTTACAGCAAAACTCCTTCCAGGACTTGTCTAGACTCACTGTCCCTCTCCTCTGCTCCACTCTGACTTTTGCCCTCATCATTCCACCAAAACTTCCCTGTCAATCCCATACGTGACCTCTCCTTGCTAAACCCCGGGTCACTTCTCAGTCCTCAGGGGCATGTGACCCAGCTGATCACTCCATCCTCCTGGAAATGTCTTCAGCTTCCACCATGTCTTATTCTTCCTCTTCCCTCTAGCTGCTCCTTCGCAGGCTCTTACTGACCCCTGATATGTAAACTCTGGGGCATTCCAGGACTTAGTCCTTGTACCTCTTCTCTTCTCCACCTACCCTTAACTCCTAGGTGTTCTCAGCCAGTCTCACTGCACTTAGTACGATGGATTTGCTGACTGCCTCTTCAGCCTGTAGGTCGACCAAGAACTCCAGATGTGCATTACCAGGGGTTATACGTAAGTGACTACTAAACATCTCCACTTACATGTCTAACAAGCATCTCAAGGTTGTCCAAGACTGAGCTCCTGTCTGCCCCCCCAACCTGCTCTTCCCAGAGTCTTCCCCATCATAAATAAAAGGAAAGTCCATCCTTCTAGTTGCATAGTTTAAAAAAAGCTTACGATCACCCTTGATCCTACATTTTCACATAACTATGTCCAATTTGTCATGATATCCTGTCACTATCAAAATACAACTGGAGGGACTTCCCTGGTGGTCCAGTGGTTAAGAATCCGTCTTCCAATGCAGAGGACGTCGGTTTGATCCCTGGTCAGGGAACTGAGATCCCACATGCTACGGGGCAACTAAGCCCGCGCGTCACAACTAATGAGCCTGCATGCCACAACTAAGACCCAATGCAGCCAATAAATAAATAAATAAATATTTTTAAAAAACTACATCTGAAATCCAGTCAATTCTCACTTCTCCCCCTGCAACCACACGGGGTCCAAGCCATCATCTCTTGCCTGGATTGCTGCAGTGACCCGCGACTGGGTCTCCTCTACTTCCCTTTCAGCACCACCTCCGTAATCGACTCTCACCGCAGCAAGCAGACACTTCATTCTAAAATATATGTCTGTTAACATCACTCCCCTGCTCAGAACCTCCGTGACACGTCCCACCTCCGTCAGCACAGCCACGTCCCTGCAGGGGTCCAGCGGCCATCACGTGACTGGTCTCCACTCCTCAGCTGACCACAGGCCCCACTACTTCCTCTCCTCCCTCCACTCCAGATTCCCTCCTTCTCATTCTTCCACAAACCTTCCCACTTCAGAACCTTTATACATGCTGTTCTCTCTCCCTGGAGAGCTTTTCCTTGGGCCTCCACCTAAATGTTATGTTCACAGAAACGCCTGCCATGAAACTCTATTCAAAGTTGTACCTCTTCTCCCTTCCTTGTTTTTTCTCCAAAGCTCTAATTCTCTCCTATACTGCATATTTTTCTCTGTATTTTTTTTTTTTTTACTACTACATCGCTCCCTTGACTAGAATATAAGCTCCATGAGGGCAGGATACTGTTGTATCCCCAGCAAGGAGAACAGTGCCAGCATCCAGCACGTGCTTAGCCATAAGTGAATGGAGGTAACATGTAAGATGAATCAAAGACAGTGGGGAATAAGGCTATTCCAGATAGCCTTATACCAAAAATAAGGATACCAGAAATAAGGCTACTGCAGAGGTCCAAACAAGCGAGAAAAGGGGTCCTGAACAAAAGCAGTGACAGATGGAATGGAACTATAGACACACAAACTGTTCCTCTGAGAGGGGGACGTGATAGGAGGGATTCCCAAACTTAATTGGGCATGGAACCCTTCTAGGTGGAAGTGACTTACAGGCCTACAAGTTTCACTGAACCTAACGCAGGAAACCCAGGATTCGAAGTTCTCTAAAGTTGTTTTCCCAGCACTGAAGTCCAATGATCCTGTGTCAAAAGTCAGGTGACTCAGTACATTTAGGCCATGTGCTCTCTTGGTTACATAATAGTCACAATAATGGAAACTCATCTGTGATGGGGGCATCTAATCTCAAAGACGAGTATTAAAATGCTGCATCAGGGCTTCCCTGGTGGCGCAGTGGTTGAGAGTCTGCCTGCCGATGCAGGGGACACGGGTTCGTGCCCCGGTCCTGAGGATCCCACGTGCTGCAGAGCGGCTGGGCCCGTGAGCCATGGCCGCTGAGCCTGTGCGTCCGGAACCTGTGCTCCACAACAGGAAATGCCACAACAGTGAGAGGCCCGTGTACCGCAAAAAAAAAAAAACAAAACTATAAAATGCTGCATCAGTTAGAATCCCTCCATTCTCCAGTAACAGAACCAGAATAACACATGTGATAAATACATCTAATCGTCTCATGGAACAGGAAATCTGGGAGTGGGTAGTCCAGTTTTGGTAATAGCCTGCCAGTCAGGCTTCACCTGGTTTCTCTGATTTTCATGTTTTTTAAACTTAGGGTTGTAAATTGGCTGCTACTGCTCCAGATATTGTATCATCACAATAGCATTCCACCTTGGGAAGAAGGAGGGGCATAAGGCTACTTCATTACGTTCTGTCTTTACATGGGAATTTTTTTTTTTTTTGGCTGCGTTGGGTCTTCGCTGCTGCGCGCGGGCTTTCTCTAGTTGCGGCGAGCAGGGGCTGCTCTTCGTTGCGGTGCGCGGGCTTCTCATTGCGGTGGCTTCTCTTGCTGCGGAGCACGGGCTCTAGGCGCACGGGCTTCAGTAGATGTGGCACACGGGCTCAGTAGTTGTGGCGCATGGGTTTAGTTGCTCTGCAGCATGTAGGATCCTCCTGGACCAGGGATCGAACCTGTGTCCCCTGCACTGGCAGGTGGATTCTTAATGTGCCACCAGGGAAGTCCTATATGGGAAATTTAAAAAAAAATTTTCCTAGAAAGCACCAGACTCGTTGGCCAGTATCGCACTGCCACTTGGAGTTGTAAAGGAGGATGGGTTTGGGTATGGGAATGGGTTTATTATAACTGGCCCAGACCTCCATGTTTCATCCCTTAGGATTAAAAGAGGGGCCCCTGTTCCCTAAGATCAAGGGTTCTCCACCCTACCTGAACAAAAGAGCAGTCTCTTAAAGGGAAAGAAGTGGGGATAGCGGGCAATGAACAGTGGGCCACGGCTGCTGGTGATTGTGTCTGTTAGCTTTAAGGCCACCACACCAGTCCCAGCAGTTTCTAACAGTACATGGGAGGCCTATCACCCAACAACCTTGACTGACTAGCAGTGGCACCCTGGAAACGCTGTGTTGGGAAGTACCTACCAATGAAGAACTTGTAGGGCCCCAGGAAAGAAGAGCTGTGCTGTGCAGCACCGGCTACGACCCCAAGAGCCAAGGAGGGAGCAAGCAGCATGGTATCTGGACCGCAGAGCTTCCCTTGTGGCTGCAAAGCCCCAGCCTGTGATGGCAATTCCTGCTTTCTTCCCTCTAGAAGATCGGTCCCAACCGCACTACGCCTGCTTCTGCTTCCTCTGAGTCTGAATGTCATCTGCCCACACTGAGGAGGAGAGGAGGAAGCCCAGGAGAGGCGTAGGCAGGAGGAATCCCACATTCCTCCTGACATCGGATCGAAGCACAGGTAAAGTGAGTCTTATGCTGTCCTCACCGAGTTCTAAGTATGAGGGACTGTACTATACACACAACCCCAGAATAAGAACTGAAGGTCAACCAACTTGCAACGTTTATCTGAAAAATCGCCTCAAATCTGACATCACCAGTATTTCTACACCATTTTTAGTATCTATTTTTACGAACCAGTTTTCAAAAGCACCATCAGCAACAGGTCTAGAGCGTCCATTTCCAAACCTGAATATTTTTAAGCGAACTTTTCGTCTTCCTTAGCTAGATGAGTTCAGGAAAAACATTTCATTTATTAAAAGGGCTGCATTACAAAGGTTCGCCCCAAGAGAACACAAGCTCCTCGAGAGCAGGGATTTGGGGCTGGTTTGCTCAGTGTCCCCAGTATCTACCCCAGGTGTCCTCACATCAAAGCATTCCATAAATATTTGTTGAATTAATGCCATCAGATGACCGTCCTTCTTGTGCTGTATGATATGAACTGCATGACTTTCTCCCTGAGGATTAAGATATTGATGGAGAATACTTCAAGATCCATGGCATGCCCTAGATGAGAGATAGGGATGTGTAGGAGGAAATCTTGCCAGTCAAAGCTATCTATCTATTCAGTCTTAAGTGGAAACTCAAAAGACATGCACCACGGGAGCTGGTTGTAGGCCCAAAGTCACAGCTCTCCTTAAAAGGAACTGTGTCATGCTAGGCAGTCACTTATCAATCATAGCAGACACGTATGTAAGTGTCAGGCCCTATTCCCAGTGCTTTATATAGATTACCTCACTTAACCTTCACAACAAGGAGATAAAGCAGATTCTGTTACCATCATGTCCCTTTAACGGATGAGCAAACTGAGGCACTGAGTTAAATCCCTTGCCCAGTGTCACATACAGAGCATCAGAACCAAAATTTGAACGTAGCAATCCGGCTTAAGTATCCGTGTGAATAACACCTGCATTGTGTGGCCACCTTGGCCTCCCAGGACCTCCGGGATTTCAGTTTCCTCATTGTCTGGGGGGTCGGGTGCGGACAGTGAGGAATGATGGACACATCAGGAGGTTATCAAACCTTCTCAGCTGCTTGATTGTTTTTTTTTTTACATCTTTATTGGAGTATAATTGCTTTACAATGGTGTGTTAGTTTCTGCTTTATAACAAAGTGAATCAGTTATACATATACATATGTTCCCATATCTCTTCCCTCCTACATCTCCCTCCCTCCCACCCTCCCTATCCCACCCCTCTAGGTGGTCACAAAGCACCGAGCTGATCTCCCTGTGCTATGTGGCTGCTTGGCTAGTCAAATTCTTAGAAACAATGTAGGATGGTGGTTACCAAGGGCTGGAGGCAGGGGAAAGGGGGAGTTGTTATTTAAAGAGAATAGAGTTGCAGTTTGCAAGAGGAAAAAGTCTGGAGATCTATTTAGCACTGAGTACACTTAACACTACTGAGCTGTACACTTAAAAAGAGTTAACAAAATTTTCCATCTTATGTGTTTAACCACAGGAAGGGAGGAAAGGAGGAAAGGATAGAGGAAATGGACGGATGAAAGGACTCTTACATGGCAGCTCAAGAAGTAAAACAGAGGCGGAACGGCTAAATCAGTGGGGAAAGGAGCCGAAGGTCCCAGCCTCTCGGCTTCTCTCCCCAGATCCTCCCACCAGAACAGCCCCTCCGGGAGACCATCAAAGCAAACGTTTAAAACCACTAGACAGGACGACTTCTCAATTCTCTTTAAGACAATTTCAAAAGCCTCGGGTCAAATCACAGTCTCAAAAGTCTCCAGCTGAAAAACCCTCCTGGCCCCTCAAGGCCGAATGGGTTCACACTCACCACCATGGTCCTTGAGATCATCCACAATGTAGCCCCAGTGTGAGTGTCCAAGCTTACAGAGCACCGCCGTGGCCCCCTGTACTCAGAGTTACTCATCACGACGGTCTCTCGAGCCTCTGTGTGTTGCCTATTTCATCCTTGTTTGTGAAGTGAGAGCTGTGTGCGCACCCACCACCCCAGCTCTGAAGGCTGTTTCTACTCCCACCTTAGTTATGGGTGAGGCGCTATATCTATGCCACTGTCACCTGCACAAGGTGCCCAATTCCCCCACCTTGTCTGTTCTGGGGGCTTAACAAGTATCCAGGACTCTCAGATGGAAGGGTGGAGAGGGAGTAATTCAGAAGAGACTTAGGCACAGGGGAGCATGATGATACCCCATCCCTCCCTATCCCTCAACCAGGGTGCTGAGCCATGGTTCACTATCAGGGAGAGAATGAACTCTGGGAAAGCAGCCAATGCCATAACCAGCTTGTAGCAATGAGGGCCAGAGAACTGAGACGAAAGTATGTGGGGGCCATTGGCACATATTGTTCAGTTAAAAATAAAAAAAAGAGATGCTTACTAAAGGACAGAATGATTATCTTCGACTGTAAACCTCTCTCTGCATCATCCTTGGGCCCTAAAGCGACCTATTTCCATCACACATACATTCCACCAGCAGCCGAACCTCACCTCAGCACCCATGTTATATTCTGACGCAGTTTACATGGAGCTGACTGAAAGGCAAAGAGTAAGAAAACGAGGCATTTGAAAGGGAAATCCATGCTTCCTCATTTAGAGCTGCATGAACTCCTTTGCCCACCACAGGAAGGGATTAGGCTACTCAAACTGAGTAACCCGTTTCTGTTTGTTTGGGAACATGGTGATTATACTCAGACGGCATAAATAAAATAAGGGACCCACACATGCTAGATTTTTCATTTGGCAAGCAGAATGAAAATCTGAACATATCCCTGTGGGAAAATAATCAATTTTTCATAGACTTGTTATAGGCTTCACAAAATCTACTGCACACATATTTTTAAAAGTAAAAAAATGGCTTTTTAATGATACTTAAAATATATGGCATGGCAAAAATTATTTAAAATGTGTTTCTGAGGCCTGAAGTTTGGTACTGCCTGCTAAAACATAGATGATTTGGACAAGTCTGTCTTCTCGGGATAAACGTGAGACCCAAGCTCATCTTATTATAAAACTAATAGGAAGGTTGGTATTCAGGCAGTTAAGTAATTGGTATAAATCCCCCGAACTCACAACAGTTAGCGGTTGTCCATTGGCCTGTGTGCATTAAATAACTCCTCTTAACCCAGAGGCCAGCATTGTTCACATAAAGTCAACACAAAGAAGAGCAAGAGGAAACAGAGCTGAATCCAGTAGAGATGTGACCACGACTCACCCAACAGGTGTTTCCCGAGCAGCCGCCAGGCCTGGGAGAGTGGACACGTGATTCACGTCGTCTGGATGTCCAGTCCCCATCCACGCAGATTGGCTCCGTTTTTCCTCTTTTTTTTTTTTTTTTTTTCCGGTACGCGGGCCTCTCACTGTTGTGGCCTCTCCCGTTGCGGAGCACAGGCTCCGGACGCGCAGGCTCAGCGGCCATGGCTCACGGGCCCAGCCGCTCCGCGGCATGTGGGATCCTCCCGGACCGGGGCACGAGCCTGTGTGCCCTGCATCGGCAGGTGGACTCTCAACCACTGCGCCACCAGGGAAGCCCAACTGGCTCCGTTTTTATGAGCCATCGGCTTGACTGACCACATTGCTGGGCACGCTTTTCGCAGGAACACATCTCGGTTCTGAGCTGAAGGCTATGCCTACACCTGGGACCACCCCTGGTGAGCGTGCGTACGTGTATATGTGCGTGCGTGCGTGCGCATGCGTGATTGAAGTTTTTTCCTACATAAAGCAGATCTAATATATGAAGATCTCCGTTTACAAAAAGGCTTTCATTTTTTCATCATGCAAGTCACTGAAATGTTACACTATTTTGTGTCCAGCATCTCCCTTCAAGGAGCTATGAAAACATGAAGCATCACTGATGTCAGAAATCACAGCCTAGCTGAGAAGACAAGTGACAGACCCGAAAAAGAGACCACAGCAAATGTCTGACACCAAGTCTAAAAGCTTGAGGAGTTCACAAAATCCAAAATCGCTAAAAGCCCAAGTTGCTGAGAGGACTTGGAGCAGTGGGCATTAAGAAGGGCAGGAGGGCTTCCCTGGTGGCGCAGTGGTTGAGAGTCCGCCTGCCGATGCAGGGGACGCGGGTTCGTGCCCCGGTTTGGGAGGATCCCACTTGCCGCGGAGCGGCTGGGGCCGTGAGCCATGGCTGCTGAGCCTGCGCGTCCGGAGCCTGTGCTCCGCAGCGGGAGAGGCCACAACAGTGAGAGGCCCGTGTACCGCAAAAAAAAAAAAAAAAAAAAAAAAAAAGGCAGGAAAGATGGTAGGCTTTAGATTACTAAAGGGGCAGAGGTGGCATTTCACGGAGGTACAAAAAGCAGAAGCAATGGCTTAGAAGCAAAAATAAGCCTTCTGTTTGCCGGTAGCAGTGACAGCACCTGCCCTGATCAGGGCCACGGGAAGCAGGGCTCATTACAGTGTGGGTACTCGTTATGAAGGGGTAACAAGCTGCCCAGAGAAGTTGATCTGTTACATTAGGGAGTCATTTTAGGATCCTGAATAGGAGTAACCAGGTGTTCCTTCCGTATGGTGAGAACTCACCCCAGGATTCCTTTAAAGAGCACACTCCCCTTGACATTGAGTTAATGATTTCATTTTCACTCAGCTTTTCAATATCCCTTCTTAGTGGTTCCCAACTTATGGATCATAGAGTTATAGCAGAGGTCCCTGAAGTCAGATAAGCACTGCTTAGAAACGACTTGCTCCTGGTATATTGCCACTGTATCGTTCTACTATCTGTAGATACTGTGTGAGACACAAAACGCAAATTCACCCCAAAGCAACAGTCACCTGAGTTGCCCCAGGCGCCAGGGCTACACATGGAGTCATTTTAACAATAACCCAAATGTCACTAGCTCCAATCTCCTTGCTGTTCATGCAGCACTTCAGCGTCCAGTAAAATGCCCCTTAGGCATTCCTAGGAGTTGCCAGGAATTTGGTGTCTGTGCCTGCAAACAACGCCGTCGTCCTCTCAGCGGCCACTGGGCGGCGCTGGGTCCACACATCTCCCTCTCCTGCGCCTTCAAGCACCCCGAGGCCTCCGCAGGCCAAACTGCAGGATGGTCCATATGGAGAGGGGGAAACATCTCATTCCTCCTGGGAGCTACCATTCCCAAAGCAGTCACACTGGTGCCATACACGATAACTTACCGAGAATATTTTAGAAAAACAGCTCTTACAGTTTTTACTTACAGCCCTCAAGCTGTAAATGAAAATTGTATGTGAAGGTGAATCTAGCGCAGGTTGGGCAGGAAGAAAAATACCAGGGACAGAGCCCATGCTGTGCTCACAATCAACCTTCCCATAATGTGCTAGCAAAATGCACATCCGGGCTTCCCTGGTGGCGCAGTGGTTGAGAGTCCACCTGCCGATGCAGGGGACACGGGTTCGTGCCCCGGTCCGGGAAGATCCCACATGCCGCGGAGCGGCTGGGCCCGTGAGCCATGGCCGCTGAGCCTGCGCGTCCTGAGCCTGTGCTCCGCAACAGGAGAGGCCACAACAGTGAGAGACCCACATACGGCAAAAAATAAAAATAAAAAATGCACATCCCGTTTGACCCAGCAAATTAAACTTTTAAGCACACAAGGAAGTGAAAAGTGTAGGAGGATTTTCAATGCAGATTATTTGCAAGAGTGAAAAAGGAGAAACACACATCTCCTAGTACAGAAGGGGTTAAATTATGACACACTGACAGGATAGAATATAGGCAGCTGTTAAAAACAATGATGTCAGCTTGTTAGTACCACTGGAGATCTCTGCGATGCATCGTTAAGTGACACAATGCCAGTTAGAACAGGGGTCCACAGCCTGTTGGGAACCAGGGTGAGCGGCGGGCAGGCCGGCGAAGCTTCATCTGCCGCTCCCCATTGCTTGTATGACCACCTGAGCCCCCAACCCCCCCTCCCCCGTGGAACCACTGTCTTCTGCGAAACCTGTCCCTGGTGCCGAAAATGTTGGGGACCGCTGAGTTAGAAGACATTAGGTCTGTGTCTTTATTCCTGTTTTACCCCTAGGTTCTTCATGACATTTTTTTCTCTTCTTAAATTCCATATGGGGAGGGGGAAGGGTGAGCTGTGACAGGGCGAGAGTGAGTCATGGACATATACACACTAACAAACGTAAGGTCGATAGCTAGTGGGAAGCAGCCGCATGGCACAGGGACATCGGCCCGGTGCTTTGTGACCGCCTGGAGGGGTGGGATAGGGAGAGTGGGAGGGAGGGAGATGCAAGAGATATGGGAACATATGTATAACTGATTCACTTTGTTATAAAGCAGAAACTAACACACCATTGTAAAGCAATTATACCCCAATAAAGATGTTAAAAAAAAAAAAAGAAGACGACATTAGGGACAGCGTGACCGCATTTCAAAAATGTGGAGGAGGGGCAGGGGAGATGTACATGTGGACATTATGTGTCAGGAACAAAACCTATGGAACCATTGACAACCTTTCTCCCTCACACCCATTCCTGAAGGGGAGCCGTTTTTTTTTTACCACTCAGATCCTTTATGGAACTGACCTGGGAGACAGAGAGATACAAGCGTTAAGAGTCCTCAAATGGCCCAATTTGTCTTCTTGAGAAGAGATGGAAGAGGAAGTAGTGGATGAGAGAGGCAGGCAGCCAGCCAGCCAACCAGGAGATGGAAGAAAAGAAGTACCTGGAGTTTTTTAACAGGGGGGAGGGGGAGGTCCTGGAGCAGCTACTGAAGACTTGGTGTACGGGAGGGAAAGCTGGGTGACTAGGTTCAGTATGTTTTGCCATGTCATGTGCTGTGTGACCCCCTCCAGAGTCTACAAATACACCCATGACAAAGATCTAGAACACGCATGAGGTTTTGAGATCAGACTGGTGTTTCTTCCCCATGTTTCTGGGCTGCCCATGAGGTGAGAAAAGCTAGTTTAAGGTTGTACATGTATAAAAAACGCCAGGAAAGACACCCCAGAAATTGTCCCAGTGGTAAGCTCGGCCAAGGTTAATTAGGTACAGGTGGACTTCGTTACAACAAAAGTGTATCACATGTGTAATTTTCATGGGCTTGTATTTTACTTTCACTCAGGACAGGGATTTGGGTGAGGCAAGCAGGGTGACTAGAGTGCAAAATTTAAGGAGTCCTTGACTCTCAGCGTCTTGCTGGTTCAGAGCCGCATGTAAACACCCCCGTGAGGGAGCGCCTCCTTCACTTAGCGCCCTGCCCACCCTGCTTGCCTCACCCCATCCTGGCTCTGCTTGCCTTGCTAATCACAGTTCTGAATCTCCTTGAAATTCAAACTGGGATGCTATCTGCCACACACACTGTATACAGAGTACATTGCCATTCCGAAAGCACTTTCACTGGCTCTTCATGACAATCTCAGAGGAAAATGAGACTGGTATTATAATTCCCATTCTACAGATGGAGACCAGAAAGGTTAAAAGACCCGTCCGAGATCACACTGCTAAGTGACAGCAAACTCAGTTCAGCTGACGCTAATGATTACCATCCCCAAGTATTTCCACGATACCACCCACATACAAAACAAAGCAAACAAAAATTATCACTCATACCTATCAGGAAAGGAATGAATCTCTGAAGTGAACCTAGCCCAGATATTCATGTCCCCCATCAAATAAGGCCCTGCATCTCCCATTTGCCCCCGTGGAAACCACGGAGGCAGAGCCCACAGAAGATATAGGCAGCCTCTAGCCAAGATGGCGCCCCATTAGGAGCAGCTCCTCTGAATTCTCTATTAGAAGCAGGTTTTCAGGATGAGCAGCAGGCCTTCACGAGGGCCTACGGGCAGGTCCGTGGCTGCTGGTTGGCACCAGGTGTGAGCCATGGGAACTCTGGGAGTTTGGGGGAGGGCGGGCATCTGCACAGGAGACATGAGCCTAAGAGAATCTCTCAGCATTGGACATCCCAAAAGGGGTGCATGAAGCTACTGGCGGTCAGCACTTCAGGGTTTTCCCCTTGAGGTGAGCGGAAAGGAATAGCACGGCATCACTAGCCGCTAGCCTGGAGCTCAACCAGCCGGCCTGGCAACCTAGAAATTTGCTTAGGGAGTTAATCCAGGCAGACCCTGAACTACCCTGTTCATCCAGCTGTGTTTTAGGGCACAGCACGATTCCAACACCGCATTTAATAAAAATGAAGAATACCCCTCCCCCTGCCCTCTGCAGATTCGTTTTTCTCCATTCCCACTGGTACTTTCTTTTAAAACTAAGTTTAAAAATAAAGAAATCAGCAAAGCACACTCATTTGCAAATTTTGCTTGTTTTCCTTCCTTCGCAAACCTAAATCATACGTAGCAGAATTCACCCTGTTCTTATTTACCTGTTCCTCTAAGAATATGAATCCATTTCCCTCTAGCCTGGGTTTTAGGTACATTGTTTAGCCAAGCCTTTGCCTCCCTCTTCTGTTAAAAAGAGGAAAAACATACAGCAAACTCAAGTTCTGTATTTGTGAAAACGTTAAGAGGAAACTACCCTAGGATGTTTACACAAGCTGTGTAAAGTGGCTTTAAAGAGGCTCTAGTATTCCAGTATTACCCATACTACATTCGAATTAATACTTCCCAGAAAAAGTAAACTTTAAGATCAAATCAGGATCAATTGCACACCCACCTGAGTAGCTGAACAAAATCAATGGAGCAATTCTTTGGTCATCAGACTAAAAGATTCAAGACTGATTTTTCCCCCCTTTTAGTAAAATATGAAACTCCCTGGTAACCTGAAGTATTATTGGGTCCTGTATCTTGCAAGGACTTATGGGCAATTTATCTAAAAACTGTCTTTCAGCAGCTACACGAATGGCTGAAATTGCTTGATCTCGTCAGGCAAAGATTTTTTAAAAACATTAACCTCACAAACAGAATACATATAAATATATATTATATATATATATATGTCTCCTGCTAAGTACCAGAGTTTTCAATCATAAAATTAAATATCCTTTTGCAAACTCAGCTATATCCTAAAACAGCCAATGATAACCTCTTGCAATACTCAGCATTCTGCGGAGAAGCGAGTTTCTAAAGGGCCTTATACCGTCCTGAACGTAATGGGAGATTCCTTTAAGGGAGTTTTTCCTTCTGAGGAAAACAGCTACACACCGTGGACTACTGAAAAGCCCTGCTGGGCCTGTCTTATTTAGGAGATGTCTCCACAGTGGGGTGTTCTGTGTTTACACGGCGCTGCTCTTCTTACGAGGGTGACCACTACCGAGCACTGTATAAGGCTCTCAGCGTATATACACACACTGCCAACCGGGCACCGTTACCCTCATTTCTCAGCGGAGGAAACAGAGTTAAAAGTCACTTACCTGAGGTGGCGAAGTTCAGGGAGAAGCGGAGCTGGGATGCAGTCCTAGCAGTGAAATCGCGAGGCCTGGGCCCTCCAAGGCAAACTCCCCCCAACCTTACCCCCACTGCCTCTTTTAAAACCTCCTCCTTAACTGGTAGGCAGGCACACCTGAGACCAGTAGTTCCCTGAGGATAAGAATCACCTGGGAAGCTTGTTTACTCTACCTTCCCAAAGCCCCTACCCTGGAGATTCTGACTCAGGGGTTCCATGCTGGATCCAGAAATTGTCTTTTTAACCAATGATCCAGGTGATTCTTATCATCAGAGGACTATGGGAACGGTCTTAGATCGGGGGTGGCCAGAGCCAGGGAGTTACTTTTGGCTTTGTGGGCCGCTAGGTCTGTGTCGCAACTACTCAACGCAAAAGGAGCCAGAGAAAATTCATGAATGAACAGGCCTGGCTGTGGTCCAATAATTTATTTACAAAAACAGGCGGCTGGCTACAGCTTGCTGACCCTTCTCTTAGACCATTCATCATACCATTAAAAAAGAGATGTTAATGCCTGCTATTTGTCACCTCACTAAGGCTATGTCTCAATCAGGCAATTGACCCAATGAAAATCTTCCCAACACCATGAAACATCACTCTCATCAAGGGATAAAGTCAAGGTTGTGTCTTCCCTCCCTCTTTAGGGAGCAGCACTTTTAATGTCGGATGCAGGCTTGTGACATCCTCTGTCACATAGGGGAAAACGTAAGTCAGGCACCAGCAGATGAGCAAAGCTTTCACTTTGGCATTGGTGAGTGCAGTAGGTGGAATTCTAAGATGGCCTCTAGGATCGCCATCCCCTGCTGAATACACACCTTCCTCCAATGATCCAATCACACTAATTTAAGTGCTACTTTGCAGGGATTTTGCAGATGCAATTAAGGTCCCAAATCAGTTGACCTTAAGATAGGGGAATCACCCTGATGGACCGGATCAAATCAAGGGAGCCCTTTAAACCTGAGTCTGGAATTCAGAGGTAGAGAAGTCAGAGAGAATTAAAGTGAGAGGAGGATTCAACATGGAGGAAGAGTCTCCATTCCTGGAGTTAGAGAGGGAGGGGCCATGTGGCAAGGACAGTGGGTGACCTCTAGGAGCTGAGAGCACCCCTGCTGACAGCCAGCAAGGAAAGGGGTGCTCAGTCCTACAACCATAAGGAACTGAGCTCTTCCAACCAGTGTGAGCTTGGAAGCAGACACTGAGCCCCAGATTAGTCCTGGAGCCCTGGCCAAGGCCTTGACATCAGCCGATGAGACTCCCAGCTCAGCAGAGAATTCGGCCATGCCATGCCTGGACTTCTGACCTATGGAGACTGTGAGATGATAAAGTTATATATGGCAAACTACTAAGCTTGTACTGATTTGTTACAAAGCAATAGAAAACTATTACAGGGATGCCCAGGACTTTGATGTTGGAATTAACTGCTGGGGACTTTTAAGTCCAATAACTTTTGGGTTTAAATATAGATGGATGTGTCCCTTTAAATCTATATTCATTCATTCTGTCTGAATTCCCATGTGGCTCAGGCCAGTGTGCACAGCCCACCTTTCAGGAATGTGATTATCAAGATACCAACTGCAATAATGTTTACCCAAAACCAACTTGCAGGCTTATTTCAACACGTCTGTCATATGCAAAGCATCAAACCAGATATTGGGGGGTGGATGGGTGATAGGGGATGGAAAGATAAACAAGTTTACACCTTGGAGGAGGGACAGACGTTTGGAAATACCTGCCAGGCAGGTATTATAATTGAAGTGTAAGAAAACCATATGGGAGCTCAGAAAGCAAGAATAGATGGAATTTACATGGGAGGATGCAGTCTAAGCCTGAGAGTAGAAACACACTGTATTTTAAAGGACAGGAATGAGGTGGTAAGTTTAAGATGTTGGTGGAGATTGTGGAGGGTTTTCTTTATGCAATGGATCTTCGAGGGCCCCCAAAACTCTTCCTGCATCCTGGCAATTAGTAGCTCGGACCACCGTACCTATTGTTATATTCTTTTTTTTTACTCCCTCATGAGGATGACTGATGCTCAGCTGAATTCAGAGGAGCATTTGATTTGCCTGCCATCCTCTGGGAATACTCCTGCTAAATGCGTAAAAAGTCGCTCAACATCAAAGATCATTCAGCCACGGATGTGAGAGCTACTGTCACCTTATAAATCTTACAATAGCCAGTGTCCTCTTAAAATTTTCCCCAGTGCAAGCTACAGAGGTGGGGAGGGCTGGAGGGAGCACGGGTTAATATAGTGGAATTTCCTTTGGCACCAGCTCCAAGCAGTCTTTTAACAGAGATGTTTAATTGATCTTTATTGAGCAGAACCTTCCCTTCTGCTTATAAAAGAAATGATTGCTTTTCCCTCTGGTTCTATCTGGAGAAGTTAATAGCCCCAGTTTTCTCTTACAGCAGAGATAGTTAATGACTGGGAGACTATCATTAATAGAGTTTATTGTCCAAAATACAAACCCGGTTCTAAACAACCTTCACACTGAGACTGCCTTGCTTGTATCTGTTGATACTTGGAGGAGCTCTTCCCAACTGACGAGCGCATTGTTCTTTCCACTCAGGGTCTGCTGTCCAATTAACAAATTGGACAGCGAAGTAATCTATAGGCCTTTGCCAAAGACTGCTGAGGATGCCCTAATGTGTATCAATTTGATCCTCACATGCAGTAGCTCCTAGATGAGGCCCGAGAGCAGAGCCATAATCATTTGTATACATGGTGCAGGAATATTTTGCAGGTGTGAAGACGATCTTTGCAATACTTCCAGGATACAGAGACACTTCTGGGATTCAGTACAAATAGAGCCGTTACTGCTTGGTAGCTATGAAGAGTGATGGAAAAACAAAAAAGAGTAATACTTACGGAGTTCCTTTAGCTCATTTATAAAGGACTTTATTGATATTAGCATTACTTTTTGAAATAACTTCCAAACACAACAAGCAGGTATTAATATTTCTGTTTTACAGCTATGGAACTTTGTATTAAATGTTCTGACGGCTGTGCTACTTGAGGACTAGATTTAGCAGTAAACTGGAGGCTAGGACCTGCTGCTACAGCAAACTATTACTATTTGGGAATTTATTCTAGAGTTCCGAATTTCCTGGGTCTTTTTCTTTATTCTCTCCTCCTTCTGGCTGCTGGCTTTCCCCACCTGCCTCTGGCCACGCCCTCCCCATCCCTCCAAGTTGCCATCCTGGCATGGCAGGCACCATGACCATGACTTCTGAACCACAGTTTGGAACCTGTGGTATGAAAAATACCAGCGTTCTTAGGTGGACAAGAGGACAGAATTTTTGAAACCACGATTGTTCAGAAAAATCTGAGATATGTGATCACTCTTACAGTGTAGCTCTAGCATATTCCCCAATGACGAGCAAAGGAAGGTGTGGAAGGGAAGCAGCTATCATTTACTGACACAGTTAATAGGAATATAATCAAGGCAGGTGTAAGGCCCGGGCCTGAGGTCTTCCCGGGAATGTGAAAGGGAAGGAGGAGGGAGGCTTTATACCTGAGGTATTGGATTCCTTCCCCCCCTCCCATTTTACTGAGATATAGTTGTCATATAACATTATATTAATTTCAGGTGTACAACATAGTAATTTGATATGTGTATAAATTGCAAAATAATTACCACAATAAGTTTAGTTAACATTTATCGCCTCACATAGCTACAATTATTTTCTTGTGATGAGAACTTTTAAGATCTACGCTCTTAGCAACTTTCAAATTAAAAAACAGTATTGTTCGGTGCTTTGTGTCCACCTAGAGGGGTGGGATAGGGAGGGTGGGAGGGAGGGAGACGCAAGAGGGAGGAGATATGGGGATATATGTATATGTATAGCTGATTCACTTTGTTATAAAGCAGAAACTAACACACCATTGTAAAGCAATTATATCCCAATAAAGATGTTAAAAAAAAAAAACAGTATTGTTAACTATAGTCATCATGCTGTACATTACATCCCTAGGAGTTGTTCCTCTTATAACTGCAAGTTTGTACCTTTTGACCATCTTTCTCATCACCCCCGACTCCCACCTCTGGCAACCACTAATCTGTTCTCTGTTTCTGTGAGCTCAGTTTTCTTCGATTCTTCATATATGTGAGATCATACAGTATTTGTCTTTCTCTAATTTCACTTAGAGTAATGGCCTCAAGGTCTGCCCTGGCTTTTTTTGCATCTGGTATTACAGTTAAACATTCAGGATCATGTTGGTGTTGTTACCAGGTCCTTGTCAGGTGTCATGGGCTGAGTTGTGTCCCCCCCCAAAATTCACAGGATGAAGCCCTAACCCCCAGTACCTCAGCATGTGACTGTATTGGGAGATCGGGCCTTTAAAGAGGTAATTAAGTTAACATGAGCCCATTAGGGTGGATCCCAGTCCAATCTGCCTGGTGTCCTTATAAGGAATGGAGATTAGACGCGCAGAGAGACACCAGACCTGCCCAGAGGGTAAAAGCCATGTGAGGACACAGGGAGAAGGCAGCCCCTCTGCAAGCCAAGGAGAGAGGCCTGGAACAGGTCCTTCCCTCATGGGCCTCAGAGGAAACCAACCCTGCTGACACCTTGACCTTGGACTTCCAGCCTCCAAAACTGTGAGAAATAAATTCTGTTGTTTAAGCTACCCACACTGTGGTGTTTTGTTATGACAGCCCTAGAAAACTAATACAGACACCAAAAAGTAACACAGAATGAGGCCTGGAACACCTACCACTTACATGTTGTTTGCTACATGCCAAATACTAACTCGATCCTCACCATAGCCCTATGAAGTGGGCACTATTATTCTCACCCCCATTTTACAGACAAGAAAACTGAGGCACAGAGAGGTTCAGTGAATTGCCTAAGGCCATAGATCTGACATGTGGAAAAGCTGGAATTTGAACAGTCACCAGTATTGGAGTTCTCTGTCTTGTCTCTATTTTCTACCTGTTATCCCCCAATTGATCATCCACAAACCTTCCAAAATTGGTCCAGGAGGCAGCGTGGAAGGCAAACCTGAGGATACTGTGCCCCACTCTTGAGAGGCAAGGAATCACAACCTGGGAAGCTTAGGAGAGACAAGGAAAGCTGGTTCATCTCAAAGGCCCATGGACGGAAGGAAGAGACACCTGGGTCTGGTGAACCGAAGGCCTGGAGGCAGGAAGGCTTTTCCCATGATGGCTGTCACCCTGATCCACAGCTCTGCAGGACACAGCTCTGCCATCAGGTAGCCTTGGGTTCCTCCAGGCACGTTGGCCCTATGTGTACATGGTATACTACAGGTTGCTGGAGCATATTGGAGGTAGAGTCAGAAATGGTTCACTCCCTCTCCAGCAGTCATTTCTCCAGAACAAGCAGGGAAAAGATACCAGAGACAGGGAGGTTCACCTTCATCCTCTAGACCCGGGTTTCTCAGCCCCGGCTCTAGTGACATTTTGAGCTAGCTAATTCTTTTTTATGTGTGACTGCCATGTGTGCTGTAGGATGTTTAGCAGCATCCCTGTCCTTACCTACTAGATGCCAGTAACACATCAGCTACTTGTGACAACCAAAAATGTCTCCAGATATTGCCAAATATCCCTGAGGGGACAAAATCACCCCCACTGAGAAGCATTTCTCTAAGAGAAACAGAAAAAGGTACTTCCTCAAGACACTATTTCCATCTGTCAGAAAGTTGTCCTAATAATACATGCAAACGTTCTACATTTCTGGTGTTGTACAGTGCACAACCTGCCCAACTGCTCATGGTCAACCACCTCCTCCCTCCCTCTCCTCAAGCTTCACAGGAAAATGAGGCTAATCTGCACTACACTTTATCATTCCTTTCTAGTTTCCCATATTTCTGAGATAATATAAGGAACCCAAGGGCTTCCTGACCTAAACTTGGGGTTCAGTTCGGGACTGACCTTTCTCCACCCTGAGGTAAGGATGAAGAAAATAAAACCTGTGCTGACCCTTCTGATTTTCTCATTCAGCCATTAATGTGACAGGCACGAGGTGCTGATAACATTTTTTTCTCCCTCATTGCTGAAGCAATAGATAATTTTATAGCTGTGTTCTCCTATCCCTAAAGCAGGCGGTATTAATTAGGAAATAAAGCAATGACAGGGTGTGCGTTAATGGGCTATTAATGCCTGCCGTGGGTGCCCGGCATGGTCTGAAGCCAAAGGCCAAGCGATTTCCACCACCTGGTAAGCACACTAATGGCCAATTAAAGTCAATCCTGAATCGGCTCTTTCCTCTTGGTGGGGAGTTGTTTCAATTTAAAAAGTACTGAAGTTTCCAAGTATGCATAGGTTTGTTTTAATGCAAGAAGAGGTGAATCCGCCCACAGAGGATAAGGGAGAGAAATCAAAGAAAAGACTGGAGTGACAGGGACCGGCACACTGGCCCTCAAGGCAGTCCCTTGACCCTGTTTGCTAGAGGCAAGAGGCCCCTAGTGTGGGCTTGTTTACTCCACCCATTTCTTTCCTGTGTGTTCAAGATGCAGGAGGGAAGGAGGCTGACATTTTTGTAGGAGCTTTTGTTTTAGAGACTATTTAGTCTTGTGGGCACCGTATCTTCTAACAATACTGGTCTCCTAATAAAAATAAGCACGAAGGTAACACACACTGGGTGTCTCCCGTGTGCCTGTGCATGCATCTATATCTCACTGAACCCCCATAACAGCCCGCAAGAGAGGGACTTTGAGTGTCCCCATGCTGCTGGTGGAGAAAGAGGCACAGGCAGGTTCAATAATCTACCTAAGATCACACAGAGGGTGGGAGAGCCCGTTTTTAAACCATCTGCCTCCGATTCCAGGTCCCAGGGGGCAGACTCTCTTCTGCTTGCCTGGAGGTGAAACCATGTGTAATGATTAGTCAAATCCTGTCTTCACTCATCAAGGTAGCTTGAAGACTTGCACGTCCTCCAAGTAGCATGTAGCATAAGCAATAAGATGTTTGCCCCAGTATTGTCCAGGAGCTTGGAGTCAGCTGTGTCTAGTTAGGCTGAGCTGCTTAAAACTGGAGAGGACCACCGACCCTCCAACTGGG
Source organism: Leucopleurus acutus (assembly GCF_964270905.1). NCBI lineage: Eukaryota > Metazoa > Chordata > Mammalia > Artiodactyla > Delphinidae > Leucopleurus > Leucopleurus acutus. The sequence goes on from NC_139150.1 coordinate 41,878,696, forward strand.
CAAGTGCCTTTTGACCTCCTGCCACCAGCGGGCCGAAAACTCCAGCCTGAGAATGTGCCGAGCCCCGTAGCCTAGTTACGCCAGCTCAGAACAATGATGAGCCCACCTTTTTCCAATCACCTTTCCTCATGCTCCCCATGCCTCATACTGCCCTGCTTCTTTATTCTTTACCCCACAGAAGCCCCAAGCCCCTTGCCTTTGGGGAGGCGGGTTTGAGACTTATTGTCCCGGCTGTTCCTCGCTTGGCTGCCTTGTGAATAAACCTCCTCTTTGCTGCAAACCTCAGCATGTCAGTGTTTTGGCTTGCTGCGCCTCAGACAAAATGGTAGGGAGCAGTGGGACAGGTCCCTTGCCTGTGAGGGAAGCTGGTTAACAGTAGTCAGGGTGCAGATGTTTTCTCCTCCCGGGGGGCAGACGTCCTGCTCTACTAGAAAGAAGGGAGAAAGGCAGGAGCTGGACCCTTGCTCTCAGGGTCACCGTCACCTAGGGGCTTGTTAGAAGTACAGAATCCAGGCCCCACCCAGAACTACCGAATAAGAACCTGCATTTAACAAGATCCACGAGAGGCATACCCATTATTAAAGTTGGAGAGGCACCAAGCTGGAGTCCTAGTAGCTCATCCCTAGGGTCATGTTCTTCTCCACAGCTAATTAAAAGGAAGCAAAGATTCATCCCGAGCCTACTCTGCCTCCGTCACTTGCATATCACATGAGCTCGTTTAATCCTCCCCAGAACCTGCAAATAAGACTGAGGGTCAGAGCGGTCAAGCACCCAAGGTTCCATAAAAGAACATGACCGGGGCTTCCCTGGTGGCGCAGTGGTTGAGAACCTGCCTGCCAATGCAGGGGACACAGGTTCGAGCCCTGGTCGGGGAAGATCCCACGTGCCGCGGAGCAACTGGGCCCGTGAGTCACAACTACTGAGCCTGCACGTCCGGAGCCTGTGCTCCGCAGCAAGAGAGGCTGCGACAGTGAGAGGCCCGCGCACCGCGATGAAGAGTGGCCCCCGCTTGCCGCAACTAGAGAAAGCCCTCGCACAGAAACGAAGACCCAACACAGCCAAAAGAATAAATAAATAAATTAAAAAAAAAAAAAAGAACATGACCAAGGCTCACTGGAGCCCAGACCGCCAAAGAAGGCGGCCCCTTAGCACAGCGCGGCACCACAGCAGCCCAAACAGCGGGCCTGGAGGGTAGGCCAGGCTCCCCACGCAGAGGTCACACCATTCGACAGATGCCCACAGCAGACCACAAGGCGATGTGAGAAGTAAGTTCTGATGGTGGAATCTCTGAATTTTGAGATTTAAAGAAAAAAAATCTGTTTTTCTGGGCTGGTTAAAACAGTTCTACTAAGGAGTAAAGAGAAGGCATCTCAAGGTCCCTTCTGGACTTAGGATTTAATGCCTATTTATTGAGAACCTCTCCGTGCATTTGCTCAGTCCTACATCAAGATGAAGTTGTTCTCTGTGCCCCGAAAGCTTACATTCTATCAAGGCCACAGAAATGGGTGAGACGTAAAAAATGCCAGAACAATGCAACGGCCTTAATCAGACTGTCTTTGCTTTGCTTTGCTTAGAAGTCATTGACTTTAAATTTAATATAGTGTCATGTCTTTATTTTTCTTGAAGTCTTTTTTCTTTAAAGATCATATAAAGATTTTCTTCCATGGTAAGACTTTTATATTGTATTTTTCTTAAAATGGAGTGTGGTACATTTACCCTCCATCAGATGATTACTTATAACTCACCTTGCTTTATTAAGAATACCGCTAGAGGCTTCTATGCCCCTAGTAATAAAAATGCATTTTCAGGCCCATTCAAACCAATGAAAATCCAAGTTTTCAGAGCACAAGATAATGAAAATTCTCTAGATCCATGTCTTTTACTTCTTTTAATCTGTTAACAGACCCTAAGTGTCTCAGATGAAAGGTACTGTAGCGGGAATTGCCATCGTTAACAGCATTCCATACAGGGAACTCTTGATTGTTCCAATTTCTCAAAACTTTGGGCACTTTTACTGCCTGTATAACATCTCTAGGGTGTGTGAAAGAAAAAAAGAGGCCTGTACAATTTAGTTCTCAAAATATACACAGAAATATTTTGCACATACAATCAGGGAAACCTTATAAATAATGTATGGGGAGCAATGTAATGTCGGTAACGGAACTACTCATCTCGAAAGACAACACTGTCACCAAGTGTCCCTTCACCAAAACTGACTGGGAACTTTTAGGGGCCGCCAAACGAGAGGTGGAGGTTTATAGAAACCTGGGATGTTTGAAAAATGGTTTTGGACGACCTCCTCGAGGAAGGCCCCAAGCCACATCCCAAATTGCAAAAAGGGCTCCAGGTTGACTCCTTGGGTCCTCGCTCTTTCAATGTGACATTCCAACTTCTCCCATCAAGAAGCAGCGTTGATTTCCCCACCCTTGAACTTAGGTGACTTGCCATGGCCAATAGAAGGCAGCAGAAACGATGGTGTGCCAGCTCAGAAATAGGTCCCACGATGCTTCTACTCTCCCTCTCGGAGCCCTGCTACCCCCACGAGCACAAGCCCCAGTTACTAGCTGGGGCGTAAGAGGCATGTGGCCCAGTCAGGCCCCCGGCCCGGCTGACAGCCAGCCCCCTGCTGACCCCACGGGTGTAGGAGCAATTCCAGCCATGATAAGCAGGGTTGTGAGGAAGAATTAAGAGCATAAGCATATGCTATAATTTATAAACCACTCTGTCAAGCTACGACATTATTTTTTATCATTGGTATAATTATAGGTATACCCTCATTGGTATAATTAACTCAGGGTGGGCGCATCCCGGCTGCCAAGTCACTGCCGCCTGTCCATGGAGTTGACAGTTACTTGCTCACAGTGAACCAACCTCCCTGGACCTAACAGCTACTGCAGGAGGCGTCAGTGGAGAACAAGGTGACGACAACGACCAGATGCGAAGGAGGAAGAGACGCTCAGCGGACCGACTGGGTGGATTGACGGTGTGGGTTTAAGTCTGCAGAGCTAAAGGGGCCAGATGTAGAAAAGGGAAGGGGAACCATGAGGATATGGTCAAGCCCCATCGTATGGATGTTTCATCCATATGTTGTATACAAATTCCATTAAATTCGCTCTGAATGAAAAAGAGAACAAAATTATCATTTAAACCATGTCAGTGATTTTGTTTACTATATCATTTAATGAGCTCATAGTCCAGGGTCAGAGGGAAATGGGAGCTGTGAGTCTGCCAACTCTCAGGAAGTCTCAGGCCTCAGACGCCCCTCATAGCCAAACTATCTCACCTTTTGCACTTTTCAAGCAACATTATTCCTAAGTGCGAGTCACCCTCTTCATCGGGTTCTCCAAGAAACAGCAATCTCTCCCAATGACAGAGGAAGAATGGGCTACTTTGGCTTTTTGAGAAACAATATGTAGTTCTCCAAAATGGTACCTGCCTGGGGGATTTTTCAGGAAAATTAACCATCAGTAGTGATTTGTTTGTCTTCACAGAATGTATGACCCAGATGTGCTGAGAAATAAGAAAAGGACGAACGAATCAAGGGCAGCTGATCCAAGGAGGCAAGGGGCAACTTCCACAGCCTACGTGGAAAGCTGGAGGGAGGGAACCTCCAGCTGGTGGGAGCTGAAGACAGGGGCCAGTCCTCCTTGGGCTCGGGATGCCACCCTCTCTTCCTACATCTTCACGCTCTCCTTCTCTGTGGGCCCCTCCCAGCCAGGTTAAAGAGCCACAAGGAAATGCCCTCCTCCATTCTATTCTCCTGTCCTTCATCCACCCCTTCCTTCTTTCCCTTTGCCATCAATTTCTTGACTTGCCCCCCCCCCATTGTTCCCCTCCCATCTACACTGCGACCTGGTTTCTGCCCCACTACTCTCACGAAACTGATCTCCTTGAAGCCCCCGATGATTTCTCCATTGACAAGTCCAGGGGACGACTCAATCCTTATCTATGTGACCGCCAAGCCGAGTTATATCTTAAACTACGTCTCTGTCTTGAAAATCTCTTTCCTTGGCTTCCGCGCCACCCAACCCTCCTGACAGTTTTCTCTCTCTCGGCACCCTCCCAGTCTCTTTCTGAGCTTACCTTCCTAGGGGTATTTCTCGGGGCTCTGTATTAGGCTCTCTGCTCTTCATCTGCTATGCCACCTCCCTGCAGGACCTTATCCTCTCCCCTAGTTTCAATTACCAGCTAAGTCTGTCTCCATCTAAGACCACTCCCTGCACCTTTCAATCTATATATGACTTCCTACTAAACGTCTCCATTTAAATCTCAGAAGGCACCTCAAATCCATCACGTCCGTATTACTGAATGTCCACTCAGAAAAACAGCCCATGACAGACAGTTCAATACGACAAATTTCATATTGTGATGAAAAAGCTAAAAGGCCAAATGGGATGGTGAGACATCCCAGAGAGTCACAGCAGAGGAAAACACACCCACCCCACTGCTGGGCTGGGGGGCAAAGAAGGAAGTGGTGTTGCCACAGCTGCCAGGCAGGAGCTGGAGGCACAGAGGGAGTGGATTCCTGGTGGGGCAGAGACTCAGAGCAAAGCGGCCACCAGCCCCGCTGCAGCTGCCCGAACAGAGAGCAGAGGGCAAGGGAAAAATACGTTGGCTTCTCCCGACCCCCTGCCCTCCAAACTCCGGCCAATGCTTTCCATTGGCTGAACCTACCTGGAAAAGAGTTGGCGAGGAAATCTGGGCGATGGGGTTTGCAGGATCAGCCCTGTGACACGGAGCAGAGCAGTGGAAAGGCAGGGAGCCGGTCTGAGGCAAACAGGCAAATGGCACTGCAGTACCCACTTCTCCCTACCTCTCCTGTCCCACTGAGTGTACCATCTTCATGCGCGACCTTTCTCTTCCCTCATCTCCCACATCTACCCATCCATCCTCTAAGTATCTCATCCATTCCTCTCTCTTCCTCGCAGCCACCGCCATCACGCACTATCGTTACTGCAGCAAGCACCGCTCTGCCTTCTCCTGTCTCCAGACTCCCTCTTCTAATCAGTCACGACACTCCAGCCAGAAGGATTTTTCTCAAATGCGTATCTTACGTCACTCTGCCGCTTCAACTCCTACGATGGCTGGCCCGTTGTGCTTAGGATCCCATCCACATTCCATGGCAGGACTTCATCGCGTCTCCAGTCTCCCCTCCCCTGACATACTCCTCCACCCTCCACATTCCCACATCCTGAACCTCAGGCCCCTGAATTTCCTGGGCCGGCTCTCAAGTCAGGGCCTTCACACGTGCTATTCTCTGTCTTCACAGAGCCCTCCCCTATCCTGCACCTCTGATGACTTAACCCCTCTCGTGTTGGCCTCAATGGCAGTGCTTCTAGGAAGACTTCCTTGGTCCTCCTCACCTGTGTTCCCTTGCACCCAACACTTTCCCCGGTGGTAGGGTTATCAGATTTTTTTTTTTTTTTTTTTGCGGTACATGGGCCTCTCACTGTTGTGGCCTCTCCCATTGCGGAGCACAGGCTCCGGCCCAGCCGCTCCGCGGCATGTGGGATCCTCCTGGACTGGGGCATGAACCCGTGTCCCCTGCAACGGCAGGCGGACTCTCAACCACTGCGCCACCAGGGAAGCCCCGGGTTATCAGATTTAACAAATAAACCATGCAAGTTTAACCGGATGTCCTGTATTTTATCTGCAACCCTACCTGATAGGCACTTGTCCCAGAGTATGACAATTGCATGTTGACATTTTAATTTCCCTTCTAGGCTCCAAATCACTTAAGGATAATGATCTTGTCAATATGATTCCCCATTTTGCTAAATAAATAGGTAAAGTTGGATGAATGGATCACTGACTTGTGGATGGGAGTTTTTACTTGAAATCGTATAGAACTAGACTTCAGCCCTAAACAGGAGAGATGCTTAAGAGACTAAATGGAGGCTAATGACAATTACTCACCCAAGTGGAGGCTCCTAGGTTAGTTCTGGGCCAGCCTCTCAGGGTGTAAGAGAAGAACTTGGAGGTGGAAACTGTACACTAAAGGGAAATGACCAGAAGGTATGACTGGAAATGATTATTTAAAGCTTTCAGCCTGCACAAAGCTAACAGAGTAACTTCAGCTGGTTTGGGCATCGCTCTGGCTCAGTTCTGAGTCTTCCACACAGCTGGAAAGTTTGTGCTCCTGCTGCTGGGGTTAAAACAGTGGAAAAGGCCAGAAGGGTGATGCCAAGGATCATCGTACTCTTTTTACCTTGTGATGGTTTTCTAATAGAAAGCTTAAATCTTGCTATTTTCAGACCCGGTACCCAAGGGCCAGTACGTAACAAATATGAAAACAGTGAGAAAGGTGGAAGAAAGGCAAGTTAGAGCACACCATCTAAAGAGGCAGCCTCTGCTGGCTGCAGACAGACCTCCATGCTGAAATGCAGGCCCAGATCTGCTCCCCCTTCAAGAAAAGACAGGAATCAGGATGTTAAGGCTTCATCTCATGATTTTTTTTAACATGCCCATTAAGTTAATAAGTATTAAATGGTTCAAACAAAACACAACTATAAGTTTATTTCTCCGTGCGGGCTTCCAGCACTCTACAGTGGAATCAACGTGTATCTCCAGGCTGAGATTCCCCTCAACTTGCAAACCTCAGGCAGATGCTGATTCAAATCCCAGAAGCCTCTAGTTGAAAATCAACGTCTAAGATGCCCTGCGGAATCTAAGGAAGCATTTGCTAATTTGCTCTGGGGCGAAATCTTCTATCAATATCAATCAGGCATGAATGTAGATAATTTTCCCATGCTATCAATATAGTCATCTATATGTTTAGTCAATGTTTACTGAATATCGCATAGGGAAGGTTTGGTGGTCAGTAAATAGTGGAAAGAGGCCCAGAAGAACACGGTACAGTCAGGCTTTTAATCCAGCAGGTACACGCCTCTGCTGCCATACCAGTTATTTACATACTTATCTACTACTTCCATCCTAGTTGGTTAACAGTCTCTGCCCCATCCCTAGCCCTGTGGGCCTCAGACCCCAGCAGTGGGCCACTCATCTGTGGCCACCTACGGCGAGCTGGTGCTTTCCTGTAGTCATCCTCCTTTGGCCACTAGTAACTTTGGCCTCTCTAGGGTACCACACTAGTTGTTCAATATTTTGAGCATCACACACCAACTCTCTTAAGAGAAAGTAAAGTGATAAATGTTCCCCCAAATGCTCACGTGGCTTTTGTCTCTCCCTAACCTCTTTTCTTGATTGACTCCTGCTCGACCATTCAGATCTCAACTCAACTGTCACTTCCCACTTCTCCGTCTGGACTGTGTCCCCCTGACACTTAGTCTCACAGCTCTGTTCTTTTACTTCATATCTTGTATCCATTTGCTTATTTGTTTGCCTGCCTCCCTGACTAAGCTGTAAGCTCCATAAGGGCAACAGAAAGCAGAACTTATTTGGCAAACTGCACAGGCTTCTATATGGTTTAGGTGGGACTGGCCACCTACCCAGCTCCAAGGATGGGTCCTATTGTATTCCAGCCAGTTAACATGTCCCTTCTTCTGGGTCCTACTCATTGGCAAAGGAATGAGAAACTGACCTAAGGCAGCCCAAGCAGAGTGAGCCTGGACACTGGCGGGGAAAGCAGAGCTACGGACCTGTTCTGAAGAGGCAATGTCACCAATGTGGTTATCATGAAGCGTGACACGAAGGAGGACAAAGACGCAGAGTCCCAGAAAGGTGGTTCCAAAGAATACGCACCATGGGACTCTGGAGTAAACTAGACCTGGGCTGGCCCTCGTCTTTGGACTTTTCAGTTACGTCAACCAATAATTCTTTTTTTTTTTTTTTTTTTTTTTGCTTTAGCCAGTTCGGACCAAGTTTTCTATGTATTGTGACTAACGAAATCCTAATTGATATATCTTGCCCCTGTATCCACAAGAACCTTGCTCATGGAGGACACCATATCTTGAACAATATGCCATTGGGAGAACTGGGGATGGCTTAATGGGGGAGGTGAATGGGTAACATCAGCTGGAGCCTCAATTTGAACATAGTTCTTCAGAAAATATGTTAGACTGCCCTCGATTTAAATGCATCAGAAATTCAGGAGTGTTTTCCCCGGTGTGTTTTACAGCAGAACAGTTGCTACCTGAGGTTATTAACCTGCTCACCTGTCATTTCCTAAGAACTCCTAAAGATTTCTGCTTCAACCTCTGGACTTTCAACCTAAAGAAACTATGGTTTTAAACTGGGGGAAGGGAAGAGGAAAGAATGATTCAGCCTCTAGCCGCTTTTTACCCTGCTGGATAAGATCATTATTTTTTTTCCCCCAGAATGACCTGTAACATTTCTTACGTTTCAACTTCATTTCTTATGTTTCAACTTCAAGTTTCATTTCTCGGGATGCCTACGGCTTTTCACCTGGCTAGATGGAAGCCAAGATTTTACATTTCTCTTGGGGACTATTCTGCTAGGCTAGAGTCATTAGAAGCAATTTTAACTTTAGGTTGTTATATATAGCACATCTTTCAAAGCATAATCAGGCTCTGTGGTTCATGATCTGGTTATTAGATTAAAGGTCTGTGTGGCCAAAGGGTTGTACTTCTAAAACTATTGAGAAATAAACAAACTAGACTAGACAGGGAAGGAAAAGTCTACAAGTTGGTCCCTATATCCTGATCAGGGGATTCTTTTCCTCCTTCCCTGGTTCACCAAAAAGCACACTTGCCCATACCGCTCACATTCTCAAAATATGTTTGTTACTCTCAGGGCTCCTGGAATATATATCCTCCAACGGTTGCCTTTTGACTTCTCAATGAACTGTTCTGCACACGCCTGCTTATATTTTAGGATCCTTTTTCCTTTGGGAGAGAGACGAGTGGCTTGTAAAACTACTAGTGGAAAATAAGCATTAAGAATCACTTCACCTTCTCCATCAAATAAATCCACCTGAATTACTGGTTCTATGAACCAGTATGTAATTCAAAAGTTTGATGAAGAACAGAATACTCTGAGTCTCAAAATCTCTCTCCATAAATTACTTATTAACTACAAAGGGACAAATAAAAACTTGACAGTGGAGAAAGTTCGTGGGCACCAACTTAACCAAGATGCTAATGAGACAGATGACCATGAGGGGGCTCCTGTAAGGATGCACAGACAGACACACCGTCACCTCCATGGAACCCCATCCAAAGCACAGAACATGAAACAACCATGAGGAAACAGAGGACAAACCCAGACCGAGGATCATTCTACACCACAACCAGCCTATACTCGTCACAAACTCTCAATAATATGAAGAACAAAGAGGCTGGAGAATTATTTCATATTTAGACCAAAGTGACATGAGAACTAAGTGCAATGCATGATGGTAGACTGGTTCCTGGCCTGAAAAAATTAGCCATTAAGGATGTTACTGGAATAAGTGGCAAAATTTGAATATGGACGGTAGATCAGTATCAATGTTAAATTTCTGACTTAGACCACTGTGCTGTGGTTTGGTAAGAAAATGTTGTTTCACTTAGGAAGTAATCACCATTTCTAGGGGAAAGGGCACAATGTCTCCTTACCATTAAGGGGTTCAGGAGAAAAAAACATGTATATATGGAGAGACAGTGAATGCCAAAGCAAATAAAGCTAAATATTAATAATTGGTGAATCTAGGTAAAGCATATACAAGAGTTCTTTGTACTAATCTTGCAATTTTTCTTTAAGTTTGAAATTATATCTATAACTATATATCTACCTCTATATAGATATGTAAAATAAACACACACAATTCAAAATAAATACATCAACCTAAAATCCGCCTTATTCTTCAGGTTGTTAGGCAAGCTGAAGAGAGACAAAGGCTAGGATACCAACAGGGATTGGGTCAGTAGATTCATTCATTAGGACCCTGAGTACATGTCTACTAACTTAAATTACGCTTTCATTTGAATAAAACATTTTGGACTTCCTTAAACTCAGTGCCAATTACTTATACATTTAAACACTCAAAGTATGAATTCCATACTTTTCCCCAAGTGAGGCGCAAGGCTGTCAATTTTCTCATGTGCTAACAAGTAAGCAAAGCCAATTTCTATAACCTAACTATAGAACCTCTGTGTACGTAAACTTTTTCTAATATGCCCAGTTCCCTATTTTCTTAGAAAATCCAATTTGCTCTGGGATTTCAAATACCAGAGGCTCTTGTTTTTGTCACAACAAATGAACTATTTTATTCTTTAGCTTCTTAGAAAGAAATTCAATAAATCTTTGCTCACTGCTAGCTTTTCTAGCTCTCTCCCAGTATCTCTTTGATCAAGCTTTTCCACCCACTCTGGAATAATCCAGGGGCAATTAGAACTTCTTACCTTCTTTAGCCCCAAAGGAGACCATTTATCACAAACTGTCATGGATTCCGATTCTAACTTACCGAGAGCCCAATTACTAACAGAGGCAAGGAATCTTCTTTCCAATTAAAGTGATTGATTTCTTTGCAGACGCGGTAGCATTTCGCTTTTTAATTATGTTCATTCTGATCAAGTGTGAGAAAATTCTTCTTCATTTTATTTTCCTTCCAAAGAACACGATACAACAAACATTAATCACACAGTGATACAAGGCCAGACCTGCAAGGGCCTCCGGCAGAGCTGGACATCTATCAATGGGTCTTGTCCATTTTACGGGGTCTTAGTGGCTCCTTAAGCTCTAAAGGGGAAAAAAGGGAATATTTGTTACATCACATAGTTCACCTGAGGGCTTGCCAAACCTTCCAGCATCTGCTAAGTTGTGACGAGACAGCATTAGATACTTAGATAAACACAGACTAGCACGGAACAGAACAATTCCAATTTTGTTTCTTGCGCAGGCAAAGAACAGAGCCGCAGTGCTGGGGATGAAGCAGTGTGTGGAGGTAAACATAAGCAACGTGGGAACAAATCTGTTTTTTCTCACTTAGGTGGTATTAACATGATTGTGTGTTGTCAAATCTTGAAAGAGAAAAATAGTCAGAATCCGTTTGGGAGAAGGACACTTTGGAAGATCTAAAGGAAGATGAGGCCACCAAGCCTTACACAGATTTCCCAAGGCCTGAAAGACACTTGTCCGTTCACTTTGCTTTTAATCTTAAAGACTGGCCAGTTGTGGCTCCCGCAGCCTGTTGACCCGGGGCCTGCATCCTTATCTCCCCTTCCACCTCTCTCCACATGGTCAGCAGACTGGCGTCCGTTCACTCACTTGAGACATTCAAAGGTCAAGGTTTGCGCTCAGTGAGTATCTTCCAGCGACCTGAGCTCCAGACAGCAGCGACTACCCTTTGTCCTGGTATGAACGCAGTTGCTCACCGTTTTCCAAACACTTTCACACAAATATAAAGAAGAGTCTGGGAGCCCTCCAAGATTCTACATTTTAGTAAAAAATGAAATTACATAGTAAGCTTTTGAAAAGTTAAAACATCCTCGTATGTGAGATTGTACCTCTGCCTTTACTGCAGGCTGTTTGCGAAACTCAGGAAGCCCTGTCTTTCCATTCATTAAACGGACAGTCGTTGGGCTCCTCCTAAGGGCAAGGCAGGATGCCAGGTGATGGAGGTGGAGAAACAGGGCTTGTTCCTTGCTCTGATGGGGAAGGCACGTAAGCAGACACCCTCGGCACAGGAAAACACAGAATGGAGGTGCTGTGACGGGATAAAAGGGTCACGCTTATAAGAACAAAGGAAAAGCGCATCCTTGCAATGCAGGAGACACAAACAAGGTCAGGAGGTTGGCAGGTGTCTTGAAGGAACGTCAGTCTTGCTGAGCGGGGGCAGGAACTCCAGGCTTACCCGACGTAGCATGGGCATATATGCACGCCACATTCCAAGAACCAGAAACACAAGAAAGAAGAAGCCAGACCAGACACCACAAAGCTGTGACCGCTGGGCTCAGAAGCCTGGGCTTTTTTATGAACCAAGGAGGAGCATGAAGGGGAAGTGATGGTCCAACGGGCTGTGCTGGTAGGGGCAGGTGGGGGCAGATGAGGCTGCTGAAATGATCCGCTGAGGGCTGACAGAGCTGGCTGTGGCAATGGGAATGGAAATAAGTGGAGATTCAAGAGATCTGGGGCCGGTACAAACCACAGGGACTTGTCACCATCACATGAATGGATGAGGAAGGAGGGAAAATAGACTCTGAGAACTATTATATGTGAACACTTGGATGGCGTCCAAGCACTGGCCGGCTTTTGCCATTTAAAAATGTACTGTGGTTATCAGTCACATCCTGCATTGAGCCCTCGTTTTAAGCTCTTCAAACATCCCTGAGATAAGTGGGGGAGTTATTTCAATCCTCCTTTTCACAGATGAGAGAACCAAGATTGGTAAGGTTTAGCCCTAAGCAGGAAACCCAACTAACCCAACTAATTGGTGCAGAGCTGGGACGAAAGATCAGGATAGTCCTCATTACACATCCAACGAAACACGAAGATGGCTCAGAACTGTCCTAGTGACATGTTTCCAGCCTAAGGGGGACAAAGTTCACAGAACTTTATACCGTGAGCTGTGTTGTAACCTGGTTTGTTGATACTGTCCATTCCAAAAGCCAACGGAAAGGTACCAGTATGCTGAATCATTAAAGACGTGGATGTACAGGACTCGAGTCTTACACCTTTTTGAAGAAAATACCCTTCACAGATGCTATTTTTAGACTCAAGTTTTCCCAACATAAAGTTTTTAAAAGAACAATCTGTCTAAAAAGCATGTAAAGAAATTCATTGACAAAGGTTTAGATGTTTTAGGACTTTAATGTCCTTCGCACGGTCAACATAAAACACTGACAATGGATAAACAAGAGGGGAAAAGACTCTTCAGCAAAGATCTTCCCGAACTCATGGCATCACTGGTCAAACACCAGAAAGGGAACAGTCACATGAACAAACAGTAAGGGAGTTTAACAGAGATTTTTAGTTTAACAGCATAACTGAAAAACAAAGAACCAACCAACCAACCGTTCTTCTACCCACTGAAAGGAAAGTAAAAGTGAATCAGGGAGCTTCCAAATCTTGTGAAGCAGCTTAAAAAGGGAGAGGGGAGGGGGAAGGGGAGGCACACAGCTGTTGAGTACGTAACACTCTAATGCACAAGGTCAAGGATCCCAACAACTTCTCAAAGTCTCAACATATATCAACAAGAAACGTATTATTAGAAATATAAATGCACAGAGATATAAATGCATAGAGATATAAACTATTTGGTATTAAAAACAGACCTTGCTATATAAACATATAGTATGCCACTTTTATCTCTTTATGAGAATAACGGTATAAAGAACGATCTCCGGTTTGCCTCTCGGTCTGGAACATCACAACACGGTCGGTGGTGACCTGAATTAATAGCTGCAGAATTCAGAAGACCCCACTGCTGCCATCTTGCAAAGGATCAAAATTCAGCACCTAGAGGGCTCCACCCCCCCCCCGTGCTGTGTGTTTGTGTGTCTCTAAAAGTAATAACCTGCAGTTTGCATATAATTAAACTCATAGACAGCTTTGAATATGAAATCTAGGCAGAAAAAGTAGCAGCAAAGACAACAGTAGTTAGAATTTGGTAGAAAAGCAAGAGAAGATTTTTTAAAAGCTTCCAGTTCAAGTCAGAATTAAGGTTAAGTTTCAACAGCTTGGGACAGCTGTGGATGTTTTGCTGTTCTCTGAAAAAAGAAGAGAATCTATCAGAAGCATGTTCATTCGAGAAAAATACTGTTTCTTTAGTTTTTTTAGCCATGCCCAAGTGACTTTCAATTTTGTACATTGTTCAAGGGCAGAGTGTATATTGGTTAGGATGTGCTCATAGCTGGTGCATCTCCAAAAAATTCTTCATGAAGGCTGCCAGCTTCTGGACATCTTCGATGGTGACAGCATTATACAGAGAGGCCCGAATGCCTCCCACGGACCTAGAAGAACCACAGATGCAGCTGTTAAGAACAGGAGCATCTGGTTGAGCATCAAGACAACCCTCCTTCCCGTCACCAGCACCTGAGAGAGTCACGGCACCTGAGACTATCGTGTCCAACCTCCCACCTGAAAGCCCCCGCGGGTGGCCAGGAGCTTCACACATCTCAGTCATTAAAAAATTCCTTTCCAACGCAGTGGAGAACCGTCACGCTCACGTGGAACCTAGGTAAGCCCAACTCTTTGATGAGCCATGCAGGGGGCAGGGAGCGGGCAGCTGTTCTCATGCGTGAGAACACACATCTTCCATGGAGCTCACAGAATTAACTACTCTCTCTGACATTCAGGGGAGCAGCAGTGTCTGTTCTTACACTGAACAGGCTGTGCCAGCTGCACCAGAGCGGGGATGGCACCCTTTGTGCTGTCAGAGCAGAGATTTTCAAAGGTAATTTTGACCAAAGTTCCTAGAAGATGTGGCCCCCGCCATGCTCTCGGCCGTGGGATCGTGCTAAGGGGTCTGTAAGCAGCGGCAGGAGAACCCCCGTAACAAATGGTCTTTCCCAACTAGTTACAATAACTGCTCCTCCAGGATGGGTAGGCTCCTAGATGTGTCTCCTTCAGCATCTGAAAACTAAATCAATTCTCTGACAAGCTTCTGGATGGGACAAGTACTCACCTATGCCCTTTCAGGGAGATCATATTGAGTTCAAGAGCTTTGTCGAGAAATCTTTTTTCTAAAGCATCATCTCCTTTGGTGTTGCCAATGCGGAATGGAATATTCATCCTGCTTCTATTCTGGGGCTCCACTGGACATCTGAAAAACATGTTTTTTGTTCCAGCTATTTTTCTGCAATGTGCAACTGCCATTAACAAAGCAACAGAAAAAAATTTTTTTATTAAATCCAAATAAACCCATTTATATATTATATTTAAGCATTCAGTAAAATAAGGATCACATAATTCCAGGAAAGTGAATATTATTTAATAAACAGAGAGGGATAATTGTAGTGCTGTATAGGGAAAATTGATTTAGATCGAAAACTTATACCCCACATGAACTCTATGTCAGTTATTTGGTTACAGAAAAGCAAAAAGAAAAAAAAAGTAAAGCATTAGTTACAAAAAATAAAGTTATGCTAACATGTGAAGAAACATCATAACATTGGATTACTTGGACATTTTTTGTATGTTTGAACTATTTCCTTAAGTCAACTTCCCAGAGTAAAACTGTTGGCGTGCACACACACACACACACACACACACACACACACACACAAACACCACACACACACACACAAAACACACAACACACACAACACACATTTACATGGTTCTTGACAGGAGTTGGGAATCAAATTCAGAACATATGTTTTCAAAAAATATGAGAGTACATATTTAGAGATAGAATTAAACAAAATACCTGAACTAAAGCCCATCCAGAACATCATAGATTCTGTAATTAATTACAACAGGTAAAGTTAGAAACGACCTACGGCCACCATAGAAATAAAATAAATTATAACATTTCTTCATAACTAAATATTAAGATGCCACATAAAAAGATAAATATAAAGATTAGGCTGCAAAATGGAACTGGTTTGTGATCTAATAAGTCAAAAATTTTAGATGTTATGGGTACTCTAATTAGAGTATAAATGTGGACATAAAGATTCTAAGGAAGCATAGAGAAACAGAAAATATTTGTGTTCAGGATGTGAGAATGTGGGATAATTCTATGTTCCCTTTAATGTTCTTTTAATAGTATGTTATATATTTAAACATCATAATGGAGTATACTGAAATGTACAGGTGATTAGAGTAAGACTGTTCCCATCAACCTGCAATTCTATTGCCACTAGTTAGAGTGAAAGCAGACTATGAAGTAAATGTAATAAATGTGAACTGGATGCCCTAAAGCACAGCTGCTATCTAATCCAGTTTTAATTGTCAGCAACAGAAAATTTTTTAAAACCATTTTCCAGGTGCAAACAAGAGATTAAAAAAAGATCTGCGCCAGGACATTTATAATTTACTTAGGGAGATCACGCTTGCATATGGAACAGTGAGCTAACATTCTCTTATACGACTCATACTTAATTTCCAAGAGCCTCAGTTTCCTCATCCGAATATTGGGAATGATAATAATATCTCCATTTCATACTAGTTATGACAGTTCAGTGATACAACATATATGAAGCTTCCAACCCATGGCAGCCACACAGCAATGTGAATGACCCTTTTTCTACAAGGCTGCAGAGAAAAAAAATAAGTTGGTCCGAATAGCGGCCGTAAGATTTAAAAATAATGAGCAGCAGCTTTCAAAGCACTTAAAACACTGTACTGTCCCAAGCTGTGCGACCTTGAACAAGTTACTAAATCTCTCTGTTGTGCCTCTCTGAGGTGAGGACTAAATGGCCACAAATTCTCTGCAGCCCTCCCAGCAAGAGGTGGGGTCTTGTGCTCCACACCTTTTGAATCTAGGCTGGCCTTGTGGACTTGCTTTGACCAAGAGACTGTAACAAGAGTGACGCTGTGCAACTTCCAAGCTGAGGCCTCAAGGGGCATGCGGCTTCTTTCTACCTGCCCTCTTAAAACATCACTGCCATGTAAGCAAGCCCGAGCTAGCCTGCTGGAAATAACAGGCCCAGCCCACAGCCAGCCAGCACCAGCTGCCAGACAGATGAGGGGGGCCATTTACACTCTAGGTGGATCACCAGGTGACTTTGGTTGAATAAGTGATCTCAGATGAGACCAGCAGAAGAAACCACCCCACTGAGCCCAGCCCCACCTGCTGACTGAAAAGAATCCTGAGCAAAAGAAATGGCTGTGGTTTTCAGTCACTGTCTTGAAGTGTTCTATGACGCAAAAGTAGATAATTGATAGAATTTAGAACAGTGTCTGGAACACATTCAATGCTGTGTAAATAACTATTGAAGTCAATAAATTTGTCTTTTTATTCTCAGCACCTTACACAGGGCTCACAGACTCTCAAAAATGAATGAGTCAAATTTCATCTAGGATACGTTAGTATTTGACTTCAGTTTCTGATTTGGAAAGTAGGCAAGCCAAAATTATCTTCCATTGACAACCAAAGGAGACAAACAGAAGAAGAGATGACATGCTACTTTGGATTACAAGGAAGATATGTAATAACTCTCTCCATTTTCTCAAGCACATCCTATTTCATTCTTCCCCTTCTACAGGGTGGGATTCATTAAAATTAAACAGCAAATAAAAGCAGTGTGAGGACGCCCCCATTAAAAGCTATGCTCGCCCCTCAGGGCACACACATAATTCCTGTTAAAGTTAATAGGAGTCAAGTGCACATCGATGGACAGAAGAGACACAAGAAGGGAAACCAAGTATCTGGTAATAGGCTTTGAGCCTGAATTCTGGGCCCCCCTTTGCACAGGTAGTAGTTATCCTGGTTGACATTTAAATTAAAAATTTAGTGTCTACCCTCTTTGATATTCTGCTGCCTCAGGCTCCCCAGGTGAGAGTCCAATTACAGAGCTGGAGCAGCAAAAAGGACGTGTGATTTAAGGGGAAAAAATATTAAAAAGGGGGAAGAATTAAGAACCTGGATTTACAAAGAATCTGTATTTACAGTCGTCCCCCACACATTTACTCATCCTATTGTGAACGTAGATGGTATCATGACAGCAACTATGTCATAACAACTAGAAATTGAGGATTAAATTTGCACGGTGCCCGAGAGTGTCCCTGCTGTGGGGCTGAGGGAAGGAAGAAAAAGATGAAGGGGAATCAGCTGCTCCCAACCTAGCAAGACGGCTGTGGAGGGAATTCAAATTCCACAGGACAAGCGCTGTGGAAGCACAGAGCTGAGCAAGTAACTCTGCCCGAGGGAAGGTTGAAGGTTTCAGAGGAAGGGAGGTGGGAGGGGTCAGGACAGGGGAGACGAAGGAAGGGCATCTGGCAGACAGCTGTGTCTGCCAAGGCACCGGGGACCCCAGCAAGTTCTCTGCAGCACCTGGGGTGCTGGGTGCCTGGCTGGGGGCAGGACTGCAGACCGCGGACGGCCCTGCAGACACGCTCTCCTGGGAACTGGATCAATCGGATCCTGGAGCAAAGAGGAGTTATCAGGTCTGCGCAACGAGTTCCGTGTTTTAGAAAAAGCACTACGACATAGGGGCTGGAGGGTGGGGACACTGCGGGAGAGCCCTGCTAGAAAGCTCCCACAAAGAGCTTTCTAGGTCAACAGAATTAGGCCTGATGACCAAGACAGGGACACTGGGGAGTTTCAAGCATGGGCAGCAAATTCAAATGCCAATAGGGACCCAACGGTCATATAAATGAGTATAACAGGCCCAACATGACAGACTCAGCACAAACTCCCTACGTTACCTGTTAACTGTGAGGGCCTGTTCTTCCACAGAGAAACAGTCTCCCTTTTGCTTGAAACATACGGCCCCCCCAGTCTGTTTCTCCCACTTTCAGAGACACGGGGATTATGAAATAAGACACCTGGATTTAAATAATCTTCACATGTTCCAGTAGGGCTCAAATTGTGTGTTTTAAACCCTGTGAGCCACGCCGAACACTGCCGTGAGCTGTGCTGGTCCACCGCTCCCAGGCGTTATCACTAAATCCCAGAGCGAGGGCAGGGCCTGTGGCCTGAATGAGTTGGGGGCAGGGAGAAGGTGCCAGGCTGACAGAGCGCTAGCACGGGGGCCGGGTGGGCGTGGAAGCAGCGGGTCATCCTGGGACCGCAAAGCTTCCAGGCCAGAGTCTGAGCAGCGCTCCCCAGGGAGCCTATGACGGAAGCTGATAAGGATGGTTGTGACTGGAAAAGCGGTGCCACAGTCAGTCATAGAAATTTAGGAAATCCTGCATGAACAGGGCTACACGGGTTTCCTGACTCAACTTCCTAGAGCGTCTCAAGAGCTCCGGTGAATCGTGAACTCCCAAGAGAATAATTCATACAGGAACAGAGTTTTCCCCAAATGCACGTGGCTGAAAAACCCACTGCATCTCTGGGATGAGTATTCTAGAATGCCCACTGAGAAACCCCGGGACTGCCCAAGGTACCAGAGGGGCATGTGTGAGGGGAAAGGCACCGCCTGAGTGGGAAACAGCATCTCACAAAGGTGGCGAGGGTTAGGAGGGCGCAAGAAAACCGCAGGCAGTTGGCAAGCGAAGACAAGACGCTCATTTCAGCGGTGTCTGCTCCAAAAGACAAACCAGAAACAACAAGGGCGTGAAGAGTGCATCCTGAGGTGAGACAAGCCCACAAAAGAGTCACTAGGCCTCTCCTGACTGCCTAACTTCTAAATAAAAAATTAATTCTAAATTTGCACACGATTAGGAAAACTAGAGTAAAAATATGAAGATCTACCCTTCCACAGAGGTGGTTGCCATTAACAGTCTTCTGCACATTTTCAGGATCAGATACACAAATGTGTATACATGTATATATGTGTGTTTCCACATGTACATATATACATATATAGTATTTACAAATACAAACATTGTGGGTTTCTAAGTGGGATAATAGACATGTCCTTTTCTACACCTGCTTTTTCCTTTTGACCTGATGACGTATCAGGTCATCTTCCCAGTTTGCTCACAGACCTTCCCCGCTCTCCACGCACACGTTACTCCATACCATGGATGGATCTTAATTTCCTTCACCAGACCCCTCCTGAAGGACACCCGGGTTGTCTCTAGATTTTCCCCGTTAACGTAAGTATCCCGCATTGGACTTGCGGGTGCCCAATTTTGTGCACACTTCTGTGCAAGGCAGAGTACTGGCAGAGGGCAGGTGCCTAGAAGTAAAAGTCTTTGGTCAAAGAGCAGCAGAGTTTTGAACTTTGATGGACGCTGCAAACCTCGCTCCAAAATTGAACACATTTTTTTACTTAACATACCCAAAGTGTGTTTGTTCCCTTGCCTACACCAGATGTTATCAGTCTTTAGAATTTCTGCTGATCAGAGGGGAAGAAAATCCCATGGTTTTAATCTGCATTTCCTAAAGAAGTTGGCCCCTCTTCATTCATCTATTAACCAACTGTGTTTCTTCTGAGTTGTTTGCTCATACAGTTAGAAACCACCCCCTGCCTTTTTAAAATTTGGTTATCCTTTTTCATTTATTTGTGGGTTCTTCTCTATATCAACAGTAACCTTTATATGTTAATACGCTACCAAACTTTTGTGTCTGTCATTGTGTTTTGTTTACGTCTTGAACTGTAGAAAAGTTTTAAATTTTCATGTAATTAAATATCTTTTACTTTATGGCCTCTGACTTTTATGGCTTATTTAGGAAGGCTTCTGTACTCCCTACACTTACACAGAAATTCTCTCCTGTATTTTATATTTGCTACTTGCATTTAGTTGCATTTGCATCTTTTCGATGGACTAGAATTTCTGTATGCTGTGATGCAAATATCTAATTTCTGTTTAAATGAATTATCAATGCTTCAATCAGTCAATTAGACAAAAAGTCACGTTAGACTTTAAAACTGTCTAATTTAAAATGTAATTCTCAAGTAAACATGGACCAGTTTCTGGACTTTTCCACCGATGTCTTTCCCTCTGCCAGTGGATTTATACGTTAATAGATCATATGTTAACATTACATTTTATTAATGTTAACATGTATGTTTAAAATGTTTCATCTATCCTTTTGCACTAACTTTTTCGGGTGAACACTGAACTGACTTCTAGATATTTACTAATTTTTGTGACTATTGCGAATGGGATCTTTCCTTGTTTTTTATTGTTATTTCTGAAGTATGGGAAAGTAACTGACTTTTACATATTTAGACATAACTGATCACAATTCTGAGCATGATCATTTCTAGTTTTTCCACTGATTCCTGCATTTTGAAATAAAAAGTCATTATCATTTGTGATTTTTGTTGTTTCCTTAGTAAAGGCTCTGGAACCAGCACCCTTGACTCTCCCCATGTTCTTATCCTGCCTGATCCCACTTCCCCGCTGCACCTGACCCTAACCTGTCTGTGCTGCTGTAAAACACTGTCTGTTCACAGGGTTGTGATGACAATAAAATGTATTCATAGCTGTAAAGCGCCAAGGGCTCTGCCTGCTTTATTTTATCTTGGGGTTGTCACTAGACACATCACATGCTTCCCTCTCTTTCCTAAGGTCTGGACCCCACATGAAAGTGAGAAAAGGTGACCTCAGATGTAGATATGGATTTGATCACTTCAACAGCTTTATCATATTAAAATTAATATCTAATACACATTAAACACGATGTGTCAGGAACATCCGAGGTGCTTTCAATAATAACCACAAATACTATTAAGAGCTAACCCTTAAGGAATGCTCCCTAAGTGCCAAATACGGTTTCTGGTGCTTTACACAAATTACCCAGTGCAAGAGCCCATGTTCTTAACGTCTACATTACATACTCTTTATTCACACGCATTCTCATTTAACTGCTCACCTCCTCTTCGGGGCCATATTTCCATAGCAAAGAACTTCCTGAAAACCCAAGTGCACACAGAGACAACTAGTGAGCGTCCAACTGCTAACATAGAGGAGAGAGGGAGCAAAGCCTGCTACTGACCCTGGTAACAAGGTCCCAGAGGAACACCATGAGCCGGATGACCTTTTCTGGGCAGGCGGCCCAGGGGGTGAATGGAAGTTCCCAGAAAGAGGCTTATTCGGAAGAGGATGCAAGTTCGGGGTCAAGGCTGTTCATACGTGAATGAGGAGTTTTGCATGGGAAGGTGATGAGATTCCTCAGGAGATGACCTGCCTGCCACATTGGCTTCGACAGGCTGCCTTCTGGGAAACGCCAGGTTGGGTGCTTGCAGTTAAAGGATCTCAACTGCGGGGAGAGAATTCAGGGGATTCTTGGTGTTCCTCCCATGCTTTATTTTGCTTTTAATTTCCTGGATTTCTTCTGGAGGCATCACCATGCTTCCTGTCCTCCCATTTTGTGCCTTCACATCTCCCGAGAAATATACGGAGCCAAAAGCTCATAGAAAATTGGTCTCCCCGCCACAACAGCTGCCACGTGCTCTTACTCACGTTCAGATCCTGATCACTCTTATGGAGCCAGGAAAGGTGACTTATTCTTCTGGGTATCCCCAGAGCCTGGAACAAGGCTAGCACAGAGGAGTGTTCAGGCGCCGTTGGATGGATGGATGGATGGATGGATGGACGGACGGACGGACGGACAGATAGATGGATGGATGGATGGGTAGACGGATGGATGGGTGGGTGGATGGATGGGTAGATGGATGGGTAGGTGGATGGGTAGATAGATGAATGGATAAATGAGCTAGTGAATTAAACATGTCTTCAGACCTTTCCAGACTTTCTTTCCAATCCCAGCACGAGCCGTGCCCTTCAGGCAGCCCACTCTCTGTTCTCCAAACACACTACTTTCTTCCCTCAGTGCTTTGCAGAGGCCATTCCCTGCCTTCCTAAAAATTCCTAAAAGTACTTCCGCCTTCCTCTCTGCCTAATTCTTACTCCTGTCCAAGGCTCAAGCTCATGTAAAAGCCCTCCCTTCGCCTCCAGCCAAAGCAGTATCTCCCTGCCCCCAGCTCGTGGCTCGTTATTTAGCCCTTGGCCATGAACTCCTTGGACCATCTACTGCTGATCATGCACGTTACAACGGCTCCAGTCAGCGCTGGTGGAGTACCCTGGCCTCCTCTCTCACACGTCAGGCTCTAAAGTGGAAGATTCCCAAGGGCCAAGCCACAGAACCACAGAGCAGGCAGAAGTGCACAGTGTGTACCCCTTCCCCCAGATGGCATGTGGAAGAGGACCCCAAAGGTCAAGTCGTTCAGCCAAGCCAGACTCCCTGAGGACTTGTGGCTGGGGTGTCATCACACGCCAAGAACTCCTAGGAGCAGGCAGGCATTTAAGGGCAGAGGGGACAGCAGCAGTTAGGCCTGTCCCAAAAGTACAACCCCACCCACGGATGCTTATGGAGATGTGTTAGCAAATCTTGGGTAAAACGTACAATTCTAAGGCAGGATTGAGGCACCAGTTTTTTGTCCTACAAGGCCCACTAAATTCTTCAAAGAGTGAAAATTCCCTTGTTATGGTCAGCCAGATATTTTTTCTTACAACACACTGAACTCCAAAGAGTAAAGGCCACTAAGAAGGGGGTCCTGGCTCGGCAAATGAGTGTAAGTGTTTACGCATGTAAGTGTGTAAACACACGTGCATACAGAGCAGAAAGTCTGGTCCTCCCACAGCTGTCGCCACCTTGAAGGAGGGGAAAAACAAATGAAAACATCATCTCTCAAGCTCCTTGTGTGCCAGGCACTGCACTAGGTACTTTATATCTGGCATTTTGGTGACAGGTCTGTTGTAGGGGGTTGAACGGTGGCTTCTGCAAAGGTTTACCCACGTGTTCACCTCCAGAACCTGCGAATGTGACCTAGAAAAAGGGTCCCTGCTGATGCAATTAAGCTAAGATCTCTAGATGAGACCAATCATCCTGGATTATCTGGGTGGGCCCTAAATCCAATGTAAGAGACAGAAGACAAGACACACAAGAAAGGAGGAGGCCATGTGAAGGCCTCTCAGAGGCAGAGACTGGGGTGAGGCAGCCACAAGCCAAGGAATGCCTGAAGCCCCTGGAAGCTGGAAGAGGCAAGGAATGGATTCTTCCCTGGAGTCTCTGAAGGGAGCAAAGCCTTGCTGACAGCTTGCCTTTGAACTCCTGCACTCCAGAACACTGAAAATAAATTTCTCTTGTTTCAAGCCACCAAGCTAGTGGTACTTTGCTCTGGCAGCCCTAGGAGATCAATACAAGGCCCATACGCGCTCTGGTGTTGGTCCAGCGGTCAACACATGTTCATGAATCAATTAGTCACAAAAACATTTAACTAGGAGTCAACTCATACCAGAGCCAATTGCATTCACCAACTGCAGGCCTGGGATGGGAGCGTTTGTCCTGTAATAAGCGAAAGAGTAAACTTTCCTAAAAGGGTAAATAACCCAGGGGAGAGGCCAGGAGTGGGTGTTTATACCAAGGGTCACCAGGGAGTCCTGAGGTAAAGCTGAGAGCTTCCAGCAAGTACGTGTTTTGTCCCCAGGGGACATACAGAGGAGGTGAGGCTGGGGAGAGGGGTCTGCCCTGGGGTCTGTGGTGTGAGAAACGTTACCACCCATTGGGAGACAGGTCCCAAAGCCCGGGATTCCTGGGAATGGGATGCAGGAGGGAAGACTTACCTAACTCATGCTCCTGAGGAGTACAGCGTCTCAGCGAAAGGTGGCTGCATCCAGGTTCCAAAAGGACATGGCATATATACATTTTTAAATTCACAAGAGGCAAAATGTGAGATAAAACCCCATCAACTTACACATAGAATCCTTGAGAATTATCAACAATCTCATAAATCATTTGCGATTTGATGGAGCTAAGCTTCTCCATGGCTGCTGCACCGCCGTTGTTCTTAATCCACTCCAGGACCAAGCCCATGACATAGATGCTAAAATAAAGAGTAAAAAATACATATATCCACGTAGAGAATGGACTTGAGGATACGGGGAGGGGGAAGGGTAAGGTG
The DNA here is from genome assembly GCF_964270905.1 of Leucopleurus acutus. Lineage (NCBI taxonomy): Eukaryota > Metazoa > Chordata > Mammalia > Artiodactyla > Delphinidae > Leucopleurus > Leucopleurus acutus. The sequence continues at coordinate 41,903,064 of NC_139150.1, forward strand.
TGACAAAGTGAGAGAGTGGCATGGACATGTATACACTACCAAATGTAAAATAGATAGCTAGTGGGAAGCAGCCGCATAGCACAGGGAGATCAGCTCAGTGCTTTGTGACCACCTATAGCAGTGGGTTAGGGAGGGAGGGAGGGAGGGAGATGCAAGAGGGAAGAGATATGGGAACATATGTATATGTATAGCTGATTCACTGTTATAAAGCAGAAACTAACACACCATTGTAAAGCAATTATACTCCAATAAAGATCTTAAAATATAAATAAATAAATAATTAATTAAAAAAATACATATATCCATTGAGTTCAGCTTTGCACAAGTGGAAAGACACCCAAGCAAATAGTCTGAAGTCGTACTAAAACAGACTTAAAGACACCATTAGACAGAGACAAGATGAAAGTGGGCCATGTGTACACCAAGGACAGGAGCGGAGCGTGTCACGGAGCAAAAACGAAGATCAACCCAACTCTAGGCCCCTGGGGGCCATTCAGAAAAGAGGGTTAGACTCTTCACTAGAGGTCACATCAGTGCCCACTAGTCCAGCCCAAGCCCGAACGCAAACCTTCATGACACCTGGAACACAGCTCCCTGTCTCCACCCCTGCTGACATTTTATCCCTGCCACAAGCATCCTCAGACATCTAGCTCCCCACCCCCACCAGTTAACTCTTCACTTTCTGAACGCCCAGAGCCCGCTGCCCACACTTCCCCTAGTTTTTACCACTGGCTCTTTATTCTCTATTCCTGGGCGCCCGTGTCTTCGACCCTGCAGTCCTGGAAGGCTGGAAGCACAGTGTTCACCTTTCCTCCCGCGAAGCCCCGGCACACAGCCCACCACCGGGCGGAGGCAGGGTGGCAGAGTGCCCAAAAGCCTAGGCTCCAAGTCCTAGTCCTGACTCTAGAACCAGTGCTGCCCCGACAGATTACCCAGGATTAGTCACCCCAGGGATCCAAACCTCGACTTTCCCACCTGGAAACAGGGAGGCCTGCCAACCGACGGTGGACACCCAGCATTTCAGCTGCCCTGCCCCTCCTAACTCCACCCAGCAGGAGGACCCAGCGGGGTCCCTTGCTCCCCTGGTTTCAGAGTTGAGCAGGGGACTTAACTGGACCAATCAGAGCCCTCCATAGGCTTTTCTGAATTGGGAATGAGAAGAGGCAGAATTGTGTGTTGGTGAAACGGTGAGTTATGAGGTAAGGGCGACAAGGAACATTTGAAGGAGGCCCATCTGAGACACAGGAGTGCAGACGGGGTGGGATGCAGTTCCAGGAGGACCCGCCGCACCTCGGCCCTGCATAGAGCTTGGGCGCATCGCTTACCGAGCCAGAATATCAGCTCTGTCACTTAGAGACCTCAGTGCTCTTGGGGGGACTGCAGGAAATGGGTTGGGTGAAGGGCTTAGTGCAGGGCTGGCACATGGCAGGTGTACTATGTAGTACCTTTACTAGTTAAGTGCTCTAAACTAAGCCCAAAACACAAGACGTTGAAGAGCAGCGGATGGTTTTCCCAGTGATCTTCTGAAAGCCCCTCTGCTTAAAAAGGTGCTGAGGGGACTTCCCTGGCGGTCCAATGGTTAAGACTCCTCACTGCCACTGCAAGGGGCACAGGTTCGATCCCTGGTCAGTGAACGATGATCCCACGTGCCACGCGGCACAGCCAAAAAATTAAAAAATAATAAAAAATAAAAAGGTGCTGAGGGCTCTCTGTGCACCTCACTGAAAGCCCACGGGACAGGAGCAGAGGTCTCCCGGGGAAAAGAGACCATCCTCCTCGAACTGGGAGCGTGGAAAAGGTCTGTGCTCAGCAATGGCCTCTGTATGAGTGGGACAAAGGTCCCCCATAAGAATCTGTGCAAACTTAGTTGCTGAGCATCAATGTCCCGCAGAGATCCGGGGTGGGGACCCCCAGACACAGCTGCCTCCTCGCTTACTTACTAACACCATGACAGGGTGGGGAGGGGAAAACGCTCGAACACCAGAAGCTTGTCCCAGGGAAGCCCAAGATACCTGACTGGCTCGTTCACTGCCTCCAGGTGCGTGGAGAATCCCGGTGTTTCTACCCCAGAAGGTAGCAGAGCCCACACTGGGCTGCCCAGCGGGCACTGGGCAGGGAACAGCCAGCACCCAGAACCATGCGGTAGCCCCGGTGGAAGCTTCCCCAGCCTGGCTCCCCAGACAGCCCTGGGAGGAATGAGAAATGGCAGCTAGGGGCAGCAGCGAGGGAGCTCAAAGCAGAAAATAGCCTCTGAATAATTTACAGCCTCGGCTGGAGCTCTCTGTATAAGGACTGAGAAATCAGAGGAGCAAAGGAGAAAGAAGAAAGTAAGAGAGGGGAAGGACTGTTCAGCGGTCCAGGACTCTCCCTTATATTGATCAAAAAAATCCGAGGCCAGAACTGCCATTATCCCGCTTTACAGATGAGGCAACAGGCAGGCTCAGACAGCTTAACTTGGCTAAAGTCATCTAATAAGTGGCTGAGAAAGCCAGGATTCCAACCCCACATGGTCCGACTCCAAAGCCCCAGCTCTTTCCACAGTAACAAAGGCCTCTGGTTTACGAGGGGCTCCAGGACCCTCACCCACTCTCTCACCTGCCAGCGGGGCAGCCAGGCTGGCACCAAGCCACAGACACAGCTGCCAAGAGCAGCCGCTCCAGGGGCATCACAGCACGCGTGCGCATGTGTGGACGTGTAGGCATGTGTTCCAGATACGGTGCTGCCCTCCCACTTCTCTGTTCCGTAAGGTGCTCTCGAATTTCCATCTAACCCCAAACTGCTCACTCCCCCACAAACCACAGCCACACACCCTGCCACGTGATCCAATCACAGCGAGCCACCTGCGGGTGGCTGCCGGTTCAACAGCGCTTTCTGGAAGCCGAGCTTCACTTCTACCTGCAGCTCTGTTACCCCAGGGTTCCCAAGCTGCTGCTATTTGATTCATCAAATCAAGGCTGCAGCAAAGGCTCAGGCCAGGTCCACAGTCCCAGCCAGACCTCAGCACCAACACACTTCCCTCTTGCTGTGTGACTCACCCCTATGCCCAGACTCACTGCCCACGCTCTCTGGCTAATCTTGTGTGTGTGTGTGTGTGTGTGTGGTACGCGGGCCTCTCACTGTTGTGGCCTCTCCCGTTGCGGAGCACAGGCTCCGGACGGGCAGGCTCAGCGGCCATGGCTCACGGGCCCAGCCGCTCCGCGGCATGTGGGATCTTCCCGGACCGGGGCACGAACTCATGTCCCCTGCATCTGCAGGCGGACTCTCAACCACTGCGCCACCAGGGAAGCCCTCTGGCTGATCTTAATGAGATCCGAGCAGGCACAGTCAGCCCACCCATTTTACACGCTGCCCAGAACCAGCACCTTTAGCCTTGGTCTACAAAGCCTCAGCGTGAGGTAGGGGGCTCAGAGGAAGCAGGCTCTCCCGGAGACCAGATGCCCCTGGAGTGAAAGGATGTCCGGCCTTGTGAGTCGACTGGAGCTTCCGATGCATTATTAACTCACACTTCTACCCCCATACAATCTGAAACCTTCAAAACACAGGGGCCCTAAAATGCTTATGCAGCTTTGAAACTTGGTCCCCACTAACCAGGGTTAACTTTTAACTGAGTATGGCTTCACTTCTAAAATGTCCCCCGCCCCACACAGTGCAGGTACACTGTCTCAGCCTGCGTGTTAAATGACTACATGAATCACAGCAGATCCATTCTCTGGAATATCACTCAGCAATTCAAAGGGGGAAAAAAGGCAGGCGTCTGAGCTGACATGGCAGTGTTCACAGTACGTTGCTGGATAGAAAAAAGAATTCACAGAACAGCCTATATGGTAAAGTTCCATCTTTATAATTAAACATACGGCTCTGTTTGCATATGCCCTACACAGCAAGCAGTTAACAATGGTTACCCCGCAGGCTCTGCTCGCCTCAGGAATCCTTGCCAAGACCATGTGTTAATTTTTTAAGGCAACAAGAAATACTCTGTGGGCACTAGGGATTAGAAAAGCACACCAGGAAGTTCCCCGGGAAACTCTCCCTGGCTGCTCTGAAGTACTAGGCCCCCTTGGCAGCCCACACTCCTATGCTGATACGTAAGGCGGCCTGGGTCAGTAGGGTCATTTTGTTTCTTATTAGTTACTTTACCTCACACTACAGCTAGTTAGTCGTGGTAAGTAAAAATGTCTTGTGGGCTTAGAAGGGAAGTTTAGGCATCCGTTTGCTTGTCCATGAACTGGGCTTAGTGCCCAGGACGCCCACGCCGTCCTTTATTCCACCCCAATTCACTGCTCAGGGCTACAGGCAACTACAGGAAGGCTCAGTTCAAACCGCCCAGGGCCTGTGGCCACTTGGCTCCGAGTTTAAAAGAAAAAAAAGAGCTTCTTTTCAAACTTGGGACATTTTCAAGGGCTTCCATGTAATACAGAGTTGCAGTGTTCTGGGCGCCTTATCCCCTTACATCCAGGGCCGGGGGAGGGTGCTCTGCACAAAGCTTCCTCTCTCCATTCACTGCTTGTTCTCACTGCATGAACTACAATTTTCTAATCTTGAAAGCTGAAGTACCCCAAATGAAATCTAAGTTTTTCAAGTCATAGATTTAGGGTAACTACTCAATTATACAGACTTACTTTTTTCCTTTTCTCTTCTTTCGGGGTAAAAGAAAGCAAGATACCAAGGGGTGTCTTGGCTCAGAATACCTTTAACCCAATCTCTTTGGTCCTCCACGTTTATATGATTCTGATCAAATACTGTTAGCGATCCTGCCCCGAGATGGTCTCAGTGTTCACTCTTCTGATCTGTCTGGAGAGGAAACTTCGCCCCTTTTCCACCCTTGTTTCTGGGTGTCTGGCTGAGCCCACTCTTCGGGCAGGAAGGCTCTGGGCGGGGAGTATCTGCCCTCCCCCAGCCTGTGCCCCAACCCCAGGTGCCCAGGTTGGCCAGCTGACCCGACCAGTCAGGGCCTGGGGTGGAGGCCTGCACAGGGGCTGGTAGGGGAGTGACTCTCTCTGAGTCACTCACAGGAGGACTTTCTCTCAGTGCCCACCAGGTCTGACTCCAGAACTTTTTATCTCCCACTAGACAGACTGACCTGCTTTCTCACTGTTTCTGCTGATTTTTCACTCTAATACTACCCGACTGCATCTTAACACATATCCATTGGAGTTTTTAAAAATGTGCTTCCCGGTCACTCATGGAGAAGGTGCCAGGGGGCGTGACAGCTCCCCCTGCTCTGATCAGAACTGCCAGCCCCATTTCAGGCCCCATTTCAGGGCCAGCGCTCTCCCTGCCTTCTCCCACCGTCGCACTCGCGGAGCTGTGGTGGCCTCTGCCCGCCCCCCGGAAAGACCCACCTGCCTGCAAGCCAGGCCCTGGCTGCACGTTCCAACAGGTAAGGACAGACACCTCCCGCCACCTCCTGCCACCTCACAGCCTGGAGCCGAAGCTCCTTCTCCAGGGGCCCTGCACTCAGGCTCCCCAACTGTCCTGCACCGCTCAGCACGGCACTGCTTCTTTCCCAGTTGGCCGGTGGTCACCGGTTTTTCCACTGCCAGAAACCCCAGAGATAAGACGGGCAGGTGAGAGAGGTTCAGCCCTGCCCCCCAATCCCTACCAGGCACTTCAACCGGGGTGAAACAGAGTGGGATTGACAGGTGACCAGGAGAGTAAGCACTGAAGCCCTCCGTGCCCCGAGGAAAGCAGGGGACACAAAGTGAGAAGCTGCTCCGGCCCATACAAGCCGCACAGAAAACCAGCAAAAATTTCCATCAGAATTCTAACTTTGGAAAAAGCTCCTTTCCTCCCCTGATAAATTATGTGGAAGAAATTTCCTGCAGGCAGCGCCTCCGAGGGAGACCTCTCACAGAGCCCCAACCCCACGGAGCCGCAGCCTGGACCAGCCCGAGCCCCTCTTCGTACGCTCTTTTAAGATAACTTCTACCATCCCTGGAAAACCCGGGAGACTCAGAGAGCTGGACTCCCAGGAGCCAGCTGTTCTCCAGAGATGGGATCTTTCCAACGCAAACGCACACTGAGAGTTTTGCTTGAGAAGAGCACAAAGATACCGGGTGTGCATACCTGGGCTCTCAAGCCAGACCGCCTGGGTTCAAACCCCGGCTATGCCACTTCTTCAAGTATGGCTTTGGCTTCTTCACTTGCAGAATGGGAATAATAATAAGAGTACCCACCTCCTAGGGTGCTTGGGAGATAAAGAGGGTCATACACATCACTATTTTACATCATAGCTGCCCTGGAAAGATAAGATAATCTATAGACTCTGGCTCTTTTATCCCCGCTGCTAAGGCTGGGGATAAAACAGAAACCACAATAATAATACAGCAGCTAACATTTATAAGTCACTGAGAGCCAGGCACTCACCAAGCACATTTTATACATATGTATTAATCATTCAATCCTCACAGCAACCAATTACTCCTGGAGACACCTGCTGCACAGATAGGTTAAGCAACTTGCCCAAGGTCACACAGCTTGTTAGTAGTAAAATCTCTCAGGCAATTGCTAAATGCTTGGTGTCACAAAGATTTTCACAAACTACCTGAGTCTGGGAGTTAAAAGACTGTACGGTGGGGTAGCCTTACTCTCCCCAGAAGTGCTGTAATGCAGCCTCTCACTCGGATAAGGGGAAGCCAGGCTAACAGGACCCCTGTAGACTGGGTGAAAAACCAGAGAGGCGTTTGTTCCAGCCAGTGTGTTAGATGCCAGGCAGCCAGCTTCAAGCAGACCCAGTAAGGAAAGAAAAAAGACCAGTAGCCCGGCCTCTGAAAGTCCTTCTCCAAAGCCGCACTGGTTGTTTGAGATGCAAGCATGACACTTCATGTGCAGAAAGCTTTCGAGTTAATGGTGAACCACCAAGGCCACCAAGATCCAACAAAAACACCCCAAAAGAAAGGAAAGGAAAGCTGATCAAACAGTGCACAGAGAGGGGACAAGGGAGAGGTGAACTGGGCAGAGAATCTTCTTTTGTTTGTTTGTTTTTTGCGGTACGCAGGCCTCTCACTGTTGTGGCCTCTCCCGTTGCGGAGCACAGGCTCCGGACACGCAGGCTCAGCGGCCATGGCTCACGGGCCCAGCCCCTTCACGGCATGTGGGATCTTCCCGGACCGGGGCACGAACCCGTGTCCCCTGCATCGGCAGGCAGACTCTCAACTGCTGCGCCACCAGGGAAGCCCTGGGCAGAGAATCTTAATAGGATATTTGGGCTATTAGATCACTGATTCGTGGCATCATGCCCTACTTTAAAAAGTCAACTAGTATTGATGGGAAATACTGAGACCTCCTCACTGGTCCCCAAGCCATACCCCGGAGTTACCTGAAGCAGGGAGGTGTGTTATACAGGGAGTTATTTCCGGCCTGCACTTTGTAATCCAGGACCGAGGGGCACTCTCTGAGGGCGAACCCCAGCAGGTCATCTCGGACGATCACCACCGTGACCCCTGCAGAGCCAACGTTCTTCTGGGCACCAGCAAAAATTGCACCAAACTGCAAAAGAGAAAGCTTGCTGTTCTAGATGCACTGGGTCATTTTTCATAAATGTAGTCAAACTTCCCAATCTCCTTCCAAAGCACAATTTTTATGAGGAAGTGACTCTATTTTAATCCCGTTCGGAGTGCATTCCCTTCTCTAAAGGAATCTCTATCCGGGACAGCAAATCGATACTCAAGAGTTCAGAGCCTGCAGATTACAAATCTGTCTGATCCTTCTCTCCAGGGAGGGGCCAGCCCAAACCCATCACTGTGGAGGCCTTGTATCTATTCGTATTCACTCTAGTATACCTCTTTTCTACGTCCAAGCCCATCTTTAAAATAAGGCTGCTGTCCTTGGTAACCTAAAGAAATCAATTTTTTTATCCATTTATATTTGTGTAAAGGGATAATCAGAAGACACTGAGAAATAATGGGACAAGCTGCCTGAGACAGAAGAAATTTTAGAAAAAAAAGAGATGTTTAAAGATACTTTGGGAAATTTTTTCGTGTAAGATGTAGAACCCTCTTCCATGTCTCCCCATGAAACCTGTAGGAAAATTCAGTGGCATCCCAAGTGGGAGGAGGGGGGACAGTGTGGCTCGACAGGGAGTATTTTAGAGTTGACGTTGTTTAGAACTGCCAGTGCATGGTGAGTGAAAATAAAAAGCAGGATATAAACAAAATGTGTACATCCATACAACAGAATATTACTCAGCCTTAAAAAGAAATGAAGTTCTGACATGCTACCACGTGGGCAAACCCTGAGGACATCATGCTAAGTGAAATAAGCCAGACAGAAAAGGACAAATATTGCATGATTCCACTTAGGTGAGGTTATCTAGAACAGCTGAATTCACAAAGACCAATAAAAAAAGGAGGATGGTGGTTGCCAGGGGCTGGGGGGAGGAAGGACCGCGGTTATTGTTTAATGGGGACAGAGTTTCAGTTTGGGAAGAAAAAGTGCTGCAGACGGATGGTGCTGATGGCTGCACAACAGTGTGTGTGTACTTCATGCCACTGAACTGTACGCTTAAAACTGGTTAAAATGGTCAAGTCATGGTAAGTATATTTTACCACAACTTTTTAAAAGGCAGGCTACTTCTTAGTTTGTTTTAAATTCCTTACAGCTATCATACCCCCCATGGCATGCACCTGGGGAGCTGCTCAGAAATCTACATGTCATGTCTATGCTCTTGGAGCTGAGCTGGGTACAAAGCAAGGTGGGGCTCCTTCAAAGCCCCCCAAGCTTTCCTTAATGACAGCAAGTAACTCCCAAGATGTTGACAAAAGGATTTTCTAAGCGCCACTCTCAGAGGCAGATGAATTCCCCAAGGACTCAAGTGTGACCCCTGGGAGACGACGATTAACACAGGGCTGGGTATGTCAGGACGTAAACATTCTGACAACCCACACTGTCAGCCTTTCCCCATTCTGGTATATATTAAAATGTCCTTAGAGAAACCGAGAGGCTGGTTCCCCCCGACCCGTCCCCCGCTGGCGCAGGCCTCTTTTACACTCTACCTTGGAAACATCCACTGGCTTGGACAGGAAGTTTGAGGACATGTCGCAGACCAACACTGCTCCCTTCACATCAGGGATAAAGTCAAACTCCACTCCATGCACGGTCTCATTGGCGCAGTAATACACATAGGAGGCGTCCGGGCTGAGGTTCCAGGTGCTCGGATCTGGAATTTCTATCACAGGAGACAAGTTGGGGACTCCACACGTTTCCTCCCCTCTTTCCTTAGGGAGATAGGAGGCAACCAGGAATGACGCCCCTCCCCTAGCAGGGGAAGACAGATCCCAGAGCATTCACAAGTGAAAGCACCCTATCCATCTTACATTACAATCACCACCAACATCCTAAAGGGATGACCCATCCCACCCCTTTGACTGTTACTGGGGGCAAATAATCTTCAAGAATGGCGTGGTGAGTATCTGGGTTTTTTCCTTGTTGCCCAGTATCCATCCATCCTATGTCCACTGACAGTTTCCTGTGTGCGTCAGCCTCTGCGACTCTCAGCCCATGTAGTTCCAGTAGAACCGGTTCCACCCACAGCCCCGAAGGTACAATGCAACTCAGGCAAGGCCGCTTGACTGATACAGAATGGGACACAGGAGACATGAGACTGTTACTGGGAATGCATGAGCGAAGGCATTGAAACGTGAGACAATATAAGGTCAGGAGCAGCTGCAGCCGTCTTCTAAAAAGGAGGCGGCAGCTTTCCTGACTGTGGAGGAGACACGGAAAGACACCGGAACCGGGAGACACTGTAGGCGGCCCTTGATCAAGCCATACCTAAAGCCAAACCAGCCCCAGGGCTTTGCAGCTAAGTCAGCAGCCCAGGCATACTCTTTCTGCAGCAGCCCGTTAGTAATCTTAACAGGGACAGGCAGCCAATCTAAATGGTATCAGACTAACTACTGACAAGGGGACGAAAGAATTGCCCGGGGCAGGGGTGACCTGCTAGCTGAGGAGGGACCACCTGCCGGCCAGCATTTCACTGTCCAGCTCAGCTCCCAGCACTTACTTGTGTAACTCCCAAGTTTGGGGTGGACAATATTCACAGTCCCAAACTTCTTGGCTTCCTCCGCGGCCTTAGCTGACCAGGATCCCGTCACCACATAGTCGGCACACCTTCCTGCTTTCAAGCCAATCAGGTTTAAGGGGACAGCACTGAACTGGCCACACCCACCTCCTTGTACAAAAATCACCTTGTAGTTGTCTGGAATGGCTCTGGGCAGAAGCAGAGGTGACAGTAAACAGGGTCAAAAATTGAGAATGAGTGATGCTCTTCCAGCACTTTACCCTGGGGTGGGTACACTACAAAAACGATGGTCAAGCCCCATCTCTGCCTTCCTCAACCCAGTCATTTATCTACTCAATTCCTTGCACAGATATTTACTGGGCCCTGTGGTGGAAGCCTATGGTTACTTTTTGGACAGAGCTACTAACACCCTGCTGTTCCTTTAGGGAAGCATCGGCTGCCACTCTCGGTCCACCTGGTTCAAGGGTGGCCAATCCCAGCTCCAGGGGATGAGCACGTGACCCAAGCTGGCCAGTGTGGTTTGGTTCTGAGACCTGGATCCAAACTTCTAGAAAAGAGGAGCTGTTTCTATTGAGGGAAATAAAGAACTTGTAGGAGCTAAACCTGCAACCACTGGTGGCCATCTGGTGAAGCCAACATATAAAAAAGCAGAGCCAGGAGATGGAGAAAAAGACCCTCCTGACATCATGTGAGCTCCTAAATCACTCCTGCACTTTTCTGTTATATGAGATAATACATTCCTTTCTTTCTTTTTTTTTTTTTTTTTTTTGCGTAAGCCAAGAGCTGGGCTTCTGTCACTTGCAACCAAAAGTCCTAAAAGTATATATGTCCTGGTCCATGCTATGAACCAGGTGGACACTGGAGAAGGATCTTTGATAATCCTTTAGACCTAAGCATATATCACCTACCCAATATATATCAAGATTAACAGCAAAAATATTTGATTGCAACATGGAAAATTAAAATGGTGATTGGCATGGCTACAGGCAGTAGGGTAAGGCCAGCTCAGGCCAGGGAAACTGGACCCAAGCCTTTGAGCAATGTCAGAGCTTGGGAACAGGTTACACAGAAGGCAGACGGCCAAGGGACAGAGCTCCAGCACAGAGGTGTAAGGAAAGCACCAAAGGGCAGGGCAATGTGAGAGGGTCTTGGTCTCGCCAACACGAGGGATGGCGTGCATATATCTGGTTTTGAACCGTGCCTGCCTATATCCAGGGCTCAGGAGGCTAGCAGAGCACGCAGACAGGTCTTAGGAGACTCTAACCATGTCAGCAGCTGGGAGGATGGCAGCCCAAGGCAGCGTTCCTGGTTTATGTTATTCAGACGCAGGGCAGTGAACAAGGCCAAGAACTGGATGGAAGGACACCAGACAGAGGTCTAGGTACAGGGGTACAAAGAAATCGGCCCATAAATTGAACCGGAAGTTCAAGCTGGAAAGGCTCACAAGCGTGTGGGTCAAATGCCATATCTCTTGGGCCAACATTCCAAGTACCCACCCCATGAAAGATGCGATTGTTCTGTGAACAGGACAGGGACCCAGCAGGCAGCCCTGGCATGCTAAACCAAGCAGATGATTACCGGCTCCAAACACGGACATTAGCACGGGTTTCGAGGGCTCCTCACAAAAATGTCACCAAGCCCGCCCCATCTGAAGCATTCTATCAATGCAATTTAAAGGGAAAGTTATTAAATAATTAGTATAATTCCAATTTTGTTAATGAAACAATGCAAGGATGGACCCTAAAACGTTAACAGTGATTACCGCTGACTGGTGGGGTTATGGATAATTACGGTTGATTTTGTGAGTTTGTTTCTTCCCTAAACTTTCCACCATGAACATGCACTAGTTTTGTGAGCAGAAAAAAAAAAAACACAATGTTTTGTTTTCAAGATGACCGTATTCATATTTCTATGTGAATATATTTATATAATATATAAAACCTCTTCTTTAAGCAGCAATCTATTTAAGAACACAGTTTCCTCTGGGTAAGAAGAGCAGGGCAGATAACTAGGAAAGTTCATTTGAGGAGCAGTTCCCAGAGTTCAGAACCCTTAAAATTGCCCAAAGAGCCCGTTAAAAATGAAGTTTGTACAAAGGTTCTGATTCAACAGGTCTGGATGGGGCCCAGCACTTGAATTTTTTAATACTTCCCCCACGAGTTGATTCTGACAGGTTGTATGAGGCAATACTTTAAGAGCCAGTGAACTAAGTTATAGTTAATTATGCTGACAGAGATGACCACTTCTTGGGCTTCCCTGGTGGCGCAGTGGTTGAGAGTCCGCCTGCCGATTCAGGGGACGCGGGTTTGTGCCCCGTCCGGGAGGATCCCACGTGCCGCGGAGCGGCTGGGCCCGTGAGCCATGGCCGCTGAGCCTGAGCATCTGGAGCCTGTGCTCCGCAACGGGAGAGTCCACAACAGTGAGAGGCCCGCGTACCGCCAAAAAAAAAAAAAAAAAAAAAAAAAAGATGACCACTTCTTTGTCATTTAAATCCCTTTTAAGCCAGTTTAACTTCCACAGTGCTAAAAAAATCTTTCCCAGATAAAATGATTTCAAATCTTTGGAAAAACCACATAAAATAAAAATACAAACGCAGGATGAGGAACAAATAAAAAGCATTATGTACTGATCTAGTGAATTTGGGAGAATCTTAACAAGATTATTTGTAAGAATGGAATATTCTGAACACACAGCAGAGTCTAGAAAATAATGCAATAGACACCCACGTACATGGATTACCAAACAAGAGTAACACAATTTTGTCTTTAAAATTTTAAACTTACAATAATTCCCGCATAAGGTTCTCTGTGTTGTTAATAATCTTAGAGAAATCTGATGACCTGTGGCTCATTTCTGTGGAAAGAAAAACAAGAAAAAAAATTCCAGTTCAAAACCAAAGCAACAAAAGTTAACTGTAGCTGTAACTACAAAATTTGCAAATCAAATAACAAAGGGAGATGTCAGTTATTTTCCATTCAAATTGTGGGCCACACTTACTTTCAGGGAAAATCCAAACTGATTTTCAAACTGCGAACATTTTAACCTTATGGTCACAGCACAATGATTTTTCAAAAGCGGCAATATTCACTGAGTGAGCCATGTACTAATTTATCCTTTGGTCTCTGATCACTCACATCTTTCTCACAAACAGGAATTGTATGCAAATGCTGCCCTTAGGACATCAGCACAAAATTCCACACTGTGCTCTCACTTCACAGAAATCTAGGTGCATGTGCCAGACCCAGAGGAACAAAATTTAATAGCAATGAGCACAGTTAAACCTACAGTCTCTTAATAGTCTGTAGCCTTTGGAAATATCAAAAAAGAAAAAGAAAATTAAATTTTAAAAAAAGTAAATTTTAGAACTCAAAGAAACTTCATGAAATTATTAACATGCAAGACCTTCAAAAAAAGGCTTGTGTACTTTTCAACATTAATGAGTTCATGTTTAAGAACAGCAAAAACTGTAAAATGAATGTGAAGCAATTTTATAAATGTTTGGGCCCTGTTAATGTAAACGTACAGGATCTTTCGATCTCAGATCCTATGCATAGCAAAAACCAATGATGCGACTGTAAGCTGAGACATAAATCCCTCACCAGCATTTATGTTGCTTTCAAAATTGCTTCGATCAAACATGCTACGGAAGTTATTAAAATTTAAAAATATATCTACAAAGGCCTACAGGAAGACCCAGTAGAAATTCTAGGCTTGATGATGCATTTTAATTGGTTCCCTCTGAATCCTGGACATACACAGAATCCAAAAGTAAATCTTACCAAGAACACTAATCCCAACTCCTTTGTAGTCTAATAATTCTTTTTGTATCTCTAACAATACCTAGGAAAAAAACAAAAGAAAATTTAAGATGATTTCAATATGCTGTGCACAACTCTGGACATACGAACTGCAGTGGGGGAGGGACAGGGGAGAGGATCCACCCACCAGGCCTGTGAAGAAGCTTATGTCCCTGCCCACAGCCAATCCCCTTCCTCCCCCTATTCCCACAGAGCCCCGATGATGCAACTCACACTCAAGTTGAGAGTGAAATTATGCAACGTGACTGATGCTAAGACAGTTTTTCCAAAGGTATGAATTTAGAGATTAAAAACTCACTTGGACTTAAAAAAAGATCAAGTATAGAAGTTTTCTGATACCAATTCTTTAACTGTCAACTTCAGACCTTTGGGAAAAGTCTAATTCCCTAGAAAAATGTCCCTTCCACAATTGCATTTGCACTCTGACAGCAAAGGCACAAAAAGCATAAAGTTCTGGGGGACAACAAAAAAATCAATTAGGCCCAAGTTAAACTGATAACTCAATTTTCCATCTTTTTGGTCTGCTGGGATGGGTGGGGTGGGCAGGAATTAGGAAGCACCTGCTGTGAATTAAGGTTCGTCAGGGGTACTGATGTACTGCACTCTCCCCTCAACAACAGCCCTGAAGGTGATATTCTCATCCCCAATTTGCAGGTGAAGAATCTCAGCTGTGGCTCCAGAGGTACTTAGCTGTATGCCCCAGTCCAGCCCCTTGACCCGTCTTGTAAGATCACTGCAATCCCATAACCACAGTCTGCCTTACAAGGACAACTGGACAGGTGGGACCCATCTTATGGCCAACCTTCCAGTGCCAGGAAACAGGTGGGGGGCAAGGCTCATTCCCTACCCCCACCCCCAAACACATAGCTCACTTTCTAGGGAGGTGCCTCATTGTTTTTTTCCCAAAGGCAATTAAATGTAAATTACTACACACTGAAAGAAAAACACCTATTTCATATATGTATCTACGTAGATTTATGTGTATATATACATATATGTATATATATACACACATATATATATGTGTATATATATACACACACACTTCAGTAAGAAGAATAGAAAGCTCTTATCAGAGATGCATGCTGCATTGTTTACGAGTGAAATGATACGATATCTGTGATTGGCTTTAAAATTATCCAGGGGCAGAAGGGGAGAAAGAGGGTATGGGGCAGGGAGCGCTGAAACAAGATTGGCAAAATGTCCTTAGTTGTTAAATTTTGGATGGGTGCATGAATTTAGTTATATTATTCCCTCTCTACCTTTGTGTATGAGCAATCTGCCATAAAGTAAAAAGAGAAAGAAATGCTCTAAAAATGTACACAAAACAGGTGAGATAAACCCTCTGTAGAAGCATCCTGCCATCAAAGGAGGTTCCCTTAAAAGATACAGGCTAAAGACTTCATAAAACATAATCTAGGGCTTCCCTGGTGGCGCAGTGGTTAAGAATCCACCTGTCAATGCAGGGGACACGGGTTCGAGCCCTGGTCTGGGAAGATCCCACATGCCGCGGAGCAACTAAGCCTGTGCACCACAACTACTGAGCCTGCGCTCTAGAGCCTGCGAGCCATACGTACAGAGCCTGCATGCCACAACTACTGAAGACCGCGCACCTGGAGCCTGTGCTCCGCAACAAGAGAAGCCACAGCAATGAGAAGTCCACACACCACAACGAAGAGCAGCCCCTGCTCAATGAAACTAGAGAAAAGCCTGCGTGCAGCAACGAAGACCCAATGCAGTGAAAAATTAAAATTAAAAAAAAAAACCCATAATCTAAACTGGATTGCAACTTGTCTGAAAAAACACCATTTTAACAATAAAGAATGAGACAAAAAAAAGAGGTTCAAGAATTTGTCATCGGGGCTTCCCTGGTGGCACAGTGGTTAAAGAATCTGCCTGTCAATGCAGGGTCCACGGGTTTGAGCCCTGGTCCGGGAAGATTCCACATGCCGCGGAGCAACTAAGCCCGTGTGCCACAACTACTGAGCCTGCGCTCTAAAGCCCGTGAGCCACAACTACGGAAGCCCACGTGCCACAACTACTGAAGCGCACGTGCCTAGATCCCGTGCTCCGCAACAAGAGAAGCCACCGCAATGAGAAGCCCGCGCACCACAAGGAAGAGTAGCCCCCGCTCACAGCAACTAGAGAATGCCCGCGCGCAGCAACGAAGGTGCAACACAGCCAAAAATAAATAAATAAAATTAAAAAAAAAAAAAGAATTTGTCATCGTTTTTGTTGGACACATTAGCAATCGCTGATCAAACAAACTTTTAGCAAATCCTTGTCTTTAGTAAATACAAACATCTGTCTCTGATAGAATCATCCTTGAACTTCTGTTCAGACTGTATTTCTCTCATAGATAGTATTCCTTGAAAAGACATCTATAAAAGTTTATAACCAAAATCATTATAAAAAGTTTTAAAATCTTCTACCCAAAAAGCATACCCCTCTAATCCAGTGGAGTTTATTTTTCTCAAACTGCAGAATGCAACCACTTTTGTGGATCATAACTAATTTTTTAATGAACTAGAACAGACCAGAGCAAAATAGAATACAAAATTGGGCATGTTGTAGTCATTAGGCTAAATATTTCATAAGCCTTTTGTTTTAATTATGTGCAGGTACTTGCACATTTTGTGAAATATATTTTTCATTGTGGTTACAGTCAAAAACAGTTTGCAAAGCTTCTCTAATCCTTATACTTCAATTAAATCAAGAAGACACATAAATAGCAACATCTGCCCCCCCTCCCAGCTTGAAGAGCACACAGGAGGGCATAAATCCTCCCAGGAAAATAAATAATAAATAATTGTACTACTGATAACAACTGCCTTTATAATAAATGCAGAACAAATTACACAGGAAACAAATGCGCAGAAGACTCCAAAACACAGAGAGGGGAAAAAACGGTGAGGGTAGAGGAAACGTTTGCACAGCTCTGGCAGGGAATCTCACCTAAAACAGACCGCAATAACTAAGAAAAAACGAAGCCCTGTACTCTCAGCTCCTACTAGCGCTGCCCCCAGAAAAGCAAAATGTCCTTTCCCTTCTACAATTAAGATTCTCTGCTCTTATCACAACACAGAGAAGTCTCTGTCCCAGGGAGATTCTACTCAGTTCAACAGCAGATAATTGTAAAACACTTGGCTATGCACCATGTTGCTACAACATATCATCAGAGTCATCCTGGTTAGAAAAATAAAAATATAACAGCAGCGGCAGGGGTCAGTGCGTCCAAGGCGCAGTAGAGACTTGGCCCCCTTCACAGCTTGGGCGGTGGGAGGGGAGAATGGATGTGGAGGGAGTGGGTTTTGGAGGTTAGGGGAGGAGCCGGAAACCGGCTGGGGGCTGGGAAGGCAGGGAGTAAGTTCCACTTGCACTTGAAAGGTCTGGTAATGGCCCAGGGGAGAATTTAGTCATTCATTTGCTCCAGAACAAAGTGAACCGAACTGGGCTAGCAGCCCAAGGCCTACCAGAATTTGAATATTAGAATGCCTTTAGGGGACACGCCAGTTGGAAAAAAAAAAAAAATCTACGCGTGAAACAGAGGGGAGAAAAAAGGCTTTAGGGACGGGTGGGGTATCTGAGAGACAAAGAGGGAAAGCCTGGGCTGGACTGAAGGCTTTCAAATTTACATTTCTGAAAAGCAATGTTTCCAAGTGCTGGCTAAAGGCAACACTGCTTCCGAGGGGTCGTGCGCGGGCCTCCAGTTTGCAGTTCCCTCCAGTTAACGCAATCCTCATTCATCATTCATTCCCAGTGTCCATTCACGCATCCACTCAACACTGCCTGGTTCGCAGCACTGCGGGGCGAGGCGAACGCAGAGTTGGGAACTTTTTCTTTTCCGCCGCGCCCCCGGCCCGGCCGGATTGAAGGCACAGCGCCGGAGTTTGCAGGTGCGCAGCGCAGCGAGCCAGCACTCCCGGGCGGGCAGGGTTCTGCATGCGGCGCACCCGTAGCCGGCGCCAGCGACAGCTGCACAAGCAAGCCTCGCCGAGTTCCTCCCCCAATGTATCCTTCTAGAGGCCCACCCAGGCCCACCCACGATAGATACTAAACTGGGAGTGCAAGCCAGTGCAGAGCGTTCGGGGAACTCTGGGCAGGAAGTGGGGATCCGGGAGCCCCGTGCAGGGATGCACAGCCACCCACGCGCCTGCTCCCGCCCGGACCGCACTGCCGGCGCGCGCTAGAGGGGACTTACCGAGCGCGGCAGTTTGGCGGGCCCGGGCCCGAAGTTGACCACCTGCATCAGGGAGTCCATGGTGCAGAAGCGGGAACTGGGAGTCGACTGGAAAGGACCGATAGCGTGGGCAGCGCAAGTCTGCAGCCGGCGCCGACTCTGTGCTCTCTGCCAGCGCCGAGCCGGCGCCCCCATTGGCCCGCGCTGTCGCTGGCCCTGCGCTGATTGGTTCGTGCAACGGGGCTCGCATCCCCATTGGTCGTGCTCCCCAGTCGAGACTCGAGAGCAGTTGCTCCTCCTCGCGTTTACTGTTTCAACCCCTTTTTTGATCAATGCAAGGCGCGCGGGAGATTGCACCATCCAGGCGGCTCGGCTGCGCGCCCGCCGGAGAACCTTGGGCGGCGAGAGGAGGCTACCCCTGCCAACTTGCGTTGGTACT
Source organism: Leucopleurus acutus (assembly GCF_964270905.1). Taxonomy (NCBI): domain Eukaryota; kingdom Metazoa; phylum Chordata; class Mammalia; order Artiodactyla; family Delphinidae; genus Leucopleurus; species Leucopleurus acutus. Next base: position 41,921,522 of record NC_139150.1, read on the forward strand.
TCTGCACGCTTGATGAGGCGCTTTCCAGTCCTCCAACGCGGACCCTAGCCCCTCTCTCTGGGCTGCACTGGGAGATGGCGGAGTAAATCACCCCTCACCCCCATCCAACCACATCTTCACCAGACCCTAGACTGGGCTCTGCTGCATTTGTTTGAACCAGCGGTCATTAATTCACCAAACTTTCCTAAGCACCCCCATGGGCGCCAGATACTCCAGGGGGGAGGAAGGGCCGCCAAGGATGGAATTGCAGGGTGAACTATGGGCCGGGGGTGGGTGGGTGGGGGATGAGGTTCTCTGCAAAACACCAAGGGACCAAGGGATAAAGCAGGATTAAGGGATGGAGGTGGCCAAGGACACTGAGTGAAGCCTTGGCCTGGGAAGACTGGATGCTTCCCAGGCAAGTCCTTTTAAGCTGCTGATTCTCCATTTCCCCTCGGGAAAAGAGCGAGCTGGAACCTGGCAATACCTCTCAGGTTGTGTAGGAGCTGACAAGCTGTGAGTTTAGAAACGTGAGCAGATATTAACAAGAACGCGATACCCCTGAGGAGCCTCAGCCCAAGCCAGGGGAGAGGCCCAGAGCCAGGCCGGGCGCGGAGCCAGCGCGGCTCAAACTTTTCCACAGAAGTGTTCTTCTCAGAAGAACTCCAGTGGAGATCCACATGGGGTTCTGAAACAGGGAGGTCCCCTTCCTGCAAGAAAAAAGTTCCTTTGAAGTCTGGAATTTCATCTTTTTTTTGAAATGTGAATTTTGCTTTTACTCCTTAATTTAACCCATTTTCTTATAAAAATATTTTCCCAAATCTTTGAGCAAAAGTGATGCGCCAGGAATACACACAGTGCCTGCCCTGGGGCTTTCCACCACACCAGCCAGTGTCAACCACCTCAGTGAAAAGATCTGTAAACTGACAGGGCTAGGACTTTTGTTTGCTTTTTTGTGGTATGTGGGAGGGATGGGGCTGGGATAGGAGGTACTGCTTTAGGTTTGGGAGGTGGAGGGCAAAGTTTCTAGAAAAAGCTGAAATGAACAAGGTCACCGCCTTCCTCAGCACCTTCATTTAGAAAATTGCAAAACTGAGTAGAGGGTATGAATGTCAGTCCATAAACTCAGGTGTGCAAGAATTGTCGCATATCCATTATTGTATATGACTTAGTGTAGACCCCCTAGCAGCTAATCTACCAGGGGAGTGGGGGAGTTAGCCTTCCTCCTTCCTGGAGTCCTTAATCCCAGGGATTTACACAGTCCTGTGGTATGGAATAGGGAGGGAAGCACTCATCCATTTGGTCCTCCTTCCCCAGAAAATGTAGCTGAGTTTTCTCCACTGTTGAAGTCTATATGCTGCTTCAGTAAATTAGCTTTCTACCACTTTTATGACCCACTGAGGAACACAGGAAATTTGGGTGGGGTCAGGGTGGCTATCATCCCATCTGCCAAAACATGCCATGCAGTCATTCCTGAGGGCCTTGCAGTTTCCTAGATGATATTACAGGGAAGTAAGGCACACAGACCCTCTGCCCAGGGACATGCTGACCTCTGTCTCTCTCTCTCTTCCAACTGAAGGAAATCTCTTTTGCATTCTAAGAAGAATCCATCTCTTTGTATGTTTCTTCCTCACATTCTGTCCACAGACACCTTAAGCCGGGGCCACTTAGGGATATAAAGACAGTGGTTAAGATTGTGGTGAACTGAAGCGCACATGCCCATTTGTGGCAGAGCTGCACCAGCCCACCATACATTTATGCCTCCCCTTCCATGGAATAGAGTCTCTGTCAGGCTCCACATTTCACAGCTCCCTTTGCATCAAGGCAGGTCATGTGACTGGAACCCACCAATGGAATGAAACAGAGGATGTCACTTTCAGACCAAGGTGGTTGAGAATAGTGTGCTTCTCCACTGCCTTTTTCCCATTCCACAGGCTGAAATCAAAGAATCCAAGGCCCTTGGGGATGGTGGAGACACAGAAAGGAAGGAGCCCCAGTCTCTGAATTACCTGCTCCGGACTCGTTGTACATGAGGGAGAAATCAACTTCTCCTGGGTTATGCCACTGAAATCTGAAGGGCTATGTTATCCTAACTAATACACCACTCTAAATGCAACAGCTGCAGCTCAGATCCAGCTGGTTGTTGCCAGGTGAGGCAACCAAGGTTGCTCAAGCTATCTTCCCATATTTAAAGAGAAACCAGAAACCCAGATTTTTATGTGAAATTTCACAACTTTTAAACACCTACAAATTTCAGACAACACTGTACAGATCAATATTGTGAGGGGTCAGACCTAGCTTCCCTGCAGGCCTGATTCAGCCTGCTGACCACCAGCTCTCCTTCTAAGGACTGCTTTATAGTATTCTGCCATGTATTTCCCCTTATTCAACACGGAACACCCTCCTCGCCCTGCCTGAATAAGGGAACAGGAAAAGGGAAGACACTGCGGAAAATATAATCTTAAAATATTATCCTGTCACCTTTGCCTATTTTGCAGTGCAGGTGTATAAAGATAGCTCAGGGAACCCCTGCATTTCACATGGGCCCCTCCTCTCCTAGTAGATTCTCCTGAAATGCAATATTTTGTAAATATCAGTCTTCACAGGGATTATTTATTGAGCCCTTACTATGTGTGAAAGGTGGCTGCATTGGGTCTTCCTTGCTGTGCGTGCGCTTTCTCTAGTTGTGGCGAGCTGGGGCTACTCTTCGTTGTGGTGCACGGGCTTCTCATTGCGGTGGCTTCTTTTGTTGTGGAGCACAGTCTCTAGGTGTGTGGGCTTCAGTAGTTGTGGCACACAGGCTCAGTAGTTGTGGCGCACGGGTTTAGTTGCTCCGCGGCATGTGGGGTCTTCCCAGCCCAGGGATCGAACCCGTGTCCCCTGCATTGGCAGGAGGATTCTTAACCACTGCGTCACCAGGGAAGCCCCATCATCTCAGTTTTAAAATGACTTTTGTAGTGTTAATAATCTGGTGGTAGTTTTGTTCTTTCCTTTTCTTTCTGGGGGCTGATCAAATACTAAGACAAAGGAAGGAGACAGAGGAAAGCCAGGGATATGGGGGGGGGGGGGTGGAGCCAGTGCAGGACTTGGATCTTCCTGCTTCTCCCCTTTTTCTCATACTCCAAACTCCGAAGGACCACACACACTGCCTCAGAAATAAACAGTGATTGTGATTTAATTTATTTTTTGGCTTGTGTTTGGTACAGGAAGGCAGCAAAGATTAATACAAAAATAACAAGAATTCAAATTCAAAGCTGCCATGGGTGACAGCCATTTCTGTAATCACAGAAATGAAATGGAAGGAGAGCAAGGCAGGCACTGTGGCCAGACGGGAGTGAATGGGAACAAGGGGAAGACTGGTTCAACGTTTCATGGTTTATGTATATGGCGAACAGACTTTTTAATGACATAGAAATATTCCAGTATGAAAAATTAAAATAAAAACAAAGCTGTCCCCCACCACTGGAAAAATTAACCATCTCTATTCACACACAGCCAAACATAACAATGATTCCCATACTAAAAAAAAAAAAAAAAGCTCACCTCTTTGGAGTCACAATACTCAAATGTAGACAAATTTATAGCTCCTATCAAAACATTAACAAATGCATTCAGACTCATTCATTCATTCAACAAATACTGCATTCTTACCATGTATTACATATAATGCAGGCACAGTCCCTGCCCTCCTGGGAGCTTCTGGTGTTTGATATGTTTATATAGAATTCTTCTATATTTTATCAGGGCCATCTGCCCAAAGAGGCCTGCCCTGGACACCCTAATGTGAAAGCCTTCCCCTCCATGCCTCGTGCTCCTGAGATCTCTTACCCTGCTAGCATCTCTCTTCTTTCCATAGCACAGATCACCTCTAACATGCTACATAATTGGTTCATTTATTATGTGTATGGTCTGTGTGGTAGCACGTAAGCTCTGTGAGGGCACGGCTTTTTTCTGGTTGGTTTACTAATACACCTAGAACAGTGTCTAGCCCAGGTAAACTCACAATAAAGATTTGTTGAGCGAAAGACTGAATTTATAAATACTGGATCTACTGTGATACATTTCCTAAAGCAAAGAAAGGTGTGTCCCAAAGTTGAAGTCTTCACCTCTAGAGACAGAAAACCGCTTGCCATAATTAATGAACTACCCCCACCCCATTCTGCAAGGGTTCAGAGGAGGTTTTATCTTTTCTCATTGTCTTATTCAGTCTCTTAGCAAGTCTGTTCCACCTCCAAACTTTTCTCCAGTCCATCTACTTCTCTCTAACACCTGCCTAGTCCAGGCTCCCATGGGCTCTTCTAGATTCCTAGACCTGGTTTCCTTGCATTCACTTTGCCCCCCTTAGAATCCATTCTCCAAACAGCAGCAAGTCACCTTTTAAAAACATGCATGGGGCTTCCCTGGTGGCGCAGTGGTTGAGAGTCCGCCTGCCAATGCAGGGGACACGGGTTCGTGCCCTGGTCCGGGAAGATCCCACATGACGCGGAGCGGCTGGGCGGGTGAGCCATGCCCGCTGAGCCTGCACGTCTGGAGCCTGTGCTCCGCAACGGGAGAGACCACAACAGTGAGAGGCCCGTGTACCGCAAAAAAAAAAAAAAAATTAAAAATAAATAAATAAAAACATGCATGGAGTATGCCATGTAACTGCCCTGCTAAAGTCCTGTAACAGCTTGCCATTACATTTAGAACCGCACTCCTAATGGGCCCACAAAACCCCCCTGACCTGGTCCTTGGTCACCTCTCAGCTCAGCCCTTGACTTGCTCAATCTCCAAACTGCTCCTTCAGTCCCAGGACCCTCTCAGGCTCCTTCCCTCCCCAGCATTCTCTCCCTCTAACCTCCCCAAGGCTGGCTCTGCCCATCTCTGTCCATTTTAGGCTCCATCTTGGCAAGTCTTGCCTGACCTCCTTATCGAAAGTACCCCCAGCCCCACCTCCAGTCCCTCATCATTTTATTTCCTGGGCCATTTCTCTCATAACTTGCCAGTCTCTGAAATACTCATGTACTTATTCATTGACTACCCTAGAATGTACTTACTTCCTCAGAGAGCTGAGACTGCGCCTGCCTTATGTACGGCTCTACCCCAGCATGAGGTATGGTACTTCTAGAATGACTATAAAGGGCAGGAAGAAAGAAGAAATGACATTGCTGACAGTCTTTGTTGCTGGGAGAAAGAGATTATATTTATTATTTTTCTAGAACGTTCCATAGTGAATATTCAAAACTTAATCAACTTTTAAAAAGTTGGTAATTTTTAAATAGTGGGGTGAGGAGAGGCATGAGGCCACCAAGAAGCCCTGGCGATCCTGAGATGCCACTTTGCAGCTTTTGAGAGCCTGTGACTGCTGAGGCCCTTCCTCCCACCAGGTGTTTCTGCTGAGGCTGAAAGGCTGGTCGCTGCATCAAGTACGAACACGTCGTCCTGCAGTTAGAATTCTAGGTCAGTGTTTTCACTGACGATGGAATCCCTTCTATCCAACTGACACTGGATCCAATCCCACTTCTCTGACTTTGCACAACTACCTAAAGTTTACGACGGGTCTTGGCGAGTTGCAGGCTGTTGAAGGGATGTGTTTTATGGGGGAAGAAGAGGCAGTTAGAGGAGCAGGGCTGGGGGGTGGGGGTGGGTAGTGTACAACTGTTTCTCAAACTCACAGAGCTGGAAGGAATCTTGGAATGTGATCTAGAATCATCTATTCACACATTCTGAGAACCAGTCTCTCCCAGCGTTGTCCTGGAGTGGTGGGCAGGAAAATTACATTCCCCTATAAGTCATCACAAAGCTATTCCCAGAGGATTGCCCAGAGATTGGGGTGGAGGCTTGCATAACTGGGGAATGGGATGAAATTATCACCATCTTTATATTAAGGCTGTCTACCTATATCAAAATATGAAGCATTTTCAGTGTGTCACGCACGTTTTTGGGTATCTGTTATCAAATTCAAATTGTAGAGTTCAGGAACTTAATGCAACTCCTTCACTTTCTGATGAGGAAAATGGTCCAAGGGGTGAAGTGATGCTGTCGGGGTGGAAATGATGCTGTCTATGTGACCTGCTTGTAATCTCTTCTCCCATTTCACAGAAGGAAAGGCTGAAACCCAGCTCACAGACCTGTCTAGGGTCACCAAGAATCTGGTGAATCAGACCAAGGAAAGGACACCAAACCATCGCCCTTCTATTCCAGAGAGTATGACCCTTCTACTTCCCCGCTTATTAAAATGATTTAAAGCTGTCAGGAAAGTCATTTAAATGCTCCCAGGAGAGAGCAAACTCAGAGAACTAGAACTGAACCTGAGCAACAGACAAGATCTAAAAAGTGAAGTGTGTGGGCAGAGGAGGCCGCCACACGGGCGCCCTGGAATGCGGCCACTCCCTCAGTAACAGGCTGCATCCTCTCAGGACAGCAGGCAAGGCTGCAGACAGCATTCCTGTGACTTTTAACCGGTGCTGCTTCCTAGTCTGCCAGCCCCAGAGTTGATCCATGATATCTCAAGCAGCCTTGGTTAAGCTTTTCCATTTTTCTCTGTAGATCTCTGGTCCCTTGTCACCCTAAGCTACTTCTCACCTCTTTTCATTCGTTTTTCTCCAAGTTAGCTGTTGCCATCTTGCTAGTCCTCAATCTTTCTGCAACTGCTCAGTGCCATGGGGACATTTTAAATCATCCTTAAGGGGATGGCTCGGAGGAGAAGCTTTCTGACCGGTTTGCAATATAATTTTTTTTGCAATATAAATTTTGAGACGCGTTTATATAGAAGGCCCAGCATTTGGGAGATTCTCTCTTCTTCCCTATTTTTTAAAAAAGTTTTTATTTATTTATTTATTGGCTGCTGCATTGGATCTTAGCTGCCCTGCAGCATGTGGGATCTTAGTTCCCCAACCAGGGATTGAAGCCGCATCCCCTGCACTGGAAGGCAGATTCTTTACCACTGGACGACTAGGGAAGTTCCTTCCCTATTTTTTGAACTTCACTTGTTTACACACTGTTTTGGTCCCTGGAGACACATATGGTACTTTGCCTTTGTCTTCCTAGATCTCCTTACATATGAAAAATGTAAATAGCATTTGTTGTTCTAAAATGGTTTTCTCCTTATTTTCAGTTTTCCTGAGACAAATGTAACATATGAGCGCTTTAAAATACTCAAGCATTCTAGAAATTCAGAGTGTAGACAGAGAATGTCCAAACTTCAAGACAATTTTAGTTTAGGTATATATTTTGAATTGATAATATATTCATATGATTCAAAAGTTGAACATATAGGGGCTTCCCTGGTGGCGCAGTGGTTGAGTCCGCCTGCCGATGCAGGGGACGTAGGTTTGTGCCCCAGTCCGGGAGGATCCCACATGCCGCGGAGCGGCTAGGCCCGTGAGCCATGGCCGCTGAGCCTGCGCGTCCGGAGCCTATGCTCCGCAACGGGAGAGGCCGCAACAGTGAGAGGCCCACGTACCACAAAAAAAAAAAAAAAAAAAAAAAAAAGTTGAACATATAAAAGGTGTACAGGGAAAATGTCCTAGTCTTCTAACCCTCCAGGTCCCACCCCGTCTCCACTCGTAGCCACTTTTATCAGTTGCTTTAGTATCTTTCCAGAGTTTCTTTAGCAAATATAAACAAATACAAATATATACTTATTCCCTCCCTCTCTTTTACACAAAAGGTAGCACACTACATGCACTTCTTTGCATCTTGCTTTTTAAATTTTACAGCAGAGCAAAATTTGGTTTAGAATGTAAAGTAACCAGAAATAAGCAGGGTTCCCTGATAGCGTAGTGGTTAAGAATCCACCTGCCGATGCAGGGCACACGGGTTTGAGCCCTGCTCCGGGAAGATCCCACATGCCGCGGAGCAACTAAGCCCGTGCACCACAACTAGTGAGTCTGCACTCTAGAGCCCACGAGCCACAACTACTGAGCCCACGTGCCACAACTACTGAAGTCTGCATGCCTAGAGCCCGTTCTCCACAAGAGAAGCCACCGCAATGAGAAGCCCGCGCACCGCAAAGAAGAGTAGCCCCCACTCGCCGCAACCAGAGAAAGCTCGCACGCAGCAACGAAGACCCAACACAGCCAATAAATAAATAAATAAATTTATTTAAAAAAAAAAAAGAAACCAGAAATAAAAGGCCATATACACATGTGTGCATACACACACTTCTTTTTTTGGTATAACTAAGCAGGACAAATTAATTGAGCCAGTAATTGTTCAGCCTGCTCCTCCTTATGGGCCTTAGGAGAAGGTCTGATGTTCCGTTTCTGATGCAACACTTTTGGATGAGAAGATCCTGTTAGACAGATAATAGCAGAAGATGGGGGCAGGTGAGCCCACCTACGAGCCAGAACTGCTCAGGTTCATGTTTTGCTTATTCAGAGACACTGAGACACAACTCTTTTAGGGCCAACCAAAACTGGGGATGCCTCTCTGAGCACCTCTACCCTTTGATTCTTTTTATCACCAGGGAAGAGAAATCACAGCACACGGAGAGACAGAAATTGGGAAATGGGCTGCTTCTTTATTCCCTGTAAATACAATGTCAGTACAATTAGAGAAATCACCATCTGTCTGAGAGTGAAACTTTTCAACAGTCCAAACCATCCCAGGGTCCAGAGCTGGTGAAGTTCACTCCTTAGCATGTGGCCAACCAGGGATTATGCTGAGAAGTTAAGTCACGCCTCTGAAAACATAATTGTTCTGAGAAATCCTCCCATTTTGTTATTTCTCCCAACACAAAAACTAAAATTTCATGGTTTCAGCCAATCACAATCTTCCTTAACTTCTTTTGGATGTGTGTGCACATGCACACACACACATGCACACACACACACACACACATACACACACACACACACATATTTCAAAGGAACAACCAAGCCTATTTTTCCAGAGGGACTTAGCCCTTTCAAGAAACACCACATTATTCTCCTTCCTCACAACACAGACAAGCTATTTCCTGAAAGGAACACAAAAGCTCTAGTGCATTTTGCTTAAGAACAATAGTCCCAGTTCTGTTAAAAACATCTTATATGTGTCTGTTGGGGGAACTCAGACTTACACAGGGAATTTTCCCAAGAGTCTTCCATAATAGCAACTCAAACCACTCTTCAATCAGCAGAACTCAGCTCCTGGTTACATATCTTTTCCATCTTTGGCCATTTCTACCCTGCAGCAAAACATCAGCCAGGGACAGCATCCGACCTTGGGACCAGAATATGTGGAGGACAGTTTGATATTCTTCTTTCTTTTGCATTCTTTATGCCCTACACTGTCAATGAATAGCTGGCTTTTCTTTACTAAGTCAATTTAACAGGGGAGATAGAGGGTATGCTATTTTTCTGTTTTACTTTCTCTAGCCAACTCAGGAAGAACAAAAGTTAAACCCTGTTAAAGAAGTGAGCAAGGGACTTCCCTGGTGGTCCAGTGGTAAAGAATTTGCCTTACCATGCAGGGGACCCAGGTTCGATCCCTGGTCAGGGAACTAAGAGCCCGCAAGCCACAGGCCAACTAAGCCCATGTGCCTCAACTAGAGCCTGCACACCCTGGAGCCTGCATGCCACAACTAGGGAAGAGAAAAAACCCATACACCACAACTAGAGAAAAGCCCGCCCACCACAACAAAGAGCACGTGCACTGCAACAAAAGACCCCGCATGCCTCAACGAGGATCCTGCGGGCTGCAACTAAGACCCAACACAGCCAAAAATAAATTACATAAATAAATAAAGGGAGGCTGGTTCAAGATGGCGGAGTAGAAGGACATGCTCTCACTCCCTCTTGCGAGAACACTGGAATTACAACTAACTGCTGAACAATCACGGAGAGGAAGACACTGGAACTCACCAAAAAAGACAGCCCACATCCAAAGACAATGGAGAAGCCACAGTGAGACGGTAGGAGGGGTTTAATCACAATCACATCAAATCCCAAAGCTGCTGGGTGGGTGACTCACAAACTGGAGAAAACTTAAACCACAAAAGTCCACCCACTGGAGTGAAGGTTCTGAGCCCCACGTCAGGCTTCCCAACCTGGGGGTCCGGCAACGGGAGGAGGAATTCCTAGAGAATCAGACTTTGAAGGCTAGCGGGATTTGATTGCAGGACTTCAACTGGGGGAAACAGAGACTCCACTCATGGAGGGCACACACAAAGTAGTGTGCGCATTGGGACCCAGGGGAAGGAGCAGTGACCCCATAGGAGACTGAACCAGACCTACCTGCTAGTGTTGGAGGGTCTCCTGCAGAGGCAGGAGGTGGCTCTGTCTCACCCTGAGGACAAGGACACTGGCAGCAGAAGTTCTGGGAAGTACTCCTTGGCGTGAGCCCTCCCAGAGTCCACCATTAGCCACACCAAAGAGCCCTGGTAGGCTCCAGTGTTGGGTTGCCTCAGGCCAAACAACCAACAGAGAGGGAACCCAGCCCCACGCACCAGTGAACAAGTGGATTACAGTTTTACTGAGCTCTGCCCAACACAGCAACACCCAGCTCTACCCACCACAAGTCCCTCCCATCAGGAAACTTGCACAAGACTCTTAGATAGCCTCATTCACCAGAGGGCAGACAGCAGAAGCAACAGAAACAACGATCCTGCAGCCTGTGGAACAAAAACCACATTCACAGAAAGATAGAAAAGATGAAAAGGCAGAAGGCTATGTACCAGATGAAGGAACAAGATAAAGCCCCAGAAAAACAACTAAATGAAGTGGAGATAGACAACCTTCCAGAAAAAGAATTCAGAATAATGATAGTGAAGATGATCCAGGAACTCGGAAAAAGATTGGAGGCAAAGATTGAGAAGATGCCAGAAAATTTTAACAAAGCTCTAGAAGAATTAAAGAACAAACAAACAGAGATGAACAAAACAATAACTGAAATGAAAAATACACTAGAAGGAATCAATAGCAGAATAACTGAGGCAGAAAAACGGATAAGTGACCTGCAAGACAGAACGGTGGAATTCACTGCTGTGGAACAGAATAAAGAAAAAAGAATGAAAAGAAATGAAGACAGCCTAAGAGACCTCTGGGACAACATTAAATGCAACAACATTTGCATTATAGGGGTCCCAGAAGGAGAAGAGAGAGAGAAAGGACCCCAGAAAATATTTGAAGAGATTATAGTCGAAAACTTCCCTAACATGGGAAAGGAAATAGCCACCCAAGTCCAGGATGCACAGAAAATCCCATACAGGATAAACCAAAGGAGAAACACGCAGAGACACAGAATAATCAAATTGGCAAAAATTAAAGACAAAGAAAAATTATTGAAAGTAACAAGGGAAAAACAACAAATAACATACAAGGGAACCCCCATAAGGTTAACAGCTGATTTCCAGGAGAAACTTTACAAGCCAGAAGGGAGTGGCATGATATATTTAAAGTGATGAAAGGGAAGAACCTTCTACCAAGATTACTCTACCCGGCAAGGATCTCATTCAGATTCGATGGAGAAATCAAAAGCTTTACAGACAAGCAAAAGCTAAGAGAATTCAGCACCACCAAACCAGCTCTACAACAAATGCTAAAGGAACTTCTCTAAGTGGGAAGCACAAAAGAAGAAAAGGGCCTACAAAAACAAACACAAAACAATTAAGAAAATGGTAATAGGAACATACATATCGATAACTACCTTAAACATGAATGGATTAAATGCTCCAACCAAAAGACACAGGCTTGCTGAATGGATACAAAAACAAGACCCATGGGCTTCCCTGGTGGCACAGTGGTTGAGAGTCTGCCTGCCGATGTAGGGGACGTGGGTTCATGCTCCGGTCCGGGAAGATCCCACATGCCGCGGAGCGGCTAGGCCCATGAGCCATGGCCACTGAGCCTGTGCGTCCAGAGCCTGTGCTCCACAACGGGAGAGGCCACAACAGTGAGAGGCCCGTGTACCACACACACAAAAAAAGAAAGCTGGAGTAGCAATACTCATATCAGATAAAATAGACTTTAAAATAAAGAATGTTACAAGAGACAAGGAAGGACACTACATAATGATCAACGGATCAATCCAAGAAGAAGATATAACAATTATAAATATATATGCACCCAACACAGAAACACCTCAATACATAAGGCAACTGCTAAGAGCTATAAAAGAGGAAATTGACAGTAACACAATAATAGTGGGGGATTTTAACACCTCACTTACACCAATGGACAGATCATCCAAACAGAAAATTAATAAGAAAACACAACCTTTAAATGACACAATAGACCAGATAGATTTAATTGATATTTATAGGACATTGCATCCAAAAACAGCAGATTACACTTCCTTCTCAAGTGTGCATGGAACATTCTCCAGGATAGATCACATCTTGGGTCACAAATCAAGCCTCAGCAAATTTAAGAAAACTGAAATCATATCAAGCATCTTTTCTGACCACAATGCTATGAGATTAGAAATCAATTACAGGGAAAAAAACATAAAAAATACAAACACATGGAGGCTAAACAATACATTACTAAATAACCAAGAGATCACTGAAGAAACCAAAGAGAAAATCAAAAAATACCTAGAGACAAATGACAATGAAAACACGATGATCCAAACCTATGGCATGTGGCAAAAGCAGTTCTAAGAGGGAAGTTTATAGCTATACAAGCCTACCTCAAGAAACAAGAAAAATCTCAAAGAAACACTCTAACCTTGCACTTAAAGGAACTAGAGAAAGAAGAACAAACAAAACCCAAAGTTAGCAGAAGGAAAGAAATCATAAAGATCAGAGCAGAAATAAATGAAATAGAAACAAAGAAAACAATAGCAAAGATCAATAAAACTAAAAGCTGGTTCTTTGAGAAGATAAAGAAAATTGATAAACCATTAGCCAGACTCATCAAGAAAAAGAGGGAGAGGACTCAAATCAATAAAATTAGAAATGAAAAAGGAGAAGTTACAACAGATACCGCAGAAATACAAAGCATCCTAAGAGACTACTACAAGCAACTCTATGCCAATAAAATGGACAACCTGGAAGAAGTGGACAAATTCTTACAAAGGTATAACCTTCCAAGACTGAACCAGGAAGAAACAGAAAATATGAACAGACCAATCACAAGTAATGAAATTGAAACTGTGATTAAAAATCTTCCAACAAACAAAAGTCCAGGACCATATGGCTTCACAGGCGAATTCTATCAAATATTTAGAGAAGAGCTAACACCCATCCTTCTCAAACTTTTCCAAAATATTTCAGAGGCAGGAACACTCCCAAACTCATTCTATGAGGCCACCATCACAATGATACCAAAACCAGACAGAGATATTACAAAAAAAGAAAATTACAGACCAATATCACTGATGAATATAGATGCAAAAATCCTCAACAAAATACTAGCAAACAGAATCCAACAACACATTAAAAAGATCATACACCACGATCAAGTGGGATTTATCCCAGGGATGCAAGGATTCTTCAATATACGCAAATCAATCAATGTGATACACCATATTAACAAAGTGAAGAATAAAAACCACATGATCATCTCAATAGAAGCAGAAAAACCTTTTGACAATATTCAACACCCATTTATGATAAAAACGCTCCAAAAAGTGGGCATAGAGGGAACCTACCTCAACATAATAAAGGCCATATATGACAAACCCACAGCAAACATCATTCTCAATGGTAAAACTGAAAGCATTTCCTCTAAGATCAGGAACAAGACAAGGATGTCCACTTTCACCACTATTATTCAACATAGTTTTGGAAGTCCTTGCCACGGCAATCAGAGAAGAAAAAGAAATAAAAGGAATACAAATTGGAAAAGAAGAAGTAAAACTGTAACTGTTTGCAGATGACATGATACTATACATAGAGAATCCTAAAGATGCCACCAGAAAACTACTAGAGCTAATCAATGAATTTGGTAAAGTTGCAGGATACAAAATTGATACACAGAAATCCCTTGCATTCCTATACACTAATAATGAAAAATCTGAAAGACAAATTAAGGAAACACTCCCATTTACCATTGCAACAAAAAGAATAAAATATCTAGGAATAAATCTACCTAAGGAGACAAAAGACCTGTATACAGAAAACTATAAGACACTGATGAAAGAAACTAAAGATGATACCAACAGATGGAGAGACATACCATGTTCTTGGATTGGAATAATCAATATTGTGAAAATGACTATAGTACCAAAGCAATCTACAGATTCAATGCAATCCCTATCAAATTACCAATGGCATTTTTTACAGAACTAGAACAAAAAATCTTAAAATTTGTATGGAGACACAAAAGACCCTGAATAGCCAAAGCAGTCTTGAGGGAAAAAAACGGAGCTGGAGGAACCAGACTCCCTGACTTCAGACTATACTACTAAGCTACAGTATTCAAGACAATATGGTACTGGCACAAAAACAGAAATATAGATCAATGGAACAAGACAGAAAGCCCAGAGATAAACCCATGCACCTATGGTCAACTAATCTATAACCAAGGAGGCAAGGATATAAAATGGAGAAAAGTGTCCTCAATAAGTGGTGCTGGGAAAACTGGACAGGTACATGTAAAAGAATGAAATTAGAACACTCCCTAACACCATACACAAAAATAAACTCAAAATGGATTAGAGACCTAAATGTAAGACCGGACACTCTAAATCTCTTAGAGGAAAACATAGGAAGAGCACTCTTTGACATAAATTACAGCAAGATCTTTTTTTGTTTGTTTGTTTGTTTTGTTTTTTGTTTGTTTGTTTTTTTGCGGTACGCGGGCCTCTCACTGTTGTGGCCTCTCCTGTTGCAGAGCACAGGCTCCGGACGGGCAGGCTCAGTGGCCATGGCTCATGGGCCCAGCCGCTCCGCGGCATGTGGTATCTTCCTGGACCGGGGCACGAACCCGTGTCCCCTGCATCGGCAGGTGGACTCTCAACCACTGCGCCACCAGGGAAGCCCAGCAAGATCTTTTTTGATCCACCTCCTAGAGTAATGGAAATAAAACCAAAAATAAACAAATGGGACCTAATGAAACTTAGAAGCTTTGTCACAGCAAAGGAAATCATAAACAAGACGAAAAGACAACCCTCAGAATGGGAGAAAATATTTGCCAACGAATCAATGGACAAAGGATTAATCTCTAAAATATATAAACAGCTCATGCAGCTCAATATTAAAAAAACAAACAATCCAATCCAAAACTGGGCAGAAGACCTAAATAGACATTTCTCCAAAGAAGACATACAGATGGCCAAGAAGCACATGAAAACTGCTCAACATCACTAATTATTAGAGAAATGCAAATCAAAACTACAATGAAGTATCACCTCACACCAGTTAGAATGGGCATCATCACAAAATCTACAAACAACAAATGCTGGAGAGGGTGTGGAGAAAAGGGAACCCTGTTGCACTGTTGGTGGAAATGTAAATTGATACAGCCACTATGGAGAACAGTATGGAGGTTCCTTAAAAAACTAAAAATAGAATTACCATATGACTCAGCAATCCCACTACTGGGCATATACCCAGAGAAAACTATAATTCAAAGCAACACATGCACCCCAATGTCCATTGCAGCACTAGTTACAATAGACAGGTCATGGAAGCAACCTAAATTCCCATCAACAGACGAATGGGTTAAGATGATGTGGTACATATGTACAATGGAATATTACTCAGCCATAAAAAGGAACGAAATTGGGTCATTTGTAGAGATGTGGATGGATCTAGAGACTGTCATACAGAGTGAAGTAAGTCAGCAAGAGAAAAACAAATATCGTATATTAACGCATATATGTGGAACCTAGAAAAATGGTACAGATGAACTGGTTTTCAGGGCAGAAATTGAGACAGATGTAGAGAACAAACGTATGGACACCAAGGGGGGAAAGCGGTGGGGGGTGGGGGTGGGATGAATTGGGAGATTGGAACTGACATGTATACACTGATGTGTATAAAACTGATGAGTAATAAGAACCTGCTGTATAAAAAAATAAATAAAATAAAATTCAAATAAATAAATAATAAATCTAAAAAAAAAGAAGTGAGCAAAACTTGAGCAAAGAACTGAAAGGGGGTCAAAATCAAGAGAAGACTCAATAGTGATCCAAACACTGAAAAGCTGGAAGAAGGACCTCAGTTCTTGTCTTCTTTGAAGAAAGAGTTCAGCAAAGAGACCAAGATTGTGAAGAAAATACAAGTGTTTATTAGAAACAGAATGAGTGTGAAAGGACACACGGGTGGACTCAGAGTGAGTTATACACCATAGGGGCAGCTTAGGTTGCTTATATAGGGGCACTTTTCTAGGTTGTCTCTGGCCAATCAACTCCATATTTGGTACTGGTGTGCACGCACATCTCTCAGCCAAGGTGGATTCCAGCTGGCGTCTTCTCCCTCCTTTTTGTCCTTCCTGTAGACTGAGGGCCTTCTCTTCACACGTGTCAGGCCGGGAAATCCACAGAAATGCACCCCATCAGGGCCCCGTGCTCCCACTGGTATCCCATCTCAAAGCGTTAGCAGGAGACCAGCTGCAGTTGCTCAGCCTGGTGCTTCTCTCTCTCCTACCTATCTCCTACCTCTATAGCATGGATCAAATTGAGGGTTAGGTATTTGAAAGACTATAAGGGCTGAAAGTGCCCTTCAGATGGTGGTGTCTAGTCCCCCATCTTATAGCAGACTAGAAAGTAACTCATCCCAGATCACACAGCACATTAATGGCAGAGGCAGAAACCAGAATGCTCTCCTTTGCTCTTAGACCACTGTTCAAGGGACCATTTCCTGCTACTCCTCATTTCCTTATGGAGGGAAGGCAGTAGCCTAACCCTGTCGCTAGTCCATATTCAGAGGAACGCTGGGTGGCCTGTGCTCAATTCACTTAGCTACGTCCCTGGACTCTTCTAATTGCAATCGACACAAATCCCACTCCAACCATCAGAAGGGAAATGAATCCATTTGTTGAACCTGGAACCTCAGGGCAGGTGGGAGGGTAAGGCTTTGCTTCAGGGACAACCTAGACAAGAAACCCACGTGCTGGGACTCTCTTCCTTTGCTTCTGCTGTGAAAATCATCGTGGAAGGACTACAGGGCTCTTGGGTCTCACGCCCACTCCTGCACTCAGGGGTGCAGAGCAATAGGATTGGCAGCATCCACTCAATCACAATACTGAAGTGAGAGGGGCCTAGTTCAACCCCAAAAGGGGATGCTCTTGGTAGAAAAAAGGCTGAGGGCTGGGAAGGCAAACATGACATTTCCTCCTCAGCTTCCCCTCCTTTGCACAGCTGGGCCTGGTGACCTCACCCCAACTCGTGTCAGTGACCAGAATCCTGACATGTTCTGCTGATGTGCCCAGTCCTCCAGACATTCCGGTTCATCACCGTGGAGGCAGACTCCTTAGAATGAGATACTAGCCCAGCAGAAATCCACGTTTCAACAGAAAATCAATAAATAACATTATATTCTGAACCAAAGTTCTAAGTCATATTCCAAAAGAAAGACGTTTTTATTTTTAAATCACTAAGTCCTTATTGCTGCAAATTGCACATGAACTTAAATGGCTAAACTCAGAAGACCATACATCATTAGAAAATATTTATCACAGGCAAGGACACTTTATTTATCCCAAAGCTTCGGCAAAAAAATCTGTCTTTCCTGCACTCCCTGTCCTGTCATTTCAGATTGAACTTCTGAGATTTATTAGTTTTATTCTTCTCCATTCTTCTCAAAAAGAAGAGACATTTCACCCTTTCCTTTTGACTGGTTTAAAAAACTACAGAATTGTTTGTTCTGCCAAAATCTCAAAGACTCTTCAGTTCTACGTATGAACTTCTGTGCCACAGATATTTGTCAGTCACAGGATTCCAGAGCTTTCCAATGGCTCACTAGTTTAAAATAAGAAGGCCAAGAGTAACAGACTCTTCCCTCCATGTCAGCGGAGGCTCAGATGTTCTGAGCTGACTCTGCCGTTGGCCACAATTGATTGTTGTACGAGTTATCCCCAGATCCAAGGGGCGTTCATCAGAAATCTCTTCCAGGGTTTTAAGGTGAGATACATATAACAAAAACTTTACCATCTTAACCATTTTTAAATGTACAGATCAATAATGTTAAGTACATTCACGTTGTTGTGCAATCTCCAGAACTCTCTTCAGCCCACAGAGCTGAAATTCCACACCCACTAAACAACACCCCAGTCCTCCCTTCCTCCAGCCCCTGGCAGCCACCTTTCTGCTTTCTGTTTCTGACTATGACTACTCCAGGTGCTTCATATAAGCGCAATAATACAGTATTTGTCTTTTTGTGGCTATTTCACTTAGCATAGTGTCCTCAAGGTTCCTTTTCAGACTCCCTTCTTTAGCATATGTTGTAGCTTATGTCAGAACTTCCTTTCTCTTGAAGGCTGAAGAATATTCCATCGTATGTACATACCACATTTTGTCTACCCATTCATCAGTCAAGAGACACTTGGGTTGCTTCCACCTTTTGGCCATTGTGAATAATGCTGCTATGAATATGGGTGTACAGATACCTCCTTGAGACCCTGCTTTCAATTCTTTTGGGTACGTACCCAGAAGTGGAATTGCTGGATCATATGGTAATTCTATTTTTAAGTTTTTTGAGGAACCATCATACTATTTTCCATAGCGCCTACCGCATTTTACATTCCCACCAATAGTGCACAAGGATTCTAATTTCTCCACATCCTTGCCAATGACTGTTACTTTCATTTTTTGTTCTTTGTTTTATAGTAGCCATCCTAATGGGTGTGATTTGGTTTCCCCAGGATTTTTAACTGGAACTAAGGAAGTCAGTCTCTTCCCATGACAGAAGCTATGGAGGTGAGATTCTCAATTGTCATGTTTCTTGACATGTGAAGGCAGACAGCCTGTGTTGAGTTTTTAGGGCACTAATTAATCCTACCCTTTTCCCCTCCAAAGTTTGGAACCCAACTGAAATCTATTCACAGAAGCCAAATAGACTCCAATAAGGATCAAAATAGCAGTGCCAATACTTTTCAAGGAGGACTGGAGACGAGGACTGAAAGCCAAGTCCAGGCCAGTCTTCCCATTCCTCTTCCCCCACCAAGTGGAATTGACTTACCGGCAATGGCAGGGCTGCTCTGTCCACCTTACGACAGAGGCAGAGAAGGCCTGGTGGGTTTACTGCACAGAAACGCTGCATGCTGCCTGGGGACAGGCAGGGTCTGCAAGAGAGCCAGAGGGAGGGTCCATGCTTGTGTAACCACCCCTTTGCCGATCTCACCAGCCAGAATAAGCCACTCCTTCATCCTGGAAGCAAAAAGGGGGTTTGAAAAGAAGAATGGAAGCGTAGCCCCCAGAAGCTCTGAGAAGACGTACGCTCATCTCTGTGGGCTTCGGCAGACGCACGAAGGGAGGAGGAAATGTCGCCCCCCACAGCCTCCCCAGCAGTTCTAACATTGGAGTGTGCTTGTTTTTAACATCTTTATTGGAGCATAATTGCTTTACAATGTTGTGTTAGTTTCTGCTTTATAACAAAGTGAATCAGTTATACATATACATATCTTCCCATCTCTCTTCCCTCTTGCATCTCCCTCCCTCCCTCCCTCCCTAGCCCACCCCTCTAGGTGGTCACAAAGCACCAAGCTGATCTCCCTGTGCTATGCGGCTGCTTCCCACTAGCTATCTGTTCTACATTTGGTAGTGTATACATGTCCATGCCACTCTCTCACTTCGTCCCAGCTTCCCCTTCCCCCTCCCCGTGTCTTCAAGTCCATTCTCTACATCTGCGTCTTTATTCCTGTCCTGCCCCTAGGTTCTTCGGAACCTTTTTTTTTTTAGACTCCATATATATGTGTTAGCATACGGTATTTAACGTTTGGATTTCTTAACAAATAGGACTCAGCATTGCACAAATGCAGCTGTTCTTCCTGCGAAAGAATGCTGAGTGCATGGGAGCAGGGCTGCTCACCCCCTTGTGAGGCTGCTCTCTGACATCATCACGACTTCTTTGTGAATCCTCCCGAGGTCAGCTATGGGACCTGAAGGCTCTGAAGTGGGTCTGCACAAAACACCAATTAAATTTACTCGAGGCTATCCATGGCCTAGCCTGAAAATTCACTCCCCAGTCTGTCTTCCATTTCACATTCTCCCAGGGAGGACATTCAATAGAGCTCACTGGAGATTATGCAAGGAACTCAGATGAAGTCATGAAACAACTGCAAATAACAAATGCCAGCAATATTAAAATGCCCTGATTTGAACTATATGAAATGCCTCACATTATTAAATTCTCAGGAAGGAATTAAAGTCCCCCCAAAATAAATATCCTTTCTCTTGAAGGTTGAGCTCTAGAGAAATTAAAAGTCCACAATTATTTCCTGCCCAATTCCTTTCTGGTTCAGGGTCAGTCAGAGGGTCTCATTCAGCGATGGCGGTAGAGTCTGGCTCCTTCCACAGCTGCTTGCACTGCAGAACAATCTTGGCTTCAGGCTCTCCAGGCTGTCACTCCCTTGGCCGGTTGTCTGGAGTCCGTAACTTATGAACTTAAACTCAACTGGGAGAAACCCACTCTCACGGGGTCAGTCCTGCTGCCATGGGGCCCTCTCCTTGTCTGGCGGAAGTCCAAGGCAGGCAGAGGCCTGTGTGCCACGGTGGCAGCTCTCCTGAGAAGCCGCTTCTCCTGAAAACCATCAAGAGGAGACCCACTGCGAACAGGCATCTCTGCCTGCTTGGAGGTAAGACTTGCCCAGCTCCAGCAAGCACCTTGCCTCTTCCACATGGGACTCTGCAGTCCCTGAAGAAATGAAGCTGTTTCTCATTTCTCCAAGAAGGGAGGCCTGTGGTGCTAACATCGCTGGCAAGGCCTGTGACATGAAGAGCAGCCTGCAGGACAGGAGCAGCAATGAAAGCTGTCACAGACTTAGAAGGCAAACGACCTGCAAGACCAAGGCTCTGTAACCCAAGGCCGAAGGCATTCGACTCTCCTTCAAGGGAGAATGGGAGAGATGGAAAAATAGGTAAGAGGCATCTTTTCATTGTAGATAAGCATTATGGGTTTCAATAAATGCTGGAGAGGGTGTGAAGAAAAGGGAACCCTCTTGCACTGTTGGTGGGAATGTAAATTGATACAGCCACTGTGGAGAACAGTATGGAGGTTCCTTAAAAAACTACAAATAGAACTACCATATGACCCAGCAATCCCACTACTGGGCATATACCTTGAGAAAACCATAATTCAAAAAGAGTCATGTACCAAAATGTTCATTGCAGCTCTATTTACAATAGCCAGGTCACGGAAGCAACATAAGTGTCCATCACCGGATGACTGGATAAAGAAGATGTGGCACATATATACAATGAAATATTACTCAGCCATAAAAAGAAACGAAATTGAGCTATTTGTAATGAGGTGGATAGACCTAGAGTCTGTCATACAGAGTGAAGTAAGTCAGAAAGAGAAAGACAAATACCGTATGCTAACACATATATATGGAATTTAAGAAAAAAAAATGTCATGAAGAACCTAGGGGTAAGACAGGAATAAAGACACAGACCTACTAGAGAATGGACTTGAGGATATGGGGAGGGGGAAGGGTAAGGTGTGACAAAGTGAGAGAGTGGCATGGACATATATACACTACCAAACGTAAAATAGATAGCTAGTGGGAAGCAGCAGCATAGCACAGGGAGATCAGCACAGTGCTTTGTGACCGCCTGGAGGGGTGGGAGGGAGGGAGATGCAAGAGGGAGGAGATATGGGAACATATGTATATGTATAACTGATTCACTTTGTTATAAAGAAGAAACTAACACACCATTGTAAAGCAATTATACTCCAATAAAGATGTAAAAAAAAAAAAAGAATTATGGGTTTCAAGTCGAGAAGAAACCCTAAATGATTATAATGTCTCTGTAAGCTGTGGAGATTTACCTCAGGTTAGTGGAAAGTTCAATCCTTGTCCTGTTTGAAAGTAAATACTCAAAAGGCACGGAAAACTGAGAGTCTTAGGCCTGACGCTTTAACCTAAAGTTAAAGGTTAACCTCCAGAGGATAAACAAGGTCCTACTGTATAGCACAGGGAACTATATTCAATACCCTGTGATAAACCATAATGGAAAAGAATATGAAAATGAATATATATATGTATAACTGAATCACTCTGCTGTACAGCAGAAATTAATGCAATGTAAATCAACTGTACATCAATAAAAATTTTTTAAAGAGATTTTGTGAAGGTTTGCTTTTTGTTTTCCTTTTTTTTTTTAAGAGAGAAAAACTTCCTCTACATTTCAAGGACTTCGAGGACTATCTTTCTAAGACATTAAATAACCCAACTAATCCTCACTGATCTCTCAGGAACAAAGTTAATAATTATTTGGTCTATAGGTATCCTTAACCTACGTCTAAACTGCTTGGTTTCTTGTTGTTGTATTTTGAATTCACACCGGTTTAAAACTTACAAACTGTACGAAGACAGCATGGGCCTTAGGTCAAACCCTTTCAACCCTGTAGTACACGATGTGCCGGCGAGCAGCCAGCCACCCAAACCAAGTGGTTGCCTGAAGTCACCGGGCACTTGTCCTCTTGTTTTTTAAAACTCTTTGACCAAATTATATTTTAGACTTCTCCTGTAGATGTGTCAATTTGAAAACTCAAGCTTTCAGTATAACAAAAGGGCTTTTAAAAGAGGAATCTAATGTAAGTTACCTTAAGACTATTGGGAGTTAAAGAGCTCAAAAAAGCTGGGCTTTGGAAGTAATAATGCACAAACGGAGAAGGACTTTCAGCCATAAAATAACAAAGCAAATGGGGGAAAGACTTGGGTTCTCCGTGCAGCAGTTTTGTCAGCAACAGACACAGCAAATGTTTGAAGCACTCTAGCCAGTGTTTTCAAACTGTAGGACATAATCCATTAGTGAGTGGATTGTGAAACCCACTTAGCAGGTTGCAAACACAATTCTATTTAAAGGAATGCAATAGAAAAGAACACAGAGTGAGTCACTAGAAGTACAGTAAGAACTGTCTGGTGAAATGTTCCATTCATTATGTGTGCTCACAGGTAGGTTTGGGCCAGGACAATTACCCTTCCTTTTGCATAAAATACAATTTTTACTCTGGGTTGTGGCTTTAAAAAAAAAGTTCAAATACACTATTACGTAGGAACACCTCAGGGGTCCCAAGCTCTGAGAGGAGGTTACATAGTAAAGCTCATTTTCTACAGAGATATTAGGAAAGACACATTTTGAAAAATAAGTGGACATAGGACATAGGGTATCAGAGATTATATATTTGCATTTTCCAAGTTTTCTGTGATAATGAAAATTACTTGTCATCCATAAAAATATACTTATTAAAAAAACCCAAATAACCTAGAAGTAAATGAAGTAAATTACGTAAAGGCCCCTTTCATTCCTTCTCTCCCAATCCTAGTGCCTTGGGCAGAGGAAACCATCAACATCTTGATATACATTACTACAGACGTTTTTCTAGGCACGCACAGACACACACATGCCATATATATGTGAACGGGTTCGTAACCATATAAACGTAAACAGGATTGTGTGATTCAGTATTATTGTGCAACTTGTTTTTCATATCACCGTCTTAGGAATTTTTTTTTTTTTAGGAATATTTTTATGTCCACACCATACAGCTGTTTTTATCTGCTGCAGAGTATTGGATGGTAGAAGTTGGTATGTATTATTTCAACAATTTCTTCATTTATGTACAATCATGTTGTTTCAAATTTTTTATTATTTCAAAAAATGTTTCAATACACATGCTTATACCTGACTCCTAGGACTTGCGTGAAGATTTCTTCAGGTTGGATGCCTACAGTCAGAGCTGTTAAATCAGAGGCTAGACCCCTTTTAAGTATTGATACACACTGACAAATTGTCCACCTGAAAAGCTACATGGATGTATACCTTCTCCAACAATGACAGAGTGTTCATTATGTCCAGCACTAGTTATTACAAATCCTTTCATAGCTGCCTTTTCAAGGGATGGGAAAATGGTATTCATTTTAATTTCTGACTGCTTATGAAGTTGGAAGTTTATACATGTTTATATTTCTTCTTTATAAAAATATTTTTATATCTTTTGTTCATCTTTTGTTTGGTTTCTAGGTGCTCTTATATTAAGGATCTTTAACTTTGTTATATTTTACATAATCCCCCAATCTTTTGTCGCCTATTTATAGTTGTGTACAGAAGTTTTTTGTTTTTTTTTAAGGTAATCAAATCTATCAGTTTTTTTTTTTTCTTTCATGGATATTGGGCTTTGTATCTTGATTAGGAAGGCCTTCCTCACCCATTTATTAGAGATTTTTTCCAATATTTCCTTCTTTTTTTTATGTTTCCATGTTTAATTCATCTGGATTTCATTTCTGGTCCATGGTATGAAAGAAGAAAATGTTTTCCAAGTAGTAAATAATCTCAACATCATTTACTGAATAGTTCAACTCTTCCCTACTTATTTATAATGCCATTTCCAAATATTAAATTCCCATATGTATATATACTGCTCTGTTCCTGGATTCTCTGTTCTGTGCCTTTAACCTATTTGATTATTCCTGTGCTTATAGTGCACTATTTCATTTACTCTGGCTCCATGGATTGCTTTGATAGCAAAAATTGTTTCGTGCGTTGTCTTGTAGATGATCTTTATAATTATATTGTTATAGCCATTTAAAAACCTTGCTATGATTATATGAAATTGCTTTGAATTTATGTTAATTGATAGAACTGACTTTTTTTTTTTTTTTTTGGCCGTATGTGGGTCTCTCACTGTTGTGGCCTCTCCCGTTGCGGAGCACAGGCTCCGGACGCGCAGGCTCAGCGGCCATGGCTCACGGGTCCAGACGCTCTGCGGCATGTGGGATCTTCCCGGACCGGGGCACGAACCCGTGTCCCCTGCATCGGCAGGCGGACTCTCAACCACTGCGCCACCAGGGAAGCCCGAACTGGCATTTTTTATGTTAGGTTTTCTCATACAGAAATGTGGCGTGCCTCTCCATTTTGGGGGTTTCCTTTTATACCGTTCAGTATAGGTTTTTAAAATTCACATAGGCCTTAGATTTCTGCTGACCTTTTCTAGAGAATGCATTCTTTTCCACCATGCATTTCCTAATTGGTTACTGCCAGTGTATACAGAAGCTTTTGATATTGCAGTGTTGGTGGTGTGCCCTGCCTCTTTAACAAGCTTTCTCACTCGTTGCAACAGCATGCCAGTAGGTAACTACAAGGTTTCTTTTTGTCCAAAAAAACTTTACAATCATAGTTGTCTCACTTTCCATCGAGTTTACTTTTTAGTACTGTTTTTGTCTTCTTTCTGAGTCAGCAAGATGGGATGCTAAGAAAGTTTCCTTCTACTTCTAGACTGTTGAGTATCAGAGGATGTTGAATTTATCAAATGCTTTTTTTAGCATTGAAAATGATATGGTATTCTTTAATCTGTTGATTTAGTGAGCCACAGTGATTCTGCACTTCTGTTGAGACTGGCCTATACTTTTCCTTGTTTTATTTGTGCAGTCTTGGTATTAGGATTATGCTAACCACATGGAATGAATTAGGAAGTTTTATGTCTTTTTTCTATCCTCTGCAATGGTTTACAAATAAATGTGTTCCTTAAAGATGTGCCTAATAGTATTTGCCTTTTAAAAAGAAGTTTCAGGGACTTCCCTGGTGGCACAGTGCTTAAGAATCCACCTGCCAATGCAGGGGACACGGGTTAAATTCCTAGTCCGGGAAGGTCCCACATGCCGTGGAGCAACTAAGCCTGTGAGCCACAACTACTGAGCCTGAGAGCCACAACTACTGAAGCCTGCAAGCCTAGAGCCTGTGCTCCACAACAAGAGAAGCCACCACAATGAGAAGCCCGCACACCACAACGAAGAGTAGCCCCTGCTCACCGCAACTAGAGAAAGCCTGAGCGCAGCAACGAAGACCCAACACAGTGAAAAATAAATAAATAAAATAAAATTATATTTAAAAAAAGTTTCATACTGCTCTTTCAATTTCTTCTAAGATGTTTGGTCTATTTATATTTTCTATCTTTTGCCAATTTTTAGAATCTCTATTTTTTTTTAAGTTAGCGCATTTCATCTAGTCTTCCAAAATTATTGGAATGAAGTTATACAACCATATCAGGAGTAAATTATAAACAGTACTCCCTTGTAATTAAAAAGTCTATTTGTAGGTATCTTTCTAAAAATTATTCCTAATGCTAGCTATTTTTCTTTGTCATATTTTCCAAAGGTTTGCCTTTTATTGGTTTTTATTTTAAAAACCTTTTAGTTTCATTGATCAAAATTTTTTTGCTATTTTATTAATTTCTGCTTTTAACATTTAAAATTCCTCATGTCTTTCTTCTAGTTCATCATTTTTTCTAGCTTCTAAAGTTAAATTGTTATTTCACCTATTTTCAGTTTTCTTACTCCCTGAAAAATAAAATCTATAAAATTTTCTCTAATTCCTGATTTGGCAGAATCCTGTAGGTTTTGAGAAGTAGTTTTTTACTAATTCTAAATAGTTTGTAATTTGTTTTGAATTCCCCTATAAATGAGTTATTTAAAATGAGTTATTTAAAAGGTAATTTAAAAATTTCCAAGTGGACAAGCCTTTTGTTATTAGTTTTATTGTATTATGAAAGCAAACAGGTCTGCATTCTGTACTTTTTTACCCTTATATGAATCCCTTCTATAAACAGTTCATAAGTTTTCCAAGAAAACATTTTGTATTCCTGATGGATAGAAAATATAAAGAATGTTTTGAATTCATGATGGATACAAAATATTTATGTATCTTCCCTCTCCTAACCTACTGGTGGGAGGGGGGTGGGCCTGAGATTTTTGTTTTACAATTATTATACAGTAAAAATGATGCTTTTTTTAGGGGGGGTACAGTTCCCTTAAATTAACTTAAGTATGGATTCATGTTACCACCAATACAACCAGAACAAGGAACAGCTCATCACTGAAACTCCCTTGCACAGCCTCTTTGTAACCAAACCTTCCCACCCCAACCCCTGACAGCCACTCATCTAGTCTCTTATCACCACCGTTTTGCCTTTTCAAGAGTATTATATAAATAGGACTTCCCTGGTGGTCCAGTGGTTAAGAATCCGCCTCCCAGTGCAGGGGACGCGGGTTCAATCCCTGGTCGGGGAACTAAGATCTCACATGCCGTGGGGCAACTAAGCCCATGCACCACAACTAAACTAGAGAGTCCGTGTGCCGCAAACTACAGAGCCCACACGCTCTGAAGCCCACGTGCCCTGGTGAAGATCCCGCATCTCGCTACTAAGCCCCGATGCAGCCAAAAAAAAAAAGAATATTACATAAATGGAATCATAAAGTATGTACCTTTTGAGATTACATCAAGATGTAACCTTTTGGCTTCTTTCACTTAGCATATGACTTTGCGATTCATCCAAGTTGACATATGTATTAATAATTTATTCTTTTTTATTGCTGAGTAGTATTCCATTGTGTGGACACACCATCATTTGTTTATCCATCCACCTTTAGGAAGACTTTTTGATGATTATGAATAGAGCTGCTATAAACACCACATACATGTTTTTACATGAACATAAGTTTCACGTAACTTGTGAAACTGCTGGTGTATTTATGTTTAAAGACACTGCCAATCTGTTTTGAGGGACTACATCATTTTGTGTTTCCACCAGAATTTCAGTTACTTTGCATCCTCACCAGCCCTTGGTTCTGTCAGTATTTTCTTATTTAGTGAGTAGCAGTAGATCCACTGATTTGGAAGAGAGATGTGTTAAAGTCTCTCTCATAATTGGTTTGCCCACTTTTCCTTGTATTTCTGTTTTTGCTCTATACATTTTGAAACTGAGTTTTTAGATTGCAGATCCAATTTCAAATAATCTTTCTGCAAAACTATACTTTTTATCAGCCGAAATGCTTTTATTTTCTCCCACTTAATGGTTTTCATCTTGAGTCCTATTTATTGTTTATTCTGAGGTTAACATAGTCACATACACTTTTGTTAGCATCTGCCTGGTATGCTCGTTTACTTCTTTATAATCCATGAAAGTCTTTTAGATTTTTTTTTTGCAAATAGCACATAGTTGGATTGTTTTTTTTACTCAAGCTTAAGGAATTCCAGAATTTAATTTACATTTATTGTGAGAAAAGCATTTGGTCTTGCTACCGTCTGTACGTGTGTGTTTGTGTGTGTTCCTATTTATCTTGTTTCTTTCTTCTTTCCTGCCTTTTCTTGGATTTTTAAATTCCATCCCCCCTTTCCTGGTGGTTTGGGGGCTATTAAAGTTGTTGACGTATATTTGCTTCTCTCTCTCCTTGTCTTGGCACACAGTAAGTCTGCATTTCCCTGCTCAGCTGAATTCAGCCGTGGCCATGTGATTTTCTTTGGCCAATGAAATGTGAGAAGTGACATGCGTTCATCTAGGCAGAAGCTTTAAGTCAGGGTATGCTGCATCACAATCTATTTTTGCTTGGGTATTGTAACAAGCAATGTTCCAAATAGTGATGCTTCGTCAGCTGGCTCCCAGGTTGAGGGGGACATGGAGTAGGGCTTCTAGCCAATCTGCCAAACGCATACAGAATGAGCACAAATAAACCAATGTTGCTTTAAGTCACTAAGATTTCAGGCTTGCGGCTGAAGTATCGTCACATAACCTATCCTTACTGATATGCCTTTCACTTCAAATATACTTAAATATATTTTTCTATCAACACCTAGAGGTAAACACTATATTCTTGCCTTGAATAAGACAAGATCCTGAACACTGTTCCACTTTCTATATCCTGCTTCCATTCATGTTAAAGCCTAGAATTTTAGCTCACTTCATTTTTATATATGCATAATATTTACTTAGATTTTTCCTTATTATAGGCATCCATGGTGATTATAAAGGGGAAACACAGATCACATGGCATCATCAGTTCCTTTGATTTAAAATCTTCCATGGATTCATTGCTCATACTGATATCTGCACTATCTTATACAACAAATATTTGTGCACTTACTGTATGCCAACTCCCGTGTTCTTCTAGTCTTTCTTTTTCATAACTTTTATCTTTCATCCCTTTGCAATGCATATTAAGGGGATCTCTCAATCAGATCTTCCATTTCATGAATTCAAGCTTCAACTGAATCTATTCTGCTATCTAGTCCATCTTCTGTATGTTCTGTTTTCACAATCGTATTTTTAATTTCCAAAAACTAAGTATCTTTTTCCTAGCATCCTATTCTTTATGGATGCAACATCCCCATGACTCTTTGAAGATCCTAATTGTACTAATTTTTAAACTTCTTCTGTTTCTTCTAGTAACTACTTTCTTGAACAGGTTACTTTGTTTTAATTTGGTGTCTCCTTTTATGTTAGTGGTTTTCTTCAAATTTGATGATTCTTGGCATATTTATAGATGAGGGCCTAAGACTAAGGTTTGAAGTGCTTTTCCTCAGCCAAATGAGAATTCTGGTTCACTTTCAAAGAATACAAATTCTGATTATGGGCACTCTGGTGATTATAAAGGGAGTGGCAGGTCACCGTAACCAGAAGTGTGGCAGCTTATCTTCGGTTCCTGCTTGGAGTCATTTTGGATAATGCCCTTGTTCTCCAATCCCAGTGTTTCCTGTGTCAGGACCCCCACTTCAGAGAGCTGCTTTCTTAGCCTGAGCCTGGTGGCAAACTCCATAATTAGGTACTCCACAAAGAGGTGATTGGAATGGCTTAGCTGTTCCACTCTTCAATTAACTCATCTTTCAATAATCTGCTCTTTATCTTCTAGGAAGTCCACATTGTTCATTTTCTGGTTTTCCAACTCTGCTATTAATTTATTTTTGTTTTAATATTTCTCCAGTCTTTTCAATGGGACTCTGGAAGAGTAAAAGAATGTGTTCAGTGATCCATGTTAAACCATAAGTTCTCGTATGTAGTTTATAATCAGGATCTTCTAAAAAATTAACCATCTTGCTGATCTTCTGAAAATCAAGTGTTACTATTTTGAGATTAGGGATTATTTTGCAAATATCCATTTGAAATTAGACTGATTCCTGGCCATAGTATTGGGTATGCATACAACAGTAATTTTTGACCAAAAGTAATTACGGCATATTTAGGGCAAGATGACAAGCTCTTTGCTACTGTATCACATCTGACACTGTTTAAAAAAAAAACAGAATTCCTGTTTGCATAGATTGCGTATGCTCTGGTAAACACTCAGCAAAGGTACACAGTAATTTCTCAGTAAAAGTACATGCTCATAAACTCTAACCCAAATGAAAATATTTAATTTCAATTAAGTGACATTGCTTTAGGTTGAGTATTGAAAGTTTAACGAAGCACTGAAATTGTACATATTAAGCAGCAAAGTATCCATATTTATAATTTTTAATGGAATCACTTTAAATGATCAATAAAACATGTAAATATGAATTTTAAAACTATAATTATGTATGTGTATATATGTCTCTGAAAAATCTGTGTCAAAGAAAACTGAGGCTATCAGTATAAACTCATTTAACTTCTATCTCTTCTTACCTCTATTTCCTCCCAAACTTACCAGTATCCATCCAACTCGAAGGATATAAGTGCTTTTCATATACTGTGCAAGGTTTTTTTCTTATCCGTATTTCCATGTTTCCCCAATTCTCTAAGTTACTTATCTACATCTTCAGGATCTTCTTTATCGGTTCCTTCATTTCAACATATAAAATATAAGTCCTTCTCATTCTAAAAAATTCTTTTTTGCTAATTATTTTCTCTTTTCATCCAAACTCCTTCAGAGTAGCCTATTCCCACTGTCTTCACTAGCCCTGCCTGGCCGCCTTACACCCTCAATTTATTGCAATCTGGCTTTCTTGTCCACCACTTCACTGAACTGCTCTAAGGTCACTGGGGACCTAACTGCCCAAATCCAATGGACACTTACAGTCTCTGAAGTATGACACTGTCATCTACTTCCTCCTTCTTGAAACTCTATCACCTCTCTCCTTCCCAGAATTCTTTCTCTGCTTATTACCTAAACTTTGACAGTACCCACAATTCTCTGAAATCTCATCCATTTTCATGATTTTAATGACTGCTTGTATGTGCTGATGACATTCAAATTTTTATCTTTCCATGTCTTCACATGCATATCCAGTTATCTACCAGTTTATCTCCTGAATTCTACAGGTGCTTTAAAATTCAACATGTCCAGAAGTAAAGTCTTTTCCCCAATTCAGTTCTTTATTCCCTATTTCCAAACTCAATGATACCACCACCCAACCTTAGTCACACAGATGGGGGTCCAGCCTCCGCCTCCTACTTCTTCCTTACTTCCCAAGACCAAGTCTTGCTTGTAATTTTCTAAATACAATTAGAACTTATTTCCTCCCTTCATCTATACCTTATTTCAGACCCCTTTCTTCTTGCTATTACCTGGTCTAGAAGTTACCAAATTGCTGTTTGGTGGAACCAGTTGTTAGACACTTCTATTAAAAAAGGACTCTACAATCAAATATATTTGAGGATGGCTGTGTACCATGCGCCTGCTGTGACGATCCAGAATGAACACTAGCCTACAGCAGCCCCGAGAAGCTGTACAGTAAAGAAACCTGATTAACTTTACTTAAGCCAGGTTCTCCCTTCTGCCGGCCTATAAACCTTTCAGTAGGGACAGGAGAGGAGGTGGCAGCGTGAAAGTCCCACTTGAAAATAGAAAACACTGCTCCTCAGAAGAGTGGGGCATAATTATCTCCAGGCTTCTTCAAATTCCTCATCCATACTGACGTCAGTAGTCTAAAATGCCACCTGAACTTGTCCTTTCCATTCTTAGCTACTTTCTGAGGAAACCAGCTCCACGCACATGGGTGGTTAAGACCCGCTCTCCTCCTCCTCGCGGCCTCCTTTAGGGGCACTTGCCACTGCCTGGGGACACTGCACTGATCCTTCAGAGCCTGTGCCTGTGGCTCCGTAACACACCCCTCGCACACTCACGGCTCTGGACTTCCGCTGTCCTCTCTGCCTTGAGTGTCCTTTCCCTTCACCGGCTGACTCACCAGTTTTTCACGAGTCCTTTAAGACTTAGCTTAGGGACTGCCTCTTTCGATGACTTTTCTTTGCCTCACAGCTCCCCCTCTTCTTCCACAAACACTGACCAAACGCCCTGAATATGCCCATCATAGCATGTCACGTGCAGGATGAGACATCTGCTGTGCGTCTTCCCCTCTCACTCCACTGCTAAAGTACATCTTGCTCATTGTTTCACTCCTCTAACACTTAATACATGACTAATGAACTAAACTGTAGTAGCCCTCTTAGTAACAATCAGGCAGGACCTTCTAGAAGAAATCTGACACTCCAGCTTTTCTCTGATCTCACCTTTCAGTCTGGCTGAACTAAAGACTTATCTGTGCATGTTTACCAGGGAGACATAATTGAATCCAGAGATGTGTCATCACATACTCTTACATACTCCGCCGTTTAAAAATTCTGCTCACGATGGGGGAAGGAGACAGGTGTGCTTTCTGACAGCCCCACTGTTTTGCACTTCTAGTGCTCACTGGCTTCTCTCTCGGTGCCTTCCTTAAACCCTTCCTCTCTTAACAAGGAAACAGGATAACAAAGTAATTAAGAGCCTGGGTTCTGCCTATCTGTGAAACAGAAACAGAACCAGGGACATAGAGAATAGACTGGTGGTTGCCAAGGGGGAGGGGGTGGGAGAGGGTTGGATTGGGAGTTTGGGATTAGCACATGCAAACTGGTGTATATACAGGATGGATAAACAAAAAGGCCCTACATGGGACTTTCCTGGTGGTGCAGTGGTTAAGAATACGCCTGCCAATACAGGGGACACAGGTTCGAGCCCTGGTCCAGGAAGACCCCACATGCCACAGAGCAACTAAGCCCGTGCGCCACAACTACAGAGACTGTGCTCTAGAGCCCATGAGTCACTACTGAAGCCCGCGTGCCACAACTACTGAAGTCCATGCACCTAGAGCCCGTGCTCCACAACAATAGAAGCCACGGCAATGAGAAGCCTGTGCACTGCAACGAAGAGTAGCCCCCGCTCACTGCAACTAGAGAAAGCCCACACGCAACAATGAAGACCCAATGCAGCCAAAAATGAAAAATAAATAAATACATTTATTAAAAAAAGTGGATGTATTTTAAAAAACCAAAAAGGCCCTACTGTATAGCACAGGGAACTATATTTAATATCCTGTGATAAACCGTAATGGAAAAGAATATGAAAAAGAATGATTATAAATGTATAACTGAGTCACTTCCCTGTACAGCAGTAATTAACACAACACTGTAATTCAACTATACGTCAATAAAAAATAAAATTTTAAAAAATTGTCATAAAAATAATCACATAAGGGGGACTTCCCTGGTGGTCCAGTGGTTAAGACTTCGCCTTCCAATGCAGGGGGTGAGGGTTCGATCCCTGGTCGGGGAGCTAAGATCCCACATGCCGTGCGGCCAAAAAACCAAAACATAAAACAGAAGCAATACTGTAACAAATTCGATAAAGACTTTAAAAATGGTCGACATCAAAAAAAATCTTTAAAAAAAAAAATCACATAAATCAGAAACAAATGAAACATAATAAAGCAGAAACAAATGAAACATAATAAAGCCCATACATTAAAAAAAAAAGAGCATGGGTTCTGGTCACATCCCAGCTTCCCACTTACAGCTGTGTAATTCTGGGCAACTCACATAATGTCTCCTCAGACTCCTCATCTGTAAATGGGGATGGTAACAGTTCCCTACCTCAGAGCGTTGCTGTAATCCATAACCACGGTTAAGTGCCTTGGTAAATTGTTTGATGCTCTCTGGTTATTGTGAATTAAAATATGTCAATGGCTTCTGGCCATACGATTTATAATAGCTTGACAGTTAACCAAATGGTAAAACTATTCCATTTATTATTCCCATCTCTTTTTACCCCTTACCCTGCTTTGTTGTTTATGTTTTCTCCCACCAGAGTCTTAGTTCCAGGAGAGTAAAGGCTTTTTTTTGTTCACTGCTGAAAGCAATAGCATCCAGAAAATTACTGTACATATGAAGCCCTCAGTAAACACTAGCTGAAGAATGGTGCAAACTGTCACAAGGAAAAATACACCCAAACTTTCATTATAATAAAAAAGTAGAGATAAATCTTTCTCTAATGGCTTCCAGTCAAGTATTTTAAAATACCATATGCTATACTAAAAACATAAGTAATTTATTAAAATTTGAAGGCAAAAACATAATTTTAAAAGATTTAGACCTATGTTAGGCGTGATAGAGTATGGATGCTTTCTGGAAATTCACAATCAGATCCAAGAGTATCACTTTCAGAATGTTCTAGTAGACTGCGTTTACTTTTAGTTGTCTTTGATGAAACAGTCACTATTCTACTCTCTTTCTTAACAGAAATGTGTTTTTTCGAAGACTCACTTTTAATTGCTTTATTAACCAAAGAATTATTTTGCCCAATTTCTTTGTTTTTCTGCTTTACAGGTGAGTCGGAGGAGGAATGCAGGTCCTTCCCAGGTTGTTTCTTAGCAGAGTATTTTTTGGTATATTCACCTGCTTTGGTCATTTTCTCTGAAGACCTGCTATTTCTAGATAACTCCTCTTCTTTTCTTTGACTTCCAGGTCCAGAAATGACATCTGCTGAAGGAGGACATGTTCTAGCAATGAAACCTTCAAAAGACTCCTGCCGCTGCTCTGTGACTGGGAACCCCAGGTTATCTTTGGAAGTTTCTAAGGCCTCCTGAGTAGAGACTGGGACCTGGAAGGAGTCGAGAGACAAAGGAATCCTAGTATTACCTGTAATTTTCTGAAACTGGAAGGAAAAACAAAAGACAAGACAAAAATTCAGTCATGAACAAAGCCAACCATTAAAAAGAAGAGTTCAAAACTTCAATGTTACTCTGCGATATTATTATTAAGACAGTCAATTGATTATTCAGAAGATTTCAGAGCCAGTTTCTTTCTAATTGTATCTTGCCAAGTGATTCTCAACTTAACCTAGCTATAGCCAAGGCTATGTCCGCTATATTTTCAGACTTTGGTGATTGGGGTAGTTATTACCCATTTCCTTTCCCTCACTAAAAATAAACCCTACTCTGTAAGAAAATTAATTTCTTTTCTATCCTCCAGGCACATGTAAACAGTATATAGTTTGTGACCAGACTGTGTTCTCAAGCTTTCAGTTCCCAAGACCAGTCTGAGATTGGCTGAGGTGGGAGAAGGGGGCTCCAAGTGAGGCTGGAGGAAGAGGTGACAGGTTTCCCCTCCCATTCCCATGACCAGGGGAGTCACTATAATATGTTACCTATTAGGTATGTCTGGATTACTTATTTTAAAAATTATCTATATCAGTACGTGTACCTTCATTAGTGTTCCTTCATTGTAAGCTGACTGCATACAAATAGAAACCTAGATAAAATATGAATAGAATAGACATTTATACAATTTAAAATTTGGAATATGTTCTCTAATGTTTTCTTTCTTCATTAAGAATAGTTTGCTTTAACTCATAAATTTTCTGAAGAACTTTCAGTTTTTTAATTTACAACAATACAGTATCATGAAATGGGCACATATTTACTAATCTCAGATTTGGAAAGGACTCCAGAGTCTTCTAGTTCCCGAGCATGTGAACTATTAGAGACTGATCATTATTGTTTTCTCCCTGACCTGGTTATTTCCTTTTTGCTAATCACTCTTAGAATCATTAAGTGCTGTTCTGTCCACTTACTTGGATATTTTGCATTTGTC
Source organism: Leucopleurus acutus (assembly GCF_964270905.1). Taxonomy (NCBI): domain Eukaryota; kingdom Metazoa; phylum Chordata; class Mammalia; order Artiodactyla; family Delphinidae; genus Leucopleurus; species Leucopleurus acutus. The sequence goes on from NC_139150.1 coordinate 41,957,169, forward strand.
CTGGGGCACCCTGTTTTGATTCTGATTTTTCTTCTTCAAGTGCCTTCTTTTCTTCTTTAGGTGGACTACTAACAGTAGAATTCATCTGGGGACGACCTAGTAAATGAAAATCTGACTGATCTATACCAGCCATTGTGGCCAGCTGCCCAAGCCTGGACCAGAGGAGGAAAGGAGAAAAGACAAAGGTTATTATAATCACATAAGAACAGTTTAGATTTCCCCGGACCTACAATCATGAAATACTTCTAAAATCTTAAAAGTCAACATCCTACCCCTGACTACAAACCTCTCTCTCTCCTAAATTCTCAGCCCTTTCCAGATTCATCCTCTAGGACACATCCCATCTCCTTACCTATTACCGCTCCATTTTAAACACTGTCTCACTAGCAGCTTCAACATCTACCACGCACCTCGTCCACTGCCTGTCACACCTCCATTCCCACACCTCTTTACCACCTTTCTTCCAGTTGTGTTTATTCCTTCCTTCCCAACACCAATTCATTCACTGACAAAACACCACTCCATCAACTATCAATCTCCACTTCCCTCTTTCAGCAAAATTGCTCCCAGTTGAGAACCACTAACCTATATCTTCTCTGCAGATTAATACTAATTTTTATGTCTAAGACAAAAATAACTTTAATTTAAACTTATCAAACGAGCAAATAAGTGAAAGATAGGAAAATTCTTATGCATTCCCAAATATTTTCAATGAAAATTGCCTTCAATTTAGTCTTTACAAAAAACTATACCTACTAATTACTCTGTCTACAGGTTACTCTTCTATAATGGGCTCCCCACTCTACCAAAGCAGGCTCCCCTATCTGCAGTTCTTAAAAAATTTAATTCCTCATTTTAAAAAGTCAACTATATTACCTATAATTACACAAAATATGCCCATGGAAGTGACGAAAACTGCTCCAGTTCCTCAGCAAACTACCATTATAGTCACAAAGAGAAGAATGCCATGAAGAGAAATGAACTAACCCGGCATCTTTAAGGAGATCCAAGAAAGCGTGGAACTTCTGAAAAGAATTCTCAATGCTGCCCAAAACACCTTCATCATCCAGGATCATGCTTGTCAATGAGTGGGCATGAAGGGCTTCAGACAAAGAGAAATTTATATTTCTTAACTGGGCGTTTTCATGTTCCAGCTATAAAAGAAAACTGAAAATGTCTGACATGATTTTTTCTCATTGTCATCAAAAGTAGCCTTGTCTAGTTTCAAGGAACAAAACTAAAACACTCAAAATGTAATTAATTTGCAACTAACCTAACTCTCCACCAGTAAAGACAGAGACCGCATCACATAATAACCAAAACCCAAAGGCACCCAACAAAGTTTCCTATATAACACGTAGGTGGTATATAAATAAACCAAAGTTATCATTTTATTAATGAACTTTCACAAAAGATCACATTTCTAACTGGTTAAAATCATACTGAAGACTCATTCCACATTAGAAAATTACCTGCTTTAAGTTTCCCTTAAATTAGAAAATGAAATATAGAATCTGATTTGGACAAAACATATTACAACTCTGCTGAATGTTAAGAATTAACTTTAGTGAGCAAAATATCTAATGCTTACGTTTAAAAGTCCTAAATCATACCCAACCCAATTTAATAAATGTAGGATCACCAATATTTTCTTTGGCTTCTTGAAAATATTCACCCTCGTGCACTCTTCCCCTTCCACTCATCATCTATGCACTTAAAACCCCCTGTAAGCTCAACTCTAGTATTTCTCAGAAAGACCATTATGTTCATGATGCCCCTTTTGCCTTATATAAGCAGGTGCTCAACATTTATTGAATGAGTGTCTGCCAATCCAATGGATGCACTTTCAAAAATTCCTCCGTACACTCACCCTGTGACAAATTATATTTATATAGAACTTTTTAGATTATGCCCTGCTTTCATGTACATTACCTAATGTAATTATCATAGTATATATTTTTATCTTTCATTGCATTCTTAGAAGTTTTCTAATATCTTAAATTTATTTAAATGATTCCCTTTCCTAATTCATTGCCAGGAGAGTCTCATCATGTCTTTTATGTTACTGTATATACAGTATATGCACAAAAAGTGCTTTCTTGAATCAAAGAACCATGAACAGAAAATAAGCTAATGTCATATAAAAGCACACACACACACACACACAAAACCAAATTTTCACATTTTTAAAAATATGCTTTCTGGAATATAGATCATTAAATACCAGTAAATGCAAAAGTCCATATGATACAACCAATTTGCAACATATTACAGTTTTATATACATATTACAACATATTACATACAAACTATGTGTATATGGCTTAAAATCTAATCAAAATAAAACCAAAACACTCTCAAAAGTGTAAGAAGAAACTTGTTTACCTCACTGACTCGTTTATCAGCCTTAAGTCTTATTACTCTTTCCTCCTTTAACTGTTTTAGGCACTCCTCCAGTTTTTCCTAAACAAACAGAGTAAATATTATGATAATTCGTAGTATAATATCCAAAAGCCTTTCCAGCTATAGGTCTCATCAGGATTTAGGGGCAGAGCCAGAAGTGAACTCAGATTTTAGTCTGCTACTGGTAATATCATACCATGCTAGTGAAATGAATTATCAAAATCTATCAAATTAGCATAGTAAAGATTTATTTAAATCCCACTCTTTCCAACATAAATTTGTGGCAGCCCACCATAAAAGCCATATGTGTATAACATAGTAAGTCAGAAATAAAAAGTTAAGACCAAGAAAGAAAAATTCTATTTTTATTTGTGGGTCTCTTTATAGTAGGAAGTCCTATTAATGAACATGCTTAACATAACTGAATTGCATAATTGCAGATTCAAAAGCATTTTTTTAAAAAAGTAATCACTTTTAAAGCAATTTACAGTCAAGCACTGTTCCTGGAGTTCTCTGGGCATTAAATAATCTAATCATCAAAACCGTAAGGGGGGCTTCCCTGGTGGTACAGTGGTTAAGAATCCACCTGCCAGTGCAGGGGACAAGGGTTCGAGCCCTGGTCCAGGAAGATCCCACATGCCGCGGAGGAACTAAGCCTGTGTGCCATGACTACTGAGCCTACGCCCTACAGCCCATGTGCCACAACTACTGAGTCCGTGTGCCTAGAGCCCGTGCTCCGCAACAAGAGAAGACACCGCAGTGAGAAGCCTGTACACTGCAGCAAAGAGTAGCTCCCGCTCAACGCAACTAGAGAAAGCCCGCGCGCAGCCACGAAGACCCAGCACAGCCAAAAATAAATAAATAAAATAAATTTATATTAAAAAAAACCAATAAAACCCTAGGAGGAAAGAATGATCACTAACTCCATGTTATTTTACAGATGAGGAAAACAGAGGCAGAGAAGTAGGGTAACAGCCAAGGTCACACCACTAAGTAGCAGAGCCACACTGGGAACTCAGGAAGCTGGGTGCCACTCCTGTTCACGGAGGTGGTAGTCTTCCCATCACCAAGGTCAATGAAATAAAATGAACACTGATAAACTCTCTTATGAGTTTTAAGAACTAAGACACTCAGGTCCTTGAAGTGGGGACACTGCTTGCAATAGGCAGAATTCTATAAGAGCCCCTAAGACTCCTACTTACTGAAGTACACAAACCTTCCAATCATCCAATCAAACCCTAAATCTAGGTGCTGGGGTGAAGGGATTTTGCAGATGTAACTAAGGTTCAAAATCAGTTGATTTTTTAAGATAGGGAGATTATTCTAGGTGGATGTGACCTAATCAGGCACCCCATAAAAAGGACCTGAGGGCTTCCCTGGTAGCGCAGTTGTTGAGAGTCCGCCTGCCGATGCAGGTCACACGGGTTCATGCCCCGGTCCGGGAAGATCCCACATGCCGCGCGGAGCAGCTAGGTCCGTGAGCCATGGCCGCTGAGCCTGCGCGTCCGGAGCCTGTGCTCCGCAACGGGAGAGACCACAACAGTGAGAGGCCCGCATACCGCAAAAAAAAAAAGACCTGAACTCTTCCTAAATTGAAGTACAAAAGGGACAAGAGGGAGACTCTCCATTGCTGGCTCTAAAGAAGTCCAATGTTGCAGCAGGGAAGGCAAGCGAGAGGCCTCTAGGAGCTGAGACTGTCCCCCGACTGACAGCCAGCAAGGAAATGGGGACCTCTGTCCTGCAACTGCAGAATCTGAATTATGCCAACAAGCCGAAGAAGCTTGGAGGCATTCTTTCCCAGAGCCTCTGGATGCTAACACAGCCAGACTGACATCTTGATTTCAGCTCTGTGACCCACACAAACTATGGTGAACATCCATTGTTTGGGGCTCAATGTCTTACACTTAAATTTCACGTGCTTTAACACTCTCAGGAAGGACCCCACATGTTCCCGTGTGTATCTGAGCAGGAAAGCCAGTCACGCTGTGCCTGGACTTCTGACCTATGGAACTGTGAGCTAGTAAAATAGGTACTGTTTGCAGTCAGTAGGAGTGTAGTAAAAGAATTAATATTCTACTCAACCTCCAGGTTCGTGAATAAAATAAATGACTGTCATTGTTTTAGGCCACTGTTTCGGGATGGTTTCTTATGCAGTGACACACAATCAGAATACCTATACTTATGAAAACAGTACAGTATATTTATACATTTTAACTGCTTTGAACAATCACTTAAAGAATGAGGAACTCTATTATATGCCATCATTGGGAGAGGAACTGGTATCACTTTCTGGAGAGTGGCTTTTGGTACCTAACAACAATCCTACATCAGGAGTATACCCTAAGGAAATCAAAGATGTGGGCAAAGATTTATGTACCAACATGATGTCATAAGATTGTTTATAACCAAACCCTAGAAGAAAGCTAAGAGCCTCCAAATTGGGATTGGTTTAAACAAAAACAGCTCACCGTATGAAGGAATGCACTATGAAGCCACTAAGAAAAGAATGACAACAGGTCTCAACCAGAGTTAATGAATGGGCTTCAGGAGTTCTACATTCAAAATATATCTATGCGTTTTTCCTGGGAGATGGTGCATAAGCTTCATCAAATTCTCTGATGTAGAAGAGTATTTAGTGATAAGACAAAGTATTTTTCATACTTTTTTAAGACAAAAGAGCAGATCAGGTGTGTGTACATGCAGAGGTGGCTTTTATTTCCCTCAATAAGTTGTTCGTTGCTTTCAAAAATTTGCTCAATGAACATTTTTTTTTTTTTTTTCCGGTACGCAGGCCTCTCACTGCTGTGGCCATTTGTGGAGCACAGGCTCTGTAAGCGCAGGCTCAGCAGCCATGGCTCACGGGCCCAGCCGCTCCGCGGCATGTGGGATCTTCCCAGACCAGGGCACGAACCCGTGTCCCCTGCAACGGCAGGCGGACTCTCAACCACTGCGCCACCAGGGAAGCCCCTGAACATATATTTTTATATTTAGAACATATTTTAAAAATTGACAGTTTAATAACTTCAAATTCTTTAATGTTTCATTACTAAAGCCAGCCAAGTTTTCAATGGCGAAAAAGGGAAAAAAATTGCAAAATTCCTCTGCTTTTAATATAATGGTTTAATAAATCTTCTAAAACTGATTTCAAAGAAATTCTAAACAAATAAGCAAACAAACAAAAAAACCTCACCACAGTCAGAGGAAAGTAGACTAAAAATTCCTGACTGGTTCTAAATAGCACATCAAAGTGCAATTACATGAAATAGTTTCTCCCTCTAGTGGAGGGAATTAGAACACAGTGTTAAATTTTTGTGAAAAAGTGTACCCTCCTCCTACAAAGTATTCATAATTCATGTCTCTTACATGGAAATATGGAAGCAAAAAAGTTAGAAAGTAAAATTGCTTGATATTCTATTACTTAAGTAAGACTAATGATAAGGCTTTGGAATAATCTTCCTTCCTGTCATCTGCTCTCCTTCCTCCCTTCTGTACACTGGCTAGGGTGATTTTTCTGGGACAAAGCTCCCATCATATTGTATATTAAATTTTATGTTCAACTTTTTTCCATTTAACATTGAAATAAATCATTTCTCATATAATCAGGGGATTCATAACCTTGATTTTTTTTGTGGGCTACAAAATATTCCACTGAGTGGGTTTACTGGTTAACCATTTTACACATTTAAATTCTTTCCAACTTTTCAGTATTATAAGACAAAATAACCGTTTTTATGCATGAAGGCTTTTTCCATATTGAGAATGACGTTCTTGCAATAAATCCATAAAAATGAGTTTGAGATCAAAGCAAATGAACATTTTTAAGGCTCTGAGGTACCTATCTCCAAACTTCTTTCCAAAAGATTTCTAAGATTTTATACTGCCATCAGTGATGTATCACTTGGTATATAATGTCTACTATAACTGTTGGCTTACCTCCTCACTTAGGGTGCAAGTTATTTGAAGAAAGGAGTGTATTTTATTAAGTGTTTATCCCCAGCACCTGTGCCTAGCACAAAGTAGACGGTCAATAAATAATTGCTTAATAAGGAAAATCCCTGCCAATACAAGATGTATGTGTGTGAAAGATAGACTGTATGTTTTTTTCTAACTGGATAGATGAAAACTTGTCATCTTCTTTAATGTACAATTTTTTTGCTTATAATTAGTAATTAAAGTCTCTTTTAGATTATATTTAAAAAATTCAGATTCTCTGAGGCAAATGGGCCTAGCCCTACCCATTTGCTATATAATCTTGGACAAGTTCTGTAACTCTAGGTCTCAACTTCCTCATCTATAAAATGGAGATAAGCTCCCATATCACAGAGCTCTCGTGAAGATTACGTGAATTAAAACACATATAAAATTAGAAGAGTGCTTGGTACATAGAATATGTTCAATTAATGCTGAATGAATGAACATGCGAACGCAAACAGTAGTGAAGGGCTTAAAATGAAATGGTCTCATCCCACTCCCACATCCAGCACTCAAGAAGCGACCGATTCTTTAAACAGGTTTTTAACTGTAAAATACGATATGCGTACTGAGAAGCGCACAGAAAAAAACTGTCAATGTGACAAATAAAAAGAGAATCCTTACATAACCACTACTCAAATCTGAAAGTATTGATACTTGTCAGCATCTCAAAAACCCCCCATATCCTTTTCTCATCACAAGCTCCTTCCCTCTTCCCAGTTAAACACCATCCTCATTTCTTGACAATCATTTCCCTTAACCTGCATGCATCCCTAACAAAATAGTTTATTTTTGTCAACATCTAACTTTATGTAGAGGATCATAGTATATGAAGTCTTTTCTATCTTATTTCTTTCACTCAACATTGGTTTAAAAAATTCATCCACATTGCTGCCTGTAGCTCTAGTTCATTCAGTTTTATTGCTTGATAGTTTTCTCACTGTACGAATACACATAATTTATTTAATTTTTTTTTTTTTTTTTTTTTTTGCAGTACGCAGGCCTCTCACTGTTGTGGCCTCTCCCGTTGCGGAGCAACAGGCTCCAGACGCGCAGGCTCAGCGGCCATGGCTCACGGGCCCAGCCGCTCCGCGGCATGTGGGATCTTCCCAGACCGGGGCATGAACCCGTGTCCCCTGCATCGGCAGGCGGACCCTCAACCACTGCGCCACCAGGGAAACCCTTATTTAATTTTTGACTCTTAATGGACATTTGTATTTTTTTCAGTTTGTGCTATTGCAAATAATGCACACGAATCCTGCTGTACCGGTTATCCTGGTGCATTTATACAGGGCGGGGGTGAGGGCTGCTGGGTCACGGGGTATTTATATACCTTCAGCTGATGGAGAGTGCTAAATGCTTTCCAAAGTAGTTGTGTTGATTTATACTCCAGTATAAGCAGGGTAGAAGATTCCCATAGTACTCCAGGTCTACAGTACCTGATACTACCACACTTTATTTATGTATTTGTCAATCTGATTGGCATGTAGTTTCACTGGTTTTGACTCACTTTTCTCCTATTACTTAATGAAGTCGTACGCTTTTCCGTGTTTACTGGCTGTTTGGATTTCCTTTTTTTACGAGGTTTAAGTCAACTATTGTTATTTTTAAACTTTTAAATTATTATTTATTTATTTTTGGTTGTGTTGGGTCTTCATTGCTGCCTGCAGGCTTTCTCTAGTTGCGGCGAGCAGGGGCTACTCTTCCTTGCGGTGCGTGGGCTTCTCATTACGGTGGCTTCTCTTGTTGTGGAGCACAGGCTCTAGGCGCATGGGCTTCAGTAGGTGTGGCTCGCAGACTCCGTAGTTGTGGCGCACGGGCTTCGTTGCTCTGCGGCATGTGGGATCTTCCCGGACCAGGGCTCAAACCCATGTCCCCTGCATTGGCAGGTGGATTCTTAACTACTGCGCCACCAGGGAAGCCCAACTATCGTTATTTTGAATTCTTCTCCATTTCCAAGTAATACTCTTACATAACTATTTTCTCACTAAATTTGACGCATTATCTGTTAACTTTCTAATTTACTAAGTAAGGGTTTAGTTCCTTTACACTCTTTCCTATGTCCACACTGCTCAGTAAAGTTATGTCATCATTAGTTATTCCACTGTTCATGATCTCTTTGACTTGTAGTGACATACTTAAAAACCTACATTGTTGATCAACTATAAACTCTCTCAACGTCATGCTTTGTAAAATGAGGACATTCATACCATCTTCCCTTTTTTCTACCTCCTGTCTACCTTCCAAACCTAGCTTTTACATTCTCAAAGTTGAAATTTATATTCTGTTCTATGTGCAGTTAAGTCTTCCGTTATTTGAGAGTCAGTACGGAGTAATGTTTAAGAGAACAGGCAGAGCGCCTAAACTCAAAGCCTCAATTCAGCCCTAAATTAGGTACAGTCTGGGCAAGTTCCTTCCCTGTCTTAGCTTCCTTTTCTGAAAAGTGGGAATGATATCAGCACCAACCTCATAAGGCTATTCAGAGGATTAAATGAGTTAATATATGCAAAAACACTTAGAGCCTAATATATATTAAGTACATACTGGTACACAATGCATTTCAGTACATACCACGTTAATACTAATACATACTAAGTATAGTTATGGTTAGTTATTTGTTATTACATGCAAGTTGACAATAAAAGCTGCAAACCAAGATAGTATTTCCATTATTACAATTAAATTAATATTGCCCACTGCAGATGTACTGTGTCTCTGTGTATAGACTACACCTCCTTCTATACTGTTTCAGTGTCACTGCCCTTGTGTAGGGTGACCACATACCCCAAGCTGCCTTGGGCTGTTCCAGTTTATACCTGTTGTCCTGATGTTACAGCATTAGAGCGCCTCCTTACACTATTGAAGTGTTCTGGTTTGGACCACAAATTAGATAGGTGGTCATTACCCCTGTGTGTCACTGAAAAGGGGGACATCTATAGTGTCAAGTCTAAGTGGATTCTTCTCTTGCTCACCAATGGTAGTTTAAAAATCAACCATAGTTTAGTTTGCTTCATGTTTATGTCAGTATAGCCTTTCCTCCTCTGGAGTTCAAGTTCCTTCTCCCCTTCCTCTCCCTCCTCCCTTCCAACAGTGCCTAATACCTAGTAAGTACAATATATCTCAAGGTGTTTCTAAGCTCTTAATCACACAATCTCAATAGAAGCCTCTCAAATCTAAACTAGCTGCTCTCTGCACTGAATCCCCTATTACCTTCCTTCTTGGTTTATTCCCTCATTTTGCTGGATTATTTCTATAAATAGCTTGAGGTGTAGCACAGGCACACGTAATTTTCAAATTACGTACAAAATATCTTATTCAGCCTCCACTTATGACTGATAGTTTGGCTAGATACAAAACCTTAGGGTGAAAATTATGTGCCTGAAAAACTTTGGAGGTATCTTTCTAATGCCTTCCAGGATCCATGGTGCTGATGACAACTATGATAAAGTCAGATTTTAACTTTTTTTTTAGGTGACCAGTATTTTTCTCTCTGGAATGGATGTATCCTCTCGGGAGTTTATTCTATTGTATTTTAAAACTTCACAATGAAGGGTGTCTGGGTATGAGTCTGTTCTTGCTCATCTTGCAGCTGTTTTCAATCTGAGGCCTGATGTCTGCTTTCAGCCGTGGGGAATTTTCTTGCCCTTTGACAGCTTCCCTCCATTTTTTTTGTGGGTCTAAAGTTTCTAATAGTAACATGTTGGATCTCCTAGATGCAGCCTCTCCAACATATTTCTATCACATTTTCCATTATGTCTTACTTTTTTATATACCGAGAAATTTTTTAAATTCCTACTGAATTTATTTCAGCAACCATATTTTCATTTCCAAGAGACCTCTTTTGCTTTCTGACCATTCTCTTTTTAATTAACCCCCTAGTCTTATTTTATAGTTGCTAGCTCTTTTTAAACCTCTCTCAGAATACTAATTGGGGCTTTTCTTAAATTATTTTGTTCCCTAAATTGTCCCTGGTCCTACTAGGATATGCTTTCACTCTTTTTCCCCCTCTCATGTTGGAAGCTTTACTCAACTATCAGGCAAATGATATTTATTTTCTATTTAAGAATGAGCGCAGAAAGCTCCCTGAAGTCAACGACTGATTGGCTTCTTATGCAGGAAGAACCTGGGAGTAACTGTAATAGCATCCCCCCGAAACACTCCTTTCTAGGGGTAAAAACTCACACTAGCTGCCTTAGTTCTCCCCAGTTTCACTGTTTTCAAAATGAAATCATCTCATTTCAGGAGCGTGAGGGCGGGGCTGGGAGTCCATTCCTCCAAACACAACCCTTCAATGAGCTCCTCTATTTGAGTCACGCTTTTACCTAACTCCACCCTCTCTCCTACACGCGCATCTGAGCACGGAGCTGCTTCTGCAGGTGGGGTCAGATTCCTCCTCAGTTGAAGGTGGTCTGTGTGCATATTCTAGGTGATGGTTTTCCTCTGTTCTACTGCTTCAGTTTCACACTCTTCCACTTGTCTTCCGTCTTTCAAAACTATGTTGAAATCTCTTGATTGTTGTGGGCTTATATACTTAAACACTTTGATACCATCATTTTAGTGTATTGTCAAAACAGACAAGAGCTGAAAGGGTTCTCAGTGCATATTCTGAATCTGCTCTTCTGTGGTCCCAGTGTTTAAACTTCTTGGTCTTCCCCAGTGTCTATAATTGCTTTTAGAAATACAATCTTCTTGTCTACTAGTGAAGGAAATGAACACAACACATCTAAAATGACAAGGAACGGGGGTTAGATGCTCTAGGATCTTGTCATACTCTGTAACTTACTAATAAACCACTTACGTGCTACAAATTTTAGGTGCTCATTTATAAAACAAAAGGGGGTAACTCTAAATGAACTATAGATTACTCCTACTCTAACATTTCATAATTTTCTAAGTTCTTTTCTTAAAATTTCTCTATATTATCATTAATTTTAATTAAAAAAATAAAAATCTAACTTTCTCTTTTGAAAATCAAATAGTAATTTCCATAGTCCTACAATAATAGGATAATTAGTTCTGAAACCTGTCAAGTTTCATGTTTCATATGAAAAGAAAATCATATTAAGTAATTTTTTAAAATTAAACATGGACTTTGCAGCACAAAGACAAGGTCCCCCCAAATGGTGTTCCCTTATTTACTAGAAATTTTCAGCTCTGCATTAAAGTTGAAATAAAATAAATGTATTATTTTTGAGGTTCAAAAATTTGTTATGAAAATCAATTTTTCTTTTCTGTCCATACAAACAAAAGTATGGAATGACATTAGATATCAGGTTTATTAGGTAATATAATGTAGCTTCTTGATATTTTTTATTTTAGGAAAGGAGAATATCAACCTTAAAACTTTTTTCAACTTTACTTTTATTTAAAATGAGGTCGTATCTTCCTCTTATAAAAAGAGAGTTCAACTAGAACTGCCAATTTTCTCATCTGTAAAACAAGAGCACTGAATCAGCTGACTATATTCAGAACTTAATTTCTTATCGTATGATCACTAAGGTTCTCCCTAAATCCTAATATCCTAAGGTTCTAAGGAAAGAAAAATATATTACTAATGACATGTTTTGACTTTTATTTCTTAGAGTTCAAATGTCCACCATTCACCTTGGTCTAAGCTTAAGGAACCATTCAAGGGGATACAATGCAGATGGGAGGGGAAAACAGAACCCTCACACAAGCTATGCAGTGTTGCAATCAGGCTTCCACTTGAAAAATAATCTTCTCTATAGCTTTAAAGTGATAACTTTGTACCTGCAATGCTTCTTGTTTCAAATTGATTTTCTCTGGCTCTTCCTGAATACTTTCTGAGGAATCATCGACCTCTTCGATTTCTGAGGAGGAAGGACTCTCTACTGTCACAGTCACAGGAAATTCTGACTGCTTGAAGAAAGAAGACAAGATTGTATAAAAGATAACACAAGCAGATACCAAATATCCAAATATTAGAGGACATTTAACAAAAGTGATCTGAGGTATCATTATTTATAAATGTCTCTCACTGCTCCTTAGTCTAAAACAGGCAATGACTAAGTAAAATTACAGGAACTTATTTTTGCTATGTTACTGTACAGACCTCTGTTGTTCATGGTTAGGATTAGTAATGGGAATTGCCCATATTATTTTATTAAGTTTCTTTCGCAGAAGCCAAGTGAAGAGCCAAGGTAAACATTTTTCTCAGATCAACTTCATACTGCGAATGAAAAATTTATTCTTTACCATCAGACAAAAACAGTCTGGAAGAAAATGTAGTTTTTCGGAGGAGAATTCATCAGTAAGGGGACTGATAAAGAATCAGAATAATAATCAGAAAGTCAACATATCTAAGCTGTGAATAATAAACATTAGAATTTTAAAAAATAAATCACATACACAACTAAAACTGACCCATCAAAAATTTCATCTTCTCTTCACCCTTAAGCCCAAACTAGTGTAATAGTAATACAATTCTCCTGTCAAGCTTCACTGCCACTGCAATGTTGTTCAATATGACATTTCCAAACATTTAAAAACTGACCTGGTCACAACCCCATAAAAGTCTACAGATCATAAAGGAGTGTACTGGGATTATATAACTACACAGAAGACAAGTCACTAGGACATCATTTTGACAACAAGCAGCAAACCCTGCAGCATAGGAAAATCCCAAAGGTAGAACGAGGCACACACCCCTCCCTCTGGGCATGCAAGGGCAGGACTGACACCCAAGGTGCTCTTCTCTCAGTCTCAGCAGTGTTGCCTTTCACAGAGCAACTATGCAGTCTCCCAAGACCACTGGGAAGGAGAATCTGATACTGACAGTATTAGCTTGCCATGAGGCCAAAAGAGAGGGAATGTGTGTGGCCTTGGTGAGAGAGCAGAGGTTTGGTATATGTTGCTTTATATTGGCTTTAAGATCAGGAATTTGTACATGTAGCCCACAAACAACATTTCTTGAAAACATATGAACATTCTTGAGTATGACAGCTCCATGTGAGGGCTCAGAAATGGCAGTCAAGTTCGTTTCACTGGGTAACAGCTGATTTGTGGACCGGAGAACAGGCTTCCTTGTTTACAGACATAACCACAAGGCTGCCAGTTGTGTGCCAAATCCACACAACTACACAGTTGCATTGGGAGAGCGACCAAACATGTTTTACATGGATTTATTTCAGAGAGGGAAATGCTTCTTGTAAGGCTCTGTCAGTTTAAAAAGCAAAAAGAATGACCATCCCCCTTTCCCAATTCAACCCCCTATATATTATAAATATGATAGCTACATACCTGCAACTGATTACATACATCACGAGCTTTGATGCATGGAAAACCCCTAAAAAGATATCAACAAAACGAAGTTAGATCTTGATGTAAATACATCACCAGTTAAACCCAGTTAATACAACTATTTAGTATTATGTACAGTATCCATACAGAATTGTGTATGAAAATAAGCTCAAAAGAAGGACCTGGAGGGCTCTGCTATGGAGAAAACTGAACAGAATTCAGCCGACTGGCTTGGTAATAACTCTCTGAACTGCTGAGAGGCCCCTTCAGTTCCTATGTTCAGGATGGTTGAGATTTCAGGCTCACTTCTTTAACTGGTGATATTAATCATTCTCTAATTTACCACTACATGTGACAAGGATGGACCTGACATGAAGTGTCTCAGAAAGAAGATAGGAAACCACAGGGTTGTTAAACTCAAGGGCAACGACTGGGGATTCAACACTATAGTTTATGCAACAGCAATTCACATTACCATTTGCAAAAAAGTAGTCGGTTGTCCAATGGGGATTATAAACATCCATTTAACATGAGCAACTGAACAGATATTTTACACAGTAACTACTTCAAGTACTATTTAAAATCAATTCTCTTTGTTCTCTTAAGCAATTGTTAACCTCCAATTTCGTGAATACTACCAGGTAAGTCACTTGAAAATAATCTAGAGCCATCTATTTCACTTAGCAAGCCTAAAGCTATAGTTCAACAATTTTATTTACAGTTCTATGACAAAAATTACTATGAACAGCTATCCCCTGGATAAGTAATCAGCTAAAGCTAGTTTGACCCACTAAAGCTGATTTACTGAGTTAAGCCAGTTGGTTTAGAATAGATCTACTCCATATTTCTCATCCATTCTGCATTAAACTATTTCCCATGCCTAAAATGTTTTTTTTCCCATTCGTACATATCCAAATTCCTACTTCTGTGCTGTAGGGCTTGGCTCAACTACACCTGCCTTTAGTGAAACTTTTCTCACCTGCACAATTGGAGATAATTTTAGTCTCCTCATGACGCCCACGGGTTACCTCTGTTGTGACACTTGAGAAACAAGCTGAAACTCCCAATTATTTTCTGTTTTTCTTCCTTAGAGGGCTCATTAGGCCGAAGCCATGTGTGAGTTATCTTTTTTGCTCTATAGAAAGCACCAGAGACTGCCCACATAATAGAAGTTCCAAAACAAAGAATTCTGAGTGACTGAAAAAGACAGGGAATGCAAGCACGTTACCTGTTCCTTTTTGCACGTTCTGCAGTACGCCACGGCAGGAAACCAGACACACCAGGTGGTAGAGGTTCAGGAGCATAACATTCTTTACCAGCAGAGTGTTTCCTTCCATTACTTACAGGTTTCTTTGTGGCCAAGCCTATGTTTGACAAAGCATGATAAGAAGGAATCAAGATGCACCAAAGGTCTACAGAGCAACTGTCACACGTGTACACTTTGAAAGGAATCAAACAGGCACTTGACAATGGTGCCAAGGCCATTAAAAAGAGGATCGTTTTGTAAAAAGGTTTTACATAAGCCAGCATTTTTTAAAAATATAAGTTCTCTACAGTAACAAGTTATTTTAACTAAAACAAAAGTACTGAGATGTGCAGAAATGCAAAAATAAATTTTTAAAAAATCCCAAAGAATGATACATTTTATGTATCATGCAGAAACACTCAAGTTTATTGACTCTTAGAACACCTTTGGCATTTCTGAATCTCCAGGATAGAGAAACACAGATACACACCCATGACTTCTGACAAACAGAATCTTTAGAATTAGACCAAAATTTCAATTTAAGATGAGTTTTTCTATGTAAAAACAATAAAAGTTATAAGACTACAAGTGGTAGGTGAGTCAACGTTACCCTCCTATAAGCCTGTCAACATTCACTGCTCATTTGATTTCATATAGAAAACACACAAAAAAACAAATGAAACCCACTGGATAAAAGAGTGAAATGTGGAGACATCCTATATTTCAGTAGTAGAGAGTCAAGTATCTTTATATGAAATATTTGGTAGCAAAAACTAGACCTACATGTTAATATATTATTTAGAACAAGCCATATGTTAAAATTCACATTTAAATATTTAATTTGTATTTACTGAAAACAAACATCATAGGTTAAAATGGTTATATTTATCCTTCAAATCTACTATATTTTATGTTATATTATTTATTTATTTTAATGGATCTTTATTGGAGTATAATTGCTTCACAATACTGTGTTGGTATCTGTTGTACAACAAAGTGAATCAGCCATATGCATACACATGTCCCCATATCCCCTCCCTCTTGAGCCTCCCTCCCACCCTCCCTATCTCACCCCTCTAGGTCATTGCAAAGCACCGAGCTGATCTCCCTGTGCTATGCTGCTGCTTTCTACTATATTTTAGCAGCACTAGGATGGAGTGCAAAATAGAGTGCATGTGGTGATATAGGACAAATATTTCAGAGTGTAGCTTATTGATAATCACCACATGATCCTGTGCGACTTACATGTCTCTTAAAAATATATAGGAGCTCAGTTCATTTTGTGCTATTCTATTTTGTCTAACTTAATTACCCTCAAAAAAAAATGTTTATATGCATGTGGTTTGTATGTGTATACCCTTCCTTTACTTTCAGAAACTAATGAAAATATATTTGTAATAAAATTTTTTAAAATTACACTTTTCTTGTTAGGAGCTAAAAAAAATTTCTAATAAAAGTTCCCATCTTTTTTTAGGCATACATAATTACAATATAAATGTGACACAATTCACACCATTATTTCACCCCTATACTCACCTGGATCTAACTATATACCCAGTCATTGATTTGGCTTACCTCTATGTCTCCAAATAACTGAGGCAAATACAAAACAAAGCCCAAGAAATAAAATTACTCTTAAAATAGCTCAATGAGCTCGTATACTTCAGTTACATTTCCACTTTGTTTAATCATGCTAAATAAAAAAAAATTTAATTGTTTTATTCTCATTCCATGATGCCCTATTATATACCACCAGGTACTAATATTATAGAATTCCTAATATGTTTTACATATACATGTTTTACTTATATATATTTTTATTTCTAATATTATAGCAAAAGTCAACTTAGCTGTTTTAAGAATGCTTTACATGATATAAATTTTTAATAATAATATGTAATTAGTGTGATATCACAAATCTTCTTTGTATGTACTATTTGATTATTAAAATATCACTGTCTTGAAATAACTGGCAGACAAATCATAAGCTTTTTTTTTGATTTAATAAACACTCTTAACAACTTCTATTTAATACACTATTGTCCAAGCAAGTTGATTAATGGAGAATCAAAAACATACATCTTTAAGTAGGAAAAAAAAAGGCTGTATTTATGAAGATGTTTACAATAGTTTATTTTAGGTTATTTCCAATTTTTCACCAATTTAAAAAATTGACCAACTCAATGGAAACTTGTGAATACAATGTTAAAAAGTATAACTATGAATCATAAAATTTAAATTTAATATGAAAAGATAAGAATGGCAAATTATATTTAAGCTATGTGGAATTATGTTTATGGACAACAGGAGGAGAAAATAAAAATGTAAATATTGCTTGATAGGATAATGAGACTAGAGGTGGTCTTTTAAATTTTTCATTCTTATGCTAATACAATACCTTTATAAAACCTAAAAATCTTCAAACAACATGTTTTTTAAAAACTGTGGTAAAATACACAAAACAGAAAATTTATCATTTTAACCATTTTAAAGTGGACAGTTCAGTGATATTAAGTCAACAAATTTTTAAAACTTTCAGATGGCACCTGAATAAAAGATGTGTTGTTGTCCATTGGTGATTTTTAATGTATCTGGTATATAACTAAAGTCACCACAAAACTTTTTTTGGGAAATTGGCAGATCATAAACATAAAAAATTTATTTTGCTTTATATTAAACCTTATTGTTTTACTGTTTCAAAATTCAAATTTACTCACAAGAAAGAGTCAGTTTCATATTAGATTTGGTTTCACAAATGCTGCTCCTGCTATTCATTCTTAGCAACAACAAAAAAAGACTATTTGTGACTAAAGATAATATGTTCCAGAAAATAAAAAGTTAAGGTCTCTTAGAAACAATACAAACGTTATCAGTAGAAGTGAATTACACCACATTTATATATTCAGGAGAAATATGAAACTTATTCCATTGATTGTTAAAGGGTTTTAAAAGCTTTTTATTACATTTGGTAACAAAATTATAGGCTTAGTTGTAAAATCTATCATTTTAGATTTTATGGGTTAACTATCTATGGGTTAACTATCATTTGGAAAATTAAATACACATTACAGTAAACATTTAGAAAATGTTTTTCTAAAATGTTCCATCTAGGTCAATAAACTTGTCTGTAGTAGTCTTTTATAAGGATAATACATATTTCAAGTTTTTGTTATCATTGAGAGAAACAAGATATTACCTGAATCAAAAATTTAGGTAAGAATTTCTAAGAAAGAAGAAGGGAACAATGGGAAGGTTGGAACTGGGAAGAAATTTTGTTTCTTATAGCGCAAAAAGTAATTCTGCATTAAAAAAACAAAATCATCCCTCAAAAGCACCACTACTAAAATTATCATCAAAGTGCACCCCAAATTTCAATTGCAAAGTATTAGAAGTAATCATCAACCAGGAAATATTTTCAAAATAATGAACTTTTTATGAAATCCAAACAATAATGTTGGTTAATATTAATATCTCTTTAAATTCATTTATTATATCTACATTCTATAAATTCTCATAAGTATCAAAATAATTATAGTCCTCCTAATATGCATGTGATTAATATTGGCTGTTTTAATTTTAGCACACTGGAAAACATAAGGGGTATAAATTCTAGTAGCATTAAAAACAAGAAAAAGTTACCAATTCTAATAGTAGCTTTTCCTTTTCGACCACTTCCCAAAATTATAGTTCTCTTTTTCTGTCTAGCAGCTTTGGATGCTTCCTTCACAGATGGAGAAGTTATCCACTGGTACTAAGAAATAATAAATATGCCATTTAAGTTCCAGGTAATTTATGAGGGTTTGATCTTAACTGGAAATTAAGATATTTTAAGTTAATAAAAGGTTTTCAATCTGCATTTCTCAGAACCTAAATTAAAGAATCACACAACATTTTCAAAGACAGAAAAGCCATTTGATTTGACTAAAAACTTAGTTTTAAGATGGCAGAAAGTACCTTGATAATTTCCTTTTAAGGAAGAAAGAAAAACAAACCATTAAAGAGAAATTATTCCGAGAGAACTAAAACACATTATATACCTCTGACTTGGCACTCCTTCCATTCTGGAGAACTTTTTTGATAACTGATTTCATCACAGAATGATCTAAAGTAAAATAAATTGAAATTAGAATAATTATTTCCCAATGAGTAGCTATTTCCATTTAAAACCAAAAGCCAACTAATTATTGCTCTTCCCATAAATTTAAATATGAAATCTACATTACGTAATTATACACTTATTTCCCCCTTTGTGTATTCTAATTTCTTCCTCAAAAACCTAAGATGCCATCTTGCAGACTGCCCCCAATGGCTACTATTTTGGCAGCAGCAAAGGTCAACTTTAAACATTTTGCATCTAAAGCGGCTTTGGATACCTTTGGATAGAAAGTACAGTCTGAGCATCATCCAGACACTTAGATACCTAAAGGGCATCTAAGATATCAAACCAAAGCCCTGATATTCCCTCAAAAGCCGCTCCTCCCATCAGCTCCCTTCTTCTATGTGATACCACCCAGTTGCACACATAATCATCAACGACTTGTCTCCTTACTATTCCCTTCATACCCCACATCTAATCTATCTGCAAGTCTTGTTAGCTACACCCTCAAAACACAACCTGAATTCAACCACTTTTCACTTGCTCCAAACTTCCAGCCTAAGCTAAGCCATAAACATCTCTTATTTGGACCACTGTGATAGTCTCCTAACTGGTCTCCCTGTTTCTCTTCTTTATCCCCCCAAGTCTATTCTCTATACCAGGTCATCTTATTGAGATACTATTTGGATCATGCCTTTTACCAGTTCAAAACCGTCTACTCATTTAGAATAATCCACATCTTTACTCTGGCCTTGAAGACTTTACAAGAGCAGACCCCTGGCCAGCTCCTTGACCTCATGTCATGCCACACTCTTCTTCACTCAGTACTCTGGCCATGTTGGCCTCCTTGCTTTTCCTTAAATACTCCACCCACCTACATGCCTGCATACGCATTGCCTCCTTGTCCTGGAATGTGCTTACCCCATATCTTCCATGCTTGCTCCTCTCTTCATTCAGGTCTCCGTTCAAATGCCACTTCTCCAGTGAAGCTGTCCCCTAACAAACCTGTCCAATGGAGTCCTACCTGCCCCCCGCCACTCTCCTTACATTAAGATATTTCTGCACTTCCTTCTATCTAAAATTATATTACTTATCTGTTTACTCATTTCTATCTGAACTCCTTCACCAGAATGTAAGCGCCATGAGGGCAAGGCTTTTGTTTGTCTGGCTCACTGCTTTTTCCCTAGTGCCTAAACCCGTACCTGGCACACAGAAGGTATTAAAAATATTGTTAAACTGACAAATGAATAAAGTACTCCTTGCAAGAATTCAGAGGTTGCACAAGAGGGAAATAATGCTCTTGGTGGAAGCAGGCTTAGTATCTAGGTTCACCTCTATTCAGAGTAGAGATAAGAAAAATTTACAAGTATAACTCACTTTAATTGGTAAATTATCTGCTAAAAATGTACAGGAAGTGCAACATTAGAAAAGTACAGTTGACGCTTGAACAACATGGGTTTGAACCTCGTGGGTCCACTGACACACAGATATTTTTCCATAAATATGTACTATCGTCCTACACGATCCAAGGCTGGTTGAATCCACAGATGTGGAACCACTGACTATAAACTTATACCCAGATTTTCAACTGCTTGGGGGGCGGCATCCCTGACCCCCACGTCGTTCAAGGACCAACTGTATACGATCAGGAAAGTTAAACACATGAAGTTTTAAAAACTGTCAATACGTGAACAAATTCTTTTTGTTTTGCTAGGTGTTAATCAATTAAAAAAAAAAGTGACCACATACCGACAAGTGGGTTTTTTCTTATATCCAAAACGACCAGAGTTCTGTTGGTTTCAAGGGCCTTTAGTAAAGCCTTTGCTCCTTCACTGGTGAGGCCACACTGCTGCAGGTCAAGTGCTTTGGATGAAAGACAAAAGGTCACTTGCTAACTCTATACAGATTTGACATATAGACAACTCTCATTTTCTCACGTGTGGAAGAGTCCTGCACAAGACCAGTCATGGCAGGTTTGTAATTTTGGGTATGGAAAAAAAACAGAAACGTATACACACACACATAATGCATAATCCAATTTAAAAACCTCTTCTTGGATGTGCAATAATAACCCTGCCTTTAGTGCCAATAAATCATCCAACATATTTTACAATTAAAGAACTGAAGAATAACTGTATATAACCTATGAGCAAAAAACATCACAAAATGAATCTCAGTTCATAATTAGCAAGGGCGGCAGTGGCATGTAAACCTCACAAGCAAAAACTGGTGGAGCTCAGAAATGCACTGCGTTCTTTTGATCATGATCTTGAGCTCCAAATCACACTTGAAACTAGTTAAAAGGGGAAAACAAAATAGAAGAAATGTAACAACTTTTCCATGGTTCTGTTAGTTTTAGAACAAAAAGACAAGTCTAAGAGGATACAAATAATAACAAATTCAAAGAATGTGTGAATAGAGAATACATACTA
Organism: Leucopleurus acutus; assembly: GCF_964270905.1. Classification (NCBI taxonomy): domain Eukaryota; kingdom Metazoa; phylum Chordata; class Mammalia; order Artiodactyla; family Delphinidae; genus Leucopleurus; species Leucopleurus acutus. The sequence goes on from NC_139150.1 coordinate 41,978,577, forward strand.
AAAACCTATCTTGAAAGTATCATGGTCAAGAACTCTCTCAGTAAAAGGTCAGACAAAAACCAGAACAAATGATCATGACTTCTAGTAGTTCTGGGGCTGAACAACCTACTCATTTAAACCAAAGGGATCATCACAAAAGCACAGGTATTAAAAATATTACATGAAAGGAAACTATCATGAGTCTTTTTTTTAAGTGCTCTGTGTACCATCGCATTAAAATAACTGAAGTCTTTCAACACCCCACGACACCCAGAAATAGCAAGTCAGACATATGGATCTGACAGGATATGATACAACCCTTACAAACTCTCACTACAGAAGAATGGACACACGGTGTAATTAACCAACTAGCCAAATTAATACAAACAGCCAGTAAACCTCTCTAGTAAATCAAATGAATACAAAATAAAATGTGGTTATTCTCCTATCAGATTAAGCCAAGATTCTGTAAGAAAAGTCTTCAAAATGTCTATACGCTTTTGATCCAACAACTCTCTTTCTAAGAATTTAACCAAAATAAATAGTCAGAGATATAGGTAAGGATATATATCAGAGTACTATTTGTAACTGAAAAACTGGACATAGCTTATATACAAGAATGGATAAGCTATGTGTACTGTGGCATATTCATATAATGAAACACTGAACAGTCACAAAAAATGATGCAGTAAACGCAAATTTACTGACTTGCTAAAATGCTCATACTAAATTAACTTAAAAATGTTATAAAATTTGGAGTAATCCTACTTGCATAAAAAAGGGAGAGGTACTCATTTTTGTAGTTTTACAGTTTTTTAAAAGTGCTACAAGCCAGTGTTTGTGAGAGGGAGGCTTCACATCCACTGTTGGGGTGGACTACAAATTGGCATAGCATTTCTGGATGGTAAGCTGGCAATGTGTATCAAAAGTCTTAAAAATATGTCACATTTAGTCATTCCACTTCTAGTAACTTATTCTACAGAAGTAATCCCGATGGACACAGAGATGTACATACAACGTATTCACATTGTTTCTGACAGGGAAAAGCAAACTAAATCTAATTGCAAAGAATTGATTAAACTATGGGACATCAATATGATGGAATACTACATGATACATCATTAAGTGAAAAAAGCAGGAATATGAAATAGCAAGTATACTACAATTCTATTTTTGTAATCCCTAAGTGTACAAATATATTTATAGAAAAAAAAAGACTGAAAGTATATACACCAAAATAAACAGTGATTATGTCTGGGTATTCAGATTATAGGTAATTGTTCTCTTGTTACTCTGTATTTTCTATAAAGGATATATGCAACTCTTAGAGAAAGTTTAAAAGCAAAATAAAAGCTGTCAGAGAAATGAGGCTTTAAAAAAAATCCTATCACAACGTATCATGCCAAAAGCTAAGCACATATAATATTAAAAATTCAATATTTTCAATTTTAGAATTTACCTCTAAGCCATAAATCCTCACTAAGAGATTCTGCAAAAGCACTTGCACCCAGGTCACCAATAAGCGTGTTGCAGTTCAGAGTGATGCGCCTCAAACCAGCCATACAGTCAAGATCAGGTCTCCTGTAACGAAGACTCTCAGCCCAGGTTTCTTCATGCCTTCTGATAGTCTGATACTTCAAAGATTTAATGGGATGAAATTAAGATGCTTGAATAAGGAAACACGGTGTGCCTACTGAGTATGGCTTATTATGTCAGAGATTTACACACACACACATCAAGCATATATGCCAGGAGAATCAACCTGAGAAATTAAACAGTCAGTTCTGGTTTACGAGTCCAGTGACCCAGATTCTAGTCGGTCAGTGATTAGATTCCAGCCACTGGATGACCTGTTCTTGAACACTTACGTAAAGTTGGACAACTCAATTACAGCCCATGAATTATTTTCCTTATCTTCTAAGTCAGGAAATTGGTTCTAAATTCTATCATTGCTGAGGTTCTAAATTTCATCATTCTGTCCTACGGTCTCCAAACACCTGACTGGGCAACCCATAAGAAAACTTTTTAATATGCATCTTATTTATTAACAAATAATATACACGAAGTTCTATACATATAATTTATGTACATTATAAACTACACAGATATTTTTTAAGTGATACAAAGGTAAACAGGTTCTAATATTTTCTTTTCCTAACTCCTAAGGCATTATTTTATTTATTTTTTAAAAAATATTTATTTATTTATTTGGCTGTGCCGGGTCTTTAGTTGCGGCATGCCAGATCTTTTAGTTGTGGCATGTGGGCTCTTAGTTACAGCATGCATGTGGGATCTAGTTCCTTGAGCAGGGATCGAAACCAGGCCTCCTGCATTGGGAGCGCAGAGTCTTAACTGCTGGACCACCAGGGAAGTCCCAGGCATTATTTTAAAAACTATATTTACAAAAATGGATCTCACATGCTCCCTAGGGTATGCACACAAACTTCAGAGGCCTGGACTATGCAGAGCCAGTTTGATGTGCCTTGGGAAAATAATGGTTTGACATTTAACCACAAGTATTGTCTTAAAGACATTCAATTCTTTATATTTATAAAATAAATTTTGGTAACAGGGAACACTGACTTTAAATGAAAAAGTCTTATTACATTCTTGAAAAAATAAGACTCAAAGTGCCTTTGACACTCTAAAAGGAAAATCATTAGTGTCATTTTTCTATTAACAATAACTTATAAAAGCTACAAGCAGAAATAACAGCAATCACTTACACAGTGCTTAGTATGTGCCAGGCACTATTTATACAAATTAGTTCATTTAAACCTCATAATGAGGCACAGAGGTTACATGATTTGTCCATGGTCACTAGCTATGAAATGGGAGAAAGGGAATTTGAACCTAGGCCATTTGGCTTTGGCACCCAAGTTCTTGACTGCTTTCTATCCCAGGGGTCAATGGACTTGCCCTGTATGGGCTCAAAGAATTTTTCAATTTTTAAAATCTAAATTTAAAAATTTCCAGCTTTGTGGGCTATACAGTTTCTGTTGCAACTACTCAACCCCACTGGTGTAGGGTAAAAGTAGCCACAGCTACCATGTAAACAATGGGTGCGACTATGTTCCAAAAAACCTTTCTTTACAAAACCAGGCGATGGGCTGGATCTGGCCCACCAGCCATAGTTTACCTATCCCTGATCTGCACCAGCAAACTATTAAAAAGGCTTCACGTAAAATTATTAAATAACTTTAAGCCTAAATACAGTCATTATAACCACTGTAAAGTTGTTAAGGCATTATTTTAAAAACTATATTTACAAATTGCTGATGTAGTGATTTTTATTAGTTTATAAACTACATCAGCTAATAAACACTGGATTCATTTAAGTCTTGAAGACTATAATGGCATAGTTTCTGCACAGCATCACAATCAATGTTTTCAGTAACTAAAAATACATGAAAGTATTATTATGTATTATATATTAAATGTCTGATTTCTAAAATTAAGTGGACTATCTTTACTAAATGGTAGAATCCCAAACTGAGACTGGTCACATTCTTTCAACAAAACTAAAGCTGCACTCACAGGTATCAAAACACAAAAATGAACTGCCATCTGTATCAATATGTTAATGTGCTTCAATCACATATGTTTTCATGAAAGTTTAAACATAAAATCACCTTTAAGATCTTGGCCATGTGATCTGCTCCCTGCCATGTCAGATTACACCCCGTGAAGTTTACTGTCTTAAGAGTGATAGAGTTCTTTATACCTTGACAAATAACTAAAAGGGAAAAAAAAACCACACATACAATAAGATGAAGAGCCTATACATTTGTCAATCTTGACTTATTTGCTTTTCTTGAGTCAATTGGAGGTTTATAGCCACATTCTTGAAATCATTAACTACAATCTTCCCAAACAGGTAATTGACGAACCGATACATTCTAAAACTTGTCAGTAACAAAGTGTTATTCCAGTTTACAGCAACAGTTTAATTCTATTTAGATACTAAAACTGAATACACTGAATACTGCAAACTTTATTCCCAACCACTAAAGTACTACATACCTTTTGAGACATAGGAAGAAAAAGAAAAACCTAAAAAGCATAAGACTCTTCTGATTTTCATTTCCAATGATACATCCCAATCTTGATTATCAATCAACAATTTAAATGTCAACTATAAATCCAGTATTTTATTAGGTGCTATGCAATATACTAGAGCAATAGAAGATAGAGGACCTCAAGCACTCTGTTCCCTCAAATTGAAAGGCAGGCTTCCTGACCCCTCCAGACCACTACTGGACACAGGGAACACACACTAATATTTCAGGACCCCAACCAACAGTCACCTGCTTTGTGATTACTTCCATGACACACCCCCGCCAACACCACTGAGTTTGCTGCTCCTATGGGACGTTACATATATTTCCTATTTTAACACATACCACAGTGCATTATAATTATGATTGCAGATAGATGTTTTAACAATTTAAAGATAATGATGACTTTTTTGCTCTTTACATCTTGCTATTTCCCTTCCCATAATATTTCTTGAAGAGAAACCATAAAAATATAAACAAACACAAAAAACAGAAAATATACAAAATGTGTGGTTTGTGGCTTAACACAAACTTAAGTAAAATTAGTTCTGACAGTATCCAGCATGAGAAACTTCCATGGTACAAATGAGAATGGACCAAGGTTTGAGCAGGTACAGGAGACAATCCAGGCATGAACAACAGCAAGAAAAGGTGGACAGGAAGTAACATGGTGTGTAGGAAATCATGAGACCAGTCTGATGGGAAGAGACTTAAACAAGACTGAAACTCACTTTCTAAACCTCCATCTCCAATTGGACAATTCGCAAGACACAGGTGCACCAAAGTGGCTGATTTATTCAATCCCTTTAATGGGGAGAAAAAGTTTAAAATTTTATTGGTTTAGTATGCTCCCAAAGCAACTATCAAATGTTGGCAGGACACAATGAAGGCTTACCTTTGTTAACATAGTTAAGTCTCTCTCTCTCAGAACTAGCCCATTTAGCTCCAGGTTCCTTAGCGCACCCGACGCACTTACACAGCATTTAAGAGCTTTACACAACTGGAAGGTCACATCTTTATTTCTTATCGCAGGAACACGACTTCTGTAAACTTTATTTCTGTCAGAACCTAAAGCAAAATTATTGTAAGATGAGTGATTTAAACCATACATTTTATCATCATTAAAAAGCACCTAAAAAAAAAAAGCATCTGCTCTGTGCTAAGGATTAGAAACAACTCCTGCCCTTAAAGACTTGATTAAGGAGGGACATGTGTAAACTCAAAATTTCAATCACATGAAATAAAGAAACATAACCTTTATGCACAGAGATTCCTTTGGAGGCAAAAAGTTATATCTAAGTGATGGCTTCATGATAACCCTGAAGTAGAATCTAGAAAGATGAGACTATGCAGAGTTGCAGTAGGAGGTGCATTAACTGCAGAGAGAGCACCTGTGCAAAGACACTCAAGCCTGACACCTGCTGGGCACTGTAAATACTGCAGGTGGGGATGACTAAAGGCCAGGGGTCCAAGCGTGAGAAGAGACAGAAATTAAAAGAGATGTTGGCCAAAGCAAGCCTGGGAGAGAGCATGGCTTGCATCCCACAGGTGATGAGGCCTGGGGCTACCACTGGCTGAGTAAGGGTGCCTCCGCTAATTAGAAAAAGGCGCCCCACTGCTGAAGGACCGATTAGATAAAGGGAGTGATCACAGAAAGCTCCCCTTCCTCAGGGTCAAATAGCCCCATGAGGCTTGGAAGAGCACAGAAAGCTCCCCTTCCTCAGGGCCAAATAGCCCCATGAGGCTTGGAAGAGCACAGTGCAGACTACACGCCTCTGTGCAGAGTACACGCTGGCGGCTAGTATGCACTAACTCTCTGTGGGCAAGCCATTAGCGCGTTGTTTTAAGCGTATCTTTCTATTGTAGAAGATCACTCAACCCAAGTAGGCAGATGAACTTAGAGGAACTGAGCCCAGGGGCCGCGAAATCACCTAGGAGCTTCTGCCATAGTCCTGGCAAAATGTAATATGGATGAAGAAGCAAATTTAGGAGGAGGCCAAAATCTACAAGCTAGACCCACTGGATGCAAGACATAAAGAAAGTTCAGTGAAGGAGCTCTGAAGAGAATGGGCTCTGCAATAAATTTTTCTTACATTCAATGTAAAATATTAGGCAAAATTAAGTACAGTGGCCTTTACGGTCCCTTCCAGCTATAATTTCTTTTGATTTCTAAGGTAGTACTCTGGTTAAGTAAAGTCCCTTCAGAGGTACAGAACAGTTCCTACACCTGAATGGGATGCAAAGAATAATCTGACTTCTCTTCACCAGGGGATGAGTTGAACTGTCCTTGAAGAAGAGATAACAGATGGTGTGAACCCCAGATCCTAGAAAAGGGCCAGGCAAATGACAAGTATTCAGGTTTTTGAAAACAAATGAACAATCACTTCCTCTCCTAGATCTTCATACCCTTCCTCTGCTGGCTACTTTTTCTCAGCTTATAAACATCCTCAAATATACCCACCTAAAAAACTCTCAGACCTATGATTCTTTGGATCTTCTTGTGGGTAACCTAAGTCTCTCCCATGCCTTCAAACACCTGTCCTCCCAAAAAGCCCAGATCTGTACCTTGGGCCCAGACCCATCTACCAGGCCCCTCTAAAGCACTGAAGATGAAGTAAGATCCTCTCCCCATCCCCAATCCCTTCCTACTGTGCTCTGTATCTCACAAAAAGATGCAGCTGTAAACTGTCACCCACACTTGCTGCCCTCCCTTTTCTAACTGGTCACCAGGCCCCACCCAATCTCTCTCAGATCTCCAAAATCCAGTCCCACATTTTATAACTTAAGTGGGACCCTTAGATTACAATTCACCCTGCACCCAATCAACTGCCTTCCATACGGAGGTCTGAGTGAGCCTCTAAACCAGAAGTCCATCTCACTGTTCTTTAGTGTTTCCCTCAGCCTTCAGGATAAACATCCAAACTTCTGACAGGACAAACAAGGCCCCTTTCTGTTGGGCCCCACTAGGTTTCCAGTATCAACTCTCATTTCTTTCCCAAACCCTGAGTTCCACTCCTGTACCTTAGTTTTGCCATTTTTTCTTATATTTCTCAAACTTTGACACACACTTCTCCCTCCTACTACCCCAGGAGCTTCTACATATCCTTAGAAAGGATGGCACCTCCTCCAAGAAGCCTACCCTGAACTTTCCCTTCCAAGATTCTGTGCTCTGCAAAGGGGAAAGGTGGGGGGGGGGGGGATAAATTAGGAATTTGGGATTAACATATACACACGACTATATATAAAATAGGTAATCAACAAGGACCTACTGCATAGCACAGGGAACTCTACTCCATATCCTATAACAACCTGTATGGGAAAAGAATCTGAAAAAGAATGGATATATGTATAACTGAATCACTTTGCTGTACACCTGAAACTAACACAATATTGTAAATCAACTGTCCTCCAATATAAAATAAAAATTAAATTAAAAAAAAGAAAGATTCTGTGCTCTTTAGCACCAGAACTCACTTCTTCCAGAGCACTGACTACTGTGCTTGTGTTTACCTGCCGCCCAGTAGAAGGGAAGATTACCTATGGCAGAAGCATCGTCTCCAGCAGCCCTTGGTTCTGACAACTCATTCAAGTGCCAGGATACTTTACCCACATAACCTACTTCATTAATTCTAAGAACCCACAGAAAGAGTGGTTTTTAATGTCATTTTACAAGTGTGAGGAATGTAGTTCAAAAGTAACCTGCCCAGGCCACAGAGCGCATAAGCCCTAGAATTCAAACCCTAAGCTGCCTTCACACCTGTGCTCTTCCCACTATATGATACGACTATTTTGAAAAAAATTTTTTTTTTCCTGAGCCCTGTTTTAATGGAAAGGAAATGAAGCTGGGATATATCAATTTCCTAATCGCTTTGGTCTGTACGGGACAAAGTCATGCAACAGACCAAGTAACATCTGTGGAACAATTAACGATGCTCCAAACTGTGCTAAGTGTTCTACATTGTAGAGTCTACAAGCATTAACAGAGTGCCTCCTTGTAACCGCCACAGAGAGTGGGTCCTGTTAAGCCCATACTACAGATGAGAACACTGAGACCTAGAAGCTTTAAGGCACTCCGCAGGAGTCCTAGGCCGCACGCCCCGTCTGGTGCACGCACACCCGGGCACTGGGCACCGGTTCTAGTGCCCACCCTCCACCTTGCACCATCAAACCCCGCTTCGCAGCGCCGACACCAGAGCCCCTGGAAGCGGGAACTACAAACCTGTCTCGCCAAGCCATGGCTGGAAGAAGCTCCTGATACAGATCAGGGGCAGATCTTTATTAATCTTGAGGGTGCTCAGAAGCGGCGCCCAGTCCAGCCCGCGGAGGCGGTCGGCGTTGAAGTCCAGCACGCCCCCCCGCAGAGAAGCGCGCACGGCGGGCAGAGGCACCGAGTCCTGCAGCGCGCACAGGTACTCATAGTGCGAGACGAAGTCGGCCGCGCTATCGCGGCGCAGCTTCACCGAGTGGATCATGGCCCCAGCGCGGCCTCGGGGGACGCTGGCTGCGGGCACGATGCCCACACCCGCCTGGGGACCCCGGCTCGCCTCCCGGTCCCTCCGGCGCCCACAGCCCGGCGGCTGCGGCCACGCAGCGTGCGCAGGACCTGCGTACCAGCCAGAAGACGGAGGGCTACGGGCCCCAGCTAGGCCGGCCCCTCGATGCCGCGCTCCCGCGCCGCTTCCCGCGCCGCAGAGAAGGCAGTTGGCGCCAGCCTCATCGCCCTCCGCGCCGCGGGGCTGCGGTTCAAGCCGGTTGGCGGCGCCGTGGGGGCGGGGCTAGAGGACGTCAGCGCGCTCGTCGTGCGTCAGCACGCAGCCCCGCCTCCCATGGGGACCCGACCTGAGGAGCAGGGGAGGGAGCTTCGAGACTAGGGCAGCACGAAAAGTAGGTGGTTTGGAGAATTGGGGGCTTCCAGAAGGCGTTTACTGACTGATCCAAATAAAAGTGAGATATGGTTGTATCAATGGATTTTATTTATTTTTTATATTTTTTATTTTTTGCGGTACGCGGGCCTCTCACTGCTGTGGCCTCTCCCGTTGCGGAGCATAGGCTCCGGACGCGCAGGCTCAGCGGCCATGGCTCACGGGCCCAGCCGCTCCGCGGCATGTGGGATCTTCCCGGACCGGGGCACGAATCCGTGTCCCCTGCATTGGCAGGCGGACTCTCAAACACTGCGCCACCAGGGAAGCCCTCAATGCATTTTAAAAGTAGTTAAACTCCCGATAAGTGTCTGTGCTCGCCCCGCCCAGGAGAAAGCGTGCACTCCGTGAGGGACACATGAAAAGCTGAGTGCCTGTGGTCCCTTACCTCGTGCACGGGTGTGTAAATTTCTGCGGAGAGCTCTTAATTTCTGTAATTTCTGCTGACTTGACAAGGTGGTTGGCAAATGGTCACGTGTTCCATTCAGGACATGATCGTGGTTACTAATAATCACTTTGTTTTGTACTGATAATGATGGCTAACTCTGGTAACTAGTACTTTCTGTCTCCTAGGCATTATTTTAAGCACTGTTTCAGTATGAAATCATTCAGTTTTCCTAACAACTCCACAGAGAATTTACTACTGAATATCCACTTTACAAAAGAGAAACTGAGGCGTAGGAAGTGACGTAACTAAATAAGAGAAAGAACTCAGACAATTGGTGTTAATAAATTAACCCTGCAAGGAGGCCGTTAGACTAGTGATGTGGCCGCCTGCATAAACCATCCAAAATCTAAGCCTGTAAATGCCTCAGGATTACGAAAACCGCTAAGGACAACCAGTCACAAACCACCAACTAGGCTTTAAAGCCATAGCAAGTCAGTAATTTACTTGCTTTGCTTCTGCCCTTTTAAAATAAAAACCTCTGCAGCTCCTGTGGCTGGAGTGCTCCTCACCACTTTCAGTTTGGTGATGCCTGAATTGAATCTATTTTTGCTCAAATAAACTCTTAAAATTTTAAATATGCCTCAGTTTGTCTTTTAACACTGGCCGTGGAAGTTGGATGCTCCAAACTGTATCCAGTGTCTAGAACAGCGGTCGTCCTCTGGTCAGGCCTTAGGTGTTACGTGTACAACGTTCCTCTTCTACCACCACCTTCTGGATGCCTCCACCCACTACCATCTCCCGCGCATCAGATCCCCTAGATGTGGTCAGCAATGGCTTTCACATGCAGCGTGCTCACATTATAACATCGCAGACACTCCTCCGTCCTCCAGCCAGTGTGTGAAGTGAAACATTACCATTCCTGTTGAAGAGTCTGGTGTGACCACTTTCCCAAACACAGCCACTCCCCAGCTGACCCTGGGTAACCACTCTTCTGAACTTGGTCTCCATCACTGCCATGGATGTCTTTAGATTTATGCTATATTTTTAGGTATTCTTAAACAGCATATAGTATTCTACTATGTTTTCTCTTGTTACTTGCTTTATTTAGTGTTATCTTTGCTAGGTTCATCCATGCTGACACATAAAGATCTGTCTAGTTCATGTACTTTCCTCGCTATGTAAGATTCCCATGTAGGGAAATAGAATAATATGTGTATTTTCCTGTTGATGGACATTTAAATTGTTTCCAATTTTCAGTATGATTTCTTTTTTAAAAAATTTTATACAATCTTTAAAGGTTGCTTTACATTACAGTTATTACAAAATATTGGCTATATTCCCTGTGTTGTACAACACATCCTTGAGCCTATCTTACAACCAGTAGTTTATATCTCTCACTTCCCCACCCCTGTATTGCCCCCTCCTCCCCCTCCGCACTGGCAACCATTAGTTTGTTCTCTATACCTGTGAGTCTCCCTCTTTTTTGTTATATTCACTAGTTTGTTGTATTTTTTAGATTTCATATATAGGCGATATCATACAGTATTTATTTTTGTTTGACTTATTTCACTTAGCATAATGCCCTCCAAGTCCATCTATGTTGCTGCAAATGGCAAAATTTTGTTCTTTTTTATGGCTGAGTAGTATGCCATTGGTTTACATGTACCACATCTTCTTTATCCATTCATCTCTAGATGGACACTTAGGTTGCTTCCATATCTCGGCAATTGTAAATAATGCTGCTATGAACACTGGGGTACGTGTATCTTTTCAAATTAGTGTTTTTGTTTTTTTCGGATATATACCCAGGAGTGGAGTTGCAGGGTCATATGGTAGTTCTATTTTTATTTTTTTGAGAACCCTCCATACTGTTTTCCACAGTGGCTGCACCAATTTACATTCCTACCAACAGTGTACCAGGGTTCCCTTTTCTCTACATCCTTGCCAACATTTGTTGTTTGTGCTCTTTTTGATGCTAGCCATTCTGACAGGAGTGAGGTGATACCCCAGTGTAGTTTTGATTTACATTTACCTGATGATTAGCAATGTTGAGCATCTTTTCATGTGCCTGTTGGCCATCTGCATTTCCTCTTTGGAAAAATGTCGATTCAGTTCTTCTGCCCATTTTCTAATCGGGTTGTTAGTTTTTTTGATGTTGAGTTTTATGAGCTGTTTATATATGTTGGATATTAATCCCTTATTGGGCATATCCATTGCAAATATTTTCTCCCATTCAGTAGGTAGTCTTTCCATTTTGTTGATCATTTCCTTTGCTTGCAAAAGCTTTTAAGTTTAATTAGGTCCCATTTGTTTATTTTTGCTTTTATTTCCTTTACTTTAGGAAATGGATCCAAAAAAATATTGCTGTGTTTATGTCAAAGAGTGTTCTGCCTATGTTATCTTCTAAGAGTTTTATAGTATCCAGTCTTACGTTTAGCTCTTTAATCCATTTTGAGTTTATTTTTGTATATGGTGTTAGAGAATGTTCTAATTTCATTCTTTTACATGTAGCTGTCCAGTTTTCCCAGCACCACTTATTGAAGAGACTGTCTTTTCTCCATTGCATAATCTTGCCCTCTTTGTCGTAGATTGGCATAAGTGCATGGGTTTATTTCTGGGCTTTCTAACCTGTTCCATTGATCTATATTTCTGTTTTTGTGCCAGGACCATACTGTTTGGATAACTGTAGCTTTGTAGTATAGTCTGAAGTCAAAGAGCATGTTTCCTCCAGCTCTGTTCTTCTTTCTCAAGATCGTTTTGGCTATTCAGGGTCTTTGGTGTTTCCATACAAAGTAAAAATTTTTTTTGTTCTAGTTCTGTGAAAAAATACCATTGGCATTTTTATAAGGATTGCATTGAATCTATAGATTGTCTTGGGTAGTATGGTCATTTTAACATTATTAATTCTTCCAATCCAAGAACATGGAATATCTTTCCATCTGTTTGTGTTATCTTCAATTTCTTTTATCAGTGTCTTATAGTTTTTGGAATTCAGGTCTTTTGCCTCCTTAGGTAGGTTTATTCCTAGGTATTTTATTCTTTTTGATGCAATGGTAAGTGGGATTGTTTCCTTAATTTCTCTTTCTGATAGTTCATTGTTAGTGTATAGAAATTCAGCAGATTTCTGAGTATTAATTTTGTATCCTGCAACTTTACCAAATTCATTGATGAGCTTTTCTTTGTGTAGTATCATGTCATCTGCAAATAGGGACAGTTTTACTTCTTCCTTTCCTATTTGGATTCCTTTTATTTCTTTTTCTTCTCTGATTGCTGCGGCTGGGACTTCCAAAACTATG